>NC_132904.1:2036250-2652500 GCF_047675955.1 Chlorocebus sabaeus
TGGGCAGAGTGGGCGTCTAGAGCTTGGCAGTACCCCTTCTGGCTTGTTATCCACAAGTCCCCAGCTGCACAGCCCAGGCCGGCCTCGGAGGGGCACGGTGACAGAGCCCCTCCCTGCCCTCTGCAGGAAGCCGGGAAGGAAGGGTGGACCCCTCCCGCTCCAGGCTACTCCCGCCCCACAGGGAGGGCCGTCTTGGCGGTGACGCCTGAGGCTCAGGGTCCAGGCAGAAAGGGCTGGTTCCTCCAGACGGCCAAATGCCGTTGCTACTTATTTCTTCTCCATTAAAAGCCTCGGGACCATTTATCGATTTCTTATTAAGATGTGTTATCGTCCATGATACAGCAAAGCGAACAAAACTGGAGAAAACAGAAGCAGAGGTGAAGGCGAACGCGCACGTGGCCGCCCTGCTCATGGGGCTCTGAGCGTCTTGTTTCGCTGTCACCGCAGGTGGCCTTGCTGCCATCATCCCGCTGTGTGTCAGAAACCTTTTCCGTGGCGTCTGTATCAATCCGCTTTTAACAAGGAGGAAGGAAGGGCCTGATCCCGTGCCAGCTGCGTGGGGGTGAGGGCTGCCTGCCCCTGGGCCTTCGGCTGAGTAGGTTTGGAAAGCACTTCCTTTGTCTAATTACACCCTGATCTGGTATCCAGGGAAACAGCTGCATCTTAATCCTCAGGGCAGGACATTAGTTTGTCTTTTATCTGTCCACAATCGGCACTGGGGCCACGTGGAGTCAAAGCGTGCTGACTTCTCGCACGCACGCGGAGGCTAATTGCAGGGACACGGAAAGCCAGAGACCCCTGCAAGTAGAGCAGCCTACCAGTGGGCAGGGGGCAAAGCCGGAGCTGGGCACCTGGGCAGGAATCAAAATCACAGCACCAGGACCCCACACCCGTTAGGGCAGCCACCTTCAGCAAACCCAAAAAATGCACGACAGGAAACAGCAAGTTCTCACGAGAATGTGGAGAAATCAGAGCCCCTGTGGTGGGGACGTGCCGCGAGGCAGCCGCTGTGGATGGTACCCTGGCAAGCCCTGGGCACCTGCCTGGCAGGAAGGTCGGGGTGGGGGAAGCGGGTGCAGGTGGCTGAGATTGCAGAGGGAGAAAGCAAGGGAGGAAGGAGAGGGAGGGAGAGGAGGATGAGCGAGGGGAAGGAGGAGGCCCTGAGGCTGTCTCAGGGAAGGGCCTGAGGCCTATGACTCTGCAAAGGAGGAACATAACGGTTCCCTGGTCCCCTTTGTGTGTTGACTTTGTCACCAGGCACATGCTAACCTTTCAGTGGACGAGGGTGTTGGTGGCTTTATATTTGTTATTGAGGAAACACAGATTTTTGTTTTTGTTTTGAGATGGGGTCTCTCTCTGTCACCCAGGCTGGAGTACAGTTGCAGGATCACGGCAACCTCCATGGCCTCAATCAATCCTCCGACCTCAGCCTCCTGAGTAGCTGGGACTATAGGGACACGCCTCTATGCCCTGCTAATTTTAAAACAATTTTTTGTAGAGATGGGGCCTCACTATGTCACCCAGGCTGGTCTCAAACTCCTGGGCTTAAGCGATGCCCCTGCCTGACCTCCCAAAGCATTGGGATTACAGGCTTGAGCCACCACACCTGGCCTGAAACTACAGTTTTTTAACTGAAAAAATAGGTATGTATATTTATGATTAAAATAGTAACCCTATGCTCATTAGAAAAACGTAAAACATACAAAAATGCATAAAGAAGAAACCGAGTAGCTTCTAGAACTCCTAGAGCAAACACACAAAATAGGTAAAGGCCCCTAAGGAATAATCTGTGAACCCCGGCACCCCTCCCCGAGCCTGGATAAATCGGGTGCTCTGTGCGGACACCCCATGGGACATGAAATTTAAAGTGGTGGCTATGTCTGGGGAAGGAGGGAAGGAGGGAGGGAAGCTCAGTGAGCGAGGGGTATGGGCAGGGCTGGTTTATCATTCTTTAAATCAAGGTGCACGTGAGGCTAAGTCCGGGTGTGACAGAGCTGGGCAGTGGCCACTCTGAGGTGCTGGTGATGACTGTCTTCGTGAATCGAGATGGTCAATCATTAACGTCCCCTAACCCCTGGGGTGTACCCTGGAGGGGTCCTGGCTAGGTGCAGTGTGACTTCTCGGGGTGAAGCAGGACTGCACCCTCCCAGGTCACCCCCTCCAGGCTGAGACCCGACCCCGTTCACTGCGGCCTGGGCTGCGAGAAGTCCCCAGCCACAGGCCCTGTGGTCCAGCCAGGGCTCCCGACCTCCCAGCCCCCCAGCCCCCAATATTGCACACCCAAAAGAGGCGAGTTTCATCTCAGAAAGGGGGTGCTTGTTGGCTTAACCTGGGACACTCCTGGCCCGGCAGTCAGTAGAGCAGCTGCCTCCAGGCCAAAGGCACACCCGTGGGCAGGGGTCCGTGTTGTGAGATACCAGGGTGCCCCCCATGGCTGGGTGCTCTCCCCACAGGACAAGAACTCGGCTCCAGGAAGGATCAGCCATTCCCAGAGGGAGTGGAGGCTCAGGGACCCCCCCACCAAGGTCCTGGTCTGGGGCAGTTGGGACTGAGCAATCTTCTTCAGGGGAGCAGCCTTGGGGACCCCAGAAGGCAGAGCCTGATGTCCCTAAGCTGACTCTGCAGGGGGGAGCTTGGTGGCCGATCACTGAAGGTGGCCCCCTCCCTCCCTTTCTCCCCTGTTTCCAGGGGTAAGGCTGGCTACAGCCCTGCCCACTGAGGGGCCAACGTTGTCTTGGGCATCAGGCACTGGTGCAGGGTCTGACAGTGCCTAGGCAAACAGGGGAGAGGCCGTCTGGGGGCAGCTCAGAGGCCAGAACAGGGTTGGCCCTGGAGACGGTGCTGTGTAAAAAGAGGAGGCCCAGCTTGGTGGTGGGCGCCTGTAATCCCAGCCACTCGGGAGGCTAAGGCAGGAGAATAGCTTGAACCAGGGAGTTGGAGCTTGCAGTAAACAGAGATCGCGCCACCGCACTCCAGCCTGAGCAACAGAGCGAGACTTTGTCTCAAAAAACAAAAAAAAAGAGGGGGCCCCGGGCTCAAGGCCTCACTTGGCCACTCTCTGGTGGGCCTCAGTGTCCCCACCTGGGCAGCATGTGTCCTCATACCAACCCCGTGGGCTACGGTGGGAATCAGAGGGGTGATGGGGTGCAGTGATGGCTCAGGCGGCCACAGTGGCGTCACAGGACCTGGTGTGCGCGCCAGCCCCAGACGGTCCTGCTGGCTGTGGCACAAGATGTTCTTTCCCGGGGTGTGCATCCTGACCTTGCCTGCGGGCACCGATGAGCTGCTCTGCTCCTCAACACAGCGGCCCTGGTCTGTGTCACTGTGACAGGTGACACCATTGCTCCGTTCCACTGGGAGGTAGGCAGAGGCTCCGGGCAGAGGCAGGGTGTGCCGTGTGCTGTCCTCAGCAGTGGGAGACCGAGGAAGGCACAGGTCTGTCAGGACAGGGATGCGGGCTGGGGGTCCGTTAAGGACAGACCGTCCATGAGGGCGGCGGGGGCCCAAGTGGACACAGGGAGGGCAAAAGCAGGGGCAGGAACGGAGGCGCCATCAGGCTGGCCTGGAGCAGGAAGGACAGGGTGCAGCGTGGGGTGGGGGCTAGGCACAGTGCCCAGGAGAGGCCCAGCCCCGCCCCTGCTCTTGGAAGGGCCTCAGCTACAGGCCCACAGGGAAGTCCAGTTTATGGTCTGGTCCACCCTAGCTGGGTGCTACTGGGAACCCCGTGGAGGGCAGACCCCTGGGAATCCACCCACAGGGCCATCCCACCCGAAGCCCCATACTCGAGGCCTAACCCTCTGTACCCTTGGCCCCATGTTCTTCTCCCCGAAGACACCAGACTCCAAACCCAGGAAGTGGGGAGCTGAGGTCTGTGCCAGTGACTCATCACAGCAGTGCTGGTGCTGAAACAGCTGTGATTTGTGCACACACATGTGATAGAGCGTGTGGGCCCGGCCCTGTGCACACGCATGTGAGAGTCAGAGTGTGTGAGCCCGGCCCCGTGCACACATGTGAGAGTCAGAGCGTGTGAGCCCAGCCCTGTGTGCACACATGTGAGAGTCAGAGCGTGTAAGCCCAGCCCTGTGCGCACATATGAGAGTCAGAGTGTGTGGGCCTGGCCCTGTGTGCACACATGTGAGAGTCAGAGTGTGTGAGCTCAGCCCTGTGCACATACATGTGAGAGTCAGAGCGTGTGGGCCCGGCCCTGTGTGCACACATGTGAGAGTCAGAGTGTGTGAGCCTGGCCCCGTGCACACATGTGAGAGTCAGAGTGTGTGAACCCGGCCCTGTGCACACGCATGTGAGAGTCAGAGCTTGTGGGCCCGGCCCTGTGTGCACACACGTGAGAGTCAGAGTGTGTGAGCCCAGCCCTGTGCACACGCATGTGAGAGTCAGAGCGTGTGGGCCCGGCCCTGTGTGCACACACGTGAGAGAGCGTGTGAGCCTGGCCCTGTGTGCACACACGTGAGAGTCAGAGCGTGCGGGCCCAGCCCTGTGCGCATGCACACATGTGAGCGTCAGAGCGTGTGAGCCTGGCCCTGTGTGCACATGTGTGTACATGCCGAGGGTCAATGGAAGACCAGGCCACCTGTGAGGGCCAGCCTAGCCTGCTGAGAGCAGTGATGGTGGCTGCAAGGGGGACAGAGAGGGAGGGGACAGCAGATGGGGAGGCGTTGGGTCCTGGTCCTGCCGCCCAACTGGATCTGGGATCTACCTGCAGGGACGGGGAGAAATCTGAGCAGGCCGCATGCCCTTCCTGGGCACAAGGGTCTCCACGGTGTGCACAGGTGCTTCTGTGGGGTGTGGACGTGCGTTTGCTGCAGATGCACTGAGTGTGTGTGTGCATTTGTATGTGACCGTGTGCATCTGTGGGCTGAGAAGTTGCAAGTATGTTTCTCCCTGCATCATGTTAATCTGGGATATGGATGGGGTGGGGTCCTGGGGCCTGCAGCTTCCCCGTCCCCTGCACCCTGAGCTCACCCCAGGAACCTCCCAGCATGCTTGCTCCCAGGGTCTCCAGCGCCTGCCCCACTCCCGCCTGTCCACGCTCTCTAGCTCCATGGATGGCCGCAGCCACACTCAGGCCCGTGTCCCGGCTCAGCTGGTGCGCCTCTTCCTTGCAACTGCCATCCTCTCTCTTGCTGCCTGGGGTGCACACTTCCTGGTGGGTGGCGGGTGACAGGCACGCTGGGCCATCTCTGTCCTTGCAGACTGAGGCCCAGCCCCTTCCCTGGTGTTCCCTGAGGCTGGCACCCCCTCGTGGCCATCTGTGGCATAACCTCGCTCCCAGCCGCCTGTGCCAGAAAGAGGCTGGGGGTCCACAAAGCCCCCTCCCTGCCCGGGGAGGGGCCTGGCAGGTAAACCTGACAAGACAGTCTGTGGGGGCATTTGTGGGCGCCTCAGGGCCCCTGGGCCAGCTGGCATCGGGTGCACTGAAGGTGGGTGCCCATGGGCCCTAGTTTCCCAGATGCCTCTGGGCTCCCCAAGCCCCTGACATGGTCAGTCAGGGGTAGAATTTTCTAGGGACGCTTCCACACAGCTCCCAGACACCCAGGTGGGAGCAGGGGGCTTCTCGAAAGGCCTCTGAAGGCCTGAGAGGACCCCTGCACCTCACTGACTCCCACCGAGGGCTCTTTCCTGCCTTCTGAATTGGCCCCAGCCCACCCTTAGCAAACCAGCCATACAGTCAGGCCCCTGGCTTGTTTTGGGAGGCCATGCGGCTCCAAGCTCAGACCCCAGCCCTGAACAAGGCTGCTCCCCGCTTCCCGCCCCTGGGGAGGGTTGCACTGCTCTATTCGCAACAGCCCACCCCGGCAGCTTCGCAGGGCACTGGTGGCCTCGCAAATTTGTGCAGCACCACAATCCCCTGGGGCTCTATGTCCATCACCCCCATTCCACAGGTGGGAACACGGAGACCTGCGGACGGTGAGTGGCGGCGGGGCCCAGGCCTTCAGACCGGGGGCGCCACGTTGCTTCCACCGCCTGGAGGAAGCGGCATCTTGGCAGGAGGGCGTCCTGCCAAGATGGAGGGGCGGTGCCCACCCCTGCCCGTGAGTCAGGGCATCAGATCTCGTGGGCACCACTCACAGGGGCAGATGTGGCAGGGATCAGCTGGGGCCTGAGCTGGATCTGGGGTCTTGGCGTCAGGGGTCTGAATCTGGCCTGGTAGAGGGTGGGCTGTCCCTGGGCTGTGCTGTGGTCCAGGCGGCCCTGGGGTCCAGCCACCACCATGCTCACCATTATCCCCAAGAAACCGGTGGGCCCAGGGACAGTGGGTGCAGGTGAAGACCTGGGTTCTGGACCACACAGGTCGTGAGGGTCTCCATCTGTAGCAGGGAAAGGGGTGGGGGTTTGAGGTGAACAGAAGGATGGGTGTGTGGCCTCATCAGTCTCTGTTTCTCTGTCTGCCTCCGTCTCTATCTGCCTCTCTCCCCATCTCTGTCTCTATCTGTGTATCTGTCTCTCTGTCTCCATGTCTGTCTCTTCCTAATCTGTCTCTATCTTTGTGTCTCTATGTCTCTGCTTCTGTCTCTATCTCTGTTTCTCTCCCTATCTCTGTCTCTCTCTTATTCTGTTTTTATATCTCCATCTCTTTCTCCATTTCTGCATCTCTGTCTCGCCATCTCTGTCTCCCTGTCTCTGTGTCTCTGTTCCCCGTCTCTCTGTTTCTGTCTCTGTGTCCCTGTCTCTGTATCCCTGTCTCTGCGTCTCTGTCTCCTCGTCTCTGTCTTCATCTCTGTGCCTCTGTCTCCCTGTCTCCATCTCTCTGTCTCTCTGTGTCTCTGTCTCCCTGTTTCTCTGTCTCCCTGTTTCTCTTTGTCTTTGTCTCCCTGTCTCTGTCTCCATCTCTCCATCTCTGTCTCCCCGTCTCTGTGTCCCTATCGCTGCGTTTCTATCTCCTCATCTCTGTCTTCATCTCTGTGTCTCTGTCTCCCCTTCATCTCTCTGTCTCTCTGTGTCTGTCTCCCTGTTTCTCTGTGTCTCTGTCTCCCCTTCATCTCTCTGTCTCTGTCTCCCTGTTTCTCTGTGTCTCTGTCTCCCTGTCTCTCTGTCTCCATCTCTGCATCTCTGTCTCCCCGCCTCCATCTCTCTGTCTCTCTGCATCTTTGTCTCCCCGTCTCTGTGTCCCCGTCCCCGTGTCTCTGTCTCCCATCTCACATGTCCAGTCGGGGAGGGGGAGGAACCCTGGGTGCTGAAGGCAGAAGTCAGGCCGAGGAGCCGCCCTGCAGGGTGTCCAGGTGGCCACACGGTGGGGCCCTCGCCCTATGTCCAGGTGGCCGGGCTGCAGGAGGAGGGTGCTGGTTCCTCAAGGAGGAGAGGGGCTGGGAAGGGGTCAGGAAAGGGGAGCTGGGGTGGGACTCAGGGGGTCTCCATCAGATTGCTCTCAGGACACCTGGCTGGTCCCCAGGACCCCAAGGGAGGGACAAGACCGCAGAAAGTGTGGCTCAACTGTGACTGCCACAGGAGTGGGTCAGGGGAAGGGTGGAGGGGCCAGGTGCAGGCCGCCCGAGGTGCTGACACTGCCAGGCAGGGCAGGGATCGCTCACGTCCCACGAGGCCTCCATGAGAGTCCCACAGTCAGGTGCAGAGGTCTCCAAAGTGCCTCAGTCCCACCTACAATCTAGCTATGTGGCTGGGGCCTAACGGGGGCTGTTGGGGGCCAGGCCTGAGGACGTGGGGCCCCCAGACACATTCTCTCTACAGGCACGTCGCATGCCACACACTACATATGCACACACACACTTGTGGGCCCTGCAAACACGTGTGTGCAGATGCCGGCACACATGGCCCTATGTATAGCACACATCACAGTCACACACACGCCCCTGGCGGCCTCCTGCACAGCTGTGCACACACTTACCTCCCAGGAGAAAGGAAAGACTCACATCCCAGCCCAGAAAGACTGACCACCGTGGCACCACAGCCCAGCCTGCAGGGTAGCAGGGGAGAGGCCAAGTGACGAATGGAGGCCGGTCCACAACCCCAGCTCCCTAACCAGGCACCATCTTGGCTCCTGGGCTCCAGCTTCCCTGGTAGGATCCACATGGCCAGGTCACGCACAGGTCCCACCTCTCCCCACCCAGCTCAGCATCCTTTATCACCCACACCCCACATGCCCTGTGCCATCCCACTCAGGGACCTCACTGCTTCCTTTCTCCCAGGGCAAAGCCCAGCTCAGAGGACAGAGGAGGGGGCCAGTGGGGGGTCCTGGAGTCCCCACAGACACTGGGCCTGGCATGCCTGTTGGGGTGGGGATGGCATGAGTTGTCTGCTGAGGTGGCCTCGAGCCCACCTCAAGGGCCCAGAGACCTGGCAGTTGGCACCTTTCTGGGGGCTGTCCAGGGACGAGGCCTGGCCAGTATCTTCACCTGGGATCAGGAGGGCTCCTCCTCAGAACCCACCCCAGGGACGCTGGGTGCACCCCTTCCCCCTCCAGGATCCTGTCCTCACAGCCACTGGCCGGGAAGGGGTCTTGGCCCCTGCTCCACAGAACTAGGAGCTGGTCATTCACAGGCCAGCCTAGCCCCGTGTCATTCCAGTTCTGGCGGATAGCAAGACGAGGCCACCTGGTGCTGGGCCTCTCGCCTCCGCAGGGCCAGCATCCCTCCTTTAACCAGCGCTGGGCCTGGCTACTGGCTGGGAGTGCAACTGCCCCAGCCCCAAAGTCACCTGTGCCTGCAGGGTCCCGCTCCTGGGTGTCCGAGGTCAGCCCAGCACAGCCCTCACAGACATACCTAGCCCGGACCTTGTGAGCTGAGCAATGGGAGCCAGGGCCTGGCTGGCATAGCTCACTGTCTGCCCTGGGCAGCTTGACCACCACAGACAGACAGCCACAGACCGATGGCCTGGAGAACTGCCAGCCAAGGCACAGCCCTTTGTCCGGCACAGCCCTTTGTCCAGCACAGCCAGCACCTGCAGACAGGGATAACCAGGGGTGGGTGAGAGTCAGACACAGGCTGACCCGCAGAGGGCCTCTAGCTGGAGACATGAGGGCAGACGTCACAGAACCACAGCATCTCCTGTTTCCCTGCCGCAGGCGTGAGGGGACATGGTGGTGGGGGGAACAGGGCAGCTAGCGGAGCCCGGGGCAGCTAGCGGAGCCTGGAGCAGGAGGCGGGCTGGGCAGGCCTGGAGGAGGGAGCCCTTCTTACCCTCCTGCCCAGAATACCTGGGTACTTCCTGGCCGGCCAACTCCATCTCCACTGGGCTCCCTGACCACACTTTCTATACCCACGTGTCTCCTGTGCAAGGGAGGCCAAGGAAGTTTGAAAGCATAGACTCTGACCCCCAAGGTCAGGCCATCCTCCCCTCCTTAGCCTGGGCCTTCCCAAGACAGGGGCCCTTTTGCTGGAACTTTTGGCCGGTCAGGTGACCTAGCACCCACCAGGGACCTCTGGGGCTGAGCGCAGAGACTGACCTGCCTCCAGGAGCAGCCCATGGCTGCAACGGGCCCTAGACTGAACCCCCAGGCCACAGCTGGGGCCCATCCCATGACTGCCCTGCTGCAGACTTACGGCTGGGCCACTCTGGCACAGGCCTTATAAGTGCCTATTTCATGCCGCCCCACTCTGAATGTGGGCTGGCCGGCAGGGAGGCGGGGGCCGGGGGTCAGCTCATGGTGCAGCGTTCAGCGGGTGCACTGTGGGTTCCTCTAATGGCTCACGGGGCCAGCCCTGCAGCTAACAGGGTGTGAGCCCAGAGCCCCAAGGTGTTTCTGGGTCCCCAGACTCCCCAGTTGTTTGTTTTCTGCCTTGCAGCACCCCCTCCTGAACTTGGTGGGACCAGGGCTCCTCCGAGAGGCCAGAATCTGCATCCTAAGCCAGGCCGGATCCCCCTCACCACCTGTGTCCCAGCCTATCTTCCACCTTAGCATCTACCTGGGCACAAGGGTGAGCAGCTGGACGGCTGTTCCGCCTGGAGAAAATGTCTCCTGTGCTGAGCAGGACAGACAGGGTGTGGAGGTGAGGGCAAGACAGAGGCAGGGGCTGGACAGGGAGGGGGCACAGAATGACCAGAGCTCTGGACAGGCCGGGGCAGAGGAAACAGTGGCCTGCACATCCTTGCCCTCGTAGGCGGCCTCTAGGACGAAAGACACTCTATCCTGAGAGCTCGGTCAGCTCAGGCGGCCAGAACAAAGGGCCACAGACTGGGGGCTTAAACCCTACGCATTCATGTCCCACAGCTCTGAGGCCTGGGTGGCTCAGATCAAGGGGCCAGCAGATTCGATTACTGGTGAGAACCTGCTTCCTGGCTCAAGTCAGGGCCTCCCCAGCTCACACGAGCAGCAAGTAAGTGCTCTGGGGTCTCTTCTTACAAGGACACTCACTGTATGGGTTCAGAGCCCACACTTGTGCCCTCGTTTAGCCTTGATTACCTCCACCAAGGCCACACCTATGCCCTTTAGAGACCCCCAAGATGGGCCACGGTCCTTTTGGATCCTCACCCTCTTCCCACAAAGCAGACACTTCCGGACTTCACCAAGGAGACACAGAGGCTGCAGAGGCAGACGCATGGGCAACGCCATCAGCTGGGGAATGACCAGCTGATGTCTGGTGTCTGGGCTTGTTGCCTGCCTCCTGGCCCCAGACAGCCTACTCCAACATTCTTTCCTCCCAGCCACCCACCCACATCTGTCCACCTTCCTGGGGCACCCTGTCATCTACCCATTCCTTTTTTCACCCTCGAGCACCCACTCTGGTACGAGCAGCCACCACAAGAGAGGATGAGGGCCACCCAAATGCAAAACAAACATGGACTCAGAGTTGACCAACAACCAAAGGTCAGTTCTCTAAGAAGGTGAAAAATAGATATTTTCAAAGCAACTGAGTTAATAAAACAGTCCCACTGCTTTAGGAAGCTTTTCTTCATTAAAGAACTTCTGGGACTCGCCCCCACCACCATAGTATTATGGGCACACTGAGACATGTACACCATGGACCCCAAAAGCTGTTTACCTAATAAGAGATAAGTTGTGATTTAACCCATGCCCATCTGCTCGTAAAAGTGGTGAAAGTTAATGGATAGATGCATGAATAGATACATGAATGTGTAGACAGGTGCCTAAAGATGGATGCAGAGACAGACCAAAGGATGAAGGGAGGAAGAGAGGGAAAGATGGGTAAAGGAATGAATGAATGGATGGCAATAATGGATGGATGGAGAAGTGGACGGAAGGATGGACGGATGGATGGATGGATGGATGGATTGGTGGATAAGAAGATGGCTGGATGGCTGGATGGCTGGCTGGATGGATGGATGAATGGAGGAACAGATGGACAGATGGGTAAGTGGGATGATGCATAGATGGTAAGTGGGATGATGGATAAATGGGTGGATGGAAACAGAAGAAAGACCTTTGCTGTGTTCCAAACACCATATCCTTAGTCTAAAGACTCAGCTCCCGTCCCTGCCAGCTTGGAGATTTGCCTCGGTTGACCCTCTTGTAAACAGACCTAACAGGCCTCCAATTCTCTGAAACCCCAATCCTTACCCATGTCAAACTTGGTAGCTAGTTAACATAACTCCAACACCCTGGCCCACCTGGGGCTTAGCCATAGTAGGGGGGCTGCCCACTGCTAACTGGGCACCTTCTAAGTCCTCTGCCAAGCATCAGTATGCCACATTAATATTTAGTAGATCAATGGGTGCGCATATCTGTACAACGTCTCCCTGTAGGGGAATCTCAGGACCCTGCTGAGAGGATGCTGGGGGCTGTGTGCTGTCCAGTCACTCATGTCTTCTAGACCAAGCAGAAATGTCCTCTTCTTCATGGAAACAGAGGGGATCTCTCAACCCTTCCTCCTCTCCCTCCCCCATGGGGGCCATTAAGACCCCCATGAGTTCTGGACCACGTGGTCCTCTAGTGCCTGGTTCATCCCGGGTGTCTGCCAGGCCCTGCCCCAAAATGCAATGTCTGGGCAGCAAGGAGGCTGAGGCCAGACCCCACCCTCATCCATGCCTGGAACCTGCATCCACGTGGCAACCCCTCCCTCCAAACCCAGCTCATGCCAGGGCTCAGAGCATGATGGAGAGGGTAGCCCTGGGCACCCTGGGCATGGCAGGGCTGCCCTGCCTGCCCCGCCCTGGCCCGTGCCTGCGAGAGCCACCTAGGGAAGGCTCCTTCCCCTGGCCCCGGGCCCACGCTCCACCCAGGAATGCCCTGCACCACTGGAGTGCGGAGATGAAGGTTACAGGGTCCAGCTTCTGGGCACCGGGACTTCTGGGGTAGGGGCTGAAGGCCATTCAAAGCCCCTGCCCCGAAGTCTACCTTCCCTCCTCACCCCTCCCCCGCCCACCCTGGAGGAGGTTTGTAATCCTCAGTCATAACCTGTCAGGCCTGTTTGGAAGGGAAGGGCGGCCAGCTTCCTAGCAGGGAGCAGGGAGCTCAGGCGTTGGTTAGAGAAGAGGTGAAGCGTGCACAGGAAGCGTGCGGGGGCCACCCTGGGCATGGGGGAGGGGCGCCCGCCCCGCCGACGGGAGCTTGGGCACGTGCTCACACACGGGACTGGACCGTGTGTCACAGCAAGCCTGGGTAGGTGCAGACAGGTCCGCGCATGTCACCTGCGCAGTGCACAAGGGCCTCTGCTGTGGGCGCGGGGCATGCCGGAGTGAGTGCCTGGCTGCCCGAGGTTCCAGGGGTTCCACTCCACCAGGTGCTGAGTGGTGCCCCCCACCCCAGAGACCTGGGGCAGCCGAGAAATGGAGAGGAGGCCCCACCCACCCAGCCCTGTGGCCTCCAGGCTTGACTGGAGCTGGCAGAGGCCCCGCCCTCCTGGCTGTCTCCCTCCTAGGGGGGTCCAGGAGTTTCAGGAACTGGGGACCAAGGGAGGTCTTCTGCAGAGACAGGAGGGTGCAGGCCCCAGGCCAGGAAACCTCTTCATCCGCATGCCATCGGCGTGGGGAGGTCAGCCGTGGGGTGTCCTGGTGTCTCGAGGGGGCCTTGGGTAGAGCCGTTCCCTCCCTCCTTGTGGCCCCCAGAAGCCCAGGAGGGACCTGGAGCCCATGTCCCAGGAGTGCCCTTGGGAAGGTCAACCGCAGGAACCCTCGTAGCCCGAGGCCAGGGCTCCAAAGCTGGGATGGGCAGCGGGGGCCCTGCAGGGCCCCACAGGCACAGAAATCTCTGTAATCCTGAACCATAAAGGGGCCGCCTTCCCTTTTGATTCTGAATTTTTATAGCAAAATGAAGAGATAAGTCAGCTTTGATCTGAGTTTTATTAGCTTATGCCTTTGTTCCCTCTCTCCTTTGGGGGAACACACGGGTTTATGGCTGGTCTCCCCATCCCTCCGTCAGCTGCAGGCGGGTGGCGGGCGGTCGCTCTGATAAGACCTGGTCCCTGCCTCCTGTGCTGCTGTGGGGTGCTGGCATGAGCACGCCTGGAACCTGGGCCACCAGCCCCTCCGCCAGGTCACCAGGAGGCCTGGGGGACAGGCACCCTCAGGTTGGGGGGACTCTGGGATACAGACCCATGCAAGCCCGTGGCCTCCTATTTCGCCCATCCGACCTCCCTCCCTCTGCCTGATGACTCCCGTGAGCAGGGGCTTCTGCCTTCCCAAGCCCCTGTGCCTCAGTTTCCTTCCTAAAGAACGGTGCTAATGGAGCCGAGGGAGACCAAGGAGACGGCTCAGCCAGGGGACAAACCAGCAGTTATTGCTATGGAGGTTCAGGGAGGTGAGGATATTGGACCACAGGCTGGGAACTGGCCCTCCAGGGACCCCTGAGGAGAGCAGGCCTGGGATCCTGGGGCTGGGCTGGGGTCTCATGCCTCTCTGGGAGAGCTGGTGGACTCCAGGGTGAACTTGGTGTTAGCCTGTGTCTGCTGGGAGTGGGCCACAAGAGTTCCCAGCTTCAAAGGGCCAGAGGAGGCCTCGGAGCCCCGCCCACCTGTGAGTTCGGGGACATCAAAGGGCCCCACCCAAGGGGCGGCTGGCTGTCGGAGCAAGTGTAGAAACACCCAGAACTCTATCTCCAGAGGGAGCAGCTGGGTTGGGTCCACTGGAGGCCCCCTGCAGTGACCCAAGGACCCTGCCTCACCCTGAGGTTCTGGCCAGGCCGGTGACACCCCACCTCTCTGGGTGAGGGCCTTGCTCCCAGGGGTGGCTGGGGAGTGGTGGGTGGGGCCTCCGGGGGCTGCGACACAACCGCACTCCACTTCACAATCCACCCAGTTTTGACAGGGATCCAGGAGCTTCTAGCGGGTGCTGGGTGCTGAGTGACACCACGGCACTCCTGTGCATCCCCAGCCTGGCTGCAGGTGCTCTGGGCCCTCTCCCTGGGACTGCCTGCCTGGACAGCATTTTCTGGCCCTTTTAACCCACCAGGGCCCCTAGCCCAGCCCGGGCCTTTACGATCAGGAGGTGAGGAAGACCCCTCACCCCAAGGGAAGCCTCACCCTGCATGGGACAGGCCTGGCCTTGGCTGAACTGCACAGAGTGGGGGCCCTTGAGAGCTCCCCAGCTACAGCCTAGGTGCCCGCCTCCACTGCCCTGCAAAGGTCCACAGCATGGGTGGATGTGCCCGATTGCAACCCTACTGTGTGCCAGGCCCCAGGACGTGGCCTGACCCCAGCATCCGGTTCGCTCCTGTCCACAGCCCTTGGTGGGGATCTTCTCCTAGGACCCTCCGGGGCCTGAGGGTCAGAAGGTGGTGACATCAGAATCACACAGAGAGGGACTTGGAGTGTCCGTCAGACACCTTCCTGTCCCGCTGCCCGAAGGGAGTGTCTGCTTCAATTCCTGCCCCCAGGGCCTTAGGAGCAGGCCTTCCGGGACTCCATTCCTAGGATCGCAGATGGAATTCCTGGTGGGGATAGGACTCTGCCCCTCCAAGGACTCTAGAGGATTCCATGACAGGGTGGGTTGGGCCTGAAGGGCAGGGGCCAAATATGGGGACCTCCCCACAGATGTGAAAGCAGAGGTTTCCCTACCTCCCACCAGAAGGCAGGGAGCATAGCTGGGTGCTGTGGCTGGGGGCAGGACTCCTGGCAGCCTGGTCTCCCAAGGCAGAGGGTGACAAATCACTAACTGGCCTCTGGGGCGGTGCTGCACCTGACCTGGGCTGTCTTCAGGGGCCAGTGATTCACTAAAAAACCCACATTCTGCCAAGGCTCAGCCTCCCCACCTCCTCATATCCCAGCCATCCATCCTCCCCACCTCCCTACCTCCCAGCCTCCAGCCTCCCTACCTCCCAGCAGCCCAGTCTTCCAGCCTCCCCACTTCCCAGCCCCTCTGCCTTCCAACCTCCTTATCTCCCAGCCTCCCAGCTCCCCCACCTCTCAGCCTGCCCACCTTTCTACCTCCCAGTCTCCCCATCTCCCTACCTCTCAGCCTCCCCACCTCCCAGCCTCCCTACCTCCCTACCTCCCAGCCTCCTCACCTCCCTACCTCTCAGCCTCCCTGCCTCCCTACCTCCCTACCTCCCAGTCTTCCCACCTCCCAGCCTCCTCACCTCCCAGCCTCCCCACCTCCCAGCTTCCCCACCTCCCTACCTCCCAGCCTCCCTGCCTCCCTACCTCCCAGCTTCCTCACCTCCCTACCTCCCAGCTTCCCCACCTCTCAGCCTCCCAACCCCCTACCTCCCAGCCTCCCTACCTCCCTACCTCGCAGCCTTCCCACCTCTCAGCCTCCCCACATCCCAGCCTCCCCACCCGCCACCTCACAGCTTCCCCACCTCCCTACCTCCCAGCCTCCCTACCCCCACCTCCCAGCCTCCCCACCTCCCTACCTCTCAGCCTCCCCACCTCTCAGCCTCCCCACCTCCCAGCCTCCCCACCTCTCAGCCTCCCCATCTCCCAGCCTCCCCACCCCCCTACCTCCCAGCCTCCTCACCTCCCAGCCTTCCCACCTTCCAGCCTCCCCACATCCCTACCTCCCAGCCTCCTCATTTCCCTACCTCTCAGCCTCCCCACCTCCAAGCCTCCTCACCTTCCTACCTCTCAGCCTCCCTACCTCTAAGCCTCCCCACCTCCCTACCTGTCAGCCTCCCCACCTCCCAGCCTTCTCACCTCCCAGCCTTCCCACCTTCCAGTCTCCCACCCCCTACCCCCCTATCTCCCAGCCTCCCCACCTCCCTACCTCCCAGCCTCCCCACCTCCCTACCTGTCAGCCTCCCCACCTCCCAGCCTTCTCACCTCCCAGCCTTCCCACCTTCCAGTCTCCCACCCCCCACCCCCCTATCTCCCAGCCTCCCCACCTCCCTACCTCCCAGCCTCCCTACTCCCCACCTCCCAGCCTCCCCACCTCCCTACCTCTCAGCCTCCTCATCCCCTACCTCCCAGCCTCCCCACCTCCTACCTCTCAGCCTCCCCACCTCCCTACTTCCCAGCCTTCTCACCTCCCTAACTCACAGCCTCCCCACCTCCCTACCTCTCAGCCTCCCAACCTCTCAGCCTCCCCATCTCCTAGCCTCCCCACCTCCCTACCTCCCAGCCTCCTCACCCCCTACCTCTCAGCCTCCCCACCTCCCTGCCTCCTAGCCTCCCCACCCCCCATCTCTCAGCCTCCCCACCTCCCTACGTCTCAGCCTCCCCACCTCCCTACCTCCCAGCCTCCTCACCCCCTACCTCTCAGCCTCCCCACCTCCCTGCCTCCCAGCCTCCCCACCCCCCATCTCTCAGCCTCCCCACCTCCCTACGTCTCAGCCTCCCCACCTCCCTACGTCTCAGCCTCCCCACCTCCCTACCTCCCAGCCTCCTCACCTCCCTACCTCTCAGCCTCCCCACTTCCCAGCCTTCCAGCCTCCCCACCTCCCAGCCTCCTTTCCTGGTGTGAGTGTTGTGGATGGGCACTGGGAGAAGGGGCTCATCCTGGACACAATGCACCGATCCTAAGACACTTGTTCACACTTATTGTCTCTGAAAACAGGTTTCATGTGAATGCTGCCGACAGCCAGCTTCATGACATGGTGGCCCCAGCTCAATGCTGATGAACCTGACTGTCCCTCCTGGCAGTGACCCCTCTACACTTCCATCCCAAGCCTCAAGGGCCCATCTAGGGAAGGACAGTGAGTCTGGGGCACCTTCCAGAGATGATTTGCTGGCACCTGCTGGTAAGATCTAGACACCGGCAGAGCAGGCAAAAGGTCCCGGGTCAATCGTGGGGGCCCCTCTTAGGGAACGGGTGTCCCCCAGTCCTGTACACGGCCCAAAGGAAGAGTGTATGATGGACGGCCTCGCTGCAACGACTCCAGACAAAATTGACCCGGAGAAAGTGGACTCAAATGTGGGGACCAGTAACCCTTACTTGCTGGTATTTTCTCTCTACATGTGTACACAACAGTGATTTAAGAAAATCTCTCCCTCAACCCATCAGGCAAGGTGCTTTCAATAAGCGAGAAACAAAACAAGGAAAGCACCATTTCCTCATTTAAGTTCCATTTCTTTTCTTTTTTTTTTCGAGGCAGAGTTTCACTCTTGTTGCCCACGCTGGAGTGCAGTGGCGTGATCTCGGCTCACAGCAACATCCGCCTCCCGAGTTCAAGTGATTCTCCTGCCTCAGCCTCTCCAGTAACTGGGGTTACAGGCATGTGCCACCATGCCTGGCTAATTTTGTGTTTTTAGTAGAGACGGGGTTTCTCCATGTTGGTCAGGCTGGTCTCATTTCTCTTCTCATCATGATGACAAAATGATGGTAAAACTTGACATGGGCCTTAGATTTTAAGAACTAAGAGGGTGTCGAACAGCCACCCTGTCTTGTGTACAGTTTCCACTGTATTTCACTCTTGCAGCTGCCTTATAAGGTAGGGTCTACCGTTGTCCTGATTTTTCACATGAGAAAGCTAAGGCTGGGACTCAGGTCACACAGGCAGGCAGATGTCCCTAATCAGCGTGTCCCTTCAGGGTCACCCACAACTGCCCAACAGCAGTGACTGAAACCAGGAAGTCGTGGGACGACTGCCTCTCACAATTCGGGAGTTGACGGGGTTCAGCTTGGCAGTGCTCACTCAGGGTGTCTCGTGGGCAGTCAGACAACAGCTGGAGCGGAAGTCGGCTCAGAGCATCCTTGCTGGCAGGTCTGGTGGCTGGCGCTGACTTTGCCAGGCTCTGCCAGGGTCATTGGCTGCACATCTGCATGTGCCGCCTCGGTGGCACCTGGGCTTCCTCACAGTATGGCAACCAGGCTCCAAGGGCAGCTGCCCGAGAGCTCCAGGAGGAAGCTGCGTGGCCTCTGATGATGTGGTCTGGGAGTCGCAGGGCGTCCCTTCTTCTGTGGTCGTCAGCCTGCCCCAGTTGTAAGAGGTGGGAGAGGCCCCATGTCTGCGTGTCCACACCATAATGGGGAAGGGTCTGCACCACCTTCTGAGAGCATCATCTGCCACGGGGTGGCACAAGGTCATGGCATTTCACGTGATTGTCGCCCAAAGAAAGCCCTCAGCTGTGGAGCATTGCCCTCTCCAGAAGCATCGCAGGAGATGTCCCTTTATGTCTGCAGACAACCCGTGTGGGTTCACAGCCTCTGTCAGCAGGTCAGTCGTTTGTTCCCTCTGGGGAGCAGGAGCGGGGCTCCCAGGCATGCGCCCAAGGGGCACTGAGCACCTGCCTGCCCTGCACATGGGAGGGACCCAGCGGTGAGCAGGCTCTGGTCCTCACGCGACTGCCTGCTGGTGGAGGGAATGACACAATCAGGGAAGAAGCAGATCTCACATAGAGATGTCAAATGCTGGCATCCAAGAAAAATCCAGCCATGTGGCAGGAGCAGAGGGCTCCGTGAGGAGAGGCAGGTTCCTTGCTCTTGGCCTCCCTGGGAAGCTGTGGGAGGAATGTCTGCACCGTGCGGAGGGCCCGACGCAGGAGTGAGTGTGTCGGCGGCTGGAGGGCAGCGAGTGGGGAAAGGTGCAGGCCAGGCCAGAAGTGCGGCCTCTGAGAAGGGGAGAGTGAGGAGGATGGCCTGTGCCCTGGCTTGGCTCTGGGTGCACAGGGATACAGGAGATGCCAGGCCACACCCAGGCTCCAGGATCCCGGGGCAGCCGTTCTTGGCAGTGCTTCTAGAATCCATCAAAATGCTGATCCCAGGCCCTACCTGTGACTCACACAGCCTGTGACCAGGCCTGGGATGTGCATCTTACAGGAATATTCTCAGAGCTCCAGAGCTGGCAGACCTGGGTGAAAACGAGGAAGACCTGGGAGCTGTTCCTCAAAGGCAGGAAGTTTTGGAAAATCAGAGAAGAGGAGAATGTGCTGGTGCGCCTTAGGCTGCTGGGCATGGGTTCACATAGCCTAGGCTTCCCTGGTGTTCCAGGCAGCTGAGGAGTTTGAGGTCTGAGTGCCCTGGGGTAGGGCGGGATGGCAAGCCAGGTGCCAAGCAGAAAACGGGATCACTCCCCCGCTGCTTGTGAGCAGCCTGAGAAGAAGCTGGCAGCTGTCCACGCCTCACGCCAAGGCTGGCTGGCCCCACATTCCAGAAATCACCTGTCCCAGGCGGCCTCGCTCACTGCACGTCTCAGCCTGTCCATCTGGAGCGTTGGAGGCTGTGCCCAGTCCTGGTCCGGCATGGTCTGGCCCTTTCTCCTCCTGGTAGGGAGCTTACCAGCTGGCCCATGGGCAGCAGAGGGGCAGCGGACAGCCAGGGCGTAGGGAGGCGGCAGCAGGGCAGGCCCGGGCCAGTGGAGGCAGAAACCGCAAGCTGGGAGCAGAGAGGACGGCAGAGTCTTGCAAGCACCTGACAGGTGGCAGAGACAGAGCCTGGCCCGGCGGGCAGTGCAGGTTGGGGGAGCACCAGTGCAGACAGGGGAGGGCGGCCAAACGAAAGGAACCCAGACACACACACAGGCAGACAGGGCCGCACTGCAAAGGCTGGAGCCACTGCCAGGTCAGGACTGGGCACCCCGTCAGAGCAGGGCAGGGGACCCACTCAGGAGACAGAGAGGAGATGGAGAGAAGAAGAAGGGCTGGGGGACCCCCTCTGGCCCCAGGCATGGCCCGCCCCTTGCCTCATGGCCGAGCTGATGCTTTCCCAGCCCAGGCTGGGTGGGGGCCAAGCATGAATGTGGCCCCATGGCCAAGGGTAAGGCAGGGTCAGGGCCCCAGGTCACCCACCCCACAGTCGCTCGGCCTTCACTCGGGTCCCTAAACTGCCTCCTCACCCTCCCGTCAGCCCACAGGCCTGGACCTGCCTCCTGCCTGCCCTCCTCCCTGCCCTGGCCACTCATGCTCCTCTCCAGGGATCAAGTCCGCCCCAGCCACCCTGGCCCTGCTTCCCCAGGGTGTGGGCTCCAGCCTTGGTGCTTACACACCTGAGGACCAGGCACTTACTCCCTCCTGAGCCCACTCTGACAGGGAAGGTCCCATAACAGGGTCCAAGCCTAGGACTTCCACCCAGTCTGCCCGGCTCCCACTCTGTGGACCCCCAAGGCCAGGGTCTCTTCTCTGTCCTGGCTGAGGTCCCTCTGTCTCATCGCCAAGACCCCAGAGGCGAGGCCCCTAGAGGAGGTTTCCCAGGAGCAGGGAATAAGTGTTAGCGGCAGCTGTGAGGGGGTCCTGGGCCCCAGCCGTCCAACCCCACTCCTCTCCAGGCAGACCCTCAGCCAGCGGCTAGGGCAGCAGTTGCTGGGGCTGGAGAGCCACTCTACCAGCCCCCTGGCCACTGTGGCCTCTGCCCAGCTCTAACGGCCCACCTGCTCCCCAGCTGTGCCCTTCTATCCCATCACAGGGGACCCCGGAGGGAAGGGCGGGGCCTGAGCCGGTCTGCGTTGCCCATGGAGGACTCTGCCACAGGTGCTTTTTGGCCTCATTCTTCTTGCTGTGGTCCAGCCCTTCTGGAGCCCATGGACCCACCTCCCAAGCCGTCCTGCAGGGACTCCCACCTTGGATGTGGGCGGGATCTCCTGGCTCACTTCCAACCAATAGGATGAGGCAGAAGTGACAACCTTGCTTCTAAGCTTAGGTCACAAAAGGATGTGGCTTCTGCCTGCTTTCATTGGACGATCTTGAAGGAGTCTGTACTGCCCATGAGGGCTTGGCTGGGCAGCAAAGACTGGGCTCCATCTGTCTGTCCAGTCCCTCCCTGCGTGTCCCTGAGGTAGCTCCTGGAGGACAGTGGCCGGCACCTTGTCAGGGTCCACACCTGGTTGATGCAAGAAGGCACAGGTGAGCCCAGTCCACGCAGCTCCACACGGGTCAGAACCGGTGTCTGCCAGTCAGACAGGTGCATCCACCTGTGTCCAAGCACATTTGGAAAGTGGAAAGGGAAATGGTGGCCTGCAAAGGGCATTGGTGTCCCTCAGATCCCAGGCCTGAGGTCCCTGGGCAGCCCAGCCCACAGACCTATCACCCTGCCCTGCCCGCTGAAGCTGCTGGCCCTGGGCTCAGTACTCTGGCCATGGCTGGGCTCATATCGAGACCTCCCTTCCCCTGACTTCCATGCTCAGGGCTGCTTCGTGCAGGTCCAGGGACTTGGTGGGGGCCCCAGGTGCAGGGACGAGGTTGCAGGCAGCACTGGTGGGGCAAGGACCAGGGCCCAGGCCGTTTCATGCAAAGACACCCACTGGAGAACGGAGGCCCAGCTGCAGGTCCTGGTGGTGACCCTGTCCTTTACGGAAGGAGGACTCGTGTTAAAAAGGACCTGCCAAGGGGACATAGGCAGAGGAGTTGTGCATAAAAAGCTCCTGAGCCAACCAGGTGCCAGGCAGCCCAGGGGCCAAGGGGTAGGGGGAGCAGGATGCCCTGGGGACACCCTGCCCTGCACAGCCCGGCCTCCGTGCCTGGGCGAACAGCAAAGCCTTGGCGAGCGGGCTGCAGGTAAGGGAAGCCCCACGGCCCAGGGAGGTTTATGGCCACCCGGCAGAGCACCCGGCCCCAGCAGCTGGCCTGGCCCCTGCACCTGTCCCTTTGTTTGCACAAATCCCGTCCCTAATAGACTTAATCGCAAAGCTTTGATGACTGTGCCAGGACCCTGCACAGCCCCCTACGGGCCACGCTGAACAAACACGCCATTGTCTCCGGGTGCACCGCAGGCGACCTGTTAATGGTTAAACCAAGGGGAGAAGGATGGCAGCTCTGCCTGAGGCCAGGGTGGGGGAGCTGCCTGGCATGGTGTGGGCACCAGCCCCCCCACCCCACCAGGGCACAGTCGTTCTACACTGGGGCTCCCAGTGGGCAGAGAGAGCACATGGCTTCTCCCCTGGTTTTAGAACTAGCTTCCCAGCAACCCTGGAGCCAGGAGACGAGCCCAGAGGAAGCGGCTGGAGTCCCCAGCAAGACACCTGCCCTGATCTCTCCACAGCAGGCAGGCGCCCGGGCTGTGGGAGCTGCTCACACACTTGAGAGCTGGTCATTCTCTGTGTACTCCAGACCCAGGGGCCAGGAGTGGGCATATGCAGCTAGAGCCCTGTGAGCAAGCCTCACACAGCTGTGGGATGCCAACAGCACAGCTGCCATGGGCAATGCCATGGCAGGTCCGTGCAGGCTGGTTACCCCCAGCACTACCATGTGACCAGCAATCCCACCCGAGCTCTGTCCCCAGAAGTGAAAGCAGGGACTCAGGCAGACATGTGCACACCCATGCTCCAGGCAGCACCACTCACCAGAGGCAAGGATGGAAATGACCCCAGCATGCATCGACCACAAAAAAGACGAGCCCACTGTGGTCTGTCCATACAATGGAACATTACTGGGCCGTGAGAGGAATGACGGACAGACGCAGGCTGCAGCATGGACCGGCCTCGCCAACGCTGCGCTCGGTAGAAGAGGCCAGGCACACAATGCCACATGGTGATGGACTTTCTTTATATGAAATGTCCAGAATAGGCAAATCCAGAGAGACAAAAGTAGATGGGTGGCCGCCCAGGGTGGGGGGTGATAGAGACGGGGAGTGGCTGCTCAGTGACAGGGTTTCCGCCTGGGGGATGCTTGGGCTCTGGAGCTAGACGGAGGTGAGGGTCGCACAACACTGAGATCGTGCTGGATACACTGGGTTGTGCACTGAAAATAGCTAATTCTGTGTATGTGAGCTTCAACTCATTTAAAAAATGACAGCCCACTGAGATAGACACACAGACGGTGGGTCCCTGAGCGTGGGGAACCCAGAGAGGCTAGGGGCCGAGGCCGAGCCACAGACCCCAAGCGGGCAGCCTGGCTCACTCCCAGCTCTGTCTGGGGCTGGCCGTGGCCTTGGTGGTCTCTCTGTGCCTTGATCTCCAGGCCTGTGGCCCTGTACCTCCCACTGCGCCTTCCCAGCTCCTGTTGAGCGTGGCCACAGGAGGGGCCCTCCATGGGAGCTGCTGTGGCCACACATACACCTCTCCGAGCACCTTTGTCCAGTCCATCCAGTCTTTCCCCTAATGTCCTGAAGACCTACTGTGCGGTAGAAGCCAGCCCTACTGTGGGGACGCAGGAGTGGGCAGCCTGCCCTGGCTCCTGCTACCATGGAGTACATAGCCCCAGGGGCAACAGGCAAACCCCAGGAGACCCCCACCCGCGGCCTAGAGAGGGGCGCAGCAGGGTGTGCAGCAGGGGCCAGCTCTGTCCCAACCTCCTCCAACCTCCCGGCCAACTGGCCCGCAGGCTACGCCGGGTGCCCTCATTGGCCCCTGGGCTTTTTCTGTTTTGTAACTGGTAGTCTTTTTTTTTTTTTTTTTTTTTTTAAGAACACACTTTAAGGGTTACAGAAAATTGAGCAGAAAGCACTGAAAGTTCCCTGATGCCCTACCCCCTGCCCAGCCCTCCCCAGTGCCCGCAGTCTCGGCTGTTACTGGCCTCTTGCATTGCTGTGAGCCAGTTCAGGAACCCATCAGACATTTTTTAAAGTTGCATACTTTTTACTGGGGCAAAAAACACATCACATCAATGTACTGTCCTAAATGGACACTGTTTTTCAATGCACAGTTCAGGGGCATTAGGGACACTCACACTGGTGCGCAGCCCTCACGGCCATCCATCTCCAGAACCCTCTCATCTTCCCAAGATGAGACTCTGTCCCCATTCAATGCGAACTCCCTGCGCCTCCCCCAGCCCCTGATCCCCGCTGTTCTACTTCCCATCTCTGTGGATTTGATGACTCCAGGAGCCTCGCCTGAGTGGCAGCACACAGCGTCCGTCCTTCCGTGCCTCAGGGCCACCCCGTGGCGGCAAGGGTCCGGATCCCCCACTGCATGGGGAGATCGCACTTTGCTTATCCGTGCTGATGCTTTTTAAAAAACATTTCTGTTTATTTAATTGACAAATAAAAATGCATATATTTATCCTGCACAACGCGTTGTTTTGAAATACATCAATACTTCATTATTATGCAAAGGCTATAGTTTACATGAGGCTTGGAGCTTGGTGGTGTAAGTTCTCTGGGTTTGGACACATACTACCCTGTATCCACTGTTACAGCACCCCACAGAGGGGTTCCGCGGCCCCGAAATCCTCCATACTCCACCTGTTTTTTCCTCCCTCCTCCCTATCCCCTGGCAGCCATTGACCTTTGTCTCCATGGTTTTGCTATTTCCAGAATGTCCTAGGGGTGGAACCCTACAGGATCCTACAATCCTTTGCAGCCTGGCCCCTTCCACTTAGCATGTCGCGTTGGCGGTTTCTTCCTGTCTTTTTGTGGCCTGTAACTCATTTCTTCCATGGGCTTTTAGACAGGCTCAGTTCTCTCCCATCTTAAACACTCATCCCTTGAGTCCACAGGCTGCCCTACAGCTCGTGCCAACCTCTTTACTTCACCTTAAATGTCTCCAAAGAGAGAAGGCCTGTCCACTGCCTTTCCCTGTCACCTCGTGCCGCCTCTCTTCTAACCACAGTCCAGGTCAGTCAGTTCCCGCACCGCCAAGGGGCCCAGTGCTTTGGCCTCCAGTCCTGGAGACCTCCTCCTGCCTTCCCTGCCCCCCATCTATTTCTTCCCCTCTCTGCTGCTCCTCCCCAGGTCCTTGGGAGACGGCCTCTTCCACTGGGCCCAGAGCTGCTATAGATGGCCTCCTCTTGTCTTCCTGCCACAGTTCCCGGCTACATGCAGGCCACAGTCCATCTCCCACTGGGCCACCTCCTCTCCCCTATGCTCCAGCCCAGAAGCCAGCTGCCCTCTGTCTGTCACTCTCAGACGACAGACAGCAGCACAGGCCCAGCTGCCCCAGGCCTGAGCCCCGGGGCTCCTCACCGCCTGGGCCTCCTTGCCAGGCCAGATCTTGATGCTGGGTACCACTGTCCTGCCACCTGCCCTGCCAGCTGCTGCTCCTTCCTGCCCCACATTCTGTCCTTCAGGCACGCCATCAGGAGGGCAGCGACATCTCTGTGGTCTCCCTTTACCCGCCCCCCCACTCTGCCACTCTGCCTCTGCACATCCTCCTCTGGGGAGTCAGAGTGACCTCTGCAAACATGAGCGTCAATGGGCACTTCTCCGTGCTTAGAGGCCCCCAGGGCTGCCCGTCAGCCTTTGGTAAAGTCACAGACAGAACCCACACAGAGCCTTTGTGCTTGGCCTGGGCCGGTCCACCTGCCTCCCCAGGCTTTGGGTGGTGCCCACCCACCCCAGCCTCTTCAGGTCCACGCCTGACTAGCTGCAGGGACTTTGCACACCTGCATTTCACCCAAATTAACTCTACTGGACCCTCTCCTGCAAGGAAGGCTCTGCAGCCTCCCCAGCCAGGCCACACACCCCAGTCCTCGTTCAGGGGTACACATTTGTCCCCTTCATACACAAGCCAGGCCCCACTCTGGGCACCGGGCCACAGCTGGGAACAAAACAGACCCAGTCCCAGAACCCACAGAGCCTCCACCCTAGGGGGAAGGAAGCAGAGAACAGACGCGTCACTGAGCACACGGGAGCTCGAGGTGCTAAATTCCATGGAACAGAAGCCAGGAGCAGCCAGAGAGGGAGCACGGCCACTGGGGAGTAGGTGAGGGGGGACCGGGATGGCCACTGAGGTGTAGGTGAGAGGGGCCGGGACAGGCGCTGGGGAGTAGGTGAGGGGGAACCGGGATGGCCACTGAGGTGTAGGTGGGAGGGCCGGGATGGCGCTGGGGGGTAGGTGAGGGGGGACCGGGACAGCCCCTGGGTGGTAGGTGACGGGGTAACAGGAGCAAGTCCCAGACAAGTGAGTTTTCAGAAGCCCACGAGGCCCTCAAGAGGACAGGCCAAGTGTGTGACCAGGGCTTGGGGAGACGTGAAGGTGAGGTGGCTGTCTGCAGAAGGTGCAGGAGAGCGGCTGCCCAGGAGGCCTGCCCGGGGCCTTCAGTGTCAGAGAACTCGAAGCCTGGCTTCTACTTGCCCCTCGACCCCGGGCCTTCTCCTGCCTTGACCCACAAGCTCTGTAGGGTCCCCACTCGGCCCAGATCCCCCACTATATCCCGGGGTCCCTGCTCGGCCCAGATCCCCCACTATATCCTGGGGTCCCTGCTCAGCCCAGATCCCCCACTATATCCTGGGGTCTGTGATCGGGAATGCATAAAGTAGGCGCTCAGTCAGGGCCAGCAGACTGGATAGATGCAGCTGGATCAAGAGGTGCTCTGGACAGACCCCCAGAGGCGCTGAGGATGGGGCCTCCCTGCGGGATGCACTGGGCACATGGGATGCTCAGGGTGGTCTCACCATTGTGTCCCCTTCACAGACGAGCCCGGGATGGGCAGGTCCTCACCTGAGGAAAGTAGGCACCAACCAGGTGTAACCTGGGCCAGATGGGCAGCCCCAAGGGCAGCACCCCACCTCTCAGGCCCCACTCGCAGCCAGGCCCCAGGGAGAGCAGGGTGCCAGTGGGCGGTCAGTATTGGGCTCAGGGTCTCCTGGGGTCAGGAGGGAGCTCAGAGCTGCCTCTTCCATTCTCCTTTCTCAGCTGCCAACCACCCCCCCCTCTAAACAGAAGGGAGCCCGGCATAGACACACGTGTGGCTACCCCACCCTCACACCCTCAGCAACCCTCAGGGAGACAGGTCGTACGCTGCCTATCCTTGCAATGGACTCCCTGCGCCCATTCTCCTGGAGGGCACCAGGCACACACAGGTACACATGCAAACATGCAAGGCACACACACAGACACGCACAAACCTGCACAGCCACACACAGATAAACACAAATACACACAGCCACGCACAGCACACACAGCCACACAGTCACAAAGACACGCACAGACACACAAACACAAAGACACACACAGACACACAGACATAAAGACACACACAGACACGCACAGACACACAGACACGAAGACACACACAGACACGAAGACACACACAGACAGGCACAGACACACAGAGACTTGCACAGCTACACACAGATAAACACAAATACACACAGTCACGCACAGCACACACAGCCACACAGCCACAAAGACACAGCCACACATGGGCACACAAAGGTACACACACACACAGCCACACATGGGCACACATAGCCACACCCAGAGAAACACAAAACAGCCACACACAGTACACATAGCAACACAGACATGAACAGACAAAACACAGACACACAGAGCCACACACAGATAAACACAAATACACACCGTGCACAAACAGCAGGGATGCACAGCCACACACGGGCACACACAGGTGCACAGAGATGCATAAGCACACACAGACACACAAATCAGGGGCACGCACAGGCACGCAGAGACGTGCCCATCCTCTCACAGCCACACGCACCCACAGCCACAGACACACCCATGGGGACCCAGCAACACCCGCCCGCCCAGCACAGCTGCCTGCCCACAGGGACACCACTCCCAACGCCCAGCACCGATGTCCCGGCACCAACGCCCGGCAAACATCCTCAGCGGTGCCCACCCAGGCCGGCAGGCTCAGACAGACACCGCTGTCCCAGAGAGTGTGCCTAAAGTCACGCCTGCTGGGATAAGGAGACCTACGGGTGTGGATGCACCACCTGCTGCCCACTGCCTGCTGCAGGGGGCCAGGACCTCTGAGCCTGGCTGAGTTGGGCACCCACCTCCCATGCCCAGGGGGTGCTGCAGGACTGTGGCCAGACCAAGCCTTCCCAAGGTACCTCTTGGGGTCAGAGCAGCTTCCCAGGACAGCCCCTATGCCTGGGAGGCTCTCTGTGGGCTCCCCTTGTTCCAATGCCCTATGGACCCAGCCTTGGAACCTTCACAATCCCCTGTGCAAGGAGGACACATGGTAATGAGGAAGGTGCCTGGAGCTGCCCAGCCTGCAGCATGCTGCCAGCGCCTCCCTGGGTCCCCATCCCCTGTGCCCACTGGGTCCCTATACCAGGCTCTGCTCCTCCTGGCCCCTACACCCTCGGCTCCACCTGACTCCTACACAGGCTGTGCAACCATTCCCAGCCACAGAGATCGGCTGCAAGTTCTCACGGCTGCCCCTCCTCAGTGACTCGTTCTCAGGCAAACAGAAGGCTGTGCCCCAGCCCAGGGGCAGCCCACACCAGGAGTGACCACCCAGGAATATGAAACCCAGTCCTCTTGCCTCAAAGCCCAGCCTACCATAGTACAATGTATGCCCCAGAGCTCCCTGAGGCTGTCTGCTGCTAAGACACCCTCTTGCTTGCCTGTGTTCTCAGGCTCTTCTCTTCCTAGGAGAACATCCCTCCCCTAACAAATCCCACGCATGAGAAACCCCACTACAGATTCCGCTTCAGGGGAACAGGCCTAAGACAGTTGGTGCCAGGCATGGCACTGGGAAGCTGAACCCAGGTGTGGGCTCTGTGATCAGCTCTCTCACTGACCAGGGCAAGGAGGAACCCCTCATGGGGGTGAGCAGGGGAGGAGTGGGCAGAGCCCCTGGCAGGCTAGAGCAGAACACTGTGGGAACACACACACCTGGTGCCATGTCCCCAGCACTTGAGAACTATGAGGAAGCCTTAACCAAAGAGTGGTGGAACAGGCAGCGTTTGCTGAGAGCCACCAAGGTCCTGAAGGAAGAAAACCCCAAATTCAGATCTACAAATTCACAATTCTAGACCCAGTGTGAGAGTCCTAATGAGGTCATTGGTGTGGGCTTTTGTCTTCGTCTGTTTGTGTTGCTATAAAGGAATACCTGAGACTAGGTAATTGATAAAGAAAAGAGGTTTATTTGGCTCATGGTTCTGCAAGCTGTACAGGAAGTACGGCACCTGCATCGACTGCTGGGGAGGGCCTCAGCCTGCATCCACGCATGGCAGGAGGGCAAGAGCTGGTGTGCAGAGACCACTTGGTAAGAGAGGAACCAAGAGAGAGGGAAGGTGCTGGGCTCTTCTTAACAATCAGTGCTCATGGGAACTCAAAGTGAGAACTTAGTTATTCACCCTCCTCCAGGGAGGGTATTAATCCACTCACAAGGAATCCATCCCCATGACCCCAACAGCTCGCACCAGGCCCCCACCTCCAACAATGGGCATCAAATTTCAACATGAGGTTGGGGGACAAGCATCTGAACTATAGCATTCCTCCCCAGTCCCCCCAAATTTATGTCCTTCTCACATGCAAAATACAATCATCCCATCTCAGGAGTCCCCTAAAGTTTTAGCTTGTTCCTGCATCCATTTAAAAGTCCAAAGTGCAAAGTCTCATCTAAGACTCAAAGCAAGTTTCTTTCAGGTATGAGCCTGTAAAATCAAAATCAAGTCATTTACTTCCAAGGTACAACGGTAGAACAGACATTGGGTAAACATTCCCCTTCCAAAAATGAGAAATTGACCAAAACGAAGGCAGAACAGGCCCCACACAAGCTTGAAACCCAGTAGAACAGACATTAAATCTTAAAGCTCCCAAATCTCTTTTGACTCCATGTCCCACATTCCACACTGGAAGAAAGGGTGGGCTCCCAGGACTCTGGGCAGCCCTGTTCGCATGGCTTTGCTGGGCCCAGCCCACGTGGCTGCTCTCACAGGTTGGAGTCCAATGCCTGGGACTTTTCCAGGCTGAGATTGCACACTGCCAGTGTCTCTGTAATTCTGGGGTCCCTATGGCAGCCCCATTCCCACAGTTCCACTAGAAGAATACCTCTGAAGGGCTCTATCCCTGCAGCAGGGTTCTGCCTGGGCACCCAGGCTTTCCAATACACCCTTTGAAATCTAAATGGAAGCGGCCAAGCCTCCAGTACTTTTCTGTTCTGGATTCTTGCAGACTTAACAACACATGGAAGCCAGCAAGTCCCATGCCTCTTACTCCACAGAGCAGCTGTCCAAGCAGTATCTGAGGCCGTTTGGTCCATGGCTGGATCTGGAATGGCTGGAATGTGGGAAGCAGCAGTTCCAGTGGCACCCTGGAAGCCTCCAGCACTTTTGCATTCTGGATTCCTGCAGACTTAACAACATATGGAAGCCAGCAAGTCCCATGCCTCATGCTCTGCAGAGCGGCTGCCCAAGTGGTATCTGAGGCCTTTTGGGCCATGGCTGGATCTGGGGTGGCTGGGATGTGGGAAGCAGAATCCCAAGGTGGTCCACAGGAGTGGCACCCTGGACCTGACCCTCCAAGCCACTCTGTTCTGCTAGGCTTCTGGGCCTGTGATGGGAAGGGTGGCCTCAAAGTCCTTCGAAATGCCTTCAGGGCCCTTTCCCCATTGTTGTGACTGTTAGCACTATGCCTTCTTTCAGTCATGCTAATCCCTCTAGCAAGCAGAGTCCCAAAGGACCTTGAATTCCTCTCCTGAAAATGTTCTTTGCTTCTCTACCACAGGCCAGGCTGAAAATTGTCCAAATTTTTATGCTCTACTTCCCTTTTTATTAGAAATTCTACTTTTAGGTCATTCCTTTGCTGTCGTATTGACTGTAAGTTGTTAAAAGTAGTCATGATACTCCTGGAACACTCTGCTGCTTAGAAATTTCTTCCACGAAATACTCTGGGTCATCACTCTTAAAGTTAGCCTTCCACAAAGCCTTAAAGCATGTTCACAATGCAGTTGCAACCTTTGCTAGGGGTTAACAAGGGTGATCTTCGTTCTAGTCCCCAGTAAGTTCCTCATTTCTATCAGAGACCTCACCAGCATGGCCTCTATTGCCTACATGTCGATCAGCGTTTTAGTCACAACCACTTAACCAATCTCTAAGAAGCTTAAAACTTTCCCTCATCTTTTTGTCTTCTTCTGAGCCCTCCAAACTCATTAAACCTCTGCCCATTACTCAGTTCCAAAGCCACTTCCACATTTTCAGGTATCTTTATAGCAACACCCCACTCTCAGTACCAATTTTCTCAGTCCACTTGTGTTACTATAAAGGCATACCTGAGACTGGGTAATTTATAAATAAAAGAGGTTTATTTGGTTCATGGTTCTACAGGCTGTACAGGAAGCACGGTGCCTGCATCTGCTGCTGGTGAGGACCTCAGGCTGCTTCCACTCATGGTGGAAGGTGAGGTGGAGCCGGTGTGTGCAGAGACCATATGGCAAGAGAGCAAGCCAGAGAGATGGGAGGGAGGTGCCAGCCTCTTTTTAACAACCTGCTCTTAAGGGAACTAATAAAGTGAGACCTCATTTGCCCCTCTCTACTTGGGAGGGCATTGATCCATTCATGAGGGATCTGCTCCCAAGACCCAAACACCTCCCATTAGACCTCCACTTTCAACATTGGATCAAATTTCCACATGAGGTTTGGGGTGGACAAACATCCAAATTCTAACGGCTTTAATCCAACCTGACTGATGTCCTTGTGAGAAGAGGAGATTAGGGCTCAGACACACACAGCGGGAGGACCCTGTGAGGACACAGCCAGAAAGCAGCCATCTGCCAGCCAAGGGGAGAAGCCTCAGGAGGAACCAGCCCTGTGATACCTTGATCCTGGATTCCAGCCTCCAGGACTGAAGAGGATAAACTTCTGGTTTTTAAGTCCACCAGTCTATGGTACTTAGTTATGGCAGCCATGGAAAGTGAATTCAGGCAGCAAAGAGGAAATGGCACCAGCTGGCCTAACCCACAGGGGTCTTTGAGAAGGGTAATAAAGCATCATGCTCCTAGAGGGGACAGGTGGGCAACCAACCAAGTGACCACTTAATATACAAACAAGGGGTCAAGACTGGATGACCTGAGGCTGAGATCGTTCTCTCAAATGCATTCCTGACCCGTTGACCATTTCTAGACCTCAGCCAGTTCTCAGACCCAGACTCATCAATGGAAACAGAAGCTGGGTCCCCATGAGGCAGGACCCTGAAACAGCATACCAAATGCAATCTGTGGTATGTCCTCAGTCCTTTCCCCAAGGGACTTACAGCCACTGAATCAGATCATCACAGCTGATAACTGAGGGACACAACTATCTTTGCAGGCCTGTTGCATATGGAGTCTGCATAACACTCATAACACTGGTACTAGGGGCCTCAAGTGACATCATGGGCCCCCCATTAAAGAAGCAGCATAGGGGAGTTGGGTAATAAGTGGAGCCCAGGTCTATCTCATGGGGTGGGCTATGTTCATGAACCCTTTTGAAGATTACTCCCCCAGTTCCTACACAAATAATCAACATGGACCCATAAGCAGGCAGACCCCTTCATCAGCTCCTTGACCTTTGTGGTAAGACCTATTATGGCAGGAAAGAACAAGTAGAAGTCCCTGAACCTGCCTTCACTCCAAAGCCAGAAAATCAGTCAAAACTGATGACACTCTCCAAGGCTTTTCACCCACTTCTGGCAGAGATGAAGTAACAGGAACTAGGTTTCCCCTCTCAACCAAAATAATAAAAAAAAAAGATCGAAGAAAAAAAAAAAAGAAACACTGGTTTTCAAGAAAGGATATCGGGCAAAGAAGGACAGTGATCCCCAAGAGAAGAAAAACAAAATGAGTCCTACAATTGCCTTGTCTTGCTGCCCTGAGAGAGTTTTTGACTGCAACACAGGGAGGGAAATTGAGGCAGAGCCCAGTGAATCCAAGTTGAGGAAATGGAGTTGGGGGTTTGGGGAGACCAAGGTGGCTAGAGTTTGCAAGGCAGAGAAGAGAGTGGTACAAAGAGTGAACCCTGGAGATCTCCAGATGGTTCCCCCTGAAATATTCAGCAGGATATACTCATCACAGGCCTGGGAGGGAATGACTCCAGCCTGGAAGGACCAACTAAAAGGGGTCTGGGCTGCAGGACCCAGGACCTATGCAGAGCTGGGAGAAGAACCAGTTCCCACCAGCCAGACTGGAAAATGTCATGATTCACAGGGCATTGGGTAGGGTACCAATAAAAGGGTCTTGCCCCAGCAGTGGGGAATAATTAGCCCTGGATGTAGTAATGTTCCAGGCCTGCCTGACAAGTCATAAAAGCAAGATATGAAAGGAACAAGTTGTTCCAAAGTATCTTAACTGCATCCCAGAACAAAGCTCAGCCGTGTTCATAAGAATGCAGACGTATCCAGTATCCAACATGGTAAAATTCACAACATCTGCAGCCAATAAAAAATTGTGAGATCTGCAAGGAAGCAAGAAAATACAACCCATAATGGGGAGAAAAATCAACCCATTGGACAAACCCAGAACAGACATGAATGTTAGAATTGGCAGGCAAGGACATTAAAACAGTTACTGTAACTGCATTCCCTATGTACAAAGAGCTAAACAGAGATGTGGAGAGATGTGAAAAATATAAGAATGAACCAAATTGAGCTGTCAGTATAAACATAGCAATGTCTGAGATAAAAAATACACTGGATGAGATTGCTAAAGATATACCAATAGAAAATATTCCAAATGAAATGAAAAAACAATAATTTTTTTAAAATGGGAAGAGTATCACTGAGCTATGGGACAATTTCAAGTGGCCTATATACATGGAATTAGAGGGCCTGAAGGAAAGAATAGGGAGGGACAAAAAAATTTTGAAAAAAGAATGGGTTTTTATTTTCACCCAAAACATGTAAAGAGTTCCCATCCTTCCACAAGAAAAAGCAGAACAACCTGAAAATCACTAGCTTTCTCAGACTTATCAGAGACTTGAGATTGCAGAGCAAATCACTCTCCTGAAATCAGGGAAATGGATAAGTCCAGAGAGTTGTGGCCAAGACTGGCTTACTGGGAATAGAAGCCACAGGAGACACAAACAGACACAGATGTTTAAATGGTAATTCTGATCAATTGCTGAGACAGGCTACCCTGAGAGTAAGAGATCCTGGGGGTGTGCAGTCTTGGGGGCTCCATACTTTCATGAATTTTACCTCCAGGAACCATACCAGTTTCTCACTGTGAAGAGCCCAGAAAGAGCCCAGAAGAGCCTGGTAGGAGGCAGGTAGGGGACAAGGGTGAAGAGTAATCATGGAGAAACAGGCCTAGAGTAATTTCCACAACAAAGGACTACTCTCCTGGGGAAAGATGTTTCCAGAGCCTTATCCCACCTGGGTGAAGGGCATTTCCCCAACTCCAGCCCCTTCTAGCTCTCCTGTCACCTCCAAGTTGCAAAAGCTATGCCACTAGGAAATACTTGTGAAGGTTTCAGCCAGAGGCACAGGCTCACTATAAGACATTTAATTGGAAGATTATAGAACAATATTCTCCCTAACATACCTGACTCCTTATCAGAATAATATAAACCCTCAGAGTAGAGGGCTGTTTACCTCAGTTTCTATTACCTGATAAACAAAAAATTTACAAGGCACACCAAAGGATAAGAAAAGGCACAGCTTCAAAAGACAAAACAAGTGACAGAACCAGACTCAGATATGACACAGATGTCAGAATTGAATCACATAGATAATTGAATATAATTATGATTAACACGCTAAGAGCTCTAATGAAAAAAAAAGGACAAAATATAAGAAAAGATGGGTAATCAAGCAGAGATATGAAAATCCTAAGAAAGAATCAAAAGGAACTGCTAGAAATAAAAAAACATTTTAGTAGAAACAAAGAATGCCTTCAATGGGATTATCAATAGGCTAAGCATGGCTAAGGAAAGAATTGAGGAGCTTGAAGGCAGATCAATAGACACTTTCCAAACCGAAATGCAAAGGAAAAAAGAGGAATTGGAAAAAAGAAAAAAACAGAACAGAGCAACTAAAAACTGAGGCAAATTTTAAAAATGTAACATACTTGTAGTTAGAATACCAGAAAGAGAAGAAAAAGGGAATGGAGCAGAAGAGATGTTTGCAGTTATAATGGCTTAGAACTTGGCAAAGTTAATGACAGACATCAAACCACAGATGCAAGAAACTCAGAGAACACCAAGCGGAATTTTTTAAACATTAAAAAACCATCAACTACACATAGACTTATTATATTCAATCTGAGAAGACCTAAGACAACAAGAATTCTTGAAAGACACGAAAGGAAAAATACCACATTACCTAGAGAGAAATATGGATAAGAATTACAATGACCTCTTGTCAGAAAACTTCAAGTAAGAAGACAGTAAGGTGAAATAATTTAAGTGTTGAAAGACATATACCACCAACCTAGAATTCTATATCCAGTTATATATATGTGTGTGTATATATACACATATACGTATGTATATATGTATACATACATATATGTATGTATGTGTGTATACATATATGTATACATATATATGTATATATGTGTGTATGTATATGTACATATTTACATATAATTTTTAAATTGTATAAAAATAATTTTTAAAGTCCTGAGAGGAACCAGGGCCACAAGTATGTTCAAAGTGTTGATGATAAATGTGTCCTGCAATTCACATTAATTCTCAGAGCTCTTAGGCTATCATTAAAAAAATTTTTTTTTCAGTCAGTCTCACTCCGTTGCCCAGGTTGGAGTGCAGTGGTGTGATCATAGCTCACTGCAGCCTTGACCTCCTGGACTTTGAAATCCTCCTGCTTCAGCCTCCCAAGTAGCTAGGACTATAGGTGTGCTGCACCACATCTGACAATGTTTTTATATTTTATTTCTGTAGGGACGGGGTCTCACTATGTTACCCTGGCTAGTCTTGAACTCTGGGGATGAAGTGATCCTCCTGCCTCAGCCTCCCAAAGCACTGAGATTATGGGTGTTAGTCATTGCATCCACCCTATATCCAGTGATACTGTCCTCCAAAAGTGAAGAGAAAGTAAAGACTTTTACAGACAAACAAAAATGGAAGGAATTTATCACCAGATCTGCCCTACAAGAAATGCTGGGATTACAGGTGTGAACCACCACACCCGAATGAAATGTTAAGATTTTTTTTAGACAGAGGAAAATTATAGGTCAGAAACCTGAATCTGCATAAAGAGAAAAGGAGCATCAGAGAAGGAATAAATGAAGGTAAAAGTAAGATCTTCTCTTACGCTAAATCAATCTAATGATAACTATTTGTTTAAAATAACATTAGTAAGAATGCATTGGGTTATTACAGCATATGGGTAAGTAAAATAAATGACAAGTGTTATAAGGGATGGGAGGAGGAATCGGGACTTGATATAGTTTGGTATTTGTCCCCTCCAAATTTCATGTTGAAATGTGATCCTCAATGTTGGAAGTTGGGCCTAGTGACAGGTGTTTGGGTCATGGGAGTGGATCCCTCATCAATGTCTTGGTGCCCTCCCTGCAGCAATAAGTTATGTGAAAGCTGGTTGCTTAAAAGGGTCTAGCACTTCTCTTGAATCCTCTCTTGCCATGTGACATGCCTGCTCCCTCTTTGCCTTCTGCCATGGGTAAAACTTTCCCGAGGCCTCACCAGAAGCAGATGATGACATCATGCTTCTTATACAGCCTGCAGAACTATTAAACCTCTTTTCTTTATCCATTACCCAGTTTCAGGCATTCCTTTATAACAATGCAAAATGGACTAACACAGGACTAATCTGTTATAGGGTATCTGTGCTACTGACGAAGTGAAATGGTGTTATTTGGAGATGGGCTTAGGTTAATTTAAAATGTATATTGTAAATGCTAAGGTAATCACTGTTTATCTGTTTATCAACAGAAAAAAAACAGACAACCTCCAGAATGGGGGAGATATTCTTAAACTATGTATCTAGCAAAAGTCTAATATCCAGAATCTATAAGGAACTTAATTCCACATGCAAAAAACAAATAACCCCATTAAAAAATGGGCAAAAGTCATGAACAAACACTTCTCAAAAGAAGACATACAAATGGCCAACAAACATGAAAAAATGCTCACCATCACTAATTACCAGAGAAATGTAAATCAAAACCATAATGAGATACCATCTCACATCAGTCAGAATGGCTATTTTTAAAAAGTCAAAAAATAACAGATAATGGCAAGGCTGCAAAGAAAAGAGAACACTTATATACTGTTGATGAAAATGTAAATTAGTTCAGCCACTATGGAAAGCAGTTTGAAGATTTCTTAAATAACTGAAAACAGAACCACCATCCCAGGCAACAATCCCGTTACTGGTTGTATACCCCAAGGAAAACAAATCATTCTACCAAAAAGACACATGCATTCATATGTTCATTATAGCACTATTCACAACAGCAAAGGCATAGAATCAACTTAAGTGCCCATCAATGGTAGATTAGATAAAGAAAATGTGGTACATATACACTATGGAATACTACACAGCCATAAAAAAGAACAAAATCATGTCCTCTGCAGCATGGACCCAACTGGAGGCCATTATCCTAAGTGAATTAATAGAAAACCAAATACTGCATGTTCTCACTTATAAGTGGTAGCTAAGCATTGGGTACACATGGACATAAAGATGGGAACAACAGACACTGAGGACTACCAGAGAAGGGAGAGAAGGAGGGGGGTAAGGCCTTAAAAACTACCTATTGGATGTTATGCTCACTACATGGGTGATGAGACCATTTGAACCTCAGGTTCATGCAACATATCCATGTAACAAACCTGCACAGGCAACCCCTACATCTAAAACAAAATTGAAATTATGGTTAAAACGCACTATATAATGATAAAGGAACCAGACTTCCAAGAAGATACAACAATCCTTAATGTGTTTGTACCTAACAACAGAGCACCAATATACATGCAGCAAAAGCTGATAGACCTGCAAGGAGAAATAGACAAATTTACTGTTACAGTTGGAGACTTCAAGACCCCACTGCCAGTAACTGACAGGTCAAGAAGGCAGAAAATAGGCCGGGCGCGGTGGCTCAAGCCTGTAATCCCAGCACTTTGGGAGGCCGAGACGGGCGGATCACAAGGTCAGGAGATCAAGACCATCCTGGCCAACACGGTGAAACCCCGTCTCTACTAAAAAATACAAAATAGCCGGGCGTGGTGGCGGCGCCTGTAGTCCCAGCTACTCGGGAGGCTGAGGTCGGAGAAGGGCGTGAACCCGGGAGGCAGAGCTTGCGGTGAGCCAAGATCTGGCCACTGCACTCCAGCCTGGGCAACAGAGTGAGACTCCATCTCAAAAAAAAAAAAAAAAAAAAAAGAAGGCAGAAAATAGATAAGGATAAAGTTGACCTGAACAGCAGTTATCGTCCAACTTGTTCTAATTGACATTTTTGACCACCTCATCCAACAACAGAATAATACACATCAATCTCTAGCTCATGTAGAACATTCATCATGATAGACCACATTCTGGAATAAAACATACTTTAACTAATTGAAAAGAATAGAAATTGTATAAAGTGTTCTCAGGCCGCAGTGGAATTAAACTGGAAATAAAAAACAAAAAGCTGGCAAAAAAAAAATCCCCAAATATTTAGAAATTAAACAATACACCTCTAAATAATCCAAGTTGGAAAGAAGTCTCAAGAGAAATTTTAAAAACATTTTTAGCTAAATGAAAATGAAAATACAGTATATCAAAATCTGTAGGATTCAGCAAAGTCAATGCTGAATATAGCATTAACTGAATATTATTAGAAAGATAATCAGGAACCTAAGCTCCCACCTTAGGCCTAAAACAAGCAGAAGAAAAATTTAATAAAAATTAGAGGATAAATCAATGAAATTCAAAACAGAAACAAAATCAACAGAAATAAAAGCTGGTGCTTTGAAAATATTAATAAAATTCATAAACCTCTAGCTAGGTTAGGTAAGAAAAAAAGAGAAAAGACACAAATAACCAATATCGGAAATGAAAAAGTGTCATCACTATTGATCCCATGGACTGTAAAAGCATAATAAAGAAATTCTATAATTAACTCTATACCCACACATTTCACATGGATGAAATGGATCAACTTCTGGAAAGACACAAATTACCAAAACTTACACAAGGTGAAATAAATAATCTGGATATCCCTGTATCTATTAAAGAAATTGAATTAATAATAGTAGCCTTTCTAAAAAGAAATTACCAGGCCCAAAGGGTTTTGGCAGTGAATTCTATTAAAAACTTACGGAAGAAGTCACACCAAATTCTTCCAAAAAGTCAAGGTGACAGATTTTCTAACTCATTCTATGAGGACAGCATTACCATAATACCAAAACTCAGATAAAGATATTATGGGAAAGGAAAACTATAGACCAATAGCTCTCATGAATATAAATGCAAAGACCTAAAAATTAGCAAAGTGAATTGAATAATAAATAAAAAGAATTATGAAATACAACCAAATGGGATTTATTCTAGATATGCAAAATGGATTCAACATTTAAAAAGTGTGGACTGTAATCCACACATCAACAGACTAAAGAAAACAATATATAACCATATCAATTGAAGCAGAAAATTTATTTAGCATTTTTCTCCCTTTGGCTTCTTTCTGTTCCTTCTCTTCTTCCCCTTCCCTGTCTTCCTCTTCTCCACTACTCCTCTTCTCCTCTACTCCACTTTTCTGAAGGGGGAGGACATTAGCTCTCCAAGTATGTAAGAAGTGGCTGTAGCCACCATAGGTATATCCAGTTTCTGTGACAAGATTTTAGTGATCTTGTCCAAAGTATCTTACAAAGAACAACTGGAGTTAAAAAGAGTGAAGTCAGTAAGGTGGCAGAATAGAAGATTTCTACCGTCATCCCTCCACAAAAGCATTGATGTTTCAACTACCTATAGATGAGAGTATCTGTGTGGAAGTCCAGGAGTCCAGTGGAGAAGTTCTAGCACTGTTATAGCAAAAAATCTAATAATAAATGCATTGAAGAGGGTAAAAGAACAGTTTGACTTTATCCACATCACCCTTTTTTCAAGGCAACATAGCTCAGTGACAAAAGAAATCTATTAGGTCCATGACCTTTCCACAGGGGAAAGTGAGTGAGCACCAGGCCACCCGCCCCCAGCCATATGGCTAATTGCCCAAGAGGCCCACTTTTTCTCACCCCACTCAGAACACTGAGGTGATCAGCACAGCTAAGTGGTTGCAAGAAGCTGGGAGAAGGTAAGAAAAGCCATAGATCCTACTAATTTATCTGCAGACTTCATCATAAACATATAATGTGGGAAAGGAAGAGGAACAATGTAGTTTTTGTATGGGACTTAAGCTATTATCAGCTTAAAATAGACTGTTATATGATGTTTAATGTAAGTCTCCTGATAACCACAAATCAAAAACCTATAGTAGTTACACAAAATCAAAACATACAATTACAGAAAATCATCAAATCACAAAGAAAGACAATAAGAAAGGAAGAAAACAAAAAAGGGTGTATAAAACATCCAGAAAACAATTAGAAAAGCAGCAATAGTAAGTCTTCACCTATTAATAATTACTTTAAATGTAAATGGATCAAATTCTACAATCAAAAGACATAGAATACCCAAAGTGTGGTGCACTTCTGTAATCCCAGCTACTCAGGAGGCTAAGGCAGGAGGATTACTGAGCCCAAGATTTCAAGTCCAGTCTGGGAAACATAGTGAGATCTCATCCTTTAAATTAAAAAACAAAACAGAATGGCTGAATGTGTTTAAAAAGCATGACCCAAGTATACACTGCCTACATGAGATTAACGTCAACTTTGAGGATATACATGGACTGAAAGCGATGGGAAGAAAAATGATATTTCATACAAATGGAAACCAAAAGAGAGCAGGGATAGCTGTACTTATATCAGACAAAATAGACTTTAAATCAAAAACTAACAAGAGAAAAAGATTATTACATAATGATAAAGTGGTCAATTTACCAAGAGAATATAACAATATTAAACATATATGCACCCAACATTGAAGCACCTAAGTATATAACTAGCTAAAAGGAGAAATAGACAGCAATGCAATGATAATAGTAGAAGAACTCAATATCCCACTTTCAATGATGGATAGATCACCCAGACAGAAATATCAGTATGGAAACAAGCATAGGACTTGAACTACACTTTAGACCAATGGACCTAACAGACATACACAGAACATTCCATTCAACAGCACCAGAATATACATTCTTCTCAAGTATTCACAGAACATTCTCTAGGATAGATCATATGTTAGACCACAAAACAAACTTTAACAAATTTAAAATGACTGAAATTATATCAAGCATCTATTCCAACCATTTCCAGTTTCTAGTTTGGTATCAAATTAGAAATCAGTAACAGGGGGAGAAAATGGAAAAATCCACAAATATATGTAAATTAAACAGCACACACCTTAAAAACCAATGGGTCAAAGAAGAAATCAAAAGGGACACTAAAAATATCTCAGACACATGAAAATGGAAATACAACATATCAAAACTTATGAGATACTGCAAAAGCAGTTCTGAGAGAGAACTTTATAGTGATAAATGTCTGCATAAAGAAAAAGGAAAAACCTCAAATAAGCAGCTTAACTTTATACCTCAGAGAACTAGAAAAAGAAGGCCGGGCGCGGTGGCTCAAGCCTGTAATCCCAGCACTTTGGGAGGCCAAGTCGGGCAGATCACGAGGTCAGGAGATCGAGACCATCCTGGCTAACATGGTGAAACCCCGTCTCTACTAAGAAATACAAAAAGCTAGCCAGGCGAGGTGGCAGGCACCTGTAGTCCCAGCTACTCGGGAGCTTGAGGCAGGAGAATGGCATAAACCTGGAAGGCAGAGCTTGCAGTGAGCTGAGATCCGGCCACTGCACTCCAGCCTGGGAGACAGAGCGAGACTCCGTCTCAAAAAAATAAAAAAATAAAAAAATAAAAAAAAAAGAAAAAGAAGGGCAAACTAAGCTGAAAGTTAGCAGAAGGAAGAAAACAACAAGCAGAGCTGGGAAAGATTAATGAAACTAAGAGTTGTTTTTTTTGAAAAGATAACCAAAATTGATAAACATTTAGCCAGATGAAGAAAAAAAGAGATAAGACTAAAATAAATAAAAATGAAAAAGGAGACATTCAACAGATCCTACAGAAATACGAAGGATCATAATAGACCACTATGAGCAATTACATATTAACACACTGGATAATCTAGAAGAAACAGATGTATTCCTATAAACATACAATTAACTAAGAATGCATCATAAAAAAATAGAAAATCTGAACAGACCAAGTAAGGAGATTGAATAAGTAATCAAAATCACATATCAAAGAAAAGCCCAGAACCTCATGGCTTCACTGGTAAATTCTACCAAATATTTTGAGAGGAACTAATAGCAACTGTTCTCAAACTCTTCCAAAAAACTGAATTTTTGGAATACTCCCAAATTCATTTTATAAAGCAAGTATTACCCTGATATGAAAAACAGACAAGGACACTACAAGAAAAGAATACAAACCAATATTCCTGATGAACATAAATGCAAAAATCCTCAACAGAATACTACCAGCAAACCAAATTCAAAAGCATATTACAAGAGTCACACATCAAGATCAAATTGCATTTATCCCTCAGATGCAAAGATAATTCACTATAAGCAACTCAAAAAAGTGATACATCACATTAACAGAATAAAACATAAAAATCATATGATTATCTCAATAGATACAGAAAAATTATTTGTCAAAATTCAATACCCTTTCATGATAAAAAAAAAAAAGTATCAATAAATTTGGTATAGAAGGAATGTACCTCAACACAATAAAGGCCATATGCGACATCTCACCTCTAACAACATACCCAATAATAAAAAGTGAAAAGCTTTCTCCTTAAGATCAGGAACAACAAAAAAGATGTCCACTTTCGCCAGCTCTGTTAAACATAACACTGGAAGTGCTAGCCAGAGAAATTAGGTAAGAAAAAAAAGCAAAAACAAAAAAAAAAGCATCCAAATCAGAAAAGAAGAAGTAAAATTATCTCTGTTTGCAGATGACATGATTACATATATAGAAAACCCTAATGACTCCATGAAAAAAAGTTAAAACTAATCAATGTAGTAAATTTTTAGGATACAAAATCAATGTACAAAATTTGGTTGTATTTTGACAGTAACAATGAACTATCCAAAAAAGAAATTAAGAAAACAATTTCTTTACAATAGCATCAAAAAAGATAAAATACTAAGGAATAAATTTAATCAAGGAAGTGAAAGATAGGTACACTGAAAACTAAAACTTTGATGAAAGAAACTGATGAAAACAAATAAATGGAAGGATATCCTGTGTTCATAGATCATAGGAATTAATGTTGTCAAAATCTCCACACTACCCAAAGTGATCTACAAAGTCAATGCAAACTCTATCAAAATTCCAGTGGCATTTTGCACAGAAACAGAAAAAGCAATGATAAAATTTTTACAGAACCATGAAAGACCCCAAATGACTAAAGCAATGTCGACCAAGCAGAACCAAAGAGGAGGCATCACATTTCCTAATTCACCAGGACTCAAAGTCCTGGCTATTTCAATAAGACAAGAAAGAAAAATAAAAGGTATATAGGTTGGAAAGGAAGAAATACAACTGTTTATATTTGCAGATGCCATGACTGTACATCTAGAAAATCTCTAAGAATCAACAAAATACTCCTGGAACTAAAAAGCAACTACGGCAAGGACCCAGGATACACATTAATACACCAAAGTCGATCACTTTCCTATATACTAGCAATGAGCAACTGAAGTCTGAAATGTTAAAAAAAAAATACCATTTACAACAGAACCCCCAAAACGTAATTCTTAAGAATAAATTTAACAAAATATATATGACCCTGTGAAGGTTAACTTTGGTTGTCAACTTGAAGGATTACCCAGATAGCTGGTAAAGTATTATCTATGGGCATCCCTGTGAGGGCATTTCCAGAAGAGAATGGCGTTTGAATCCATGGACTGAATAAGGAAGATGTATCTTCACGTGATGTGGGTGGGCACTGTTTAATTGTCTGAGAGCCCAGATAGAACAGAAAGGTCAATGGTCTATTTGCTCAGTCTCTCTCTCTCTATCTATCTACCTACCTATCTTTCCTGGAGCTGAGACACGCATCTTCTACTGCCCTTGGACATCGGAATCCCTGGTTCTTCAGCCTTTGGACTCCAGGACCTGCACCAGTGTCCCCCGGGTTCTGAGGCCATCATCTGCAGACTGAGTTACACCACCAGCTTTCCTGGTCCTGAGTCCTGCACACTTGGACTGAGCCATGCTCTTGGCTTCCCTGGTTTTCTGGCTTGCAGGAAACACATCGCAGGACTTCTCGGCCTCCATAATTGCATGAGCCAATTCCCATAATAAATCCTCTCTCATATAGCTCTATCAGTTTTGATATCTACATCTATATCTATGTCTATCTGCATCCTACTGGTTTTGTCTCTCTGGGTAATCCCTACTACGTACTAGGAGTGGTTCTAGAGGGGACAGAATTTTAAGGATGAGTTCTCTAAATTGGTTTTAGAGTTACTGGAATTGGGTCTCTAGTCCGTTCAAACTTAAAAATGCTAAGGACTCTACTTCCAATAGCACCCAGAGCACCGATAGTCATGGCATAAATTGTTTATAAAGACATGCAAAATACCTGCATTAAGTACTCCTAAGCAACTACTTTTTAATTTTATTTCCTTACTTTTTTTATTGTGGCAGGGGCTCTCTCTGTCACCCAGGTGGGAGTGCAGCAGCACGATCACAGCTCACTGTAGCCTCAACCTCCTGGGCTCAAGTGATCCTTTCACTATTTTATTTTATTTTATTTTATTTTATTTTATATTTTATTTTATTTTATTTTATTTTATATTTTATTTTATTTTATTTTATTTTATATTTTATTTTATTTTATTTTATTTTATTTTATTTTATTTTATTTTATTTTATTTTATTTTATTTTATTTTATTTTATTTTTTGTAGAGATGAGGTCTCACTATGTTGCCAAGGCTGGTCTTGAACTCCTGAGCTCAAGCAATCCTCCCACCTCGGCCTCCCAAAGTGAGCAGCCACTTTTAAGAGGCAAGGAACTTAGAGGCTGTGTATATGATACTTTGGAGCATTTGCGGAAAATGAAGGAATGAATGAACTGCTGGTTACGCCTAATGTTGCTGGACAAAGTGTTGAAGGTAAAGAATGAGATCAGGTATTTGGATTCTCAGCTCAAGCACTGCATAAATGATCTAAGAGCCACTAGGTGTGTCCCTCGGGAGAACCTAGGTCCTATAGCCAGAGGGTCGAAACTGCTGCAAGTCAAAAGCAACCCCTCGTCACGCAGCTCTCGGCCTTGCTGGGTGTCTGTTGATAAAGGGAAGGCTTCGGTTGAGAAATAATTGGTAAGTTGGAATGGGGACCTGGGAGGGAGGCCTCAATGAAGCTGGGGACACTGTACCCTGAAATACTGAGTCTTCTTTTACCATGGAAAAAGTCTCTCCGCAACCAGCATAAGTGACATTCCCAGCCCCAGCGGCAGCAGCGTCCCTGCCCGGGGGGAAGCAGCCTCCCGCCCCCGGCGGCATGGCACTGGCCTTTCCACCTCCTCCAGGGCATTAAGCTGCGTTGCCTGAGGAAAGGGTAAGGACTTCCCCTAAGGCAGCTGCAAGGCAAGTCAGTGCTGATTCTCCTTGGGACCCTCCCCCACCACCTCCCTTTGCTTCTGGACCTATAACAAGACTCACAGCCCAGCAGCCCGCTGAAGGTGAGGCCCACGGTGTGACACAGGAGGAGACGGGCCACACCCTAGAAGAGCCCCTTGACCTCTCTGATTTACACAGATAGACACCTGGGGGTGTGAGTGGAAACGGACACTGGGTGTGGGCATGGGGGGAGGAACGTGGAGGTGGAGGGGCCGGGTGTGCAGACGTGACCACCAAGCAGAGGCTGCATTCCAGGCTGCAGCTCGGGGACTTGGAACAGCTCTAACTGGCTGGTCGGTTGAAACATGGATCAAAGGATGCCCGCAGTGAGCGAGCTGGAGGTACCCAAGCTCCGCTGGCTTAACATAGAGGAAGCGGTTCAAAGGCTCAGGGAGATGGGAATGTGACAATGAAAACCTCCTTACCCACCCTGGGGGAGCCCAGGACACAGGCCTTTCATGACACTGAGACATAGATTTGTGAGGGAGCCCAGTCTCCTTGCAGAGCTCTGCGATTGTTCTTCTCTGTAGGCCAGACTCACAGTGGGAACTGCAGTCAATCAACTGCGAAACTTACACGGGGATTAATTGGATCCTGGGGTAGCAGGGGCCAAAGAAAAGGTGGGTGTGGTTACCATGATGGACAGCAGAAGCAAAGCAGCAATGAGACCTGGGTTACAGGTCTGACCCATGCAGACCTACGGCGCTGGCTGTTTATCATGTTCCTAGCAGTGAAATAAACAGGAAACCTGCTCAATTCCTACTGGATACGAGCAGTAAACTTCCAGGCCAAGTGGACAAAAGTCTAAGTTCAATCATAAAAACACAGAGAGAATCATGGCCTTAGTCATTCACAGACTTGAGACAGTCTACGGACCCCGACCCCTTGAATGCTTTAAGAAAGGCGGGTACCCTTGAGAAAGAACTCCGGTACAGTCCCCAGAATTTCTCCTGGTAATCTTTTCCGCAGTCTTCCTGAAAGAGACGGTGTATTGGAGAAAATAAAATCATACGACATTTTGGGACAATTGGACACTGGCTCTGTCCTGACATTGATTCTAGGAGATGCTGGAGGGACACTGTGGCCATCCAGTTAGGGAGGGGCTTAGGGAGCCAAGGGATCAATGGAGTTTTAGCTCAGGTCTGACTCCTGGGTCCAGTGGGTCCCCGGCCCATCCTGCGGTCATTTCCCCGGCTCCAGATGCGTAAGTGGAACAGACACTCTCAGCAGCCAGCAGGGTCCCCACATGCATCCCCTGACCTGGGCTGCTATGGGGGGAAAGGCCAAGTGGAAGCCATTAGAGAGGCCTCTACCTAGAACCGTCAGTCAAAAGTCATCCCACATCCCTCGAGGGACTGCAGACATCAGCGCCACCACCAAGCACTTGACAGACGCAGGGGCGGTGATCCCCACCACAGCCCATTCCACTCGCTTGTTTGGCTGGTAGGGGAGACAGGTGGGTCCTGGAGAATGACGGGAGACTGTCCTAAGTTTGACTCCAACTGCAGCTGCTGGACCAGACGTGTTTCCATTGCTTGAGCAAATTAGCACATCTCCTGCTACCTGGTGCCCAGCTACTGATCCGGCAAATGCGTTCTCCTCCACCCCCGTCCACAAGGCCCAGCAGAAGCCAGGCCAGCAACACACCCTCGCCGCCCCACCTCAGGGGCCTCTCACCTCTCCAACCTGTGTCAGAGCTAATTCTCAGGGGTCTCGATCACCTCTTCCTTCCCCAGGATGTCACACTGGCCCATTACACTGATGACATCATGCTGATGGGACGTAAGGCACAAGAAGTAGCCACCATTCCAGACTTGTTGGTGTCAGAGGGTGGGGAATAAACCCAGCTGCAATTCAGAGCCTTCTACCTCAGGGAAACGTCCAGGGGTCCAATGGCGTGGGGCCTGCCGAGTTATCTGTTCTAAGGGGAAGGACAAGCAGTTGCATCTGCCCCTTCTTAGTCATAACTAAGAGACAATGCTGAATGGGGCCTCTTTGAATTTTTTTTTTTTTTTTGAGACGGAGTCTCGCTCTGTCGCCCAGGCTGGAGTGCAGTGGTGCAATCTCGGCTCACTGCAACCTCTGCCCCCTGGGTTCAAGCAATTCTCCTGCCTCAGCCTCCCGAGTAGCTGGGATTACAGGTACATGCCACCACAAAGAGCTCCCAGTGGCCAAAGCTGGAAGATTTGAACAAAACAAAATAAATGTAGTAATGGATTATAACCCAAATTATAAAATAAACATCCAGGAGTCCAATCTGATACAAATAAATGATTGAATAAATACATACATGGGAGACAATAGACAACTCTCTCATGCAGAAGAATTTCAAACAATTTATGTAGCTACTTCACCCTTAACAAGGTGGAGTATAACTCCCCACTCCTTAGATGTGGGCTATGCTAGTGACATCCTTCCAAAGAGGATAGTATTAAAAGGGGAGAAAAGAGTCACTTAGCAGTGGAGAAACCTGACAAACAGCACGTGTTAGGCTGTTACTGCATTGCTATAATGAAATACCTGAGGCTGAGTAATTTTTAAAGAAAAGAGGTGTAATTGGCTCATGGCTCGGCAAGTTTTACAGGAAATGGTGCTGACATCTGCTCAGCTTTCTGGGAGTCCTCAGGAAGCTTACAATCGTGGTGGAAGGTGAAGGGGGTGTGGGCACGTGACATGGGAAAAGCAGGAGCCAGAGAGACAGGGAGGGTGCCGCACGCTTTTAAACAACCAGACCTTGGAAGAATTCACTCACTGTCACAAGGACAGCACCAAGAGGACGGTGCTAAACCATTCATGAGAAATCCACCTACATGAGCCAATCACCTCCCACCAGGCCCCACTTCCAACACCGGGGATTACGTTTCAACATAAGATTTGGGTGAGGACATAGATGCAAACCATATTACAGCACCTGGGCCAGGTGATGAAGCTCGACATCAAGAGCCATAAGCCATGTTGATAATATACAGTCTCAATATGATGTGAATGGCATTACCTCTGTCATCTTACTCAAACCCATAATCCCAAATTAATCCCGAGAAATCAGACAAATCCCAACTGAGGAAAATGCTGCAGAACATCTGACTCGTATTTCTCAAAAACTGTCAAGGTCATCAAAAGAAAGCAAAGTCAGAGAAAACGTCACTACCAGGAGGAACCTAAGGAAACATGATGGCTAAATGTAATGTTGTATCCCGGATGGGAATTCTGGAACATTAGGGGAAAACTGAAGGCATCCGAAAAAAACTATAGCTTTTACTTAATCATAATGTATGCATATTGGTTCATTAAGCATGATAAATGTTCCACACTGGTGTAAGATGTCGATAATAGGACAAACCGGGTGTGGGGTTTATGGGCATTCCCTGTACTATCTTTGCAATAATTCTGTAAATCTAAAACTGTTCTAAAATTTAAAACTTTACTGAAACTGGCAAAAAAAAAAAAAAAATCCAAATTTGAGAAAAGCTATATACTCACAGATCCAAAAATTTTAATGAGCCCCAGCATAAGAATCACTATCACTAAGAAAACTATACTGGGGAAGATAATAATCAAATTCCTCAAAATCAGTATTAAAAATAAATCTTGAAAGCAGCCAGAGGGGGAAAAAGACCCATTACATACAAAGAAAGAAAGATAAGAGTGGCAGTACATTTATTACCAGAGATAAATCAAAGAATAAAAGGGTGAGTAACATCTGTAAAACAGCGAAAGCAAATAAATTGCCAACTGGAATTTCCTATTCAGCAAAAATATCTTTCCAAAATGAAAGTGAAATCGACTTTTTCAGATATACAAAAGCTCTAAGAATTAATCATCAACTGACTTGCACTATAGGAAGTGTTGACGGAACTTCTTCAGGCAGAAGGAAAGTGATATCAAATAAACATATGGATCTCGAAGCAATAAAGAGCACAGAAATGATAACTACATGGGTAGATATGTACTTTTTATCTGGTGATTTAAATATCTTTAAAAGATAATTATAGTTGTAACAATACCAAAATAATTCAAGATGTTAACAGTAGAGGAAACTGAGTGTGGCATAGACTGGGAACTCTCTGTACTAACTTTATACATTTTCTGAAAATCTAAAACTATTCTAAAATAAATTTTTTTAAAAAATATAAACTTAATAATGAATAACAATATAGTGTGAGGTTTATAATATGTAAGTAAAATGCAGGACAATAATAGCATAAAAGTGAGGAGGGAAGAAATGGAAATATACTACTGCAAACTTTTTATGCTATGTATGATGTGGTCAAATATCACTTGAAGAAAGACTAATAAGATAAATACATGTATTAGAAATCCTAAAGCAACCACTAAAATAATAAAACAAATGGCTATAGATAATAAGTCAACAAAGGAAAGAAAATGATATCATGAAAAAATACTCAATCTGAAGAAAAAAAAACAAATGAAGCAAATATAAAACAAATTACAAAATAATGGATTTAATTCCAATTATATCAACAATTACATTAAATGTAAATGATCTAAACACCTTCATTAATATACATAGATTGTTGGGTCATATAAAAAAACAAGACTCAACTATATGCTGCCTACCAAAAATACACTTTAATTATAAAGACACAGTAGGTTAAAAGTAAAAGAATTTTAAAAAGCATAAGCAAAACTAGCACCACTCAAAAGAAAGCCAGAATTGCTATGGTAATATAAGGGAAGCAGATTTAAAAGCAAAGAATATTACTGGGATCAAGAAGGTCATTTCATAATGATAAAAGAGTCAGTCCATCAAGAGGATTTAGCAATCAAAATGTTTATACACCCAGTAACAGAGCTTTAAAACAAATAAAGCAGAAAACTGACAAAATTACTGGGAGAAATAGACAAATTCACATTACAATGGGAAATTCAATATTCCTATTTCAATAATAGAACAAGTAGACAGAAAATTGGTAAGGACATAAGAGACTTGAATAAAACAATCAACTTGATTTAGCTGACACTAATAGGACACTCTACCTGATAACAACACAATACACATTCTTTTCAAGTGCACAAGGAGCATTTACTGAGACAGACCTTACTATGGGCCATAAAACAAGTCTCGGTAATTTCAAAAGGATTCAAGCAATACAAAGTATGCTCTCTGACCAAAATGAAATTGAATTACAATTCAAATTAAATTCAAAGTTAACAGAAAGAAGGAAATAATAAAAGTTAAGAAGTAAATCAAGGAAACAAAGCACAGGGAAAAATGGGAAAAAAAATCAATAAACCAAAAATGGATTCTTTTTGAGAAAATCAATCAAATTGCTGAACTTCTACCAAGATTAATCAGGAAAAAAAGGCAGAAACTGCCAATATTAGGACGTAAGAGAGATGATATCATTTACAGATTCTACAGATATCCAAACGATAATAGGGGCTATTACCAATAACTTTATTCTGATAAATTTGATATCTTAAATGAAATGAACAAATTTGATGAAAGACTGAAATTACCAAAACTCATACAAGAAAAAATAGACAACCTAAATACACTCACAAACACAAATTAAATTGGTAGTAAAAATTCTATTCACAAAGAAAACATCACAGCTTCACTGGTAAATTTTACCAAACATTTAAAGAAAAATGATACCAATTCTGGAAACATTCTTTCTAAAAATTAAAGAGGAGGGAATAGTCCTTCACCATTTCTATGAGACCAGCATGATTACCCTGATACCAAAAGTAGACAAAGACGTTACAAGAAGAGAAAACTAAGGCTAAAACCTGTCATAAAAATAGATGCAAGAATTCTAAACAAAATTTTATCAAATCAAGCCTGAAAATATATGAAGAGGATAATACCTCATGCTCAAGTGTGGTTTCAGAATACAAGATTGGTTTAACACTCAAAAATCAATCAATATAAACTTTCATATTAATGAAACTAGAAAAGGAAAAGTATATTATTATCAATATACATATGTGTACTGGTTAGGGTTCTCCAGAGAAACAGAACTGATAGAATGTGTGTGTGTGTGTGTGTGTGTGTGTGTGTGTGTGTGTGTGTGTGTGTGTAAAGAGAGACATAAAGAGAAAGTCCACAGAACCAACAGGAGGTGTGTGTGTGTGTGCACGTGTATGTGTGTGTAGAGAGAGAGACATACACACAGAGAAAGAGAGAAGGTCCAAAATCGGCAGGGTAAGTGGCAGACTGGAGCCCCAGGAAAAAGCTAGAGCCCAAATCCAAAAGCAGTCAGCTGGCAGAATTCCTTCTGGCTTAGAGAAAGTCAGTCTTCGTTTTGTTAAGGCCTTCTTCAACTGCTTAGATAAGGACTATGGTTCAAGCTTGACCAACCTGTGGCCCATGGGCCACGTGTCGCAGGACTGCTTTTAGTGCAGCCCAACACAAATTAGTAAACTTTCTTAAAACATTAGACTTTTTTGCAATTTTTTAAAATGTCATCAGTTTTCATTTGTGTTAGTATATTTTATGTGTAGCCCAAGACAATTCTTCTTTTCCCAGTGTGGCCCAGGAAAGCCAAAAGTTTGGACACCCCTGGTTTAGATGTTTGTCCCCTCCAAACTTCATACTGAAGTTTGATCTCCGATGTGAGAGGTGAGGTCTAATGGGAGGTGTTTGGGTGATGGGGCCAGATCCCTCCTGAATAGATCAATGTCCTCCCTCAGTGATGATTCAGTTCTTTACTAGTTTCCAAGAGAGCTGGTTATAAAAAGAGCCTGGCATCTCCCCTTCCTTGCTCACTCTTGCTTTCTCCCTAACCATGATGTAGATGCCCAATCTCGAACTTTTCAGCCACCAGAATCATGAGCCAAACAGATCTTTTTTCTGTATAGATATCCAGTCTCAGGTATTTCTTTATAGCAACACAAAATGAACTAAGACAAGGACCCTGCATATTGTGGAGGTTTATCTGCCCTACTCAGAGTTCACCAATTTAACGTTAATCTCATCCAAAAATTACCTTAGCTGAAGCATCCAGAATAATATTTGACCAAACATCTGGGCACCATAGTCTATCCAATTTGATATATAAAATTAACCACCACAATGCTAAGAAAAATTATCTAACAAACAATATCCAATATCCTTTCCTGATTAAAAAAAAAACTCTCAGCAAATTAGGAATAAATGGGAATTTCTTCAACCTCATAAGGAGTATCTATGAAAAACTTACAGCTAACATATTTAATGGTAAACGATTGAAAGCTTTCTTCCTGAGATGAGAAACAAGGTGAAGATATCTGCTCTACCCAGTGTAATAAGGAAAGAAAAAGAAACAAATGCATCCAGGTTGGAATGGAAGAAGAAAGAAAAACTGTCCTAATTTATACAGAAATGATTGTCTAGGTAAATGGTCAAACAGAATCTACATGCAACACACAAAGAACAATCAGAAATTGAAATTTTAATAGGGTAAAAATGCGAAATACTGAGAGAGAAATCTGAAAAAATATGTGCAAGTCTGGTGTACTGAAAACTGAAAACATGCCTGAGAAAAACAAGTCATACCCAAATAAATTAAGAAATATACTGAGTCCTGGATTGAAAGACTCAGAATTATTATCAGGATGTCAGTTTCTGACAAATTCATCTATGGATTCAATCAGCACCCCAGCAAGAGTTAAAGAAGGCCTAGGTAGTAACCACCATCCTCTCTCTCCTGATTTCCCCTCTCTGGCCTCTCTGCAGACTGGCTGAATCAGAATGGATGATTGCAGACCTCAGACTCAACCAAGTAGCGACACCAAATGGGCCGCCAGGCCAGATGTGGTATCTTCGTTTAATCTTGTACTAGATTAGATTCACTTATTCTAAGATTAAATTAACACCGCCCCTGGTACCTGGTATCAGTAGCTATCGACTGTGTGAATGAGTGCTCTTCCGTCTCATCAGGAGGGAGTGTGAGAAGCAATTTGCATTCACACGGGATGGACAACAGTATACAGTCACAGTTTTGCCCCAGGGATAGGTTAATTCTCCTGCTCTTTGTCACAGTGTAGTCCAAAGGGAAAAGGCCCTCTGGACATTCCACAGATGATCGAGTTCGTTCACTATATTGATGGCAGTATGTTAACTGGATCTGACAAGCAAGCAGGGGCAAGTACTCTGGACGCCCCAAGTAAGGCACCTGAGTCAGGCTGGAAGATAAATTCCACGAAGCTTTAGGGGCTTGCTACATCATGATCTTATTACCATTACCATGAAGTTATTGCCATAAAATCTGGCGAATCCCATGGTACAAGTGGTATCTGCAATGGAGAAAGACACCACACACAGAGCCCCTGGAAAGCTTCAAATAAGAGTCGTGGCCCAAACTCCCCGGGCTCTGGAGGAAGGCCCTGCAGAGAACGATATCATTCAGAAAGAGGTTCCTGCCCTCCTGCGGGACCCTCTAGAAAAAGAGTTTCTGGTCATGGACCAAAGTGACCATGTGGTCAGAGATACCCATCTTGAGCTAGGATCTGTTAGACCCACCAAATCAGATCAGGACAGCCCAGCAGTGTCCAGCATACATGGGAAAAGATAGAACCTGGGACTGGGAACAAGCAGAGGGCAAAAGAAAGCTATGTAATCCAGGGATCTGAACCCCCATGTCATCTACCAGTGTTGCCCTGACACCTCTTTTTCAGTCCACACCTGTGGCCTTCTGCAGAGCTCCCTCTGACCGGCCAGTGGAGAAGGAAGGGGCCTGAGCGTCACTCATTGGCGGGTTAGCTAGAAACGTTAGTGAGTCCCCAAAAGGACTGTTCTTGCACCGTAGCCCACTCAGGTGGTGATGATGGTAGCATTGGGGAAACCCTCCCAGGGGGGTGAGCTTTGAGTGCAGGACCTGGTCATGCACTCATAGGGAAAGAAGTGGACCAAATCTGTGGTTCTATTTCCAGCAGTTTTAGGCTCTGTTGCTTGACAGGGCCGTTCCCAGAGCGGGACGCTTCCACCGGAAGACACTGTTAAGACACAGCTTCCACCTGGTCACTTCGGGCTCCTGGTATCAACAATCTGGCAGAGAGAAGGAAGTTCCCATACTGGCAGGGGTAACTTGCTGGGAGCACCATGAGAAGGTATCATCAATGGGGGCAGGCAGGTGACCCACCAGGAGCATCTCTTGGTGCTGCCATGCACAGATCTTCCCGTAAGTAGCAAGCGCCACAGGGTGAGCATGATAAGGCCATGGCAGCCACGGGCTGCTCAAGGTCCCAGCCATCTGGCATGGATGGAGGAGGAAGGGATGGTGGGTATCAGTCAGGGCCCCAGGCAATGACAATGGCAATGGCAGGAGTGGGCACCGGTGTTCATCCCACTCAGCCTATTAGTATCAATTTCCCCAGGTGTTGGGGCCAACTTGATCCTGGAGAAGCTCTCCTGGAGGAAACAAACCTTCTACACAGGTGGGCGGTGCGGGGTGTGGGGGTGGGGTAAGGCGTGGTCGGTCATGGGTGCTACTGGTGTCCTCCCCAACTCCTTTTATCTGGACTGTGTGCCTATCCCCCAGCTGTTGAGTGTTGACAACTAATGGCTCAATGAAGAGCTATTTAGCTAAAGGGAAGCCCCACATCCGGGAGGTGTGTGCCCTGTGGGGGATACACAGCAAATGACTGACAAGGAGGAACAGAAGGCAGCCTCTTGCTTCCAGTCCTGGGAGACCGTGCTGAAGCCCCGCCTCCTGGCTTGTCTGTGTCTCCTGTACAAGAATTCCAGCCCAGGCTCTGTTTCTAGGGAGTGTGCCCTAAGATGCCAGTGCTTGAGCTTCGAGAGCCTGAGGGGGTAGGCTCTGGTGGGCATGGACCCTGGTGTGATGACAGCTGTGTGGTTCACATTGGACCCTGGCACCATCCTCCCACCAGGCTGGAAAAGGAGACCAGGACATGGCCCCGGCACAGCCCCCAGTCCTGGGGTGGGCAAACCGGCAGGCTGGGCTTGCTAAGTTCTTGGTGTTCTTTGTGTGGGAGTGGGTGGGGCTGGTGAGGGCGGGACTGGCCGCAGGTCCTTCAGCGGGTCCCTGCTGGACCTCCACGGCAGGGGCTGGGGGACAGGGATGAAATTAAAACAGACCCACCTCCATTCAAGCTCAGTGAGCCATGACTCAGTGATGCCCTGAGCTGCCTCCCTTTCTCCTCCCTGGGCTCCCAACCCCAGCGCCCCACCCCACTATGATCCCCCGCAAAATGCAGAGAGCCCACTAGAGGGAGGAGGCTGAGGGCTCCAGGCTGCCCTAGTCAGACAACACATCATGCTCCTTCACCTGCAGACAGACCCTGAGACCATCAGTGAAACAAGAGGCCCCCAAGAGAATCAGAAACCTGACCTCCTCCCACCCTCCACACCAGCCCGACGGACTCCCAGGCTGCCAGAAACGCCTCATACGTCAAAGTCAACCTCCCAGTCACCCTCCATTTCCAGGTGTGGGTCTGGAGTGCTGTGGCCCAGGTAGTATCAGAAGCTCGCAGGGATAGGCCTAAGAGGTGACCCCAAGAGACCGCCAGGCCAAGGAGCTGTGGAGAGGGCTGGGGAAGCTCCAGATCCCCCACCCCCTTCAAAACATGCCTGAAACACCAGCCAGCACCAGCACCACCAAGCTGAGAAAGGGCCCTGGACCGTCTCTACCACAGTCTCATGCAGCGGCTGGGTTAGTCCCCTCCCTTGGGTCCCCATCTGCCCCACTTGTACAGGAACTAAAGACGTCTGTTGTCCACCCAGGAGGACCTAGCAGGATCCCAATGTGAAGGTGTTTGCAAAACTATGGGGAAAGTGAAGGTCAGAGGTGACTCCCAGCTTCTACTTAGGATGCAGAGAGCTGGAAAGAGCCTGGCTCCCATCCTTAAACTGCAACAGCAACCAAAGGCACCAAACAACCTGAAAAGTCACAGCTTTTCTCAAAACTGCCCAAGAGCTGAGGTCACAGAGCAACCAACTCACACAAAATAAAGGGAAGGCGGGCACCTGCAGGAGGTGATGGGATGCGGGCTGTCGCGGAGACAGACGAGGCAGGACACCAGCAGGAAGAACACAGCCAAAGTGTTTAATGAGTTGGCAAAGGTCAGTGTGGGGTAAAGGGAGAGCATAAAAACCCCAGGGGCTGCGGAGGGAAGGGAAATCCACACCCACTGGCCGGTCCCCATGGATTTCACTGGATGCCCTCTTTGTGGTGTAGGCCTGGCAGAGGGGAACAACAGCCACTCTCCTGAAAGTACAAAACCTACATAGGTTATTCTCCTCAAACGAACAAAACCCTTAGATTGCTGGAGGAAAGGCAAAAAACACTGTTACACTTAGGGCACTAGTAGAAACCACTGAAACTGGGGGAATCCTAAAAGCCCTGTGCCTTGGGGAGGGATAAGCTAACATTCTGGGCCCAGAGCTACAGCTGAGTGTAAGGCAGGAGTCCCAAGAAGCCTTCACCCACAAGACCCAAGGACATAGGGTTAATCAGAAAAAACCGAACAGTCCCCTACCTCCAGCTCCTGCTGACAAGCAGCATGTAACAAGTGACCTAGGAGTGGGAGAGGCCAGAGTGTGGCCTGGGAGAAGCTGCAGAGTGTGGACGCCCTCTCCAAGGTAAGCTTACAGGCGAAGGCCGCTTGGACACTGGGAAAAGCCCTCTCTGTGGTAAACACAAAGTAGTGCTAGAGAGATTTGATGACTGAGGTGCCCCAGGGATAACCGTGACAACACAAAACTCAAACCCAGCTCAACTCCGGATGAGATTAGTCCCATGCCCCGCAGTAAAGGAATAGCAAAAAGCAGGGCACGCCACGTGGGTACATATGTAACAAACCTGCATGTTGTGCACATGTACCCTAGAACTTAAAGTATAATTATACACACACACACACACACACACACACACAAATTAGCTGGGTGTGGTGGCGCATGCCTGTAATCCCAGTTGCTTGGGAGGCTGAGGCAGGACAATTGCTTGAACCCAGAAGACGGAAGTTGTGGTAAGCTGAGATCGCGCCACTGCACTCCAGCCTGGGTGACAGAGTGAGACTGCATCTCAAAAAAAAAAAAAAAAAAAAAAAAAAAAAAGAAGATTGAATTTTTTTTCAAAAAAAAAAAAAGAAGAAGGGCATGCCCGTTTCCAAAAGCACAAAACTAATTATTTCAGTCTCTACTGTCCTCCACATGATGCCCGAATTTCAACAAATTGATGAGGCCTATTAAAAAAATAAATAGGGCAGGGTCTGTGGCTCATGCCTGCAATCCCAGCACTTTGGGAGGCCGAGGTGTGTGGATCACGAGTTCAAGAGCTTGAGACCATCCTGGCCAATATGGTGAAACCCCAAATCTACTAAAAATACAAAAATTAGCTGGAGTGTAGAGGCACAATCATAACTCGCTGTAGCCTTGACCTCCTGGGCTCTAGCGATTCTCCTGCTTCGGCCTCCCAAGTAGCTGGAACCACAGGCAGGCACCACCATGCACAGTTGATTTTTTTATTTTTATTTTTTTGTAGAAGTAGGTCTCCCTTTGTTGCCCAGGCTGGTCTCAAACTCTTGGGCTCAAGTGATCCTCTCACCTCAGTCTCCCAAAGTGCTGGGATTCCAGATGTGAGCCACTGAGACCAGCCTTTCGGTCTCATTATTTTGCTTGCTTTGTCTTGATAGTGCGTTATCTATTTATTATTTATTTATTTATTGAGATGGAGTCTCACTTGTCGCCCAGGCTGGAGTGCAACGGCGTGATCTCGGCTCACTGCCAACTCCGCCTCCTGGGTCCAAGTGATTCTCCTGCCTCAGCCTCCCAAGTAGCTGGGATTACAGGTGTCTGCTACCAGGCCCGGATTAGAGACAGAGTTTCACCATGTTGGCCGGGCTGGTCTGGAACTCCTGACCTCAGGTGATCCACCCACCTCAGCCTCCCGGAGAGCTGGGATTACAGTTGTGAGCCACCGTGCCTGGCCGATAAGTACCAGTTTTTAGACACTGAAGGTTTATCACATTTAAACTGCTGAAAACCCAAGACAAAAGCGAAAATCTTGAAAGCAACCAGAGAATACAGGTACATTCCATACAGACACAGGAAAAACAGAAATATGGTAGCAGACTTCTAAACTTCTTGTCAGAAACAAAGTTAGCCAGGGATGAAAGAAAAACAACAGCAAAACTGTTGATCCAGAATTCTATATCCAGTACAAATATCTTTTTAAAAAAAGGAGAAATAAAGTCTTTCTCAGACAAACAAAAACTGCAGAATTTGTTACTGAAAGACCTTCACCATAAGAAATGTTAAAGGAAGTTCTTCAGGCAAAAAACACGATACCCAACAGAGACTTGGATCTACACAAAGAGGCAAAGTGCACTAGAAATGGAGTAAATGAAAGTACAAATAGAATTCTTTCTTTCTTATTTTTAATTGCTCTAAAAGATAACTGACTAAAGAAAAAAATCGTGGTCATGTATTATATGTCTATAGTATAATGTAAGACAGAATGTATGACAATAATAGCACGAATGGTGGGAGGAAGGAATCGAGAATATGCACTTGCAAATTTATTATATAATGCATAGAGCAAGGTAATATCACTTGGTAGACACTGATTATTTAAAGATGTATATTATGAAAACTGAGACAACTATTAATTTAAAAAATAAGATATAAATGATATGCCAACAGTGGAAATAAAATGGAATAAAAACAGGTACTCAGTTAATCCAAAAGAAGGCAGAAAAGGGAGTAGGGGGACAACAGATGGAATAAATAGAAAAGAACTAGCAAGATGGTAAATTAAATCCAAGCATGTGGCCAGAAGCAGTGGCTCAGGCATGTAATCCCAACATTTTAGAAGGCCAAGGTGGGAGGATTGCTTAAGCCCAGGAGTTCAGAGGCTGTAATGAGCTATGATCATAGCATCGCACTCCAGCCTGGACAACAGAATGAGATCCCATCTCTAAAAAAACAAAAATACTCCACATATATAAATAAATAATTATATTAAACAATCTCAACACATCAATGCAAACAGATTATCAATTTGAATAAACAGAAGACCCAACTATACACTAACTATATGAAACCCACTTTAAACATAAAGGCATAAATAAGGTTAAAATAAAAGAATGGAACATATGTAACATAGAAACATGTCAAAATAAAGCTACAGCAGCCACATTCATCTCAGACAAAGTAGGCTTCAGAACAAGGACGATTACATGGGATAAGTGAGACCTCACATAACAAGAAAGGAGTTCCATTTTCTGAGAAAACAATCCTCAATGTGTAGGCACCTACCAACAAGGGTTGAAAATACAGAAAGCAAAAAATGATAAAATAAAAATAAAATGCAACATTCATTCATGATTTAAAAAAAAAACTATCAACAAACTAGGAATGTAAGAGAACTGAACCTAATAAAAGGCAAAGCTGAAATACAAAAAAAAAAAAAAAAAAAAAAAAGCTAACATACTAAATGGTGAAAGGCTGAGTAGTTTACCCCTAAGATTGTAAAGGAACTATGATATCCCCTCCTACACTTCTATTCCATATTTTACAGGAAGGCCTAGCCAAGATATTAAGGCAAGAGAAAGAAAGAAATGGTATACAAATTTGAAAGGCAGAAATAAAACTAATTCAATTCACAATGACATGAATGTTGTATAGAAAATTCCCCAAACAGCTAGAGAAAACTCCTCAAATGAACAGGAGAATTGAGCAAGATCTCAGTATAAAGTCAATATACAAAAGTGAGTTGTATTAATATTTCTGTTTGCTAGCAACAAGCAATTAGAATTTTACATTTTCAAAATAGATCCACTTACAGTAGTGCTCCTCAAATGAAAATCTTGGGCACAGATGTAACAAAAAAGGTATTCTGACCTAAACAAACAGAAAAATATACTATGTTCATGGATTAGATGAGTCAATATTGTTAAGATGTCAATTCTCCCCAAATTGATCTAAATATTCATATATCCCAATAATTTTCCCAGCAGAATGTTTTGTAGATGTTGACAAGTTGATTAAAAAATTCATACGGAAATTAAAATGCTCTAGGATAGTCAAAATAATTTAGGAAAATTATTGTCTGATCACAATCTGATTTCACTGATATGTTACTATATATTTACTGTTTACTACCTGATTTGGCTATAAAGCTATAACAATCAAGACATTGAGGTATTGGTGAAGGCATAGACTCAGTTCAGTGGGATTGAATAGCGAGCCCAGAAGTGGACCCATAAAAATATAGTCAAGTGAATTCTGGCCAAGATGCAAAGGGAAATCAATAGAGAAAGGGCAGTCTCTTCAACAAATGGAACTGGATCTATTGGATGTCCATATGCAAAAAATGAACCTTGGCACACATATCTCACACCTTACACAAAAATGAACTCTAAATGAATCACAGACCTTAATGCAAAATATACAACTATAACACTTCTAGAAGAAAACAGAGAAAATCTTTGTGCCCTTAGGATAGCCAGGGTCTTCAACCTCGGTACTGTTGCCATTTGAGGACGTAACTCCTGTGTGGGGGCTAGTCTGTGCACCAGGGGAAGTTTAGCAGCGGCATTCTCCAGTTGTGACAACTAACAATGTCCCCAGACACTGCCAAATGTCCTTTGGAGGCAAAACAGGCCTGAATTGAGACTCTCTGGGAAAGTTCTCAGCTGTGACATGGAAGCAGAACTCATATCAGGAAAAAAAAAGTTAATACACAGGACTTTGTTAAACGTAAAACTTTTCTTCTGTAAATGGCCATGTTAAGACAAGACAAACCACAGACTGGGAGAAAATATTTGCAATCACATTATCAGATGCAGAATTTGTATTCAGAATACACAAAGAACTCGAAAACTCAACAATAAGTAAACAAACAGCCCAATTTTAAAAATCGGCAATGGACTTGACAGACATGTCACCAAAGAAGGGAGGCAGATGGCAAAGAAGCCCCAAAAGATGTGTCACAGGGTTAGTTTCAGGGAAATGCAAACCATGAGAGACCTGTGTACTCCTGCATGCTCCTGTGTGCTCCTGTGTATTCCTGCGTGCTCCCGCGTGCTCCTGCGTGCTCCTGTGTGCTCATGCATATTCCTGCGTGCTCCCACGTGCTCCTGCGTGCTCCTGTGTATTCCTGTGTGCTCCTGCATGCTCCTGTGTATTCTTGTGTGCTCCTGCGTGCTCCTGTGTGCTCCTGCCTACTCCTGTGTGCTCCTTCGTGCTCCCGTGTACTCCTGCGTGCTCCTGTGTACTCCTGCATGCTCCTGTGTATTCTCGTGTGCTCCTGCATGCTCCTGTGTGCTCCTGCTGCGAAGGGTAAAACGAAGCAAAACAGCAAAAACACACAGGACACGACCTAGTGCCAGTCAGGATGGGGAGCAAGTGGGCCTCACGCCTTGCTACAGAGTGTACTATGGCACAGCCCCTGTGTGTGCTTGGGGGACCTGTGGGTGATGGGGGCAAAGAAGACGTGGGCAGAGATGGCAGAACAGCCTCCTGGTGCTGGACTTCCTCACTCAGCCAGGGTGGCCTGGGCCTGCACCAGTGCTGCCTGAGACGGCGAGTCTCAACCTGCTCCAGGGGCATGTGCGTTTCTGCGCATGTGTGTGTGTGTGTGTGTCCATGCATGTGTCTCTATGAATATATGGGCTGTATTTGCATGTGTCTATGTGTGCATATGTCTACGTCTATATCTGTGTGTCTGTCTGTGTACGTGCTCTGTGTCTGTGTGTCTGTCTGTGTATGTGGTCTGTGTCTGTGTGTCTGTCTGTGTCTGTGTGTCTGTCTGTGTCTGTGTCTGTCTGTGTATGTGCTCTGTGTCTGTGTGTCTGTCTGTGTCTGTGTGTCTGTCTGTGTATGTGCTCTGTCTGTGTGTCTGTGTCTGTGTGTCTGTCTGTGTGTCTGTGTGTCTGTCTGTGTACGTGCTCTGTGACTGTGTGTCTGTGTCTGTCTGTCTGTGTCTGTGTGTCTGTCTGTGTATGTGCTCTGTGTCTGTGTGTCTGTCTGTGTACATGCTCTGTGTCTGTGTGTCTGTCTGTGTACATGCTCTGTGTCTGTGTGTCTGTCTATATGCTCTGTGTCTGTGTGTCTGTCTGTGTCTGTGTGTCTATGTGCTCTGTGTCTGTGTGTCTGTCTGTGTCTGTGTGTCTATGTGCTCTGTGTCTGTGTGTCTGTCTGTGTACATGCTCTGTGACTGTGTGTCTGTGTATGTGGTCTGTGTCTGTGTGTCTGTCTGTCTATGTGCTCTGTGTCTGTGTGTCTACACGTGTATATGTGCCTGTGTCCGTATGTGTCCCAGTGTGTTACTGTGTCTGTGCGTGTGTGCATGCTTATGTGCAGTAGGGAGGGAGGGCTCAGGCCTAAGCAGAGTCCCTGGGGCTCTGGGAGCAGAGGGCAGTGAGGCTGAGGCTGGTGCAAGGGTGGTTTCAAGAGCTCAGGTGAAGTGGAGCAGAAACAGAAGCTGGAATCCAGCCCCAGCGGCAGCAGCGCCGGCCCTGCCCAGAACAGGTTCGACCTGAGCCAGCACTGCCCAGTTGCCCTGGGGCTAGAGCGGCTGAGACAGGGAGGGGAAGTCAGAGGGTGGGGGTGGGGGCCGGGCGCTGGCAGAGCTGCCTGCCCTCAACGACTGCCCCTGCCGGAGAACCCCGCCCCACCTGCTATGGTTCTGCTGGCCCAGGTTTCGCTGGGCCCACTCCCGGGGTTTTTCACCACTGGAGCCCAGGGTCCCCCCACACCCTCCCCACAGCCTTGACCCTGCTGCCACCTGCCTCCTCCAGGGCACCCTGAGGCCCATGTCAGGAGACCCGCCTCAGGCAACAGTGGCAGGGTCGCTGCTCTCTGCCCAGCCCGCAGCACGTGCCACCCTGGGCATGCTGCCCTCCTGAAGGTTCTCCTCCCTCCCGGGACGCCCCCTCCCACTCCGGAATGCCTCCCTGCCCGCCCAGCAGGGGTGTTTGGCTGAGTTCTGCAGCCCCGACACAGGTCACCTCCCACGTCTATGGGGGCTTCAGACAGTCCCGGAATCCCAGGCATCTGACAGGATGGGGTCCCAGAGACCCTCCACCCACCCACCTCCCTGACTTCTGCACAGGCAGGAATGGAGGACTGAGGCAGCCTGGGAGGGGGTGACTGTGGCGGTCGGGAAGGGTCCTCAGGTCCCCGTCCTTATCCCAAGCCCGATCCAGGCCAGCTCCACGGGCTGGGTGTGCAGAGCACTCAGATGGCCTGTGAATCCCCACAGCCACTTACTTGCCCTGCGACCTCAGAGAATGACCTGGCCTCCATCTGTTTTATTTTATTTTTTATCTCCAACTCATATTTGAAGTTCAGGGGTACCAGTGCAGGATGTGCGGGATCCTTGTCACAAGCATCCTTCTCACTACCCTGACTCACTCCAAAAGGGGGGTCAAGTGGATGAGCAGAAATGGCCCTTCCTGAATGCCTGTCCTTGTCCCACCACAAGGATGAGGATGCCTGCTCAGAGGGCACAGGGAGAAGCCAATGGTATAGGGTGCACCGCAGCAAGGACTAAGGGACAAGGATTGGGGGCCCCCACCTGCCCAGCGTGCCCTGCTGACCACAGCTCATTAACGGCAGGACAAAGCCTGCCCACGGGGCCCTCAGTGGCCACCCTGGATGCAAACACGGGTAATGGTCAGGCCCAGCCTGTCCCATCCTGCGCACAAACTCAGGGCAGACCAGAGAGCTTACGTCCACCAAGACCAGACACAAGAAAGCCCCAAGAATACCTTAATGGCGGCCAAACCCTGGAGCTGCCCCGGGCCCATCGATGGGAGCATGACCGATGAATCCTGCTATGGGCACCGTGGCCGTCCGTGTGACCACATCAAAAAATGGACGACTCACAGATACAGAGACGGGGGTCCATGCTGTGCGGTGACGTTCACCTGCAGCTCAGGGACAAACCCTACCTATGGCGACAGATGTCAGGAGGGGCAAAGGGTGAGGGAGGGAGGGGATGTCAGCTGGAGCGGGTCTCGGGGTGCCTGCTGCTGCTGCAGGAAACATTCTGCGTGGGGGTTCGGGTGGAGGTTCTGGGAGTGTCACCCGTGCACACTTGTCAGCATGCACTCCAGATTCCTGCATTTGAGGTGCCTGTGCCCCAGTGGAAAGATGACGGATGGAGCTGTTCAACCAACGCCCTGGACCGGATTCTTCAGGGTGCCTTGGAAGGCCCAGGAGGAAAGGGGACTCCAGGCTGGGCACCGGTGGTCCACAGGCTTCCAGAGGAGCCCAACTTGGCCCTTATGTCGTGGTCACTGGGAGCTAATGAGGTTGCACCCTCATGGGGGCATGTGCCCACCCAGACAGTCCCCTCCGTAGGGAGCCTTGGAGCCTCTGCCGTAGGACATGAGCCTGGGGGCCTCTGTGACAGGGCGTCCTGGCCCAGTGCTCCCAAGGCCAAGTATGAAGTCTCGTTCCCCCAGCCAGCCCTCGCCTCCAGGCTGCATGACCTCTGCTGAGCCCTCTCAATCCCACCTCTTCTTTTTGGCCATGAAGGCAGTCAGGAAATGTAGCCTGTGCTTCAGAGAGGCAGGCAGGGCTGGGGTCACCCCCGCCCCAGGCAGTGGGATGGGAGATGTGCCGGGGTCAGGTCCCTTGCTGCAAGCCTGCAACCCGTGCCTGTGTTTGCCACAGCTGGTCCCGGCCAGTCCTTCCTTCACCCTGCAGGACCCTCCCATCTGCAGGTCCCAGCTCTGTGTGGGCCTGGCCAGCCCTGGGGCCATGGCCAAGACATAAGTCCCTAAAGGACTGCCCCTTCTGAGAGCAGAGAATCCTGCTGCCCCCAGAAGACCCAGGTGTTCAGTCTGAGCCCTGACCCTAAAACCCATGGTCCTCTCCTCTGAAATCCCTCTGCCAGCCTCCAACAGCCACCTGCTGCTCTCCTGGTGCTTCTCACACCTCCAGGGAGTGGGGGTTGGGGAGCCCAGCAGAAATTGGAGCAGAGAGGACATGGAGGGCTGAGGGGTGAGGAGGCAGACTGAACCTATCCTCTCTGCCCATGCGTCTTCCCCCAGGATGCTGCCTGAGGTCTGGGGGGAGGGGTATCTCGGAAGGCTTCCTGGAGGAAGACGAGTGCCTCTCTCTCATGAGGGAGGGGCTCCAGGGAGGTCAGTGTAAACTGGTGTTGGCACAAAGGCAGCCCTGGCCGAGGGGGTGAAGGCAGTGTGAAGCGGGACTCCCTTCCCCCAAAGATGCAGAGGGATGTCGGGAGACCTGGCAGGTGGCCCTGGGCAGCTCGGTCGACCCCACCTTACCCTACCAGGCCGCAGGAAGCCCCTGCCCCCATCTGGAGCCTCTGTAGGTTTTCCTAGCTCAGCCCTAAAGGCTCAGCCCGACTAGACACAGGCCAACTAGAGAGGTCTGTCAGGGCTGAGGGGGTGGCTGCCAGGGGAAGAGCATCCCAGCCTGCAGACCCTGCTCCCCCAGGCAGAGCTGCCCGTGCGTCCCGTGCGTGTGGAGAAGAGCTTTCCCTGCTTGGGAATCCTGCTCTGCCCCCCACCAGCCCGTGGCTTTGGAAGCTCATCCAGCAGCCCTGGAGTCTGTTTCCATGCCTGTAAAATGGGCACAGCACTCACTCCAGGATGAACAGAAGCGGGGCCAGGAAAGCAGCCCCTGGCCCGGTGCCACAGCAGGGGCTGTGACGGGGACGGTTCCACAGTCGCTGGAGGTCGACAGGGACCGAAGCACACACGAGTGCCAGATGGGCCCCACGATGGGATTCCGGCTGGGGTGATGCAGGGAGCCACCTATACAGAGGACAATTGACTGCAGAAGTGCCAGGCTCATGCCCTCCACGGATGGAGAGGCCGTCACCTCTGGGGGATGCCCCAGGGCTGCATACCTGTGCATACCTGTGCAGTGGTGCTGGAGTGGCAGTGGACGACTGCCCCACACTAATGCACATGCACGTCAGTGCACACGCACACCCACACCCACACCCACACCAGAGAAAGCCGCAGGCCCTGAGGGGCTGTCCCATGCCAGCCTGCCAGCTGCCACAGCCCTCCCACAAAGCCCGGCTCTGGCCCAGGACACAGGGAGCCCAGACCCATCCAGCTTTCCCCTCAACGCCCTGGGTCCTCCCACAAATTCGTCCTGCCTCAAGCCTCAGTCTCCACTTCCAACAAATGGGTCTCAAGCTGTCTGCTCTGTCCACCCTGCATGGCGGTATGAGCAGCACAGAGCCAGCCTGGTGGGGGCTGGGGACTCTGGAAGGGGTGCTCAGGGAGGAGCCAGGCTCTGGGGCCCATAAGGCCTTGCAAGGTGGTCCAGGCGGGACTGGGGACAAGTGTTGAGTGAGCACCAAATGCTCAGAGCTCCTGAAACCTGGCGTGCCTGTGAGAGCTGTTGAGGCCCCTTTTCAAGGCCCTGCCTGCCAGCCCACAAAAGACATTCAAATGAGAGACAAATATTTGGGGCCCCAAGGTTGAGCCCAGCCCAGTCTCTCAGGCCCAGCCCAAGCTGCTCCCAGGCTCTTATTTGGGTATTAATTGCATTTCGTTTAGAGATTTGCATGCTTATCATGCGGGTGGTGGCCAGCCGCGGGGGCCCGGCCAGCCTGGACAGAATCCCAAGGCTCGTAGGCAAATGCCAGGAGGAGGGGGTGGGCAGAGGAACCAGGAGCCTCCCAAATGGCATCAGGAGAGCAAGCCTGGGCTGGGCTGTAGGCCATCAGCGTGGGCCCTGGCCCACGACCTGGCATCCACGTGGACCTGGGCAGGACAACAGGACAAGCAGAGAGAAGAAAGTGGATCCCAAAAACAGGGCGCCCAGGCCGACTTTTCCCTAACTCCAGCTCCCAGCTCCCCGCCGGGGACTGCAGCCCCTCCATGGTCAATCAGAGCAGTCCTGGGGTCCCTGTCACATGACATATGCCGCCCCCCCACTCCCCAAGGCAGCCCTGCAGCCTGTGGGCGGGCCCGTGTGCTCACCGAGGCGCTGGGAACCTTGGCGGGCAGCCTCTCGGAAGATTTTCTCAGGGACCCTCTGGTCCACCCTTTTGGCATCCCAGGGTGTCCTGGTCCCAGGAGATGCCTCATCCCAGGCCACATGGAGCCCTAGGCCTTTCCATCATCTGCCCTGTCTACTCCACCCTCTGCAAGACAGGTCCAGAGGGGCAGCGCTTGACCTGAGAAGAGGCTGTGACTGTGGAGAGGTTGGGAGTGGGGCCCTGAGGGCTGGAGTTTTAGGAAGCCCTCTTGTTCCTGCCCTTTACGGTTGAATTTTATGCCCTCCAGACTCACATGTGGCTATTTTGGGAGCCAGAGCTATTAAAGAGGTAGTTAACTTAAACTGAGGTCATCGGGGGGACCCTAATCCCATATGACCGATGTCCTTACTAAGAGGAGGTGAAGACACAGACACACACAGAGGGATGGCCACGTGAAGACATGGGGAGAAGGCGGCATCTACAAGCCAAGGAGAGAGGCCTTCGGAGCAGGGGGCTGCAGAATGGTGAGAGACTAATTTCTGCTGTGTAGGCCCCTGAGTCTGTGGTGCTTTTGCACCCAGCACAGGCCAACCCATCACGGCCTCTCCTGCTGTTAGGACTCCAAGTCCATCCTCAGGAACATTAATTAACTCTAGGAACTTTTTATCCTGATGGCGTCACCTCTTAGGCAGAACCGGGACCCGGATACAGGCCTGGTTGGGAACCCCCAACCCTTCCTGTCCTTCTCACAGGACAGCGAGTCTGGGGCTGAAGGCTGTGACTCTGCCCCTGCCTGGATCACAACAGGCAGGACAGCTGAGCAGGCACCTATCTGTCTCTCCCTCTGCTGATCTGTGGCCTTGGACAGGAGCTGCTCTGGGGGAGCTGACAGGTGACCCCCCACCAAGAGGCCCCTCCCTGCCTCTGGCCTGGGAATCCACCTCCGTGGGAGCCCCTGGGAATGGCCTGTTTCAATAGGTAAGTGGGAGCAAGGTCTTATTCTCAGCGGGGGACGTCGCCGGGGGCAAGGCCAGTCGGTGGGTGGGGAGGTTTCTGTGGCACTGGGGCCTCCTGTTGATTGATTCACCCAATTAATCACAGCCAGCAGCTGGGGAGGGGATAGGAAGGGGGTGAAAGGAACAGGAGCCCACAGCCGGGAGGCCCTGGGAGGTTGGCAGAGGCCTGCACCTGCCTGCAGCCAGCCCTCGAGCCCACTCCTCATCCCTCCTTTCGGAGGGGCCAGAGCAAGGGGTGCTAAGGGCTCAGTTCTCAACCCCTCCCCAGCTCTCAGGCAGCCCCTCCCACGATCCCCAGGCCTCTGCCCCACTTGCACCTCCCCAGGCCCCAGGGCACAGGATGCTTTCCCCAATTTTTGGGAGGCTGGGATGTCAGGAGGCCTGGGCTGACTGCTGGCTTCTGTCTCACTGGCTTGCAGACAAGACCCTCCATTTCAGTGGAAAAGCAGCAAGAATGGTGCCCCCCTTCAGGCAGACCCAAGGGAGGCATCGGTGTGAGGGGCTTCAAGCTCTGTAGTGTGGGTTTAAAGCTTGCACCTCTGGATACCTGTGGGTCTCAGGCAGACCACTGAGCCTCCCCTGCATCTGGAAGTCGGGGTGAGACCCCTCAGAGGGGGCAGGGAGGAGGAGTGGCCCCTCTTGCTGGGCAGCCCCCACCCTCCACCTGCTGCCCTGCTGTCCCAGCCTTCAGGGTCCTCCCCAGCTTCTGTGGACTCCCACATGGACCTGGGCCACCCCTGAGACCCCTGAAGAGCTCAAGGCCAGTTCAGAGCCCACAGGCTCAGGACGGCATTGGGCAGGCCTCTGGGCCCACCTGGCCCCACTTCCCATTTTTATGGGAACAAAGACTGAAGGTGTGGCCCCAAAGGAACCACCTCTCCTCCACTGCCCTCACTGCTGGGAAAAGGGTCAGCAGAGCGTGGGTCTCCCCTGTAAGCTCTCCGGACTGCGCATGCTACAGCTGAGGACATGGCGTTGAAGGGCAGGCCCCCTCCAACCCCGTCCACCTTGCCCTGTCTAGCTCTGTCCAAGGCTCTCTCCAGCTGGCTAATCACTTCTGGGCACAGCTGTGCTGCTGAGGTCTCGGGAACGACTGAAGGTCTTTGAAGGCCACTTTGGGAGGAGCAAAGGTGCATGGACACCAGGGACCCTGCTCACAGCGAGTGTCCCTGCCCCACCCCTTTCCGCATTGAGTGGGACACGTTTGCTTTCATTTGGGGGATCGCCATCTGACTATTCCGCTTGTCTTGGGGTGGGGCGGAGATTAGGTGATGTGGAGGGGCTTCTCTACATGGCACCCCTGCCCCAGCTCTGAGGGAGAGCACCAGAGCAGGTTTCACCAGCGTAGGACACGCAAGCCCCGCCATGAAAAGGGCCCCAACCTTGGTTTAATGCTCTGCTACTGCCATCTTAAAGTTCCTTTTCCACTTTTTATTTTGCTTTATTTTTTTTATTAGAGATGGGGTCTCCCAGTGTTGCCCAGGCTGGTCTTGAACTCCTGGGCTCAAGCAATCCTCCAGCCTCAGCTGGAGGATTCAAGCTTTGTACTGTGGGTTTAAACACTGGGATGACAGGTGTGAGCCACCTCGCTTGGCCTTTGGAATTCTGACTACTTTTATCTTCTAACTTGTTTTGCAGGTGCAGGCCAATGGCATACAGCAACACTAACATAAGCAAAGGAAAGCGTGCACAAGGTGCCAAATGTACGTCCACTTTCACTTGTTCCCCCACTCGAGTAGTGCATCCACGATGCCCACAGACACCAGGCCACACAGAAAAGGTGCCAGGAACCCACGGCAGTGCAAGGCAGCATGTCACACCTATGCAAAAGCAAGCCGGGAGCGCTGATGGCCACCGAGCAGCCACGTTTTCCATTTAAATCCAAACTTGCTAAGGACGCATAAGGAAGTCAGTGGTGTTCTAACGAACGTGCAGGACACGTGCAGGGAACCTGTCATGTCCTTTCTTACTTATGCGACTTCTCTGTGTTCGCCGAGCTCTCTTGCTGATGGATCTACCCACCATGCCTTTTGTCTTTGAACTTGTCCCTTCCTTCCTTCCTCAGTCATCAGCGAGCAGGAGGTGGAGGGTGCTGGTGGAACCAGCCTGCATCAAGGAGTGAAATCAAGACAACTGATTCCACTTTTGTGCAATTTCCACTGTTCTAGTGGCAATGAAATACAGACGCCTGTGCCAGGACAGAACACACATTTTGTCATTCCAGCGATTCCGTATAGAAGTTAAATGCTCTTATGCTTGCATTTAAAACTGGCATCACATAATATAAAGATGAATGACTAAATTCATGCTAGCCATTTAAATTCCTAATCTTTCTTACTCAGAATGGCATTAAATAGTGAGTATAAAATAAGAAGTATAAAATAGTAAGTCAAGAGGTTGACCATAGAAGAAAGAAAAAAAGCTTTATATTTTAGCATCTTTAACATCACATCACAATCGCCTTCTCCCTGGAATCAGTTTCTAACTTCCAGGTGGGGACTAGGCCTGGACCATGAGCTTCTGGCAGAGCCCTGCGGCCCCCACAGCAGAGCCCAGGACAGGCTGGCACCTGGGCCAGGTGAGGCTCTGTCCAGGCTCACTGATCTCAAATGCTGAACTGCTAAGGATGTCGTGTTCCCAAAGGAGCCACCAGGCTCAGCCTCACTTCCTGGAAGGTGTGAAAATTGCAAGGATGTGGAAGTGAAAGAGTCCAGGGTTTAAATCTTAATTCTCATCATTTCCAAGCAGTATGGTGTCCAAGGGAGAGAAAACAACCATGGATTCTTAGTTTCTGTTTCTGGTTGAGCCAGCAAGGTCCATTCCTCATCCCTCTTTTCTGCTTATCATTAGAGACAGAAACTAAAACCATGGCTTTAGGCTGCTGAGAGCCTAAAACAAAACGACAGCAAAAGAAGGTGAGTTGGACAAGCTTGTCTATGACGTCAGACACTTCATCTCTCGTGGGTACTGGGTGAGTGGCCGTGTGGGGTGGGGTCTTCATAATGCAGCAGTCAGCAGCCCAGTGTGCCCAGGAGACTCGCCTGTGGTCCTGGTTATCAACCACGGCTTTCCACTCTCGAAAATGTCCCCGCTGGGACAGCAAGCTGCATGGTTGCTACAAGTCCTGTCTCCTGGTGAGATGCAGTCCAGCAGCACTACATCCTCTGAGCAGCATGTGCCAAGTGGGATGAACTGGAAAAGGACTGCATTCGGGGAAATGCCTGTGTGAAAGGAAATGCACAGGAAGGAGCTGGCAACCGGGGTGGGGGGGAAGCCACTAGACCATGATGCGCTCTGCCCCAGCGAAGGCGAGGGGATAGCCTGGACCTAGATTGCTGTGAGGTCTATGGAAGATTCCACAAGCTTGCTGGGTAGTTCTCGAGGCAAACTCAGAAAGGGAGTCCCTTGTTTCCCTGGAACGGATCTGTCTTGGTATCTCTGTCACACTCTTTAGGTGGGCCTGGTGTCAACCCCATTTGCAGGTGACCCCCAACTTGATCAAAGGTCCGCTTCTGGCACCCCATACCCTGTCCTACAGGCAATACAGGGACAGGTTCCCAATAGCAACAGCCAGAATGGTGCCATCAATACCATGCACACCAGGGCTCAGCGGAACAAACATCTCCGCTTCTTCAATGCAGACACTGGGGGAAAATTGCTTACAAGATGCTTAAGAGACCTAGTAAGCAAACTTGATGTGTGGACCTGTGGTGCATCCCGATTCTATAAAGCCAACTGTACAAAACCACGAGACCCCGTGAGGACTGTGCCCTTGGCTGGGTCCCTGATGATATGAAAGAACGGTGGTTCATTTGAAGGGGTGATGTTTTTGGAGTTTCCTTTAGAGGCACACGTGAAACATTACGGGTGAAAGGATTCAAAGTCTGGGATTTGCTTCAAAGTAATGCAGGGATGGGGTGGGGGATGGATGGGGCAGGGCGGGCCTTGAAACTGGTGCTGGAGGCTTCCCAGGGCCCACCTGGGGTCCAGTGCGTCCTCCACCAGCCAGACTGTACAATGGTTGGATCCTGTGTCCACCACTAGGACCCAGGCTCCACGAGCACGGGCTTGTGTGGCACACGGATGCATCCTAAGTCCTGGCACAGAGACTGCTCAACAAAGGCCTCGGTGCTTTTGCGTATGTTTGAAATTTTCCATAATAAAATGGAAAATGGGAAAACGGGAAAACAAAAATGGCAGCACTACTTACCCTTTGCAGAGTCTTGTCCACTTCGTGCCAGTGGGTGGCAGTCCTGTCCTCTGCCTTGGCCTTCCACGGTTTCCCACCTACCCACTTCGCCTGCCCAACAGCCCCCTGCGGTTCTGGCAGCTGTGGACCTTTCCTTGAGGTCAAGGTGTGGAGCCCTGGGCAGAGCTCAGGTCCTGTGACTCAGGGACACCACCGACCCAGGTGTGGATTCTGGGAGAATGCTGTCGGAGGGCCCTCCATGGGTGGCCATGGCAATGTACCCCTCCTGTCCCTTGGCCAAGGCCAGTTCCCTGAGCCCTGCGGCCACAAGCCACAGCTGGTCTACTGACCCCAGCTGAGCCTGCTCCTCATCAGACCAGGTGACCCCTGACCCCCGCTACAGACTCGGCTTTGACCTTGGCTGCTGGCTGAGGAGCCCCCACCCGGACTGAGGCTGCAGCTGGTGAAAGAGGAGCCCTGAGCTCCTCTGGTAACAGGGGACCTGGCCAGCCTGACGTTTGAGACCCATGCAGCCCGGCAGCCTGTGTGGCCATGGTTATTCGGGAGCCACCCACTCTGGGACAAGACCAGCTGCTCCCACCTCGCAGGGCTCCCATGGCTCTGTCCCAACCACTCCTTTCTGAAGGAAGGGGTGCCTCTGCGCCCTAGGGCAACCAGGGGAGCCCCACAACCCCTCCCCCACCAGGGCACTAAAAGGGAGCTTTGGGCACAGGGAGACTTCAAAGCCTCCTAGGCCCTGAGTCAAAGGTAGAGCCGCGTGATATCCCGGTGCCAGCTCTCTGACTGCGGGGAGCCTGGCGCAGAGCTTCCAAGCCTTCCCTGTTCCTTTCAAGAGCCGCTCTCAGGATTCAGGTGAGCAGAGGCCTGCGGGGCCTCCCCAGTGTGGGCAAAACCCAAGCCAGCGAGAGGACAGCCTCCAGACACCTCTCACTGACTCCTCCCAGAGGCCCCTGAGGTGGGTCTGGTCAGTCCCATTTGCAAGTTAAGCCACTTGCCCTGGGCTGCCCAGCTGCCACAGCAGTGGAGATCTGAGCGTGGTGGCCTGCACGGGAGCCCATGCCCTCAGCCCCACAGCAGGAGCTCTCTGGTCAGACCACCTCAGCCTAGCCCCATACCCAGCACTTACCCAGCCCTCGGGATGGGTCAGCAGCCTCCAGCCTGCCGCTTCCAAGCCAGCAAGTAGCCCTGCCTGGACAATCCACCAGCCCACCACCTCCTGGAGGACGCCCCCAGCCTCACAAGGTGTCCCGATGGCTCTGCTATCAACGGCCTGGCTGGACTCCAGATCTCACCCAGACCCACCCTACAAAGGAGGCAGCAGGGTTCAGGGATTAGTGACCACAGAAGTCTGGCCGTCACCTGGGAAGTGTAGGTGACAGAAGCCACTGGTAAACAGAACTGATTTATTTATAAAGTTCACGCTCCTTTAAAGAGGTGTGCCCCACACAGGCTTCTCCCTGGCTGTCACGGGAGCCTCACGCCAGGGACCCCGCCTCTCAGGGACCACTCGTGTCCAGATCTTGGCCTACATGGAAAACTCCAGATAGTGGGGGCGGGGGTCCAAGTCATCTTTATTGTGCCCCAAGTCAAGGGCTCTTTGTACAAAAATAGGTCTCAGTTTGCCAGCAGTGTCCCTCCAGCAGCTCAAGTTAATGTGTAGAAAATAGATTCTCTGTGCCCTTAGAAAATCCTCTCCCCTCCGGAAAAATCTGCAAGTGTTGGTGCCCCCCGCCCCACTGCAGTCAAGAAGTGTGGGGAGGGGCGGCATCGGAGGAAGCCGCCAGCCCTCACAGGGCCAGCTCGAGGCCCGTTTCCACCGGGCATTGGTCAGGCTGGGCCGGACGGTCGAGGCGGGGTCGACGGTGGTGGCGCGGGGGCGGGGTCCCCGGCTCGCTGGGGGCGGAGCGCGGACCGGTCCACCTGGCGGGCTCCCCAGCGATGAGCGCGCCGGCCGCTCGCTCGGCTTCCGGGGCTGAGGCTGCAGGGGGAAGGTGGGGACCGAACGCGCGTCAACGCGGGCGCTGGCCCGGGGCAGACACCGCCCGGGCCGGCCCTGCCCCCACCTCCCCCAAGCGAAGTCGGCAGTTTCGTTTGCTCGGTTGGTTTTGGAGTCTTGAGTCCGTGGGTGCCGCGACTCGGTCTGAGACAGGGCGGGGGCGGGGCGGGCGCTCGGAACCGCGGTGAGTCAGGGCTCCGCGCCCGCCGACTCATTTCTGCCGCCCCGGCCCGGGAGCGCGATTTGCAATGCAAAGTCACCCCGCCTCCAGCACCCCAATCTGCCCCAGGATCCGCCAGCACTCGAGACCTCAACGGCCCGACGGCCGCTCCCCTCCCCTCGTCTACCCCTCCCTCGTCGGCGGCTGAGCCGCGAGGGGAAGTTTTGCAATCCCGGACAAACAAATGCCGGTCTTGCACAGGCTTGAAAAAGTTTGGGGGAAATGAAGAGTGAGCGAAATCGAAGCCATAGCTCGGGCCTGGCGCTCGGCTCCGCCGGCTCCTGGGGGCGCGACCCGCCGGGCCTGCCCCCCACACCCCACCCCGTCCCTCCACCCCGGCCCCCGACCCTCCCTCCTCACTGCTGCCCGGCTGTTACCTCATAGGTCGAGGGCGCTCAGTAGCCCCCTAACCAGCTGGAGAAGTCGAGCAGCTCGCGCTCCGCGGGACTCAGCGCGCCCTCGCAGCCGCTGTCGTCCGACGAGTAGGCGGAACGCGGGGAGCCGGGTTCCGAGCTGCCCCCGCGGCCCGGGGACGAAGAAGCGCGGGAGGACGAGGCCGCGACCGCGGTGGTCCCAGGCTGCCCGCGGGGCGCAGACGGCCGCACAGCCGGCGGCCGCAGCCCTCCCGCCAGCGCGTTGCGCACGGCGTCGTGCTCGGCCAGCAGGCGCTGCAGCGCGCGGATGTACTCCACGGCCGAGCGCAGCGTCTCCACTTTGCTCAGCTTCTTGCTGGCGCCGCCGTGCGGCACGTGCTGCCGCAGCGCCTGGAAGCCCAAGTTCACCAGCTTCACGCGGTTGCGCTCGCGCTCATTGCGCCGCGCTACGGCCGCTGCGCTGCCCCCGGTCTCTGCGGTGGCCGGTCGCCGCCGCCGGCTGCAGCGCAACAGTTCCGGGGACGTGGGTCTCCGCCGGGCAGCGCAGCTGACAGGGACGCGAGGCGCAGGGGGCGCGGACCTGGGCAGTGCGCCGCCGTCCATTGCGCCTGCATCCACCCGCCCGCTCGGGGTCCCGGCGCGCCGCAGGAAGGTGCAGGCAGAAGAGCCCGAGGCGAAAGGGAAAACGGTGGCGCCCCAAGGGGGCTTCTGGCACGGCGCCGCCAGGAGACTCCCCAGGGCACGTGTCCTAGGTCGTCTGGAGCCCGGGGACAGGAGGCCTAGTGGTGGCGGGCCGTACGCGCCAGGGAGCGTGGGACGCTCGTGTCCCGCGCGTGCGGCCGGACTCTCCCCGGTCTCCGCAGGCGCGGCGCAGGCGGCTCGTTTTTAAATGTATAGATAACCCTCCTCCGCGCCGCCGCCACCTCCTTTCTCACGCCCTCCTTCCTTGCCTCGCCCTCCCGCCACGCTTCGCCCTCCCCCTAGCGCGATCACATTCTGTAAAGCCCAAAGCCTGCGCGTGTCCCCCTAGCCCATCCCCCGGGCTCAGTCCACAGATCCCCAGTGCGCCCAACTGGCGAAACCTGCGGGTTCCCGGTGCGCCCCCTGCTCCCGGCAGGTGCTCAGTGCGCCCCCAAAGCAAGGTGAGGAGGTCCTGAGTTGAGCCTTCCCGTACCCCCACCCTAATCCCGCGCGCAGCCCCGCAAGTCCCAAGAGCTGCCAGACCTCCGCACGCGCAGCGCGCGCTGTGGGAGGGAAGGCGTGGCCCTGGCGACAACACGGCTGTCTGGGAGGCGCGCTAGACCCCCCGGGGCAGCACGCGCGGAGCAGTCCACACCCGCGCCCCGCCCTCCTGGGGCCGAGGAGGCGGGGGCCAGGGTCTCAGCCAATCGTGGGCCACCCGTTTGGCCAATAGCGCAGGGCGCGGCCCACGCCCGGCCCCATTGAGGAAGCGCGTACGCGCGGCGCGTGGCTCGCGGGGAGCATCGCTAACAAAGCTCGGTGCATGCTGGGCCCCGCCCTACTCCTCGCCCCCGCGACTGGGCTGGGCGAGCTGTCCCGAGGCGCACCTATGTCCCGAGCGCGCCCCTACCTGTGCGTTAATCTACTGGGAATGGGGGTGGACTGCGCCTTACCTGGGGCGGGGCGGGGCTTAAGGAGCGGTCGCGACTGACGCCGGGTAGGAGGTTCAGGTTCCCGGGTCTCTTTCCCCAACCCGCCCCACATTCCCCGTTCCTCCACGCGCACCCTGCCTGTGGTTTCCGTGCGCCCCGGGCCTGAGGGCTCTGGAGGGCCTGAAGGTTTGCACCCGACAGCCTTGTGCCAGGACGGTGGTCGGGTCCACGCCCTCCCCCAGCGTGGCTCCCTACATTTGCAGTATCCCCCACTTCCACCCCGTTCTGCCCTCCTGTTCTCCGTCGCGCTTCCCGTCGGTGCCTCTGGGATCTCACAGCCCTAGCTCCTCTTTCTGTGACCCAGGCTGTTTTTCTGCACCCACCTCTCCCCTGAGGGCACTGAGATTGGGCCATTAGCGGAAAGGTCTCTGGAAGCAGCACCCTTCCAGGGGAGGTGGGACGTCGAGAGCTTCTCCCTAAGAGATGCGGGGAAATGGTGGAGTATGAGAGTGCAAGCACTGCAGAAATGCGAAAAATGTAGTGTTAACGGAAGAATTTAGGTCCTACCTCACTGTCCGGGAAACGCGTGCCCTCGGGGAAGCCTTTGCCAAGCCGGTTTTTCCCGAAGGTGACCAGATGCTCCTGGGCCACTGCTTGAGACCTCAGGGAATGGAGCTTTTTGTGGACCCAGCTGCCTGGAGCTGCTTTCCTGTTCCGACTGGAGGAAGTGAGGCCCAGGACCCCTCTTGGGAGCCTGGGAGCAGATAGCAACTGTTTACTGCCAGCCTCGGGGTGCCCACCTGCTCCGATTACCCTGCAGGATGCTGCTGACTGGCCCACCTGGGCCCCTAGCACACCTGTGCCCTGAGCGCGCCTGGCCCTCCTGCCTTGGGAGGGGCCGGAAGAGTGGCGCCTACTTGGGAGCTGGTGGACTGCAGTCTCTATTTAGCAGACGAGGAAACCGACTTGGAGAGAACCCCGGATGTGTCCACTGTCACTCCGCCCAGTGGAGCGATCCAGGCAGAAATCGGGGCCCTGGGTCTGAATCCGGGTTCTCCAACCAGGGCAGAGGCGGGCTTTCCTCTACTCCCTGTCCCTGGTCTGAGACCCCATTCATCCCAGACGGTCACTTGACAAATCACAGCCTGTCATGGATTGTCCTGCCCTTCTTCCGCTGCCTCCCTCCTTCCCCTTGTCAAGGCTGCAAGATAAGAATCCAGGAACGATCCTGGAACCCTGCAAACTGGGCCTTGGAAATCCCTCCTGGACTTTGACCTCCCGGGCTGGGAGCCCCTCAGTCGTCTGTTACTGTGTAAGGAGCCACCAGGATTTTAACGGTCTGAACAACGATTTATTATTTCTCAGGATTCTGTAGCTTGACCGGTGGGCCCTCTGCTGCTCTGGGTATGGCTGCATACACCCTGGGGGTCAACAGGGACGAGGGGTACAGCGGCTAGGTTGGTCTCTGTCCTGTCTTCACCCGAGTGCCTCCACAGCTGGTAAGATCTGCGGAGCAGGACCTGTAAGGCCTCTACAGATCACCCCAAAACTTCCTGTCTAAAAACTCAAGCCTCTCAGCGCCCAGGCACAACTTCTTGCTACCCTGCCCCCAGGCACAGTCCTGCACTCAGCTGCGCCTGCTGTGCCACGGCCAGGCCAGTCCCCCACCACCGCCCACACCTCTCTCCACCTTCATCCTCTTCCCAATCTGGTCCTCCCACCACTGTGGAAACCCCGTCTGCCCCCAACGCCTAGCTTTGAAATAATAATTCCCTAGAGACCTGTGTCTCTCGCTGCATTGGCCCCTGCCTCATTCCTGGGTGCCACCGTCTGTGCAGCTTTGGCGCTGCAGCACCCCCCTTACTTCGGAAGCAGGCTGTCTCCTGGACTGGTGGGTCTCCATGCTATGTGGGCCGTCTTCTCTGGCACTCTTGGTCTCTCAGTCCATCCTGAGAAGCACAATTCAAAATAGCCACATGTCCATCAACAGATGAGTGGATAAACAAAACATGGTCTAGAATAATGGAAGGTTATTCAGCCCTAAAAAGAGACGAAGCTGTTTCTTGCCATGATGTAGGTGAACCTCGAGAACATGAGGTCGTGTGAATGAAGTCAGACACCGAGGACCACATAGCATGTGACTCTCAGTCTATGAAATGTGCAGAGTGGATAGATTCACAGAGACAGGAGATTCATGGTTACCAGGGACTGGGGAGTGAGAACAGAGGGATGAGGGTGACCGTGAAAGGGTACATAGTTTCTTTCCCAGAGCACGAGAATGTTCTAACATGGCCTGTCCTGTTGGCTTCACAGCTCTGTACAGCACACACAAAAAAAAACCATTGAAATGTACACTTTATGGAATGTGAACTGTATCTTAATAAAGCAGTTAGAAGACCTTCGAACATAAGCATGCGGCCTCATGAGGCCTTTGCCTGGGCACCCTGGCACCTCTCCCAGGCTCTACCTACCTCCAACTCTTCATCCCTGAGCTCTTGAACAGGGGTAGGCAAACTTTTTCTGCAAAGGACCACATGGTAAGTATTTTTGGCCTCGCCGGTCACATGTCTGCCACGAGTCCTCTGCCTTGGGGAGCAAATGCAGGCATGGGCAGGGAGGAAATAACAAAACATGCTTCCTGGTCACTGAAACATGAAGTCCAGGTCACCCTCACTGTTACAAAATACTCTGAATTTTCAGACTGTGGTTCAATACACATGACATAAAATGGACCTTCTTAACCATTTGTAAGTGCACGGTTCCGTGGAATTAAGTGTGTTCATGTGGCTGTGCAGTCATCACCACCATCCATCTCCAAAAGTTTCTCATTTTCCCAAACCGAAAGTCTGTCCCCATTAAACACCAGCTCCCCATGACCCTTCCCCCAGCCCCTGGCACCCACCATCCACTCTCTGTCTGTATAGATTTGACTGCTCGGGAGACCTCGTGTAAGTGGAATCCTGCAGCATCTCTTTTTTTGTGGACTGGCTGCTTACACTGATGGTGATCCCCTCGAGTTGCATCCATATTGTAGCCTGCATAAGGATTTCCTTCCTTTTTATGGGTGAATACTCTTCCACTGTGTGGGTAGACCACGATGTTGATCCGTTCCTCTGTCAGTGGATACTTGGGTGGCTTCTACCCTTGGGCTATTATCAATGATGGTACTATGGACACGGGGGTGCAAATATCTCTCTGAGACCCTGCTTTCGATTCTTTTGGGGATAGACCGAGAAGTGGAGTTGCCAGGTCATACGGCAAACCTCTGTTTCACCTTTTGAGGAACCGCCATGACGTTTTCCACAGTGGCTGCCCATGGTGCATTCCTGCTGCACACGAGGTTCTAACGTCTCCACATCCCTGCCAACACTTGGTGCTTTCTGGGTTTGTTTTGTTTTTGTTTGTTTTCGAGACGGAGTTTCGCTCTGTCTCCCAGGCTGGAGTGCAGTGGCGCAATCTTGGCTCACTGCAACCTCTGCCTCCTGAGTTCCAGCCATTCTCTAGTTTCAGCTTCCCCAGTAGCTGAGACTGCAGATACCTGCCACCATGCCCGGCCAAATTTTTATTTTTTGTAGAGATGAAGTCTGACTATGCTGCCCAGGCTGGCTGAGGTGATAATAGTTTTTTGATGATAGCTAATGGGTATGGATTTTAATTTTTTAACCACTTAAGAATTGAAGGAAAGTTCCTAGCTTTGGGGCGATACAAAAGCAGGCCAGGGACTGGACCTGGCCTGTGGGCCTCGGTCTGCTGACAGCTGCTCCAGAGGACTGGTATGTCCATGTGACACCTGGGCTGACCCTCATCATCCTGCAGCTCTTCAAACTCAATTTGTTGCAGGATGAACCCGGCCTCGTTTCCTCTAAGGAAAGATCCCTCTGCAGAGAACACCAGGTTGGCAGTGTGGGTGCTGCCTTTCCTCTCCCCTGTCCTCTGCTGTCCGTCAGCCCAGCCACTTCTCCAACCAGGTCCCCATCTTGCCCTTTGGACACTGCCCCTGCCTCTGCCCTGGTCTCCTGGGTTCTCAGTTTGCTGCTTCTGTCTGTGTATCGCCTGGAAGTAGGGGGCCTTACCCAGCATCCAGCCCAGCTAGATCACGTCTGGGCCTTCAGGGTTCAGGTCCAGCACCCTCGCATGCCATCACTCACGCCTCCTGTCCAGCTTGGATGTCATATCACCTGGAAGCCTTCCCTGATCCCAGTGGCCTCCTGGAGCTGCCTTGCCCCTGTGCTCCACAGGGAGCTGTGGCTGCCCAGATCTGCTCTGTCCAGTAGGCTAACCTGACCTGCTCCTTCGACATCTGAGGTGCTGCTCATGTGTGTTCATGACCTGGGGGAATGTTGGGGAGCCCAGGCTCAGCAAAGAGGGACAGGAGCAGGCAGCACCGGGGCTGGCGATGGCCCAGGGGAAGCTTTCGGCCTGGTTGGTCAGAGCTCCTGGTGACCAAGGGTGACTTCAAAGTCAACGTGAGCCTGACTCATATAAGATGAGCCTAGAGCATCCAAGAACAGCTCTGTGGCTGGCCAGCCGGGAGCTGCAGCCCACAGTCCTGTTGTCCCCCCAGGGAGCCGGCTCCTGCTCCTGGGATGAGCAAGGCTCATGTTGACTTTGAAGTCACCCACAGGCTGTTTGGAACTGGGGTGCAGGAGCTGGAAGTGTGGGGCACCCTGGGGAATCACAAAACCTGACTGATTGGCAGGTGGATGTGTGGCGGGAGTTGGGGAGATGCGGCAGGACACGGGGGTATCTGGGGGGCACCAATGTGGGCCGTGGACTGGGAGGTATCATCAGTAACTTCAGATTGTTTCGTAGTGACACTTAAAAAATACCTGAAGAGGGACGAGTGGAATGAACTTTAACATCATACCCAAAATATTAGCATTTCAACATGTAATCAGTATAAAAATTACTTGAGAGCTGTTTCACATTTTCTTTTCATACCAAGGTTTTTGAAATCAGGCATGTGTCTTTTTACATTCACAGCACATCTCAGTGTGGACCGGCCACATCTCAATGCTCAGTGGCACCCAGGGCTGGTGGCTTCCATCTTGGACAACACAGATCTGGACCGGGAGAATCTCAGCTCCCTTGTGATACCAGTTTTCTAGTCTCTGTATCTGGCAGTGTGACATCTTGGGGACTTGCTGATTGTGAAGGGCCACCTCTCCCAGGATAAACTAATTCCTAGAGACAGTGAAGGAGACCCTTTCGTAGGCAAACCCATCACTGCAGAGCCCAGCTCCAGCCCCCTCCTCTATCACGGTCTGATACACTCGAGGGCACTACCCCTGCCTTTGTTACCCCAAGGCAACAAGCAGCCCCTAGGCCCCAGAACTCTGAACTTATTCAACCTGACCAATCCTAAACCCATGTACCTTGCCTTGCCCATTCCTTCTACAGAAACCACAAGAAAGGTTCTTGCCCAGGTCCCCCTGTGGCTCCCCCACCTTCTGACTGACCCTGTGCCCACCTCCCTGCCTGTGGCATAGCATGCCACCTGCTTTGAGAACTGTGAGTTAATATCTTTTCTATGGCAATTGACTCTTGATCTGTTAGCTTCACCATACCTGAATAATAACACAACCTACATTTTAGAAAGCCATTGCCTGGTGAAACGGACCAGAAAGTTGGGGCCCAGAGAGGAGAAGCCACGTGCTCGAGGCTGGCAGGTGAGTGAGAGGCAGAGACTCGGGACCCCATCACGGGGCTCCCTCAGTTCAGCCTCCTTAACATCCGTCTCCGTACACCACCGTGGAGACTTGGGGTTGAGAAGGGGATTCTGTGGCTGCACTCTAAGGGCTGGCCAATTCCAGGCAGGAGGTGGCACTCCCAGCTGGCTGGAAGAGAAGAGGCTGCTTGTCTGTCAAGCTCATGCCTTTCCCCCATGAAACTGAAAGCTGTCCGGATATGAGACCATGGAGAAGACAGGTCCCATCCTCTGGGCCATGTTTCCTAACCACAGTACAATAAGGCCAGAAAGAAAACCTCGAAGTCCCAGCTCTAACGTGACAAATGCATGAAGAAAAGAATCGTCTTCTAAATAGCTCTTAGGTTAAAGAAGAATCAAAACAGTGATGATGGGCCTTTCGAAAATCAACAGCCAAAACAACTTTATAACCTCAAACAAATTCCTTCAAAACAAGAAACTCTGAACACAAGCGAACAAAGCATTCGACTCTAGGACATCAGGAAAAGAAAACCCAAAATACATGTAAAAGACGTAATAAGGGCGAATTAATGATGATGAGGAGATAAATTAACACGGCAGAAAAGTGAACTGTTGCTGAGTTGATATAATGAAAAACTGCTATTTTTAAAAAGACCAACAAAATAAGCACATTTAAACAAGAAAGAAGACACACGTTTAAAATAACAGAAAGGTGAAAGGTGACTTAAGTACAAATATGGAAAAGATTAAAAACTAAGGATGTTCATTTGTGACCACGATGGAGACACAGGAACTGAATTTACTTCTCTTCCCCCATCCCTTCCAAAACAACAATAACAACAAAAATAATCAAATTCAAGAAACAACAGTTTTCAAGACACGGGACATATGGCAACGAAGGACAGTCGTCCTCAAGAGATGGCAAACAGGTGAAGGGGGCCCTACAGCTTCCCAGCGGCTCCCCTGAGTTTCTCAGCCGTGGCCCAGAAGGAGGTACCCAGGCAGAGCCCAGTGGAGTGCTTGGAGGAGGAGACAGAGCTCAGAGCCAAGGAGGCCCAGGCAGCTGGGTTCTCAGAACAGAGCAGTGGACTGGAGAGAGCTGCATAGAGGGAGAACCCCAGAGAGCTGCAGAAAGTTCCTCCAAGGACTCAGCAGAGAACTGATCAGGGATGTGTGTGAAGAGCCAGAGGCTAGGGAAGAAATTGTCCTGAAGGATCAGAGAGAAGTGCCCAGTTCTCACTCAGGACTGGAGGAGGGCTGTCCCAATCAGCCAACATGGGAAACTCATAGTTCATGAGACCATGGACAGAGTATACAGCAGGCTCTTACCTCACTGGCGGGGATCATTTGCTATAGACTGGACACTGTTCCAATCCCACCTCACCCCCAAAAATCAAGTGTTTCTAAGTAACTCAACTGTGCCCCAGGCAACACTAAAAAATAGAAGTACAAAAATATCTAGCACCTAAAAAGATAAAATATCTAGCACCTAAAAAGATAAAGATTACAATGTATGATAGTTAATATGCCATTTAAAAATGCCAAGCATGTGCAAAGCAGAAAAATATGCCATCTAATAAGGATATAGATAAAAAGTAAATAAATATCCAGAGCTGACAAAGGCATTAACAAGGAAAGAACATTAAAACAGGTGTTATGTTTGTATTTCCTATGTTGAAAGCCAAGTGGAGACATGGAAGAGGTGTGTGTGTGTGTGTGTGTGTGTGTGTGGTGTGTGTGTGTGTATACACACACACACACACACGTGTCTTCTATGTCTCTACTTAGGGGGATTCTATGGCTGCACTCCAAGGACTAGCCAATCCCCGGCAAGAGGCAGCACCCCCAGCCTGCTGGAAGAGGAGAGGCTGCCCCTCTGTCAACCTCATGTCATTCTCCCATGCAACCAGAAGCTGTCCGGATAAGAGATCATGGAGAAAGTGGCCATACACTCAGGACAGGACAGGTTCATTTGGGACTATTTATTTATTTATTTAGAGATGATAGCTACAATGTCTGAGATAAAGAATACACTGAGCTGGAAAAACAGTAAGAATATTATGAAAGAAAAGGTTAATGAACTTGAAGACATTGCAATAGATAATATTCAAAATTAAGCATAGAGAGAAAAGAGAATTGTTTCAAAGCAAAGAGAACATTAGTGAGCTATGGAAAAATTCAGGTGGTCTAATATACATGTAATCAAAGTCCGGAATGAAAGGACAGAAGAGACAGAAAAAGTATTAGGAGAAAAAAATGACAGAACATTTTCCAAAGTTGATGAAAATTATAACACACAGATCCACAAAACTCAACAAATTGTGGTAAGGAGGAACTTGAAGAAAATGACAGCATCAAGACACATCTTTTTTTTTTTTTTTCCCGAGATGGAGTTTCACTCTTGTTGCCCAGGCTGGAGTGCAGTGGTGCGATCTCGGCTCACCGCAACCTCTGCCTCCTGGGTTCAAGCGATTCTCCTGCCTCAGCCTCCCGAGTAACTGGGATTACAGGCATGCATCACCACGCCCGGTTAATTTTGTATTTTTCATAGGGACGGGGTTTCTCCATGTTGGTCAGGCTGGTCTCGAATTCCCAACCTCCCACCTTGGCTTCCCAAACTGCTGGGATTACAGGAAGACACATCTTAATCAAATTGCTTGAAACCAGTAGTAAAGCAAAAACTAACTAAATAAATAAAACTTTAAAAGCAACCAGAGGAAAAATGATACATTTACATATGTACAATAGAACGACTTAGGTACAGAGGAATAGAAATATGGATGAAACAATATTTGTATGCCTGTGTTGATAGCAGCACTATTTACAATAGCCAAAAGGTGAAAGCAACCAACTATCCATTGATGATGAATGAATAAACAAAATGTGGTCCATCCATGCAGTGAAATATCATTCAGCCTTGAAAAGCAAGGGAATTCTGACCCATGTCGCAGCATAGATGAACCTGGAGGACATTATGCTGAGTAGAATAAACCAGACACAAATACTGTATGGTTCCACTTACGTGAGGTAGTGTCATTAAATCCATAAAGGCAGAAAGTAGAATGGTGGATACCAGGAGTTAGTGATTAATGGGGTCGAGATTCAGTTTGGAAGGATGAAAAAGTTTTGGAGATGGACGGTGATAATGGCTGCACAACAATATGAATGTACTTAATACCACTGAGTTATACACTTAAAAGTGACTAAGGTAGTAAATTTGTATGTCCTGTATATTTTACCACAATTAAAAAATTAGACAAAATACAAAAATAAAAAAGGATGATACAGATTTCTCACTGGAAACAATGCAAAGAGAAGACAATGGAGTAACATCTTTAAACAACTAAAAAATACTGTCAACCTAGAATTCTATACCCAGTGAAAATATCTCTCAAAAGTACAGATGAAATTGTTTGTTCAGACATTCAAAAGCTGAAAGAATTCGTCACCAGCAGACCTGCACTACAAAAATATTAAAGGAAGTCTTTCAGGAAGAAGGAAAATTATATGAGATAGAATTATAGAATTATGCAAACAGATGAAGAACACCAGAAATGGTAACTATACGGATAAATACATATAAATTTTATTGCTATGTAAATATTTTTAAAAAATAGTGACTACTTAAACAAAAACAGTAACTGATAGGGAGTTGATACCATATGTAAAAATAGATCATATGGCAATACCACAAAGGCGAGGAGGGAAGAAATGAAGGTATACTATTATAAAGTTCTTATACTATATGTGAAGTTGTATCATTTAACTTTAAGGTTGACTGTGATAATTTGAAGATGTAAGCTATATACCCTACAGGAAGCACTAAATTAAAAACAAAGAATTACAGTAGTTAAAAATTAATGGAATCATTAACAAATTATTCAATTAATTCCCACCACCACCAAAAAAAAAAGAAAAGAAAAGAAAAGAAAAACAGAAAAAGAGAGGAAATGGGACCAAGACAGATAGAACAAATAGAAATGACAGTTTTATATAGTCAGGCCTAACCACAACAATAAACACATTAAATGTCAATGATCTAAATACCCAGTTAAAACTTCATAGTCAGGTTGGATAACAAAGTAATACCTAACTCTCTGCTCCCTTCAAGAAACGTGCTTCAAATGTAAATATAGAAATATGTTCAATGTAAGATGGTGCTATGGTAAGAGGCTTTTAAGGAGGCCCCAGGTATCTTAGTATTCACACCCATGGCTGGGACTAGGGGGAGGCAAATAAACCACTTGCCTCAGTCATGAAATTCAAAGAAGGACCAGAAAATTCAGTAATCAAGACAAATAATATTTTAATGCAATATTTTTAAAAATACAAATTAATGCAAAAATATATGAAGACCAAATTATCAGAATTTTAAATAAAGACAGGATGAGTAACAGTATCATACCATGCTGAGCCTCTGTTGGAGCCTGAAGCAAAAGGGAAAATTCAGCCTTCTGAGAAGCCCTGATTCGGAGGCACCAAGCTGAACTGTGCTTAGTTTCCTGGCCCACAGGAGTCTGTGAGATAAGTATCTGTTGGTTTAAGCCACTACGTTTTGGGGTATTTGTTAGACAGCAGTAGATAGTATGAAGTTCAGGATTCTGTGTTGAAACTAATGAAAAGAAAGCAGGAATGGCCATTTTAAAAGATTTCAGGATAAGGAATATTACCAGGCATTAAGAAGGTCACTTCATAACAATTAAGGGGTCATTCATGAGAGCATAGCAATCTCAAATGTTAATGAATAAAGCAAAAGCTGATAGACCTGCAAGGAGAAACAGATTAACTCACAATTATAGTCAGAGTCTTCAACACTCCTTTCTAGATACTTGATAGAATAAATAGAACATCATAAAAATATAGAAAAGGTAAACAACACTATCAACTTACTTGACCTAGTTGACATTAATAGAAAATCCCACCTGTTAACAGCAAAATACACATTCTTTTAAAATTAATTATCTTAGCCTGTTACCCAGGCTAGACTTGAACTCCTCAGCTCAAGCAATGCGCTCACCTTGGCTTCCCAAAATGCTGGGATTACAGGCATGACTCAGTGCACCCAGCCCAGCCATGTTTTTGAGTTTCTACCAGGATTGCTTTAGCCTCACAGTTCATATTTTTCAGCAGGTCTTGTTTGTATGCAATGTGATGATCAGATTGCTGCCTCTCCGCTCTCGCAGGTACGTCCAGGAGTTCGGGCTCTGCCTGAAGTGACAGCAACTGCGTCGGGCAGTGTGTTGCAGGACAATCCAGGGCCTGGCCCTGGCTGGGCCATCCCAGGCCGCGGAAGAAGAGGAAAACATTCCTTGTCTTCCCTTCCCTTCCCCTTTCCTTTAACACTTAAAACATATTTATTCCTCCCCTCCCCTCTCCTCCCAACTAGCAAATATAGTAGGATTCCAACTAATAAATATAGAAGGAAGAACGAGATTACCAGTGTCATTTGGCAACTGGCACAGTAATTATTTAGGCACAAATCCTCAATTGATGCTAAAACTAGTGAGTAAAAGTCTCAGAAGCCACAGGAAGTTATGTAGCATCAAGTCTCTCCCCACAAAATAGAAATTACCAAGCTGAGAACATCAACGTGACATTGGAGAAACCTCCCAGTTACAGCTTTTTTTTTTTTTTTTTTTTTTTTTTTGAGACAGAGTCTTGCTCTGTCGCCCGGGCTGGAGTGCAGTGGCCGGATCTCAGCTCACTGCAAGCTCCGCCTCCCGGGTTCACGCCATTCTCCGGCCTCAGCCTCCCGAGTAGCTGGGACTACAGGCGCCCGCCACCTCGCCCGGCTAGTTTTTTGTGTTTTTAGTAGAGACGGGGTTTCACTGTGTTAGCCAGGATGATCTCGATCTCCTGACCTCGTGATCCGCCCGTCTCGGCCTCCCAAAGTGCTGGGATTACAGGCTTGAGCCACCGCGCCCGGCCCCCCAGTTACAGCTTTAACCGTGCTTCAAGTTAACACTACCAGGTCTTTCTTCCTCTTTGGGCCGTGATGGAGCAGTTAGGACCACACGTGGCCTTCACTGCACACAACCAGCAACCGGGATGCAGTCGCACAGTTTGTGAAGCAAGTTCTCAAATGCTGGACGATGCGCCATGGATGACCTGTGAAAGACGTGCAACCAGCCAGGGGAGCCTGGTGATCTTCCAGCCGACCGAGAGTCTCCAGGCTGGGGCCTGGGTCTTACCAAGGTGAGGAGACAGAGGTCAGAACTCAGCAAGGATGAGGCAACTAGAATTTTCAGGGCAGATATTTGAAGGGTGGGGAGAAGAGAGAAAGACAGAGGAGGAGAGAGACAGAGGCAGAGATACGCAGAGAGGGAGAGAGGGAGAGCAAGAGAGGGAGAAAGGGAAGAGAGGGAGGAAGAGATGAAGACAGAGGGAGAAACAGAGATATAGAGAGGGAGAGAGAGATAGAAAGGGGAGAAGAGAGAGAGAGAAAGAGAGGGAACTCCAGGGATTTGCAGAGACCCTGAGGTCTTTGGCTGAATATGGATCCACACATGCATGAAGAAAAACCACCTGAGGCTGGAGAAAGAGCCCCCGCAGCTCAGCCCACATGGGTCTGGAGACAGTTTGTGTTCCCACCAAACTGTATAATACACAGGATGTTGGGAAGGGTCCTCGTAAGAGCCTCTCTCGAGTGCTGATTCTAAACCAACCCTAGACTAAAGGCAGCCCTGGATTCATCCTGCAAAGCTTAGAAGCAGAGCTCCAAAGATCATATGGGTATCAGGAACTCATGGATGCCAGAACAAAATCCAATAACAACTAAAGGAATACAACAAAATCCAGCACCTGACCGTGCAATATTTGGGTGGGGGGAGGGAAATAAAGGCCAGACGTGCAGAGGAACAGGGAAACATGACCCAGAACCAGGAGAAAAACCAGTCAGTGATGGCCGGTGCAGAAAGGCCAGAGGTGCTACTGTGACCAGACGAGGACTGAAACAGCTGTTTTTAGAGGTGCCCCACGTGTAAGAAGGTCGATTAATAGAAAGAGGGTGATAAAGCAGTGGTGGCAGGGTGCCCACAGTTGGAGAATAGGCAGAGATACAGGAATCCTTTGTACTATTCGTGAAGTTTTTCTGCACATTGGAAATGGTATCAAAACAAAAAGTTAAAAAATGAAAGAGAGGTGGGGTGAGCCTAGAGTAAGGAGCCCCAGGACCCACAGAATTTTGTTGATTCCTCTTACTGTTGCTGCTAGCCAGGCACCTTGTGTGAAATTTACCATTAACTCTCTGGAAAAAAATCTGCTTTGGGAGGAGGCCATTGCCCGTGTGGCCACCTCCAGCCCTGAGACCAGAGCAGAAGGATAAAGGAACAACTGCTTGGAGACAGCTGGCGGATCTGCACCTGTTTATATCCATCCCCCTTCCCCTATGTAAGGTTTTAACTCTGCCCTGCTGTTCTCCCTGCTGTCCAGGCCATTGCTGCTGATTTCTGCAGCGAAGCGGCCAGCAACAACTGTCTCAAGGCAACCTGGGAAAAGACAAGCCTGCCTCCAACTACTGCTCTTGTCACTGCTTCTAGCTGTCTCCTCCCCAGGTTGCAGCTCCCAACACCACATACATGTGCGCACACACACATGCGTGCATGCATGCACACATGTGCGCATACAGCACAGCACGCATGCATACATGTGTACCCATACATGCACACACTTGCACACACAGGCATGTACACACATGCACAATGCATACACACACACATATGCTCATGCACACCAGCTCACCACAGCTTATAGTATTCTTAGAGATTTACTGCATTGTTGATTTTTCCTCAAGGCTGTTTCTCCTTCTAGATGCTGGAGTTTCTCCAGCATTGATTTTGGGGACGGAAGCCTGGGCAAGGTACACTTTCCGGCAGCCAGTGCCAGCTTTTAGATGGTCACACTGCCTATTGTGTGGACAGATTAGATGGGGGAAGGGTGGGACCTGTGAGTCCAGCAAGGGGGCTATTGTGGGCAGAGGCACAAGAGGCACCAGCAAGCTGCATGGGCTCCAGGAGATAGGTGCGTACCTGAGAGCCGTTCTGGACACTGGGCTCAGTGAAAGAAGCTGGTCACAAAAGGACAAATCCTGTGTGATTTCATGGGTAAAAGGTCCCTAGGGTGATCAAATCCATAGAGACAGAAAGTGAATGGTGGGTGCCAGGACCTGGAGGAGGGGATGAGGAGTGAGTGTTTAATGGGGATGGAGTTTCAGTTTGGGAAGATGAGAAAGTTCTGGAGATGAAGGGTGGTGACAGCTGCACAATAGCATGAGCATGTTTAATGCCACTGAAATGTAGTTTAAAATGGTTAAGATGGTCAGTTTTATGTTATGTCGATTTTACCACACTGTTTTTAAAAAGAAGCATCCTGGAGAAAGTGTCAGTACTACTTGTGGGGGTGGGGTGAGGAGTCAGCTCCAGTGGCTGTTGGGCTCTTGTCTGAGATGAGAAGGGAGGCTGGCCCTCGGGGGAAGGGCTGCAGGGATCAGGGCTCCTGGGTGGATGCGTGGAGTCTGGGGTACCTGGGAACTATCCCCACAGAAATGGGAGGCCACTACTGAAATTCCAGTGAGGAACTCGAAGTAAAAACTTAACAAATGAAAGAGAAGTGGCGTGAGCCCTAGAGCACAGAGCCCTAGGACCCACAGACTTTTACTGATTCCTCCTACCGTTGCTGAGGGGCTCATGGGAGGGGCTGGGCTGGAGGGTCCCCTGCAGTCAGTGGCAACCCAGCCCCTGGGCAATGAGGGACCATGCAAGAAGCAGGAGAGAAGAGAAAAGGCAGGAGCCCTTTCCCTTCCCTGGCGGAGTGGGTAGAGTTAGGGAGAGGCTGAGAAAGGGCAACACAGTCAGCAACCAGAAACACGAGGAAGACTTGAGAAGCTGGTCCCCCCATGCCTGGAGGGCTGGAGTGAGGGCACAAGGGGCCTGCTGGACCTGGGAGCGCAGAGCTCACTGGTGACTCCTGAGAGTCAGGGGACTCCCAGGAATGACATGGAATCCAGGACACCACTTCCTCTGGCCTGGCAGCAGGGCAGGCAGCTGGCTGGGGCCCAGACTTCCAGGAGGATGCCACTGCTGCCCAGGCCGGCTGCAGTGCACAGCAGAGCAGCAAGGGCCCTGGTGCGTTGAGCAAACGTCCAGGCTTCAAAAGAGCATGGCCGCCTCGTCCCTCCACCACCCAGAGCTGACTCAGGCCACGTGTGACCCACCCTACCCCTAATGAGGCAACTCCGGGAGTCCTGGAAGATGTACATTCCGCTCAGCTAGGGCAACACCGTGCCAATCCCTCCCACGGGCTTCCACCTGCACCTCTTGCTTTCTACACAGCTTTATTGAAATATAATTCACATACTATAAAATTCACTCTTTTAACTGTACCATTCAGGGGCTTTCAGTATATTCACAGAGGCATGCCTCCCTCAGCACGGTCTGACCTTAGAACATCCGCAGCACTTAGAACCCCCGAAAACAACTCCCCACTCTCTAGCAGCCGCTCCCCTTACACCAGCCTCTGCCAAACACTGACCCACTTCCCACCTTCATGGAGTTGCACGTTCTGGACATCTCCTATGAATGGAGTCCTCCGATTCCCCACCCACAATTTTTAATCATACTTAACTTCCAAATAAAGACAAAGTCAAATCCCTCTTCCACCCAACAAGATGCGGCCAAGTGTATACAAGAGAACAACGTGCTCCCCTTTGCCCCAGAGAAGAGGAGAGCCCCTGATCCTGATTCATCTCTGGGTGGTGTTCCTTCCCCTTCCGAAAAAAAAAAAAAAAAAAAAAAAAAAGATTTCAAAAGGGGCATGGGATTCAGCTGACTCTTATTCTCCCTTTGATATCCTAGGGTTTTTTTTGTTTTTTGTTTTTTGTTTTGAGACGGAGTCTCGCTCTATTGCCCAGGCTGGAGTGCAGTGGCACAATCTCGGCTCACTACAAGCTCCGCCTCCTGGGTTCACGCCATTCTCCTGCCTCAGCCTCCCGAGTAGTTGGGACTACAAGCTCCCGCCATCACATCTGGCTAATTCTTTGTATTTTTAGTAGAGATGGGGTTTCACTGTGTTAGCCAGGATGGTCTCGATCTCCTGACCTCATGATCCACCTGCCTTGGGCTCCCAAAGTGCTGGGATTACAGGCGTGAGCCACTGCCCCTGGCCTTTTTTTTTTTTTTTTTTTTTTTTTTTTTTTTGAGACAGCGTCTCGCTCTGTTGTGCAGGCTGGAGTGCAGTGGCGCAATCTCGACTCACTGCAACCTCCACCTCCTGGGTTCAAGTAATTCTCCTGCCTCAGCCTCCCACGTAGCTGGGATTACAGGCACAGGCCACCATGCCCGGCTAATTTTTGTATTTTAGTAGAGATGGGGTTTCCCCACATTGACCAGGCTAGTCTCGAACTCCTGACCTCAGGTGATCCGCCTGCCTCGGCCTCCCAAAGTGCTAGGAATACATGCCTGAGCCACCGTGCCTGGACTGATAGCCTAAAATTCAAACACTGAGATGTTTGAGATAATTAAATATCAACTGTTATCAACGGTACACTTCATACAGTAGTACCGTATGAAGTGGTAGGGAAGAGGAGAAGAAACAGTGGCTAATGTGGTCCTACCTAATATACTTGGATCAAAATAAGAAAAAAACACCCACATGTATTGTAGGCTTCATTTCTGCAGCAACCGTGCAGCGGGAACTAGTGTTTCAGCCTCTGTCTCCCGCATAGCCTTTGCTTCTGCAAGCACTCAGCTGATGAGGCTCTTTGCCTGGTGGGATGACCTAAGCCTTCATTCCTGGAGAGCCTGGGTCATGAGTGGCCCTGCTTGGATCGGGGGTGATGGTTTTCCATGATTTTAATCACAGGACATGGGAACATGAAGAGGCGCTGCAGGGGACCCTCCGCATTCCAGACGTGCTCCTCTTCATCCTCCTTGTGCAACCTGGCCGATTCTGCCTGATAAAATCAGTCCCCTGGCCCGGGCAGTAACTGCCTTCTTTACCTGTTGATTCTCTGCAGTGAGGATCCCAAAATGACCTGGTGCAATTTCACCTTCCAGTCTGGTGGAGCCATTGTGGTGCCTCTGCGGGAAACCCTCCTCCCTCGAGAACTCAGACTTCTACACCAAGAGGACCTAGAGTTGTGAGGACAGGGAGCAAACGCATCACCAGCAGAATTTCATGAGGGTGAAAGAGAAGCCATTGCTGCTTCCCCTCCTTGACTCCCAGAACCATGAGGCTGGGCTGCAGGAGAAACCACTCCATAGACTGACTCTAATTCAGAGCCTGGACCGCCTCCTGGAGGACACATCCTGTTCTGCAAAGCGTCCCCACTCAGCAGGCACCATGTGAGTCTCCAGAAGGCCATTCCACGGTCATGTTTGTGAGCTGCTTCGGGGAGAGGAGGACCACAGAAGAACTTCAAAGTCACGAGCATGGGGCCTTTGCCCCACTCCATTAACTGTGGCGAATTCCTTGAGCAGCAGTGTGAGAATGCTGAATGAGGCGCTCCAGAGTCCACAGGTGGTTTCAGCAAAAGCACCATAAGCACGGAGGGCCAGTCCACCTGCAGAGCAAGCCTCTATCCTGGTGAAAGCACAGCAGTGCCAGTTCCATGCCGGCAGCTGTCTCATATCATCCACTCCACCTGGAAGCTGGTAGATCCCCTGCAACACCGGGGCAGGTGGGCACTTAGTGGATGGGCCTTGGTGAGTGGAGCTCCTGTGCTGAGCCTATGTGTGACCTCCATCCCTGCTACCTCAGTCCCTGTCTTCACCAGCCCGCTGGCAATGAAGGGTGGCTGGGGAAGGAGCCTGACTGATGGCCGAAGAAAGGGCCGTCTTATCTACCTGGTCAGTGAGCTTCTCCTCGGCTGAGGTGGTTGCTCTTTGGCAAATGACACGTGGGCTGCAAGGATCTTCACACTCCGCTCTTTCAGAGGGCTCTACTAACCACACAACACTTCCCCACACCTCCTGTTACCGTTTTCCCAAATGCGTTCCTTCCAAGTCCCTGACCATCCATCTGGCCGAGCCAGGAGCAACTGATCATGAGTGGGTGGAACCTGTAGCTCTGACCTCTCCTTCCAGGCAAAATGAAAACACCCAGGTACCCTGCCCAGAGTTCTGCCCGCTGGGAGCCCTTCCCTTCACTACCATTGCTCAGAGGGGCTGAGCTCCATGGTCATCTGTGTGTATCATGCAGAAGCATCTGTAAGCTGGGACCAGACTTGTTCTTCCACAATGATCAGGCTGCAGGGAACTTCCTATGAAGCCACAGGTGCTGGCTGAGAAAGTGACTGCAGAATGGCAGGAGTAGGGACCACAGGTGTTGGAGCCATTTTTACATGTAACTTGCTTGTGCCTTCAGGGCCTGCCTGAGCCACCCGGGTTGTATATGCTGCTTCCACTTGAAGACAGAACATAGCTATGCAAGCCCGACTCTATGGCTTGCTGGGTTCAGCAACATCCCACTCATGATGTATAGTTCCAATCACATGGTGACTTAGTGGCCTGTCCAGTCTCTCTGGAGGACTAGATGCAATCCACAGAGTTATCCACAGATGATGGCAGAGCTTGACTGGAGCCTATCATGGCCCCTACACAGCATCCTTATCTGCCACAGACACCTCAAATGCCATAGGATCTGTTGGTCCCATGGCTCAAGTTGCTCAGCAGCTTTCATGGCCACATGCACTTGCTGCAGAGCCTTCTCTTGTTCTGGGACTCACAGAAAGCAGACAGCATTTTAGGTCATTCCTACATGGGTCGGGATATCACATACGAGCTGCCTCCAAGATCCAAAGACACCCACGAGGCACTGTGCTTCCTCTGAGGTAGAAGGAAGGGTCAGACATAGATCACAGCATGCCCCAGACCACTGGAACCCCAGCAATTTCATCAAAGGGTCAGGGCCCCAATTTGTATGGAATTCATTCCCCACCCTCCCCAGCACACACCATATTATCAAGTTGTCCTTGAGTCACTGCCAGTTCTGCTCACCAGGTTTGCAGACCAGTTCTGCAGCAAGATCAGCTGCCATCGTCAGTGCAACCAGCCAGGGGAAAGGTTGTGGAAGGGAAAGCTGGTCAAGGTAGCTGTTGACTAGATTATGACCTAGAGTTGATGTACCCCAGAGCAGGACAGTGCACGTGTATTCCTGCCCTTGCCAGTTGAAAGCAACTAGCTTCTGGTGGTCTTTACTCAGAGGTATCAAGGAATCAAAAGCATTCACCAGATCATAGCTGATAAGTTGGACTTCATTAACATATAAAGACTTCTACTTTGCAAAAGACACCGTTAAAAGAATGAAAAGACAAGCCACAGAGTGGGAGAAAATCTTTGCAAAACACATATCTAATAAAGGACTTGCCTCCAAAATAGTCAAAGAACTCCTAAAACTCAACAATGAAAAAACAAACAACTGAATGTAAAAATAGGAAAAATTATGAACAGACTCCTCACCAAAGAAGATGCACAGATGGCAAATGAGCCCATGAAAAGAGGTTTCGTATCACATGTCATTAGAGAATTGCAAATTAAAACAACAATGAGATGCCTATAAGAATGACCAAAATCCAAAACACTGACACCACTAAATGGTAGCAAGAGAATGGAGCAACAGGAACTCATTGACATCACCAAATGGTGGCAAGAGCATGGAGCAACAGGAACTCTGTCATTGCTGGTGGAAATGCAACATGAGACAGCCACTTTGGAAAATAGTTTGGTGGTTTCTTACAAAACCAAACATAGTCTTACCATATGATCCAGCAATCATGCCCTAGGTGTTTACCCAAATAAGCTGAAAATGTACGTCTACCCAAGGACCTTGACATTAATGTTTGTACAGCTTTATTTATAATTGTCAAAACTTGGAAGCAACCAGGAAGTTCTTCAATACGTGAATAGTTAAACAAATTCTAGTATACGCAAGGAATGGAATATTATTCAGTGATAAAGAAAAATGAACTATCATGGCATGGAAAGATGTGAAGGAACCTTAAATGCATATTGCCAAGTGAAAGAAGCCAATCTGAAGAAGTGTACCTACCTTTTCAGGTTGTATAATTTCCCACTATGTGACGTTTTGGAAAAAGTAAAACTATGCAGACAATGAAAAGATCAGTGGTTTCCAGGAGTTAGTGGGGAGGGAGGGAAGAATAAATGGAGCACAGACAGATTTTAGGGCAGTAAAATAATTCTGTGTGATACTATAATAGTGGAGACATGCCATTACACATTTGCCCAAACTCATAGAATGTACACACCAAGAGTGAACCCTCATGTAACCTGATCAATGACTAGGTCAACATTGGTTCATCAGTTGCAAAGATGTATCGCACTAATTCCAGATATTAATAATAAGGGAAACTGTGTGTGGGGAGAGGTGCTATATGAGAACTCTCAAATATGCTCAATTTCTCTGTAAACATGAAACTGCTCTAAAAAATAAGATCTATATTAAAAATTAAATCTTTCACCAGATCAATGGTTGTAGACCAGGTGTCCAGGGATGCTTTGATTTGCCCCGGTGATCAGTAGTCATATCTGGAACAGCAGTTGCAATTGGAGTCCTGGTTAAGTTTACCAGAATTCACTGTCCTTCCTTCTCCAGGACCCCGCTGTCTTCCACACAAGCCAATTTAATGAGTGGAATGAGGCTGCCATAGTGGTCGTCACCCTGCATCTTCCAAGTCCTCAATGGCAGCACTGACCTTTGCGGTCCTTCCTGGGCCGCAGGTTGCTTTTAACTGACGATTTTCCTAGGCAGAGTTCACCCCATGGCTTCTACTTGGCCTTTCCCACCATAGCAGCCCCCACCCCTCAGGTCAGGGGACAAATGTGGGGACTCTGCTGGCTGCCACATAAGTCTGTTTACTCACCTGTCTGAGGCTAGGGAAGTGACCTCTGCACCCACCGAGAGTTGGACCTGAGCTAGAGCTCCATGAGTACTCTAGCCTCCACACGCCCCTCCTCTGACTATTAGATCTGATGGGTGTTTGTGTCCCCAGGAGTGGGTGTCAGGGTAGAGTTAGTGTCCAGTAAGTCCCCTGAGTCTGAGGACAGACTAGCCACCCCAGCAAATGGCTGCAGGTCCCTGAGGGGAGACTGGGGGAGAGAAGAATAATGTAAATTTGTGAGAGTATGGCAACGTCCTTCCTCAGGGGCACCCAGTCCTCCTTTACTCGGGCACCAGGTGAGGGAGGCCACCCATTGCTCCAGTTCCTGTGGCACCATGAGCCTCCGGCCAAGGCCACAGGGTTCCATGGATTGGACTGTTCCAATCACTGCCAGAGCCAGTTGCCATCTCAGCCACAAGCCCAGGGCCTCGTGGCCACCCCTGTTGGGCTGTGCCCTGCCCTCCTTAAAGGTTGTGAATGAGCTCCCCACTGGGGCACCCCGACCAGCTCACTCTTCTTTTGTCTGCCCTGGCCCTGATGCTGGGGTTTGAGATATCAGAACTCACTGGAAACCACCCTAAGCAGAGATCACTCTGGCTGACGCCAGGGTGCAGTCACATGTGAGGGACTCTCAGGCTGAGCAGTGTTGGCTGAGCCCCCACTGCACCTTCCCTCCCACTCTGGGGTCCTCAGCCTCCGCCCAAGGCAGGGGGGACACTTCTGGCAACTGGTGACCCAGAGATCATGGGCTGCAGGGATGGCCCTGAGTAGGCCACACAGCCATCCCGAGAGCCATCACTGGGGACACAGGGGGCCCTGCAGCCAGGGTGTCAGTGTGGGGGCAGCCCAGCAGACCCCAAGCCACCCACTGAGGTTGCTTCTCAGGGGAGCACTGGCAGGCTGTCGGCTCCTGCCTGGGCCCCGGCCTCTTGCCCCTGTCCTACCTCCCACCTGCATGGTCTCCAGCATTGCCCAAATTCACCACCTTCACTCCCAAGTCCACGGTGGTGTCTCATCCAGGCGGGTGAACACTCACGTGTTGGGAGGCTGGCAAAGCCTGGCATGGGGGGGCACCATCCATCTCCCTTCTTTGTCTCACTGCCTTTAAACACCCCACATCTATCACCTCTGCCCCCAAGGCTCCCAAGTTCACCCCATGCCAGCCTCAGCCCAACAAGGCCTGTGTTTCTGGCCAGCCCTGCTGGGGTTCTCAGGGCATCTACCCTCTCTGCTCCCCACTGTCTCTAAACATATTTCACACATTGCTGGGGCAATATATGTGACTCACAGCTTCCCAGAGCCATCCCAGAGCTGTTCAGTAGACATGAGGTGAATGAATGAATGAATGAATGAATGAATGAATGGGTGAGTGTTGGGAGCTGTCTCAGTTAGCTCCAACTGCCATAAGGAAGCACCAAGGGCTGGGCATGTAAACAGCAGGTGCTTATTTCTTGCAGTTCTGGAGACTGAAAGTCCAACATCAAGGTGCTGCTGATTCCAGTCTTTGAGAGGGCTTTCTTCCTGGCTTGCAGACGGCCGCCTTCTCTGTGTCTTCATACAGCTGTCTTTCAGTACGTGTAAGGAGAGAGAAAGAGAGAAGAGGGAGCTCCTAAATGACTCTTTGTATAAGGGCACTAATTCTGTGGGACCAGGGACCTTCATGTCCTCATCTGTCCCTAATTACCTCCCAGAGATCCACTTCCTAACACTATCTCATTGGGGGGCAGGGCTTCAACCTATGAATTGTGCAGGAAAACGATTCTGTCCATAGTGAACGCTGACACTGAACCCGCCTCCTAAAGCTTTCTCTCACCAGATTCCTCATTCTGCTTAAAGATCCTCTGCAACCTTGTGCCCCTCCCAAGGGTCCCTGCACCTGTCCAAGAGAGAGGGCAGCCTGGCAACGGGCCTGGGCCCTGACCCTTGAGCATCAGGGTCTGGCCTGAATGGGGATGGGTGTTCACTTCTAGGATCCTGAGAGAGGCAACACTGCAGCTTTAAAGGTGTCAGGAGCTCACTGTCCCCGTTTGTCATGAAACAGTTTCTCCATCAAGGGCTAAATAAAGCACACTGACCACCAGGAATGGGGCTGCAAGCTCTGCCCTGCAGTCTGCCTTGTCTGCACAGGGAGTGTGGGGACCATTAGGAGGAGGGTCCAATGTGCATTTTTCTGCCAGCAGGTCTTCCCCTGCCCCCAGTCCTGCCCAGGCCCGGGGGGTCACTCTGAAGGCATCTGGCTCTTACCCTGGGCATCTCCTGCCTCTGCCCCACTCCTCCACCCCCACGGGGTGCCGAGTCTCAGCCCAGGCTGGAGTGGCCCAGGCAGGATAGCAGGCTTGGTGGTGCCCGGCCCCACAAACTAGTGGGTGGCACAGCGTGGATGTGGATGGAGACACCTCCCCTACAGTCTGTCCCTGGCATCTGTGACACATGTGTGGGATCCCTTTAGACTCCCCCGGGAGACAGCTGTGTCTTTGAAGGGGCACCATCCCTGGATTCCCTCTGCCGTCACTGAAGGCAGAGTCTAGGCTCCCAGGGGCGGGGGGAAGCAGAGTGCCCATCAATGCCCACTGGAGTTGGCCAGTGGAGGCAGCAGCCCATGGCACTGAGAGGGAAGGCCATGGACTAGACTGTTCCAATCACTGCCAGAGCCAGTTGCCATCTCAGCCACAAGCCCAGGGCCTCGTGGCCACCCTTGCTGGGCTGTGCCCTGCCCTCCTTAAAGGTTGTGAACGAGCTCCCCACTGGGGCACCCCTGACCAGCTCACTCTTCTTTTGTCTGCCCTGGCCCTGATGCTGGGGTTTGAGATATCAGAACTCACCGGAAACCACCCTAAGCAGAGATCACTCTGGCTGCCATGCCCCAGAACCTCCCTTGGTTGGGAGCAGAGCAGTGCCCAGAGCCCAGAACCCGGTTTGAGTATGATCTTGGCTCTCAAGGGACAGGCCAGAGTGCCTCCAGGGGAAGGGGGCTGCCCAGGCAGTGGGGGTTCAGAGGTCCCCTGGGACCCGCCCAGCTGACCCAGGCCTAGGGTGATCCGGAAGGGGAGCTGCCCTCCTCCTCCCTGGGCTCAGGAGAGGCTGTAAAGGCAGCTCCTGGGGTGCATCTGTGCTGCAGAGACAACTTCAGAATCAAGTCAAAGGACAGAGAGGAGCCAGATTCAGGCACCCGTGTGACCCTCACAGGTCTCTTCAAGCTCCAGGCCCCACTCCCTGTGACACAGGTGGGAAGCTCTTGAAAGCCTCCCTGATGGGAGGGGCCGCACTCACAGACAGCACAGGGGCCTCCAGGCTCCAGGGCCCAGAGCCCGGCTACTCACCTGTGATGGACAAGAAAGGGTCCCTGTCTCAGGAAGGTAGAGGCTGCCACCTCCTGGCCCAAGGACACAGCCTCCCAGAGGAGGGGCCTGCTTCTAAGTCCAAGTCCCACCCCAGCCGGATAACCAGGGGCAACTGCCCAGGTAAACTGAGACAGCAGCAGCAGGCAAGCCAGTGCAGAGCTGGGTGACCCACAGTTTCATGAGCGGTGGCAGGTGGAACAAGGGTGTCATGGGCGGAGGGCTGGGCAGCTGCAGGTGGCATCCCTGAGCCAGGGGCCTCCTGGTGGGTAAGGACGTTGTGGAGCGAGCTGGCGCACCTGGGACCCAGGAATTCACAGGAAGGAGAGAGGAAAAAGGAAGTCTCTGGCGGGTAAACACCGTCACATATGCATGCATACACATCCACACCTGCACACGCGTCCACACCTGTACACGCGTCCATGCCTGCACATGCATCCACACCCGATCTCTTCCCTGGAAATAAAGCCAGGGGACCCTAGGCCAGCTTGCAGTGGGGCCCAGCCCTTAGGACAGGCTCCTTGGTGGGGTAGAGGTGAGGACAGCTGTCCTCCTGGGCCAGCTCCTTGGGGCTGAACCCGCGCTCTAGCAGCCTTCCAGGCTCCCGGGGGCTGGCACCACCTCCAGAGTAGGTGAGCAGGGCTGTGTGGGGTGGGCATGGGTGTGTGAGGATAGGCAGGGCTGTGTGGGGTGGGCAGGGGCATGTGGGGTTGGCAAGGGTGTGTGGGGTGGACTGGGGTGTGTGGGGTGGGCAGGGCTGTGTGGGGTTTACAGGGGTGTGTGGGGTGGACAGGGGTGTGTGGGGTGGGCAGGGGTGTGTGGGGTGGGCAGGGATGTGTGGGGTTTGCAGGGGTGTGTGGGGTGGGCAGGGGTGTGTGGGGTTTGCAGGGGTGTATGCGGTGGACAGGGGTGTGTGGGGTTTGCAGGGGTGTGTGGGGTGGGCAGGGCTGTGTGGGGTTTGCAGGGCTGTGTGAGGTGGGCAGGGGTGGGCAGGGGTGTGTGGCGTGCACAGGGATGTGTGGGGTTTGCAGGGGTGTGTGGGGTGGGCAGGGGTGGGCAGGCGTGTGTGGGGTTTGCAGGGGTGTGTGCGGTGGACAGGGATGTGTGGGGTGGGCAGGGGTGTGTGGGGTGGGCAGGGGTGTGGGGGTTTGCAGGGGTGTGGGGGGGGGCAGGGGTGTGTGGGGTGGGCAGGGCTGTGTGGGGTTTGCAGGGGTGTGTGGGGTGGGCAGGGGTGTGTGGAGTGGGCAGGGGTGTGTGGGGTGGGCAGGGGTGTGTGGAGTGGGCAGGGGTGTATGGGGTGGGCAGGGGTGTGTGGGGTGGACAGGGGTGTGGGGTGGACGGGGTGTGTGGGGTGGACAGGGGTGTGTGGGGTGGACAGGGGTGTGGGGTGGACGGGGATGTGTGGGGTGGACAGGGGTGTGGGGTGGACAGGGGTGTGTGGGGTGGACAGGGGTGTGTGGGGTGGACAGGGGTGTGTGGGGTGGACAGGGGTGTGGGGTGGACAGGGGTGTGTGGGGTGGGCAGGGGTGTGTGGGGTGGACAGGGGTGTGTGGGGTGGACAGGGGTGTGGGGTGGACAGGGGTGTGTGGGGTGGACAGGGGTGTGGGGTGGGCAGGGATGTGTGGGGTGGGCAGGGGTGTGTGGGGTGGGCAGGGATGTGTGGGGTGGGCAGGGGTGTGTGGGGTGGGCAGGGATGTGTGGGGTGGGCAGGGGTGTGTGGGGTGGGCAGGGGTGGGCAGGCGTGTGTGGGGTTTGCAGGGGTGTGTGCGGTGGACAGGGATGTGTGGGGTGGGCAGGGGTGTGTGGGGTGGGCAGGGGTGTGGGGGTTTGCAGGGGTGTGTGGGGGGGCAGGGGTGTGTGGGGTGGGCAGGGCTGTGTGGGGTTTGCAGGGGTGTGTGGGGTGGGCAGGGGTGTGTGGAGTGGGCAGGGGTGTGTGGGGTGGGCAGGGGTGTGTGGGGTGGGCAGGGGTGTGTGGGGTGGGCAGGGGTGTGTGGGGTGGACAGGGGTGTGGGGTGGACGGGGTGTGTGGGGTGGACAGGGGTGTGTGGGGTGGACAGGGGTGTGGGGTGGACGGGGTGTGTGGGGTGGACAGGGGTGTGGGGTGGACGGGGATGTGTGGGGTGGACAGGGGTGTGGGGTGGACAGGGGTGTGTGGGGTGGACAGGGGTGTGTGGGGTGGACAGGGGTGTGTGGGGTGGACAGGGGTGTGGGGTGGACAGGGGTGTGGGGTGGACAGGGGTGTGTGGGGTGGGCAGGGGTGTGTGGGGTGGACAGGGGTGTGTGGGGTGGACAGGGGTGTGGGGTGGACAGGGATGTGTGGGGTGGACGGGGTGTGTGGGGTGGACAGGGATGTGTGGGGTGGACGGGGTGTGTGGGGTGGACAGGGATGTGTGGGGTGGACAGGGGTGTGTGGGGTGGACAGGGGTGTGTGGGGTGGACAGGGGTGTGTGGGGTGGGCAGGGGTGTGTGGGGTGGACGGGGTGTGTGGGGTGGGCAGGGGTGTGTGGGGTGGACAGGGGTGTGTGGGGTGGACGGGGATGTGTGGGGTGGGCAGGGGTGTGTGGGGTGGGCAGGGATGTGTGGGGTGGGCAGGGGTGTGTGGGGTGGGCAGGGATGTGTGGGGTGGGCAGGGGTGTGTGGGGTGGGCAGCAGCCTCACAGTGGCTTCCCCTCAACAAGCCACTTCCTCTTGCAGAGGGGGTGTTGGGGTGGGAGGGTGTGGCCCAGCAAAAGGCGTGGGGGTTCCCCTGGCTCCCTGCCCCTGCTGGTGGGGCACAGGGAGGGGGGCTGTGGTCAGACCTGGTCTCTGGAGGGCCAGCCTAGGGTTCCCGTCCACCTGTCCGGGAGTTTGACGCCACTTTGAGATGACAAGTGAGGCCACCTGGGCACAGCGCTGGTGTGAGAAGGTGCCCACCAGGACAGGTCAAGAACCCAGGCCTGCCCTGCTCCAATTCTTCAGACCTGGCGAAGAGGCACCCCATAAGCGGGTGGTGTTCCAGGCCTGCCTCACCAGCTCCAGGGAGGTCAAGGTTGGAGAAAGAATTCCAGGGATGAGCCGGACATAGCCAAGAGCAGTTCATCTTCCCTGGAGAGGACAAGCTGGCCACTTGCACAGCCCGGGGGCCTCCAGCCTCTAGACCTGGTACCTTCACTCTTGCTGCCACCCCTAGATCCATACCTGTGCCCCAGCCTGAGCCACACCTAGGCCTCCAGCTGAAGTGACACTGTGGGTACCAGGCATCTGAGGTCTCCACAAGCCCCCACAGACTCAGGGTGGGAATTCCTGGGGGCCAGGGTTGCAGAAGGTGCTGCCGGGGGGAGCTGGGCTGGACAGGGGTCCTGGTTGTCCCTGCTTCTCCGAAGAGGGAGGGAGGAGGTGGCCTGAGCAGTTCCTCCAGCAGCACTCCTGAGTGGGCAGCAGCTGGGCCCTCTTCCCACAGCCACGCTGGGGTTGCCATGCCTGCAGGTCTCGGGGGTCCCCTCCCCCTCGCTGTGGTGCCGACCAAATGTAGGAGGAGCAATTCCAGCACCGAGGGGCGAGCAGAGCGCCCCTGGGAGGGCCTGGAGTGGTCCCTGAACGGTGGACTCACCTGGAGCATCTTCACACTCTTCAGGCCCACGGAAACCCTGCCTGTATTGGGGCGGCAGCGCTGCCCCCACCCATGGGTAATGACACGGCTTTGTGTAACAAATTCGAGGTTTACAAAGCCTCCCCCTGGAGGCCCCATGTGGGTGTGCGTGAGGCCCCAGCCTACCCCCGTGGCCCCAAGAAGGCTCTGCAACAAAATACCCATTAGTGCCGCCCATGAAGGGTTAAAAACCAACGACTTTCTCAAAACGTAAGCTGTCACAGGACATTGCAAAGGGTGTTTCCTAAGAACACCTCAATAACGATGTTCCAAGGATCTCCAAATTCCTCCAAGGATTACGCCCCCAAGGCCCAGTCCACACTTGCACACTCCCAGGACGGGCAGCTCACCTCCTCTTCCCCAGGCACTGTTTCCTCTGCATCCCACACCCAGCCCTGCCCATGACCTTCCCCTCTCAGCACCATCCTCAGTGGCCACACCAAGAAGGGCCTCAGATGTTGGCAAATGCCCTGGTGTCTTGGGCTGGGCTGGGGGCACCAGGGTGAGGTTGAGGCGGGAAGCCAATCTCACTGCCCCTCCCCTTCCTGCCTGCCCTTCTTCCGGGGCACCCAGCAGCTCGGTCCCAGGGTGATGTTGACAGACAGACAGAGAGGCGGATGCAACCTACCTCTTGGGCAGGGAGCTGCGGTCTGAGGCCCCTGCCCAGCTGGAAACCACAGGGAGGGGAAGGGAGGGGAGGGGAGAAGAGGAGAAGAGAGGAGAGGAGCCGTCATGGGGCCTTGGAGTCGAGTCAGGGTTGCCAAATGCCAGATGCTGGTCACTTGCTTCTTTATCTTGGTAACAGGCAGGTCGGGCAGGAGTGGGTGGTGGGTGGGGGTGAGAAGGGGTGAGGGGAGGCAGGGCCTCAGCATGGGGATTACCCCTCTTCTCACACACACAACAGCCCTACTGTCCCTGTCCTGCCCTTGTAGACATGTGTCTGGGGCTCCTGGTGGCAGACAGTCACAGGCAGTGACCGCCATGGGCAGCCCCGTCTCTCCTCCTGAGGGGCAGGCAGCACAGAGCCCGGAGGAGGCCTGAGTGGGGCCGAGGCCTGGGGCAAGCTGGGGTGGAGGGCACTGGTTGCCAGGCTCCAGGGATCGTCTCCCCTTCTTGCCCAGGAGGGCGCTGGCACAGGGGTGGGGCTCATCCTACTCCGTAGCCAGCATGATCAGAGGTCCTGGGTGTCTGGGGAAGCTGGGCCATGTGTGTATGCGTCTACCATGTGTGAGTGCCTGTGAGTGTGCCGGGTGTCTGCAGTGAAGGCCCCCTGAGACCACTCCACAGAAACACTGGGAATCCCTGCAGCTGAGCCTGTCTGTCACGGGACCAGGAAGCTGGAGAGAGCCCTAGCCCTGTCCCCTGGGGCCAAGCTGCCCCATCCTGCGGCAGTCCCGTGTCCCACACTCTGAGTCTGTCCTATCCACAGCTGCTGGGCCTCTCTGTGGCCACCATGGTGACTCTCACCTACTTCGGGGCCCACTTTGCTGTCATTCGCCGAGCGTCCCTGGAGAAGAACCCGTACCAGGCTGTGCACCAATGGGGTAAGCGAGAGCCAGGCCTGGCTGCATTGGGAGGGGCTTTGGGTGCAAGGGTGGCTGGTAGGAGCCGAGCCCAGCTGGACGTCTCACTGTCGGAGTGGTGCCAGGCCCTGGGCAGGAGCCAGAGGTGGTCAGGGGCAGGGAGGGGCTGCCCTGGAGTCCTAGCTCCCCTGGACAGAGCCTCGGGTCTGGGTGACAGCCGGTGTTCCTGCCTGACTCTCGTGCCCCACAGGAGCGTGGGCACAGTGTGGGTATATGTTGGGCAGGGTCGGGACCTGGCTCTGTGCAGTCAGGGCTGAATCCCAGGCAGGCGCCACCTGGGAGTGGCCTGGGGCCGGGTTCAGCAGGTCCATGAGGGCTCCACATGGCTGATGTTCCACTCAGGACCTGGGACACGGGAGGGGAGGGGTGGGGCTGCTCTAGCCAGACGCCTCCCTGCAGAGACTCAGCAGCGACTTATCCAACATCCAGAGAGCGGGAGCGAGAGCCAGGGTCTGCTGGGGCCACTTGGGGGTAAGGCGGAGGAAGGCCCCTTTCATGAGGGGATGCCGGAACCAGACCTGCAGGGGACTCAGGCAGGAGCTCGGGGGCCCAGGAGGGCTGCAGCCCGGTGGGCAGATACGGGGAAAACGCTGCCTTAGAACCCACTGCTTTTCCCCAAGTCTTAGGACCAGGGCCTCCCTGGAGGAGGACGCCTGGGGCCCAGGTCCAGGTCCGGACTGATAAGATTACAGCTCCAGTCCAGCCACTTGTCACTAGGGCATGGCGGGGAGCATGTGGCTTCTAAGATAGCCCCCCAGGCAGGGAGGGCAGGGAGGAAAAGAGGGAAGGAGGGGCAGTTCCCCAGGCTGAAGGAGTCCCGCCTCCCTCCTTCCCTCAGGGCCCTGTCTGGTGGAGAGACGGCGCCCACTCAGAGCCCCCCAGAAGTCCCGCACAGCCCCTGACTCCGAAGTTAGATTTCAGACCCAGGTCGTGTGCACTCAGGACCTGTCCTGGGCATCCCAACCCTCCTCCTCTCTCCTCCCAACCAGCCTTCTCTGCGGGGTTGAGCCTGGTGGGCCTCCTGACTCTGGGAGCCGTGCTGAGCGCTGCAGGCACCGTGAGGGAGGCCCAGGGCCTCATGGCGGGGGTGAGTTCATTGTGTTCCCAGATGCCCATGTCCCCAGAAAGAATCAGGAAGGAGTGAAGAGCTGGCAGGCCTGGGCGCCACCCCCACACCTGAGTGACTAGGCAGAAACAGAGGCTCCAGGGATGCTGACCAGCCGAGACCCCCCACCTGGGTAGCCAAGGCTCCTCCACCAGGCCCTACACCTCACCTTGTCATCCACACGCCCAGCAAGGGTTCCTATAGGAGCCCTGAAAGAGAGAGATGGTGCTCCTCACCCTGGGAGCCGTTTCCAAAGTCCCTGGAAGGGTCTGGTTCGATTGCCCAGCAAGCTCTGGGAGGGCACTGGGAGCATCCCATTTCCTATTCGGAGGAGGCCAGGCCGGGCAAGGGAAATGGCTCTCGAGCTCTCCAGCCTGGGTTCTCCTGAGCTGCTAGGGGTGTCTCCCCAGCCCCGAGGCCCCATAGGCCCCTCCACCCCACCCCATAGCAGTGGCCCCTTGTTGCCCCCATTCCTACTCCTCCCCATGGGCTTCTGTCTTGGTCCTTGCCAGCCCTCGAAGGTCATCGCAGACCCCACCTGGCGGCAGCCTCCCCACGCCTGTCCTGCCCCTGCCAGGCCCACAGCCCTTCTCTCTCACCACAGCTAAGGCAGCTCCTCCCTGGTGCCCTGGGGTCCCACCTGTCCCTCTAGCCTCCTGTCTCCCCATTCCAGCCGTGAGGAGCTTGTGCTGGGGGCTTTGCTCCCCTGTCTGGCCTGTGATGCTGGACCACTCTGGAAGTCCCTGAGGGCACAGCCTCCTGGGTCCCCAGGGCTGGCAGGGTTCTCAGCTCAGCCTTCAAATTCAGCAAATGCTTGTTTAATGACCCTGGTTTATAAATGTCTCCAAGGATAGGAATAGAGTCACCTCCTGGAGCTGCTGCGGGGCCAACCAGCCCTGGGTGGGCCCATGGGGAGCAGAGAAGGACCCAGCAGCTCCAGCACTAGCCAGGATTCCTGCTCTGGGGCACAGGAGCGTGGGCAGGCACAACCCCAGCCTGTGCTATCTGGCTTCAGGGCCAGGTGGGAGGCCCCAATGGGGAGATGACAAGGCAAGGAGTCTGCCCCTCAAGAGGGTGTGTGGCCTGCAAAGGGACACCTGGATGGAAGGAAAGGCTGGCAACAGGGCCAGGCCAAGGGGTCCAGGTCTGAGCTGGAGGCCCAGAAAGAACCGGCGCTGGGGCTGCAGCACCATCCACCAGGGGGCGCCATGGTGCTGGGCTTGAGGCCACATATGCAGAAGCCAGCTGGGCCACGGGGTCCTGCCCCGGTCACCAGCCTTTCCCACCCCACCTTGCCCCCATGCACAAACCAGCCTAGCACCCTGATCTGTGGCCAAGGCGGTCAGCGAGCACCTGGGCTCGGGTTCTGTGTCCCCAGCCAGCCTCAAGGCCAGGGTGACTTGATACACGGTTCAGGCTTGTAGAGCAGCCTGGGAGGTCCCCAGCTGGATGCCTGCACTGGGCTGGGGTCCTGAGGACACTCCAGTCCGAGCTGGGTGGTCTCCAGCGCAACCCCCAAGCCCCAGTGTACTTAGACCTGGCCTGGATGGTGAGCTCAGCATGGCCACAGCAGGGAGCTGGGAGATCTACCCCGTTGAGCTGCATGCATGTGTGTGCATGAAGGTGAACTTATGTGCAGGCATGTGCAAATATACATGTGTGTGCATGTGCGTGTGTGTGTATGAGTGTCTGTGTGTGCATGTGCATGAGTGTGTGTGTGCATGTGCAGGTGCCTCTGCGTGTGCGTGTGTGCAAGTATCTGTTACCGGTCTTCACCTGCCCCTGTTGCCATATGGGTGTGTTGTCTGCGTGTTGCATCTGGCACATCTGTGTGTGTGTCTGCATGCATGAGCCCAGGTGAAGGGGCTAGGGATAGGGAGCAGGGAGTGGAAAGATTTTTTCCAATGGGCTGGGTGCCTGGAGGCTCCCCACAAGGCCCTTTCCTGCCTGCCCCCACCCCTCCGGCCTCTCCCCTAGCTGGCCTCTCGCACAGGAAATGAAAGAGCTTGCTGGGCTGAGAGAGCAGAGCTGGCAGCGCTGCCCAAGGAAGCACATTCAATTCGCTTATGTATGTATGTATTTATTTCCATCTAGAATGAGGAGAAAGACAATGGCCAGGGCAGACGTGACCACCCAGCGGCCTCTGATGGTGAAGGCCTTGGGGAGGTCTGCATGGCCCATCCACTGCCCAAGATCCTCTCTGTGCAGGGGGTTTGTGGGGGGAGAGAAAGAGAGAGAGAGGCCGTGGACGCTGTTTCTCCTGAGGAATGAAAAGGTTTCTGGAAAATGCTGGTCTCCTGAGCTGGCTCAGGGCCTCAAGCCTGGGAGGCACCACTGAGTGATAGCTTCCAGATGGGGACGGTGGCCCTCAGCCAGCAAGAAGGAGGAGAAGGAGGACAAAGAAGGAGGAGGGAAGAGGAGAAGGAGGGAGAAAGAGGGAGAGGGAAGGGGAGGAAAAGGAGGGAAAAGGGAGAAGGGAGAGGGAGTGGGGAGGGAGAGGGAGGGGGAGGAGGGGGATGGAGGGGGAGGAGAAGGAGGGAGGGGAGAAGGGAAGAAGAAGGAGGAAGAGGGAGGACAAGGGATGAGGAGATGGAGGAGGGGGAAGGAGGAGGAAAGAGAAAAGAGGAAAGGTGAAGAGAAGAAAGAGGAGGAGGGTGGAGGGAGGAGGAGGAAGAGGAAGGAGGAGAAAAGAGAGGAGGAGGAGGCAGCTCCCAGGCCATCGCCCATCAGGCCTTGCAGCCTCCAGGGCAGGCAGGAGGGTCATGGGGAGCCGCCAGTGCCCCATCCCTGCAGGGCTGGAGGCCCCATGCTCTCGCCTGTGTTTGGGGGCCAGCAGGGCTCCCCAGCTCTTTCCATGCCCCTCTTGACCAGCTTCCCCTGGCATGCTGGCATTGTTGCTGCCCGCCTGCCAGCATGAGTGGGTCTCTGTCTATTTCACGGACACTCATGCTCCTGGCATCACCCTGAATGGGTCCCCAGGGTTGGAAGGGCCCAGACCCAACCTGCCTCAGCCTGTGGACCACCCAGCCGGGCACAGTGCTGCCTGTGGGGGCTGGCATTTCACCAGGGCCTCAGGACTCCTGGGGGAGCTGCCTGGTCGGCGGCTAGACTCACCATCAGGTACTCCGGGTCCTCAGGGCACCAGCATGAAGGCAAAGGCAGCCGCCCAGACCCCGAGTTGGGGGACATCCCCAGGCTCAGGGCACCAGCACGAAGGCAAAGGCAGTCGCCCAGACCCTGAGTGGGAGGACATCCCCAGGGTTCTTAGCCTGGGTGACCTCTGCCGCCATCCATAAAACCATGTCGGGAGCATCTGTCTGCTCTCAGGGGGGTCTCTCATGTTCCCCAGCTTCTACAAAGCGGCTCTCAAAAGCCTGGAAGCCCTGACCAAAAGAACAATGGGGGCAAGTGCCAGGGGCTGGTGAGCAGACGTTTCCGCCGGAGAACGCCCCACTCCACAACTAGGGGCACTGGCACCAGTGAGAGAGAGGGGACAGTGGTTGGCCAGGCCATGGGGACCCAGGCAGAGTATGGAGAGAAAGGGAGGTGAGGGAGGTAGGCTCACCTGCAAAGAGAGAGGCCACAGCATCCTGAGCAGGCGCCATATCTGTCCCAAACCTCACCAGCGCTGGGCTAGCTGGTGGCTTGTTTCAGAAAAGAAGGCAAAACAGAAGAGCCTACAGCAGGCTCAGGCTCAGGGGAGGCTCTGCCCGGCCCTGTCCAGGTCCATGCCCCTCAGCAAGCAGCTCCAGTGGGCAGAGGTCTCCATCTTCTCAGGGGCGCCCTACCCTTCCTGGGCAGGGGTGTGGTGCTGCCATCAACAGGCCCCTGGGGGCCAAAATGGGAGAACAAGGGACGAATTCCCAAAAAGCGCCGAGGAAGGGGATGGGAAGGTGCTATGGAACCCACGGACCCAGCGCCCATGCTCTCCCCAGGCCAAGTCTCCCTCTCAGGCAGTGGGGAGCAGGGCTCAGATCCATGCCTCAACCAAGCATCCCGCTGGGGGCACAGCCTAAGGGCACTGCCCTGCCCAGGCCTGCCAGGCCCTACCAGGCCCCTCAGTGATTGGCCAGGCCACTGCAGTGACCGGCCCCCCACAGTGACAGGCCACCCCCCACAGTGACCGGCACCCCACAGTGACCAGCCCCCCCACAGTACAGGCCCCCCCACAGTCACTGCCCTCCCAAGAGTGACCGGCCACCCCTCGCAGTGACTGCCACCCCCCATAGCGACAGGCCCCCCAACAGTGACTGGCCCCCCAACAGTGACCAGCCCCCCACAGTGACCGCCCCCCTCAGTGTCGGGCCCCCCCACAGTGACCGGCCCCCCACAATGACCAGCCCACCACAGTGACCGGCCCCCCACAGTGACCAGCCCCGCTCTGCCCCCAGGGCTTCCTGTGCTTCTCCCTGGCGTTCTGTGCACAGGTGCAGGTGATGTTCTGGAGACTCCACAGCCCCACCCAGGTGAGCACCAGCTGCCCCTACCCTGCAGCAGAGGGTCCCCCAGCAAGCCAGTGGGCGCCTGGGGACTGGGGAGCAGTCCTGGGAGGGGCAGCCCCAGCTTCCAGGCTTGCACTGACCGGGTAGGGTGGGGGAGACCGCAGCCTGGGTTCCCTCTGAGGCTGCAGGGAGGCCAAGCGCTGGAGGTAAGTGAGGGCCAGCAGCTCCCTGGTAGGGAGAGACCTATGCTGTACCCATGCCTTCGCCCCAGCCTCATTTTCTTGAAGCCCCTCAGCCCACCCCCTCCTGAGCTGATGCCCCTCAGGTTTGGGGGAGGGATCGAGGAGGAAGAAGAAGGAAAGCCACTGGCTTGGCCTTAGGGGTTGACTGGAAGGAGCAGAGTGTTCCAGAACATGAGACCTGAGGGCCCCCGCTCCTGATGGAGGCCTGGTGGGGCAGACAGTGCCTGGAGACCCACGGGCTGGGGTGTCGCAGCCTCCACCCCCTCCACAGGACATCACCCATCCTTCCATCCTGGCTGCTGACCTGCCTGGAGGAGGAGCTGGCCTAGCTGACCCTGGGCAGGGGCCAAGGGTGTCCCCGTGGAAAGGCCAGCAGCTTGGAGAGGAAGGAGGCCTCCCTGGCCCAGCAGAGAATGAGAGCTCGGTAACACAGCCAGCCCCACCTTCCCCTTGAGAGCCCAGGGCAGCCAGGTAGTGCCAGGGACAGCTGCAGGCAGGGTCATCGAGTGGGACAGGAGAGCCTGGCAGGTCACAAGAGGTGATTTCTTGGAGCCCTAGCTGGAGTCCTAGTGGCCTCGTGTATTCAAGTGTCTGGTTGCCCAGGGCCCCCAAACAGGCTTGGCCATGATAGATGCTGAGGCTAGTGGCAGGCAGGTCCTCTGGCTGAGCTCTGCAGGGCGCCTGCTGTGCCAGTTCTTGAGCCGTGCTGGCAGCCTGAGTGTGGTGGCCCCCACCGTGGTTTGCAGATGGGGGAACTCAGGCCCTCCAGGGATGGGGGGAGCTCAAAGTTACCCTGGCAGTGCCAGGGCTGGAGGGGGCTCCAGGCTTACCACAAAGGCTCTTGGCCCCAAAGTGCCTGCCCACCCCTGGCATCATTTGGGATGAACCGCCTGAACCAGGTGGGAGAAACATCATTTTCTCAGGCCCAGAAGGGTCCCAGAGGGACTGAGCCCCCTAAAGAGGGCTGTGGCTTTGAGGATTGGCACAGTAGTCTTACCAGGGTGATGAGCTGGGCCAGGTCCATGGTTTCGGCCTCACGTTTCCTGTCCATTGTGGAGTGGTCTAGGCTCGTTTGAGGTCTGGGTCACAGTGGAGGTGGCCGAGGTCAAGACAGCTGTCAGGGTGCCTGGGCTCGTCTGGGGCAGCTGCAGCCCATGCCCCATGCTTCTGTGTGTTTATGGCTCTGACCCTGGAAGCATAATTCTGGAGGGGAGGGGGCCATGCAGGGGCTACAGGACAGAACATAGCTGGGGCCTGCTCTCCAGGAAGGGAAGGGGGTGCAAAAAGATAGACGCCCTAGCCGGGCTTGCCTATGGCCTGTCCCGGCCCCAGGTAGCATCCCCCACACACATCATCTTTGTCTGGCCCATGCGCCCAGCTGGCCTTCAGGGGTCAGTTCTCAGGGCCTTGCCTGACCCCAGGCAAGGAACTGGGGCTTCCCCCTGGGCCTCTGGGTCCAGCAACCGGGAATTCTGCGCTGGCCCTGCTGCTCCAGGTCTTTGTCCTGAAGCACCCCCCGGGCACCGGAAGATGGAGCTCAGTGCATTGGTACCCTTCAGGGTGCACCTGCCCCCAGGTGTCCTGAGAAACACAGGCCCCAGGCTCCTTCAGAGCCCCCAGAGCCTGGGATGGAGACAGATGGTGAAGCATCACCTAGGAGCCCAGGCCCCGTGGGGAGTGGCCGGCCTGGCCTCCAGAGCCCTCCAGGGCCAGGCTTTGGGGCAGGAGGCCTACCTTGCTGAGCTCTGCTTCCTCAGTCATGGGGAGAGCTGCTTGGCAGAGCCAGGTAGAGCAGGGAGAGCAGGCAGAGCAGGCATAACCGGCAGAGCCGGCATAGCGGGCAGAGCAGGCAGAGCGGGAAGAGCAGGCAGAGCGGGAAGAGCCGGGCAGAGCAGGCCCCTCAGCCACTAGCAGGCGTTGTCACTCTCGCCCTGCTGCGGTAATAGCGACACCTAGCTCAGAGCCTCAGAGGCACCCGTGTCCTCCCTGGGCCATGGCAGGCGCCTGACAATGGGGAGTCATTGGAGTTGGGAGGGAAGCAGGAGAGGAGGTCTGAGCCAACCCCAGGCCCACTCCACCAGGCCTCCAGTCCTCACCAGGACCTCCACCCACGAGGACACAATGGCCAGGCCAGACTCCACCCCCATTTCACACTCACAGATGTTGAGGCTGAACAAGACCCCCGCCCAGGCCGACAGTGGTGTGGCCAGCTTGGCGCCTGCCTCCCAGGGCACTGCGGGGAGGACAAGGCTGGCTGAGTTGGGGATGACTCATGGAGAGTGGTCTGACTTTTATTAGCCATCAGTGGGAGGGATGCATTAGGGTCAGGAGCCAAGTTTGGCCTGGAAAGTCCATCTGGCTCCCGTTGGGGCCTCCAGGCTTGGGCAGGGCTGACCGAGAGCCTCCACTGCCCACTGCCCACCCAGTTGGCCGCTGTCAGGGCTGCCACGGGGGCTGGGCCGCAGTGCAATGAGAACCGAGGGAAGCCACGCTTCCTTTCTGGAGGGCAGGTGTGAGCGGCCAGAGCAGGCCTGGGGCTTCCGTTCTCCCCCAGCCCTTTGGGGCAACTGCTGAGCACCCTTCCATGTGTCCCGACTGTCAGCATGGCATCTGGGGGAGAACTGAGGGCCTCTGAGGCAGGAAGGAGACATCAGAGGGTAGGGACCTCAAAGAGGGCCTCGCCCTGTGCCAGGAGACCAGCAACTCCTGGAGCAGTCACAGAAGCCTTCCGGTAGGAGGCGAGATTCCAGTTTGTCTTTGAAGGGATAACTTGGCAGGGGACAGCACCTTGCTTAGGAGGGTGGAGACATGAGGTCCAGGTGGTGTTAGGGTGTGGAGTGCAGACAGCACATCCAGCCAGGCCCCATCACCTTCCACCTTCTCCACCCCCTGCCTCACAGTGGCCTCGTCCACCCAGATCTGACTCCAGGTGCCCAAGCCTTCTCTGGTCAAAAGCCTTACCCAGAGCCCAGCTGCCCGGGCTTCCGGAGGGCAGCTGGGTGATTCTGGGGAAAGACCTAGAATCCCCCAGCTTTTTGGGAGCTGAGGTCCTGGCACAGGGTCTCTCAAGCCTTTTCCACCAGGCCCAGCCCCATCCACCATTTCCAGGTCAACAGTAGCGTGATGGAAACTTCCCTGGGCCGACCTTGCAAGACCACAGGAGAGGCAGATGCAGAGCTTGGCCTCGATTTATCCTGCAGGACCCTCTGGGGGCAGGAGGGCCACACTGACGGCCATTGTGTGGAGGCCCCACTGTTGATGTTGGGAAGCACTGTGACTGGCTGCCCAGGGACCCAGGCTACCCCTTGGGGAGATCCACCTGCTGCGAGGAGGGCGGTGCTGGGACGTCACTCCACTAAGGGCCCACCAGCCTTTGGGATGTTGTGGGGAGGGGGCTGTGTCCCTGGATCTCTCACCAGGGCCAGGACCTCCCCGTGGTCTCTCGGTGTAGGTGGAGGATGCCATGCTGGACACCTACGACCTGGTATATGAGCAGGCGATGAAAGGCACGTCCCACGTCCGGCGGCAGGAGCTGGCGGCCATCCAGGACACAGTGAGCGTGGGGACGGCTGGGTGGCAGGGCAGTCAGCCTCTGTTTGGACTGCAGTTCAGAGAACAGGCACAGGGTGGCCAGTGAGAGGTCTGGCCAGGCACCAAGAGGTTCCAGGACGTAGGCCAGAGCTGCCCCTCAGGGCTGACGGCACAAAGCTCCCATCCTCTGTCTGCCCGGGACAGGGCCGCCTACCAGATTCTCGAGGCCCAGTGCAAAATGGGAAGGCAGGGCCCCTTATTCAGAAACACTGAGGATTTCAAGAGCATTAAAGCAAATACGGGGCCAAACATAGTGGCTCACGCCTGTAATCCCAGCACTTTGCGAGGAGGTTGAGGCAGCTGAATTGCTTGAGCCCAGGAGTTCCAAGACCAGCCTGAGCAACATAGGGAAACCTTGTCTCTACTTAAAAAAAAAGCACGCACGGCCCGTGAGCAGGGCGGGGAAGCTGCCTGGCCCCAGCAGGAGTTCCCTCCCCAGCAGGCAGGCAGCGAGACTTAAAGCTCCCCTCACCAGGGCCCGGCTGCACGATGGCTGGAGCCCCCAGCAGAAGCAGCTGCAATACCCGGAGCCCCAGCCCTGGCCTGCAGGGAACCCCACCTGGAGCTTTGTGGTGCCTCAGTTTCCCCATATGTGCTGCCCGCCTCCTGGGGTCTCGGAAGCACATCACCACTCCCTCCCTTCTGTTCTTGTAGTTTCTGTGCTGTGGGAAGAGGTCTCCTTTCAGCCGTCTGGGGAGCACAGAGGCTGACCTGTGTCAGGGACAGGAGGCGGCAAGAGAGGTGAGGAGGGGACCTGGAGGCTGGCCAGGCAAGACCCTCAGGGGCTGGACACCCTAGGGCCCAACCCCGAGACCCATAGCCATCCTCCCACCCCAACCCTTGGCCTCCCCAGAGCCTTGGGACCTGCCCGCTGAAGGGCTCAGGGAAGGTTCTGGTGTGATCGGAGGCTAGTTAGGGTTCATGGTACACCAAGCCTGTCAGGTGGCCGGGCTAGGCTCAAGACATAGATACAGGCCCCTTTGCCCAGCTGGACACAGGCCTGATGCGCCGTTCACTCCTTCAAGTCAATTCCAGTTTCGGGGCTTCCCAAGGCCAGCTGAGTCCACAGAAGCCTCTTGGAGTGCATCCATGAGGGCTCTGTGCCAAGGGCTGCAAAGCCAGCATGGTGGGCTCTATCTAGGGGGAAGGGTGCAGGCGTCCTGGGGGGCATCAGAAGGAGTGGAAGGGCACTCAGAGGAGGAGAAGCGAGGCTGGAGGATCAGTGTAGGCTGGGGTGTGGCCAGGGCTTCAGCAACAACAGAGCGGGGCCCGAGGCCAAGAAGCCTTTCCTCCCAGAGCCCTGGGACAAGCTGGGCCCTCCCCTTTCTCCTGGTGCCCAGCAGCCCTCCCCCAGTCCACCGTGCCCCCTCCCTGCTCCTCTCCCCTACTGTCCTGGAAACAAACCCACCCTATCTCACAGTGGAAGGCACCTGGCGACCCTCCAAGAAACAGAGGGGAAGAGAGCAAATGGCTGGAGGCCTGGCGAGGGGTGGAGCCACAGCCCAGGCTCTGAGGGCAGAAGGGCCAGTGCTGGGGACGCTGCTGGGGAGGCACCAGCGGCATCAAGGGCAGGGCTAACAGTCAGGATCCCTGTGCCACCCAAGGAGAGGTCCCAGGTCCCCCGACTGAAACACAGGAGCGAGGGCCTGCCTTGAGCACCCTTGGGATGGCAGGGCCATGGGCCCGACTGCAAAGCCTCCTGGGGAGCCAGAAAAGCCAGCACAGGTGGTGGGCATGGAGCCACCCAGATGGGCAGGCGTGGGCAGGAGGGAGGCAGACCTGCCTGCGGGGGGCAGGAGGGTGAGCCCTGACACCCTGCAGAGGCCTTCACAGCCTGCCCCAGTTGCCACCATCTCCAGGGTTCAGAGACAGGCCTGTCACCTCCCTTTTCTGGAAAGATGCCTCTGGGTGCCATGCCCTGGGGTGGCACTGAAAGTCCGGGATGGAAGCAGGACCCTGGGACACTGCGGGGACCCCCCTCGCATCCCTCCACCTGCTGGCTTCCTGCCCTCCCTGTTAGTCATCGTCCTCTGGTCACCAAGGTGCTGTGCCCGGCCCTAGGCTGGATGCTGGTAACCCAGAGTGAATTAGAAGTGGCCCGGCCTAGGGGAGCTAACGTGTGGCCCAAGATGGACACTCAGGACAGCTGGGAGATGGTACCTGCTGGGCCCAGAGCAGTGCCCGGGTGCCCACAGGGGCCAGCCCTGTCCCATTGGGCTTCACCTGCTTGTGCTGCCTTTCCCTAGAGCCCTGGGGGCTTCCCAGGAATGTGCTACACCCACCTCCCTGCTGCCCTGGCATTGACCTAGGTGGGCGCTGCAGCTCCATGGCCCCACAGAAGCTGCTTGTCCAGGCAGGGAGGGCCGGTCAGGGCGGGTGCCATGCCTGCTGCCCTCTCGCAGGACTGCCTTCAGGGCATCCGGAGCATCCTGAGGATACACCAGCAGGTCACCTCCAGCCTGACCAGCATCGGCCTGGCCCTCACGGTACCCCCTTGCCTCCCTCACCGCCCCTTCCCACCTCCTGCCCCTCAGCCTGCCCAGCCCCCCACTCAGATGGAATGGTGACCCGGAACAGGATCTCTGGTCTTGGGCCTCACTGGTTGCCAACCTTAGGGAGCTGGTCCGCTGTGACAGTGTTTGCCTCCTGCAGATGGGCCGCCCCCTCCCACTGCAGAGTCCTGAGGCTTTCTGGGGAGGGGCGCCCCCACTCTGGAGCAGCGGGGCAGCCCCGGGTGTCTCCCTCCCAGGTGTCCGCCTTGCTCCTCAGCTCCTTCCTGTGGTTTGCCGTCCGCTCTGGCTGCAGCTTGGATCGCAAGGGCAGATACACCCTGGCCCCACGGTAGGGCCCCCTGCTGCCCCCACCCTCTCTGGAAGGTCCTCCCCTGCTGCCCCCACCCTCTCTGGAAGGTCCTTCAGCTCCGCTCGAGACGCATCTGCTCTGCCAGCCCCCTGCTGCCCCCACCCTCTCTGGAAGGTCCTCCAGCTCCACTCGAGACACATCTGCTCTGCCAGCCACCGGGAGGGAGCCCCGGACCAAGCCGCAGGCTGATGCTGTAGAGGAAACGCTTTGGGGGTGACTGAGTGCCAGGGTGGGGTGGGAGACCTGGAGAGTTTCCAGACCCGATGCACTGCACCCCATAGTCCACATGGGGACCCCCCTTTGCTTGCACCAGGCCTTGCCAAGACCTGGAGATGGATGCTTCTGGGCCCCCAGATTACAGCCCCAGGCCAGGATCTCTGTGCTTGAATACCCCAGAGCTCCTCATGCTTAGGCGACAGGGAGGGTCCAACCCGCAGCCAGGCAGCTCTTCCTGCCCCCACGGAGCTGGCCTGTCTCTGCCTGCCATGCCCATTAACCCACCCACTTGCTCTTCTTGGCCATCCAAGCCCCCATCCCTGGGTCCTCTGCATTCTACAACAGCCTCACAGTCCCCCTAGAACATTCCACAGCAGCTCCATAATCCCTCTAGAACATTCTGCAACCCTGTGATCCCCTCTAGAACATTCCACAGTAGCCTCACAGGTCCCCTGTAGAACATTCCCCCACAGCCCCATGATCCCCTCTAGAACATTCCACAATAGCCCCACAGGTCCCCTGTAGAACATTCCACCACAGCCCCATGATCCCCTCTAGAACATTCCACAGTAGCCTCCCAGGTACCCTGTAGAACATTCCACCACAGCCTCATGATCCCCTTGCTCCTCAGAGCATGTGGCCACCAGCCCCAGGAGCCCAGCCTCTTCAGACGCTCCCAGGGTGGACCCGCACGTTGTCTCTGCTCCGAAGCAGATGCTATTGGTCCAAGAAGATACTCAGGTAGTCTTCGGTGGCTGCAGGACAACGATGCTGCACCTGGGCCCCTCTCCCGCCACCTGCCTGCCCACAGAGGTGAAGACGCCCCTGCTGTCAGCCCTCATGGGATCCCTGAGGGGAGGGACCGAGTTGTGAGGAGAGGAGGGAGTGAAGGACCAGCCAGAGAGCCAGGCTCCACTGGGAACAGACGCAAGGGTAGGGGTAGCTCACCAAATCCCTCCATGGGAACAGGCCAGGTGCAAGCACAAAGGAAGCCACGCTGGAGGCAGCAGCCCAGGGCTGACTTGCAGACACCGGTGGTCCACGCCCTGGAGGGCTCCACCCAGACACAAGCTGCAACGGTTTTCTATGCTGCATAAAAAGCAGCACAGATGTAAGGACTGCAAGCAGTGACCATTTATGATCTCTCAGCTCTCCAGGGCAGAAGTCCCGGTGGGCTCAGCGGGTGCCCTGCGAGGGGTCTCTCGGGCTGACGTCAGGCCTTGGTGGGCTGCACTGTCATCTGGAGGCTCCAGAGAAGCGTCTGCCTCCAGGACCATTCAGGCTGTTGACAAGTCAGCTCCTCATGGCTGTAGGACTGAGGTTCCCACGTCCTTGTCCCTGCTCCCATGGCCCCTCCACCTTCAAACCAGCAATGGTGCATTCAGCAAATTGTGGTCAAATATACATCACATAAAATGTACCATCGTAACCATTTTTAAGTGTATGGTTTGTGGCATTACATACATTCACATCGCTGTGCAAACACACCACCATCTGTCTCCAGAACTTTCCATCTTCTCAAGATGAACCTCTGTCCCCAGTAAACACCAGCTCCCATTCTATGCCCTGGTCCCTGGCACCCACCATCCACTTTTTGTCTCCATGGATTCAGCTGCTCCAGGGACCTCATTTGTGTGGGGTCACACAGGATTTGTCCTTTTGTGTCTGGTTTATTTCACTTACTGTTATGTCCATAAGGTCCATCCACGTTGTAGCTTATGTCAGAATTCTTTTTTTTTTTTTTTTTTTTTGAGACGGAGTCTCACTCTGTGCCCAGGCTGGAGTGCAGTGGATGGATCTCAGCTCACTGCAAGCTCCGCCTCCCGCGTTTACACCATTCTCCTGCCTCAGCCTCCCGAGTAGCTGGGACTACAGGCACCCGCCACCTCGCCAAGCTAGTTTTTGTACTTTTTAGTAGAGACGGGGTTTCACCGTGTTAGCCAGGATGGTCTCGATCTCCTGACCTCGTGATCTGCCCGTCTCGGCCTCCCAAAGTGCGGGGATTACAGGCTTGAGCCACCGCGCCCGGCCAGAATTCTTGAAAGATAAATCTTATCAGCTTTCCCGTCATCTCACAGCCACATGGTCCAGGGATTAAGGCAGGACATTTAGTGGGGAGCGGGGAACATTTTAGATATTCTGCCTGCCACACCTACTCTTACTGGACGTTCAGACCACATCGATGACGAATTAGCTCTAATGGTCCCTAAATGTGTGCACAATCTGCTTAAAATTCTAAGTCCTGGGTGGAATGCCAGCCAAGTTGGTTGGCCCAGCCTAGGCCAAGGCCCTAATGAAGCTGACAAAAGAGAAGGAATGTCAAGGCCCTTCTAACTTCCATAGGGGGTGTGTGGCCCCATCCCCCACCAACACCAGCTAAGAGGGACTCCCCCAAATAAGAGCGATCCTGTGATGAGCAGCCAGAGTGACACAGGCCAGCTACAGTCCACCCTGTCTTTCCAGTGACACTCTCACTTCCGAAAATGAGAACACTTCCACCCGACACGCAGCGCCCCCGCCGCCGAAAACGCACGGGCCTGGCCTCCTCTGCCTGACACGCAGCGCCCCCGCCGCCGAAAACGCACGGGCCTGGCCGCCTCCGCCTGACATGCAGCGCTCCCACCACTGAAAACGCACAGCCTGGCCTCCAAAGGAGGACACCAAAGGTCTCCTGGGTTCCACATGTGGTGACAGCCCAGGGTCTCTGGTGTTGGGCGTTCCCGCCGCTTCCGTCCTCAGCACGTCGCTGTTCTACAACCTATAGATTTAATGTGAAAGGAAGCACCAACAACACGTCCAATACACAGTCACCGTGGAAAGAAAAGGAGGGGAGAAAGGTGAGTTCCGTTCTGGTGAGGTTTAGACAGCACAATGAAAACAGAAACTTTGCCAGAAGCTCTAGATGCCTCACATCTGCAGCTGGTCATGAAACCGTGGGGTGTGTTCATGGCTCACATACTCCACACCCGTGTTTTCTCATCCAGGCAGCCCAATTCTTCACTCCTGCAGGGTCTGAGTCCTGAGCCTTGTTGCTGTGATTGTCCACCGATTTCATCCCTCGATTTGGCAGAATGGGGGAAGACCTGGGGGCCACCCAAGCTTGCCCATGTTCAGTAGTAAGGTCTCTGCTTCCTCTTATAAGGACCACCCTAGCTGTTCCCAAGGGCCCCTTAACCCACATGGCATCCACAATTTTCAGCTCCATCATTCCATGATTTATTCTCTGACCAAAGCACTCCCCTGTTAGTTACTAAAATCTCCAAACCAGGCCAGGCGCGGTGGGCTCACACCTGTAATGCCAACACTTTGGGAGGCCGAGGCAGGAGATGCTTGAAGCCAGGAGTTTGAGACCAGCCTGGGCTTGTTTCTACAACAACAAAAAGGAAATATTAGCCAGGCATGGTGGCACACACCTGTGGTCCCAGCTACTTGGGGGGCTGAGGTGGGAGGATCTCTTGAGCCCAGGAGGTCCGGGTTGCAGTGAGCCATGATCATAGCACTGCACTCCAGCCTGAGTGACAGAGTGAGACCCTGTCCCAAAATACAGACAAATAGGCCGGGGGCAGTGGCTCACGCCTGTAATCCTAGCATTTTGGGAGGCCGAGGCAGGCGGATCTCTTGCAGTCAGGAGTTTGAAACCAGCCTGGCCAACATAGTGCAACCCCATCTCTACTAAAAATACAAAAAAATTAGCCAGTCATGGTGGCGAGTGCCTGTAATCCCAGCTACTCAGCAGGCTGAGGCAGGAGAATCATTTGAACCTGGGAGGCAGAGGTTGCAGTGAGCCGAGATTACGCCACTGAACCCCGGCCTGGGCGACAAGAGCAAAACTTCATCTCAAAAATAAATAAATAAATAATAAAAAATAAATAAATAAAGTACACAAAAATTAGCTGTGCATGGTGATGGGGGCCTGTAATCCCAGCTACTGAGGAAGCTGAGGCAGGAGACTCGCTTGAACCCGGGTGGTGGAGGGTGTGGTGAACTGAGATTGTGCCACAGCACTCCAGCCTGGGTGACAGAGCAAGAGTTTACCCCAAAAAAAGATATATATATATGTGTGTGTGTGTGTGTGTGTGTGTGTGTACATATATACACATAACTAACTAACTAAATAATAATAAATAAAACAAATCTCCCAACCAGAAGAGTAAGGGCTAACCGGGCCCAGAGGCAAACCTTTTGTGAATGTTCTAACCATAAGTGCTGCCCTCACTCTCACCCCTAGGCCCCCAGCCTGTGGATTCTGGTTTGGGGGAACGGCACCATTCACCAGGGACCAGGACCATATGCTATAGGACCTCGCTGCAGTCTTGAGGTGGCATCTCCTAGCTGAGCTCCTACGTAATCCCGAGTGGTCCTGAGAAGCCAGATCACCATCCCGCAGGGGCGGGTCCTGTGGAGGGACAGGGTACATGGAACCCTAGTGAATCCCATGGTGTCTCCCCACTGCCCTGTCCTGCGGCTGTAAAGGCAATGCCTTGGCTAGAAACAGCAGTGCGTGCAGGAGCAGGCGGTAGGCTGGGAAGGAAAGCACCGGTGCTGGAGGAAGCAGTGCTAGTGGAAGGGAGTAGGTCCAGATCAAGAATCATCTTTCCCATCATCTCATAGTCACATGGTCCAGGGACGAAGACAGGACAGTAAGCGAGGAGAGGGGAACAGGATCATTTAAGACCACAGCTGGAAGATATCCCTGAATGTTTGCACAATTTGTTCAAGGTTCTAAGTCCCGAGTGGGACACCAAGTTGGCCCAGCCTAGGCTGAGGCCCTAATGTAGCTTAGCTAATAAGAGAGAAGGAATGCTGGGGCCCTTCTAACCTCCATAGGGGGGTGTGGCCCCCCATGAAGTGGAAATAGTGCCAGTGGGGGAGCATCAAGGACCAGGGCCATATCCTATAGGACTTCACTGCAATCTTGCGGTGGCATCTCCCAGCTGTGCTCCTAAATGATCCTGTCCTCCCTCTGCACTAAATGTCCTGCCTTCATCCCTGGGAAAAGCCAGACCCTCTCTATGAAAGGAGGTGTCCAAAGGCAGTCAGCCCATGGTCAGGTGACTGATCGGTCTCCCATGAGCTGTGGTTCCCTTCTGCAGGGCGGGACGGCACACTGCTGACCTTGATCGGGCATCAGCTACAGCGCAGGGGTGCCTGGAAGAGCTTGGCAGGCTGTCCCTGTGGCTGGGCCACGGCGGCTACCCTCCCCTCCATGTCTGCCTCAGGGCAGCACCAGCTCCCTTAGGGCAGAGGCTACCTGTCTGCCATAGGTTCCAAGAACCTTATTAGAGCTCAGTATCCAATGCACTTGACAGTAGACAATGCCCAGTCGTTCCACCTGCAGGACTCAGCAGACAAACAACACCCAAGTCAGACTACACCTGATGTCCCTGGACAGGGTCAGTCTCCACCCAGGCCCAGGGGACGCCAAGCGCTGTATCTCCAAGCGAGAAGAGGTACTGGCCACAGAGGGCAAACTCTGCTCCCCTCGACGGGCACTGTGGCCTCCACTATGGCTTGGCTCAGGCTCCGAGGGTGCCTTGGTCAGCCAAGACCCCAAGAGGACCCTTGGGTCCCCGAGCCACAACAACTGAGTGGCTCAGCCCACACAGGAAAAGGACCACATGGGCATCATCACTGGCTGTGCCTCCTGTGGAAAGCAGGCCACCCGCTGGCGTACCTGGACACAGGGGAAGCACACACGCAAATGAGGTCTGTGTTTCCTCCAAAGAGTGCTGCACATGGATGACTTGGGGTACAGGACTGGTCCTTTACCACCACCGAGTGGGCATGCCCAGCTTTGTTGGACCCCAGAGAGAGCTTCAGGAGAAAGCAGGAATCTCTGTTTTCACAGGGTTTCCTTCTCACCCTGCCACACATGGTTTTTGTTAAAGCAACCTACAACTTCCTCCCCTCCAGGTCACATCAGCCCAATGTCCCGTGGGCTGGGGAGATGGTCAAGGTCCACATGGGCTAAATTATGACTGAGAGCTAGGGCATTCATGTAATCCCAAGGCGGGTCCACACTGCTGTCCCTCCCAGTTAAGAGCAAACCACCTTTATGGTTTTCTACATGTTGGGATAGACTGAAAAACAACAACAAAACAGGTGTTTGCTGGCCAAATAGCTGCTTTCCAGGACAAATGCCTGTGCTGATTTGTTCCAATTAAGAAAACTGGTGCTCGCTTCAGCAGCACATACACTAAAATTGGAACCATACAGAGAAGATTAGCACGGTCCCTGTGCAAGGATGGCACGCAAACTCTTGATGCATTCCATATTTTTGGAACATACCTCAAAATAATAAGAGCCATATATGACAAACCCACAACCAATATCATACTGAATGGGCAAAAGCTGGAAGCATTCCCCTTGAAAACCAGCACAAGACAAGGATGTCTTCTCTCACCACTCCTATTTAACATAGTAGTGGGAAGTTATGGCCAGGGCAATCAAACAAGAGAAAGAAATAAAAAGTATTCAAATAGGAAGACAGGAAGTCAAACTACCTTTGTTTACAGATAACATGATCCTACATCTGGAAAACCCCATTTTCTCAGCCCAAAAGCTTCTTAAGCTGATAAGCAACATCAGCAAAGTCTCAGGATACAAACCCAGTGTGCAAAAATTGCTAGCATTCCTATACACCAACAACACGCAAGCGAAGTGAACTCTCATTCACAATTGCCACAAAAAGAATAAAATAGGAATAAAGCTAACAAGGCATGTAGTTCAAGGAGAACTACAAACTACTGCTCAAAGAAATCAGAGATAACACAAACAAATGGAAAAACATTCCATGCTCATGGATAGAAAGAATCAATATCATGAAAATGGCCTCACTGCCCAAAGCAATTTATGGATCCAATGCTATTGCCATTAAACTACCATTGACATTCTTCATAAAATTAGAAAAAATTATTTTAAAATTCATATGGAATCAAAAAAGAGCCTGAACAGCCAAGGCAATCCTAAGCAAAAAGAACAAAGCTAGAAGCATCATGCTACCCAACTTCAAACTATACTACAGGAATACAATAACCAAAACAGCATGGCACTAGTACAAGAACAGACATAGACCGATGGAACAGAATAAAGAACACAGAAATAAAACTGCACACCTACAACCATCTGATCTTTGACACACGTGACAAAAATAAGCAATGGGGAAAGGATTCCCTATTTAATAAATGGTGCTGGGAGACTGGCTAGCCATATGCAGAAAATTGAAACTGGACCCCTTCCTTATGCCATGTACAAAAATCAACTCACGGTGGATTAAAGATGCAAATGTAAAACCCAAAACTTTAAAAACCCTAGACGAAAACCTAGGCAATACCATTCAAGACATAGGCACAGACAAATATTTCATAACAAAGATGCCAAAAGCAATGCAACAAAAGCAAAAATTGACAAATGGGATCTAATTAAACTAAAGAGCTTCTGCACAGCAAAAGAAACTATAAACAGAGTAAACACACAACCTAAAGAATAGGAGAAAAATTTTGCAACCTATGCATCTGACAAAGGTCTGATATCCAGTATCTATAAGGAACATAAACAAATGTACAAGAAAAAAAGCAAACAAACCCATTTAAAAAGTGGGCAAAGGACATGAGCAGACACTTCTCAAAAGATGACAAACATGTGACCAACATTTGAAAAAAAAGCTCAACATCACTGATCATTAGCGAAATGCAAATCAAAACCACAATGAGATACCGTCCCACACCAGTCAGAATGGCCATTATTAAAAAGTCAAAAAATAACAGATGCTGGAGAGGTTGTGGAGAAAAAGGAATGCTTTTACACTGCTGGCAGGAGTGTAAATTAGTTCAGCCATTGTGGAAGACAGTGTGATAATTCCTCAGAAACCTAGAGGCAGAAATATCATTCTACCCAGAAATTCCATTACTAGGTATAGACCCAAAGGAATATAAATTGTTCTGTCATAAAGACACATGCATGCGTATGTTTACTGCAGCACAATTCACAATAGCCAAGACATGGAATCAACCTAACTGCTCATCAATGATAGACTGGATAAAGAAAATGTGGTACATGTACACCATGGAGTACTATGCAGCCATAAAAAGAAATGAGTTCATGTCCTTTGCAGGGACATGGATGGAGTTGGAGGCCATTATCCTTGGCAAACTAACACAAGAAAAGAAAACCAAACACGGCATGTTCTCACTTGTAAGTGGGAGCTAGATGGTGAGAACACAAGGACACAGTGGGAGAAACGACACACAGTGGGGCCTGTTGTTGGGTTGGGGAGTGGAAGGAGGGAGGAGGGAGAGCATCAGGAAGAATAGCTAATGGATGCTGGGCTGAATACCTGGGCAGTGGGATGATCTGTGCAGCAAACCACCATGGCACATGTTTACCTATGTAACAAACCTGCATATCCTGCACATGTGCCTCTGAACTTAAAAGTTGGAAATTTTGTGTCCTTTGTAGGGACATGGATGCAGCTGGAAACCATCATTCTTAGCAAACTATCACAAGAACAGAAAACCAAACACCGCATGTTCTCACTCGTAGGTGGGAACTGAACAATGAGATCACTTGGACTCGGGAAGGGGAACATCACACACCGGGGCCTATCATGGGGAGGGGGGAGGGGGGAGGGATTGCATTGGGAGTTATACCTGATGTAAATGACGAGTTGATGGGTGCAGCACACCAACATGGCACAAGTATACATATGTAGCAAACCTGCACGTTGTGCACATGTACCCTACAACTTGAAGTTTAATAATAATAAATAAATTAAAAAAAAAAAAAAAAAATTACTGACCAGACAAGGCGGCTCATGCCTGTAGTCCTAGAACTTTGGGATGCCGAGGTGGGCAGATCCATCACTTGAGTCCAGGAGCTTGAGACCAGCTTCTGCAACATGGCAAAACCCTGTCTCTACAAGAATAAATAAATAGATAAATAACAAAAAAAAAAAAAAAAAAAAAAAAAAAAGTTGGAAATTTTAAAAAGAAGAATGTCTGAAACTAGGGCTGCAATTATGTTACTACCTGATGTCAAGACCTCCCTGAGCGGGTAGTGGCTCCCACGTTGAAGAACTCTGCTTTGATGGCGTGTACAAGTAGAGGAGAGATTGTTGAATCTCTGCGTACATGCCTGTTCATCTCCACTGGAAATCACAAAACACCTGTCCCAGCTTATGCATGGTGATCCCCCTTCTCCGTGATTTCACTTCCTGCAGTTGTCATGACCGATGGTCAACCACAGTCTGAAAAACAAGTGAGCGCAATAAGATACTTTGAGAAAGACAGACCACATTCTCATACCTTTCATGACAGTATATTGTTATAACTGTGTTTTTTCTCATTAGTTATTGTTAATCCCTTATTGTGCCTAATTTATAAATTAGACCTTATAGGTATGTATGAATAAGAAAAAAAAAACAGCATATATAGGGATCAGCACTATCTGAGTTCCAGGCATCCACTGGGGTCTTGGAACACAGCCCCCGTGGGTAAGGGGCCCTGCAGTGCTCACAGCTGTGCCTGTGTGTTCTGGTATGTATCCCTGCTCACAAATCTAAACATTCTGCCAATCTGGTAGGTGTTAAATGGTATCGCATTATAGTTTAATTTCTAGTTCCCTATTTACTTGCCAGGTTTTCATGTTTATTGGCCATTTCTGTTTCCCATTATGATGTGAAATGCCTGTTCACATCTTTTGCCCATTGTCTGATTGGATCTAGGCATTTTTCTTGCTGGTTTATGAGGGTCTTTCTATGTATTACTGGATGGAATTCATTTGTTGTTTATATGGAGGATGAATATTGTCTCCCAACTTGTGATTTGACTTTCACTTTCTTTATGGTGACCTCTGGTGAACAAATGTTCTTAATTTATTTTTTACCTTTTAATGAAAATCTTAATACAGAAAAAAATGCAGAAAGAATAATACAATGAACATGCAAATACCCACCATGATAGCTAATTTTATGAGTCAACTTGGCTGGGCCACAATGCCCAGCTGTTTGGTCAAATACCAGTCTGGATATTGCTGTGCAGGTATTTTTAATGTATGATTAACATTTACATTAGTAAACTTTGAGTAAAGCAGGTTACCCTCCATGAGGTGAGTGGGCCTCATCCAATGAGGCCTTAAGGAAAAAGACCGAGGCTTCCTGGAGAAGAAATAATTTAGCCTTGAGACTGAAACGTACAAACTCTACCTGAGTTTCCAGCCTACTGGCCCACCCTACAAAATTCAAACCAGCTAGACCCACAACCACAGGGTCTAGCACCTTAAAATAAGTCTCTGTGTATGTGTATATATGGATATATATGTAATGCATACATATATTGTATATACTGTGTTTGTGTATTATATTAGTTCTGTTCCTCTGGAAAACCCTAATACAACCAGCACCTAGATTAAAACAACATAAGCATTTTGCCTTGTTTGCTTTCTCTCTCTCTCTCTCTCCATATATATATATATGCACACACACACATATGTGATTAATGTAAATTACAAACACATGGCCGTGGCACCTCAATCATAAATAAATAGTTCAGAAAATTCAGCATTCATCTCCAAAAATAGAGGATATTTTCCAATGAAAGTACAATCCCACTATCACATCTAGCTAAGTTAAACAATCATTCCCTAATCACGTTGAAAACATAATCCATATTCAATTTTTATCAAGTGCCCCAAAACACATTTGTTGCTGTTTGTTTCAGCCAAGATGGAGTCAAGTCCCATGCTTTGGGAATGTCTCTGTAGTCCAGTTTCTTCCCCATCCCCTGCCCATAATCTTTTCCCCAAGCCACTAACTTGTTTCAGGAGCATGGATCAGCGGCCAGACGATCCCAGACTCTAGGTCCCATTTCCCAAAGGTGTCATTCTACCTGCTCCACTCTGCCCTGCAAATTCCTGTAACTAAAGCTCAGAGCTGAGGACTTGACCATATGGGAGACTCCTCAGGGGATGCTGTTAGACTGTGTGCTCCTTAAAGCCCACATCGGAGGTAAATGATGTCTGCTTGTCCCTCATCAGTGAGGCAAAGGCCACCAGGAGAGAGCCAGATTTTTCCATTTGTTATGGTTTGAATGTTGGTGACCCCTCAAAATTCATGTTGAAACTTAATCCCCAATGCAGCAGTATTAGAAGGTGGGGCCTTTGGGAAGTCGTGAGGGCTCCACCCTTGAGAATTGGATTAACACCTTACGAGAGAGGTTTCACACAGCATTCACCCTTTTCCCCTTTCATCTCTTCTGCCATGTGAGGACACAGTCTTTGTCCCCTCTAGAAGATGTAGCAACAAGGTGCTATCTTGGAAACAGAGCGAGCAGCCCTTGCCAACACTGAGTGCTGGTGCCTTGAACTTGGACTTCCCAGCCTCCAGAGCTGTGAGAAAATAAACTTCTGTTATTTGTAAATTACCCAGTCTGTGGCTTTTTGTTATAGCAGCACAAACAGACTAAGACACGGTTGTAAAGTGATATCTTGTCTTTGCAACTAGCGACCAATCTGTGAGTGTTATGATGTAATTCAGGTCCCCAGCAAATATCTTCTTTTCTAGCTGGAGCATCTATTGATGGTCCTTGCCTTAATCACCCATCCCACTAGATGTTGCAAAGTACAAGTTTCTGATTGTGCAGCATCTAAAATAGTCCCAGGATCCCCTTCCTGATAGTGATACCCATGTGCCACCTCTACTCTAGAGCATTGGCCAGATCTAGTCATTTGCTCCTAACACATAGATTAAGGTCAAAGTGATGGGAAGTCACTTCCTCCTTTCTTTATTTAGGCTGCAAAAGGACTCTGCTATAGTTGGGATATTTGACCTTCCAAACCTCATGTTGAAATTTGATCCCCAGTGTTGAAGGTGGGGCCTAATGGGAGGTGCTTGGTTCATAGGGGTGGATCCCTCATAAGTGGTATGGTGCTGTCCTCACAGTAATGAGTGAGTTCTTGCTCTGTGAGTTCCCACGAGAGCTGGTTGTATAAAAGAGCCTGGTGGTTGGGCACAGTGGCTCACACCTGTAATCCCAAAGCTTTAGGAGACTGAGACCAGAGAGTTGCTTGAGGCCAGGAATTCAAGACTACTCTGGGCAACATAGCAAGACTTCATCTCTACAACAACAACAACAACAAAATTAGCCAGGCATGGTGGTGCCTGCCGGTAGTCCAGCTACTTGGGGGGCTGAGGTGGGAGGGTCACTTGAGCCCTGGAGTTTGAGGCTGCAGTGAGCTTTGATTGTGCCACTATACTCCAGCCTGGGTGATAGAGTGACACTCTGTCCCTAAAAAAATAATACTACACTCCAGCCTGGGTGATGGAGTGAGACTCTGTCCCTAAAAAATAAATAAATATTTTAAAAGACCCTGGTACCTCCCCACCACCCTGCCATGTGTTCTCTACACACGCTGGCTCACCTTCCACCATGAGTAGAAGCAGCCTGAGGCCCTCACCAGCAGCAGATGCTGGGGCCGTGCTTCTTGTAGAGCCTGCAGAACTGTGAGTCAAGAAACCACTTTTCTTTATGAATCACCCAGCCTCAGGTATTCCTTTATGGCAACACAAATGAACACAGACAGACTCCAGCTCCCATCTTCTTATCCTCTCTCACTCTCTCTACTGGAAGTCAGCTGCCATATTGAAAGCCATCCAATGGAGAGGCCCGTGTGCCCAAGAGCCAGTGAGGAACCAAGGCCCTTCATCCACTAGCCCGCAAAGAACCGAATCCTGCCCACAGCCACTAAGGGAGCTTGGAGCTGGGTCCTTCCCTAGTTGAGCCTTCAGATGAAGCCAAAGCTCCAATCACTAGGGCAACCTTGAGAGAGGCCTCGAGCTGGAGGACTCAGTGCTGAGCCACGCTCTGATTTCTGCCCTACAGAAACTATGAAACAAGAAATGCTGCTTGGTTTGTTGTTATTGTTGTTTGTGTGTTTCAAGGAAATGCTGTTTATTTCCGGCACTACATACATCACATTTTAAGAAAATTCCCCAAGACGAACATATTTTTAAAAGCTACAGTTTTTACCAACAAGACATATCAACTTAAAAAAAAAATTTGGTACTAAACCTTAACTATGATGAGAATGCTATTTATAAAATCTCCAAATAGAACCATATGCCAAGACTAAAAAATGTTTTTTAAAAAAGAACTTTGTATTTATTTACAACTTGACCCTCAAAAATAGTTAAGTGATTAAGACACGCCAACTGAGAATTCACTGAGGAAATACAACTGACTACTAGCCTGAAAATGTGTTTAACCTGACTACGACTAAGAAAAATGCAAATGTAAAATGAACCTGTTGCTTTAACCTTCTAAATTTGAGGCTAATTTGGCACACAGCCATGAATAACTAATACGTTGATTTTTGCCACTTTTTCTGTGTTCCTTAGCTGGTCCTCCCTTGGGAAGAGAAGCTCTTTCCTTCATCAGCTGGGACTACTTAGGAACCACTGAGAAATTCTTAATTTTATTTCTTAAGTCAGTCTTGCCCACTTATATTTAACTAGCAATGTTTTCGTCTCATTGAAGCTTTCAAATTTGATGACCTAACCTTTTTCAACACTCTATCTTGAGACAATTATAGCCAAACAAAAAGTTGCAAAGAAATGCACTGAAGGCACCACATAGCCTTTGCTCCAACATTGACAATGCACCCAACTCTACTACGGTATCAACGCCAGGAGCCAACACTGATCCAATCCAAGAGCTGACTCAGATTTCACCATTTTACTCATGAGTGTGGCACGAAGGCATCACCTCACACATGATTTGCTAATTACAAATGGGTAGATGTACCTTACAATGAGAAGATAGGGCAGTTAACACCGTCACACACTTAGTATTGCCACGTGTGGAACAACCTGTCATTAAGTGTCATATATGCCTCCTAATTTAATACAGGATGAATACACTCTATCGCCTATGAATTCTTCCTGCCAAAAATGCTTAATCTGAGTCTAATCCTACCTCTAGGCCAAACTTCCAGTTTACAGGAACTACAGGGAATAGAGGAACAAAATAAATGACACCACAGGAAACAATCGGCCAAAATTCAGTATGTGGGACAACATACACAGGAAGTGGCTTAAATTAAAAGAGATGAAGGAGGCTATAACTAAACATGTGAACTTTGATTAGATGCTGTTTGAACAAAATTACAAAAAGACATTTTGGGGGATAAGTATGGAAATTGGAATATGGACTAGATATTAGATTTCACCAGCTATGCACACACTCGTGTGTGTGTTTCTATGTGCTCACATCACATGATTCATGCAGCAGATACATATCTTCATGTAATCACCACTACCATAAAAAATGAGAGCTTCTGCATCACCACAGGCTCCCTCCTGAGACCATTTAGAGCCACGCCCACCCGGCAACCCAGCAACCCACAACCCTGGCAACCCCTAAGCTGCTTGCCTGCCTACACTTGAGTCATCTCAAGAATGCTGTATAATGACCATCATATAGCAAATGACCTTTTGAGCTTACTTACCTTTTGTCACTCAGCATAATTCCTTTGAGGTCTGCCCACACTGGAGCAGGTATTAATAGTTCATTCTGATGTGCCAGTGCAGTGGCTCACGCCTATAATCCTGGCACTTTGAGAGGCCAAGAAGGGAGGATCACTGGACCCCAGGAGTTCAAGACAAGCCTGGGCAACAATGCGAGACCCAGCCTCTCTTTAAAACAAAACAAAAAGGCTGGGAGAGGTGGCTCACACCTGTAATCCCAGCACTTTGGGAGGCTGAGGCGAGCAGATCACGAGGTCTAGAGATGGAGACCATCCTGGCCAACATGGTGAAACCCTATCTCTACCAAAAATACAAAAAATTAGCCAGGCATGGTGGTGCACTTCTGTAGTCCCAGCTACTCAGGAGGCTGAGGCAGAAGAAGCACTTGAACCTGGAAGGCAGAGGCTGCAGTGAGTCGAGATTGTGCCACTGCGCTCCAGCCTGGTGACAGAGCGAGACTCCGTCTAAATAAATAAATAAATAAACAAAAAAAAGTTCATTATTTTTTAGAGCTGACTAGTAGTCCATGGATGGACCACAGTGCATTCAACAGTTTGCTTTTTAAGGGACACTTATTTCCAGTTTGAGGCTATTATAAATAAAACTGTTATGAATAGCCAAGTACAGTTTTTATCAGCAGACATAAATTTTTATTTACTTTGGGCAAATGCCCAAGAGTGCAATTGCTGGGCCGTGTGGCAGTTGCATGTTGAGATTTATTTATTTATTTATTTAGTTTTTTATTATACTTTAAGTTCTAGGGTACATGTGCACAACGTGCAGGTTTTTTACATATGTATACATGTGCCACGTTGGTGTGCTGCATCCATTAACTTGTCATTTACATTAGGTATATCTCCTGATGCTATCCCTCCCCCCTACCCCCTCTCCATGACAGGCCCCAGTGGGTGATGTTCCCCACCCTGTGTCCAAGTGTTCTCATTGTTCAATTCCCACCTATGAGTGAGAATATGCAGTGTTTGGTTTTCTGTTCTTGTAATAGTTTGCTGAGAATGATGGTTTCCAGCTGTATCCATGTCCCAACTAAGGACATGAACTCATCCTTTTTTATGGCTGCATAGTATTCCATGGTGTATATGTGCCATATTTTCTTAATCCAGTCTGTCAGTGATGGACATATGAGTTGGTTCCAAGTCTTTGCTATTATGAATAGTGCTGCAATAAACATATGTGTGCATGTGTCTTTATAGCAGCATGATTTATAATCCTTTGAGTATATACCCAGTAATGGGATGGCTGGGTCAAATGGTATTTCTAGTTCTAGATCCTTGAGGAATCACCACACTGTCTTCTACAATGGTTGAACTAGTTTACAGTCCCACCAACAGGGTAAAAGTGTTCCTATTTCTCCATATCCTCTCCAGTATCTGTTGTTTCCTGACTTTTTAATGCTCACCATTCTAACTGGTGTGAGATGGTATCTCATTGTGGTTTTGATTTGCATTTCTCTGATGACCAGTGATGATGAGCATCTTTTCATGTGTCTGTTGGCTACATAAATGTCTTCTTTTGAGAAGTGTCTGTTCATATCCTTTGCCCACTTTTTGATGGGGTTGTTTGTTTTTTTCTTGTAAATTTGTTTGAGATCTTTGTAGGTTCTGGATATTAGCCCTTTGTCAGATGAGTAGATTACAAAAATTTTCTCCCATTGTGTAGGTTGCCTGTTCACCCTGATGGTAGTTTCTTTTGCTGTGCAGAAGCTCTTTAGTTTAATTAGATCCCATTTGTCAATTTTGGCTTTTGTTGCCATTGCTTTTGGTGTTTTAGACATGAAGTCCTTGCCCATGCCTATGTCCTGAATAGTATTGCCTGGGTTTTCTTCTAGGGTTTTTATCGTTTTAGGTCTAACATTTAAGTCTCTAATCCATCTTGAATTAATTTTCGTATAAAGTGTAAGGAAGGGATCCAGTTTCAGCTTTCTACATATGGCTAGCTAGTTTTCCCAGCACCATTTATTAAATAGGGAATCCTTTCCCCATTTCTTGTTTTCATCAGGCTTGTCAAAGATCAGATGGTTGTAGATGTGTGGCATTATTTATGAGGGCTCTGTTCTGTTCCATTGGTCTATATTTCTGTTTTGGTACCAGTACCATACTGTTTCGGTTACTGTAGCCTTGTAGTATAGTTTGAAGTCAGGTAGCGTGATGCCTCCAGCTTTGTTCTTTTGGCTTAGGATTGTCTTGGCAATGAGGGCTCTTTTTTGGTTCCACATGAACTTTAAAGTAGTTTTTTTCCAATTCTGTGAAAAAAGTCATTGGTAGCTTAATGGGGATGGCACTGAATCTATAAATTACCTTGGGCAGTATGGCCATTTTCATGATATTGATTCTTCCTATCCATGAGCATGGAATGTTCTTCCATTTGTTTGTGTCCTCTTTTATTTCATTGAGCAGTGGTTTGTAGTTCTCCTTGAAGAGGTCCTTCACATCCCTTGTAAGTTGGATTTCTAGGTATTTTATTCTCTTTGAAGCAATTGTGAATGGGAGTTCACTCATGATTTGGCTCTCTGCTTGTCTGTCATTGGTGTATAAGAATGCTTGTGATTTTTGCACATTGATTTTGTATCCTGAGACTTTGCTAAAGTTGCTTATCAGCTTAAGGAGATTTCGGGCTGAGACAATGGGATTTTCTAAATATACAATCATGTCATCTGCAAACAGGGACAATTTGACTTCATCTTTTCCTAATTGAATACCCTTTATTTATTTCTTTCTCCTGCCTGATTGCCCTGGCCAGAACTTCCAACACTATGCTGAACACGAGTGGTGAGAGGGGGCATCCCTGTCTTGTGCCAGTTTTCAAAGGGAATGCTTCCAGTTTTTGCCCATTCAGTATGATATTAGCTGTGGGTTTGTCATAAACAGTTCTTATTATTTTGAGATACGTTCTATCAGTACCGAATTTATTGAGAGTTGTTAGCATGAAGGGCTGTTGAATTTTGTCAAAGGTCTTTTCTGCATCTATTGAGATAATCATGTTGTTTTTTGTCTTTGGTTCTGTTTATATGCAGGATTATGTTTATTGATTTGCGTATGTTGAACCAGCCTTATATCCCAGGGATGAAGCCCACTTGATCATCGTGGATAAGCTTTTGGATGTGCTGCTGGATTTGGTTTGCCAGTATTTTATTGACGATTTTTGCATCGATGTTCATCAGGGATATTGGTCTAAAATTCTCTTTTTTTGTTGTGTCTCTGCCAGGCTTTGGTGTCAGGATGATGTTGGTCTCATAAAATGAGTTAGGGAGGATTCCCTCTTTTTCTATTGATTGGAATCATTTCAGAAAGAATGGTACCAGTTCTTCCTTGTACCTCTGGTAGAATTCGGCTGTGAGTCCATCTGGTCCTGGATTTTTTTTTTTTTTTTTTGGTTGGTAGGCTATTAATTATTGCCTCAATTTCAGAGCCTGTTATTGGTCTATTCAGGGATTCAACTTGAATAGACCTGGTTTAGTGTTGAGAGAGTGTATGCATCCAGGAATTTATCCATTTCTTCTAGGTTTTCTAGTTTATTTGCATAGAGGTGTTTATAGTATTATCTGATGGTAGTTTATATTTCTGTGGGGTCGGTGGTGATATCCCCTTTATCATTTTATATTGTGTCTATTTGATTCTTCTCTCTTTTCTTCTTTATTAGTCTTGCTAGCGGTCTATCAGTTTTGTTGATCTTTTCAAAAACTAGCTCCTGGATTCATTGATTTTTTGCAGCTCCTTGCCAGCAATGGAACAAAACTTGATGGAGAATGACTTTGACGAGTTGAGAGAAGAAGGCTTCAGATGATCAAACTACTCTGAGCTAAAGGAGGAATTCGAACCCGTCGCAAAGAAGCTAAAAACCTTGAAAAAAGATTTGACGAATGGCTAACTAGAATAACCAATGTAGAGAAGTCTTTAAATGACCTGATAGAGCTGAAAAGCTCTATCTCATTTGTCACGACAACTACGTGACAAATGAACAAGCTTCAGTAACCAATTTGATCAATTGGAAGAAAGGGTACCAGTGATTGAAGATCAAATGAATGAAATAAAGTGAGAAGAGAAGTTTAGAGATAAAAGAGTTAAAAGAAACGAACAAAGCCTCCAAGAAATATGGGACTACGTGAAAAGACCAAATCTACATCTGATTGGTGTACCTGAAAGTGACGGGGAGAATGAAACCGAGTTGTAAAACACTCTGCAGGATATTATCCAGGAGAACTTCCCCAACCTAGCAAGGCAGACCAACATTCAAATTCAGGAAATACAGAGAACGCCACAAAGATACTCCTCAAGAAGAGCAACTCCAAGACACATAATTGTCAGATTCACCAAAGTTGAACTGAAGGAAAAAATGTTAAGGGCAGCCAGAGAGAAAGGTTGCGTTACCCACAAAGGGAAGCCCATCAGACTAACAGTGGATCTCTTGGCAGAAACTCTACAAGCCAGAAGAGAGTGGGGGTCAATATTCAACATCCTTTCAACCCAGAATTTCATATCCAGCCAAACTAAGTTTCATAAGGGAAGGAGAAATAAAATCCTTTACAGACAAGCAAATGCTGAGAGATTTTGTCACCACCAGGCCTGCCTTACAAGAGCTCCTGAAGGAAGCACTAAACATGGAAAGGAACAACCGGTACCAGCCACTGCAAAAACATGCCAAAATGTAAAGACCATCGATGTTAGGAAGAAACTGCATCAACCAACGAGCAAAATAACCAGCTAATATCATAATGACAGGATCAAGTTCACACATAACAATATTAACCTTAAATGTAAATGGGCTAAATGCTCCAATTAAAAGACACAGACTGGCAAATTGGATAAAGAGTCAAGACCCATCAGTGTGCTGTATTCAGAAGACCCATCTCACGCGCAGAGACATACATAGGCTCAAAATAAAAGGAGGGAGGAAGATCTACCAAGCAAATGGAAAACAAAAAAAGGCAGGGTTTGCAATCCTAGTCTCTAATAAAACAGACTTTAAACCAACAAAGATCAAAAGAGACAAAGAAAGCCATTACATAATGGTAAAGGGATCAATTCAACAAGAAGAGCTAACTATTTTAAATATACATGCACCCAATACAGGAGCACCCAGATTCATAAAGCAAGTCTTTAGAGACTTACACAGAGACATAGACTTCCACACAATAATAATGGGAGACTTTAACACCCCACTGTCAACATTAAACAGATCAACGAGACAGAACATTAACAAGGATATTCAGGAATTGAACTCAGCTCTGCACCAAGCAGACCTAATAGACATCTACAGAACTCTTCACCCCAAATCAACAGAATATACATTCTTCTCAGCACCACATCGCACTTATTCCAAAATTGACCACATAGTTGGAAGTAAAGCACTCCTCAGCAAATGTAAAAGAACAGAAATTGTAACAAACTGTCTCTCAGACCACAGGGCAATCAAACTAGAAGTCAGGATTAAGAAACTCAATCAAAACCGTTCAACTACATGGGAAGTGAACAACCTGCTCCTGAATGACTACTAGGTACATAATGAAATGAAGGCAGAAATAAAGATGTTCTTTGAAACCAAGGAGAACAAAGATACAACATACCAGAATCTCTGAGACACATTTAAAGCAGTGTGTAGAGGGAAATTTATAGCACTAAATGCCCACAAGAGAAAGCAGGAAAGATCTAAAATTGACACCCTGACATCACAATGAAAAGAATTAGAGAAGCAAGAGCAAATGCATTCAAAAGCTAGCAGAAGGCAAGAAATAACTAAGATCAGAGCAGAACTGAAGGAGCTAGAGACACAAAAAAAAACCTTCAAAAAAAGCATGTTGAGATTTATAACCAGCCCCTGGCTTTATATAATATTCTCTCACTGGCGTTTTAACCACCTGCTCGATCCACGCTTAGGCCCCTTTCCCTTTCCTAACATTGTTTCTGTTTTGTCGTGATCTGATTTGCGAGCTTTGCTAATTTTATTAATCATTTCAAGGAAGCTTTTGGCTCTTGGACCTCTCTATTACACACTCCCCATTTTGTCAGTTCCCACTCTTACCTTTATTATTTCCTTCCTCCTGCATTATTGGAATGATTCCATTGTATCTAATCCAACATGTTCACCGGGATGCTCAGCTCATTCACTTCCAGCCTCCATCTAATACACGTACCGAGTCCACATGTTTCCTCCCAACTCCACTTCACCACATCCCTCAAGTTTTTTGTGCAACTTTTTCAATATCATTCACCTCTACGTATTTTTAAATTTTCATCACAGTTTCTTCTTTGGCCTATTAGTTGTTTATTTTATTTTTGAAACAGGGTCTCACTCTGTCGCCCAGGCTGGAGTGCAATGTTGTGATCAAGGCTCACTGCATCCTTGACTTCCTGGGCTCAAGCGATCCTTCCACCTCAGCCTCCCAAGTGCCTGAGACCACAGGTGCACATCACAACATCTGGCTAATTTTTTGTATTTTTTGTAGAGACAGAGCTTTCTTGTGTTGCCCAGGCTGGTCTCGAATTCCTGAGTTCAAACGATCCTCCTGCCTCGGCCTCCCAAAGTGCTGTGATTACAGGCATGAACCACCACACCTGGCCCCTTAGTTGTTTAGAATAAATGTTCAAACCACCTTGTTATCATGGGCCTCTGGCTTACTTGGGTGGGATGGGACACTGGTCTGAATGATTCTGAGCAGTGAGGTTGGTTGAAACCCTCGAGGCCCAGTGTTGAGGAGAGGCCTTGAGGGGTGCTGGATGGAGGGGGCCTGTGCCCACGTTCCACTCTCACCAGGGAGCCTGGACCAGCTCTCTGTCCTTGGCCTGAATTGACCGAATGACAATGACAGCCCCCTCCTCCCCACACATCCTGCTGCTGGGGTCATCTGGGGACACTCACCCCAGTAGGCCTGGGCCCAGCCCTGAGCACTGGAGCCAAGACCTGGTGCTATGGAAAGAGGCACACTCCTGCCCGCTGTCCTTATCTGTCCCTGACACTGCCCTTCCAGGCCTGGCTGGGCGGCCACAGGCTTGCCGGAGCATCCTCACAGCTCTTCCCTCATGCTCCCCACAGGAGGGCCCAGCAAAGTCCCCAGAGGCCACAGCCAGCCCCAGCCTAGGGGCTCAGTGCCCATCCTCCTGTGGCCATGGGGCTGAGTGCATTGGCCGCTCAAGGCGTCCACTCTGAGTGAGCCCTGCCTAGATGGTCGTGCAGGCTCTGAGGAAGCCTGACGCCCTCCTTCCTCTGCTGGGGTCACTTCGTCATTATTCCCTGAACTGCGGGTCAACATCGCACGTGCTCTTTTTGTGTCTATTGCACATTTCACAGCATTTCAAATGTAAGAAGCACCTGTGCAGGCCCAGCCATCCCTGCCACCAGCCTCCTCTGCTCTGAGCTTCTGCGTCCTGGTCTCGAGCTCCAGGAGGTCCTGGTCCCAACAGGTGTGGTGCAGCCACCAAGCTGAATGCAAGCCTGAGCTTCTCCCAGGGCTGACTCACCCTACCCAGTGCCCCAGTGTGGTCTGGTCCCGCCTATCATGCACGAAAACTGAGGCACAGCCATGGGAAGGAAAGAAGGCTGGTTGTGTGGGCTTCTCACTGTGATGTGGGCAGCAGTGGGCACCTGGCCAATGGCAGACACTCCCACCCAGGGCTCTTTGCACCGTCCTGTGCCCACAGACCCCGGCTCTCCTCCCAACCTCCCCCAGAGTATGTCTGGCAGTCTCTCCAGACCATGCCAGGGTGACCCATGAGGACAAGCCACTGGTCAGGTCTCAGACCCATCCAGGGGGTTTCAGCTACTCAGGCACAGAAGCACTGAGGGGAGCCTGAGCCTTTTCAATCTCCCAGCCACAGGGAACAGGGGACAATCATAGCAAGTGGGCCTCCCAGGCCCAGGATCCCTGCTGCGCCTCAGAAGGTAGAAGCCAGGCAGCACCCCCCGGCACACCAGGCCTGAGTGTCTGGAGATAAGGCTCCAGCACATCCTCATCTGCCCAGCATAGCTGGTGGTGCCTGCCTCACCTTCGCACCAGGAAAGTGAGGGCTTAGCCTCTCCCAGCGGCTCCTCGGGGGCCTCCCTCCTGGACACCTCCAGGCAGCTGTGACAATGGCAGGAACCCCCATTGTTGTCCAGCCCCTTTGTCCTAGGAGGAAACTGACAAGCAGAGGACTGGTGGGTTTCTTGGCAGGTCCAGAGACTCAGGGAGCTCCAGGGAGCTGCGCAGTCCCCTCCTCGCCTGAAACTGGGTGCAGTAAGGGAACCCTGTGCCACTTTGGGTTTTCACCTCCCCTGCCCTGGGGCTGATTCCCTTCCAGGCTGCAGTATCCAAACTCCTGAACAGCACAGGCAGAAGCGGGAGGGAGAACAGCACAGGCGGAAGCGGGAGGGGCCAGGAGAATTTAGGCGGCTGCTGAAGAGCAGCCTTGGGCTGATTAGAAAGAGAACTCAGGAAGTGCCAGCTGCCACCTCATCCCGCCTCAGCCCTGGAGCTGGAGGCTCCAGCAAGGCTCCTCAGTGGCCTGGCCTGGGGGGTCTCCTTAGAGCCCCCTGCATGGGTGGGTCCCACCAGGTTTTCCACTGAAGGACTGGGCCAGATCCCACACGTGTCACTGCCAGGAGTACCAGTTCGAGGGGCCACAGTTTGCCCCTCACCTGCCTGCTCAACCGTGCCCTCATCTGCCCAACAGACAAACCACAAAGCCTGTCTGGGCCTGGAGGGTGGGGGGAGCAGCTCTGAGCCAGCAACACAATCTGGCAGGGGAGGAAGAGGAAGGCCAGGCAATGCAGTTCCCAGAGGAGAGAAGGGCAAGAGTGGGAGCTATGGGGGGCTGGAGGGACACCCCGGTGCAATTCCAAGCTGAGACACAAAAAGCAGGGAGGAAGAGTATGTGTGGGCATGTGTGTGTGTCCAGGAGTGTGTGTGCATGTGTGTGTTTGCCCGGGAGTGTGTGTGCATGCATGTGTGTGCCCAGGAGTGTGTGTGCATGCGTGTGTGTGCATGTATGTGTGTGCATATGTGTGTGTGCATGCATGTGTGTGCCCGGGAGTGTGTGTGCATGTGTGTGTGTGCATGCATGTGTGTGCCCGGGAGTGTGTGTGCATGCGTGTGTGTGCATATGTGTGTGTGCATGTGTGTGCCCGGGAGTGTGTGTGCATGCGTGTGTGTGCATATGTGTGTGTGCATGTGTGTGCCCGGGAGTGTGTGTGCATGCGTGTGTGTGCATATGTGTGTGTGCACACACATGTGTGTCTTGGGCAAGAGGAACCTTCTAAGCAGAGGAGACTGAATGCCCAGTGTCCTGCAGGTGAGGACCACAGTGTGGGGAGCAACAAAGGCTGTAGGTGCAGGTTGCTGCTGTCACCCAGCTCAGGGATACAGACCCCAGGGCCAGAGGCCAGGGATCAGTCTAGGGCTTGCTGTGAGGGGGCGGGGACTGCTGTGAAGGGACAGGGCCTGCTGTGAAGGGACAGGGCCTGCGGTGAGGGGGCAGGGCCTGCTGTAAGGGGGCGGGACCTGTAGTGCGGGGATAGGGCCACTGTGAGGGGGCGGGGCCTGCTGTGAGGGGACAGGGCCACTGTGAGGGGATGGGGCCTGCGGTGAGGGGGCGGGGCTTGTGGTGAGGGGGCGGGGCTTGCAATGAAGGGCGGGGCCTGTGATGAGGGGGCAGGGCCTGCTGTGAGGGGATAGGGCCACTGTGAGGGGATTGGGCCTGTGGTGAGGGGACGGGGCCAGATGGTGCAAGGCAGTGCATGGCCCACCTCCTCTTCCCAGGTGTGCTCCTGCATGGCTGACCCAGGCAGGCAGGCAGGTGACACACAGCACATCTGGGCCCAGCCTGTCCCCAGCCCTCCCTTCCCTCACCACCTTGACCCCAGAGGCCACTCGTCCCCTCTAGCACAGCTCAAGGTGGAGGACGGCACCCAGCCCACACCAGACTGTGACACAAGGGGCCTAGCGTTGTATGATGCTTCATCTCTATGTCAGTGTGATCGGGCGACTGGGTGCCCTGACTAAACATTGTTTCTGGGTGGGCCAATGAGGTGTTTCCCAATGAGACTGGCACCTGAGACCATGGGCCCCGTACAGAAGACACCCCTCCCAGTGTGGGGGCCTCATCCAGGGCACTCAGGACCTGAAGAGAACAAAAGGCAGGGAAGGGAGGAGTTCACTCCTCTTTCTGGCCTCACTGTTGAGCTGGGACATCGGTCTTCTCCTGCCCTCAGCATGAAATTTACACAGTCAGTGCTCCGGGTTTTCAGGCCTTCAAACTCCAGCTGAACTATACAACACTGGCTGCCCGGATCTCAGCTTGTAGAAGGCAGATTGTGGGACTCTTCGGCCTCCATGATCACAGGAGCCAATTCTTCACTTTATACACACACACACACGAATACATATAAAAAAAAATCTGTGTTAATTCGCTGTTTATGTTATCAGGAAGACTTCTGATCAACAGTAGGCTATTAGTAAAGTTTCGGGGGAGTCAAAAGTTGTACGTACACTTTCAACTGTGCAGGGGGTCAGCACCCCTAATCTGGAGAACCCAGACTAGTACAGATGTTGGTGCCAGGGGTGGTTCTTGTCAAGCACGTCTGTGTGAAGAAACCACCAAGCAGGCTTTGTGTGAGCAATAAAGCTTTTAATTCACCTGGGTGCAGGTGGGCTGAGTCCAAAAAGAGAGTCAGTGGAGGGAGGTGGGGAAGGGGTTGCTTTATAGGAGTTAGGTAGGTAATGGAAAATTACAGTAAAATGTGGTTATCTATTGTTAGTAGGGGAGGGGGTTACAAGGTACATTGTGGGGCGATCATAAGATTTATTGTCCAGAAGAAGAATGTCACAAAGTCGATTGATCACCTAAGGTAGGGCAGGGACAAGTCACATTGGTAAAATGTTGTAATTTTGGTTAATGAGTTAAGGCAGGAACTGGCTGTTTTACTTCTTTGTGGTTGTTTGGCTGCTCCAGAATTCTTGGCTCCTGCAGGCCACCTGGATGTGTATGTGCAGGTCACAGAGGTTATAATGGCTGAGCTTCGGCTCAGAGGCCTGACAGTTCTGGCAAAACAGAAAGTTAAGGATGAGTTTTCTGAGTTGGTTTCAGGGGTTCTCGAATGAGTGCTCCCAGTCTATTAGAGTTTGAAAAGGCATGGATGACTCTATCTCAAGTAGTAAACCATGCTGATAGACCATGATGTAAGCTGCATACAGAAATACACAAAACATTTGCATTGGATACTTTCCATCAGTCACTTTTAAGAAGCAAGGAGCTAAGTAATCCTGTATATAATACTTTGAAATGTTTTTTGAAAAATAAAGAATATAATGTTGTTAGTTCATTTCTCTTAATGTCACTGGACAGAAGTGTTTCAAGAAAAGAACGAGTTCGGGGGTTAAAATTCCCAGCCCAGGCACCACATAGATGACCTAAGAGCTTCTGAGTATGTTCTGAGGAAGAGCCTTGTCTCCTGCAGCCAAGGCTGAGGTTGCTGAAAATCAAACACAGAACCTCATCCTGTAACTGAGTGAATTACAACACAAGCTGAATTCTCAGCCTCACAGGGTGCCTACAGTTAAAGTGAAGACATTGGCTGGGAAACAATGGGATCCTGTATGTTGGGGTGTGGATATGTGGAGAGACCCTATTGGAGCTGGGGACACCAAGCCCCTAAATTCTGATGAGTCTTCTTTGTCAATGAAAGTGTCCTCCCCACCTCAAGGAGTACTGGCCTTTCCACCTCCATCTGAGGGTATTAACCTGCACTGCCTGAGAAAACAGTCACAGCCTTAATCATAGGGTGTTACTCCTAAGGTAATCACTAAGTGAGAGAGTGCTAATTCCCTGCCCCTTCCCTTTGCTTTGAGACCTGTAACTAGACTCATGGCCCAGCAGACGTCTGAAAGTGAAACACACAGTGTAACCCAGCAGGTGGTGAGCCACACTCCGTAGGAACTACTTGAGTTCTCTAATTTATACAGACAGACATCTGGGGACATGAGAGGGAATGGATACTGAGGGTGTGGGACAATGGGGTAAGAACATAAAGGTGGAGCAGGCTGAATATATTGACATGGGGCCACCAAGCAGAGAGTCTGAATTTAAGGCTGCAGCTGGGGGAGTTAGAAAGGTTAGAACTCTTTCTAACAGTATGTTTGGTTGGTTGGTTGAAACATGAACCAAAAGGTGGCTAACAGTGAGTGACCTGAAAATACCAGACACGCCATGGTTGAACATAGAGGAGGGGATTCAAAAGCTTAGGGAGATTGGAACGCTACAGTGGATTTGTCATATAAGACCTACACACCCACTCTGGGAGGGTCCAGAAGGCAGACCTTTCATCAAAACTGTGAGAAACAGATTTGTAAGGGGAGCCCTGGCATTCCTGAAGAGTGCTACAATTGCTCTTCTCTTACTGTGGAAATAGTAGCCATTTAATCAGAAAACATAAATGCAATGAGAAGAATTGATCCTGGAGTAGCAGGACCAAGTGATGGCATTCAGCCATCAAAGGCAAGGTAGGCATAGTTTCTGTAATGGACAGCAGAGGCAAAGCAACAATCAGAAAGGTCTGATCTGTGCAGACCTATGGCACTGGCTACTTAGTCATTAGTCATTGTGTTCCTGAAAGCTGTAAATCAAAAATAAAATTTTAAGCCCTCAAACCAACCGAATGGAGCCCTGTCTCGGCCAAGGAGGTTTCCAAAGTAAACCTGAAAAATCTAGTTCAGGCCATGATTGGAAGGGTGGTCAGGCATGTCTTTTTTTTACCTTTTTTAACCTTTTTTTCCCCTTTGGAATTCAGGCACAACCGAGCTGCATTAACAAAACAGAGACCTTAAGACTGACAACCAGACTTTGTAGCAATAAGATAGTGAATTCCAGCCTGACTCTAGTACAGCATCACATGACAGATAAAGAAGGAAATCAAAATATTTTACTCCAAAATATGTTTTTTGCCATATTTTGAGATGGCCCTGCAACATTGACTTTTGTTGGGGGGGGGGGGTGGTTTGCATTTTTTTAAGGAGTCTCTATTAGCATAATTAGATCTTTCCCCTTCCAGGCTTTCCCAGTTCTGAAGAGGGTAACTGAGAGTCTAGCACCTTTTAAAGGTCAAATTGGAAACATTTGCCATCTATTGTCTCTGAGGGCAGCCACCTATGAGACTTCATCTACATAATAAGAACCTTGGTCTTCACAACCCTTTGTCTTAACCCAGACACTCCTTTCTATTGATTCCAGGTCTTTAGATAATAACTTCTTTCAATCAATTGTCAATCAGAAAATCTCTGAATCTACCTATGACCTGGAAGCCCACACTCCCCACTTTGACTTGTCCAGACTTTCCAGACTGAACCAATAGAAACCTCACATGTATTGATCGATGTCTCCCTAAAATGTTTAAAACCAAGGCACAACCCAGTCATGATGGACACATGTTCTCAGGACCTCTTGAGACTGTGCCTTCTGGTTCAGAATCAACCTCTTTAAATATTTTACAGAGTTGGGCTTTTTTTTTTTTCTTTTTTTTTTCAACAAAGTAAAATAGACAGGAAGCCTACTAAATTCTTATTGGATCTGTATAAGCATAAAACTTCCATGTTCAATGTACAAAAGTCTAGCCCTGAATCATAAAAGCACAGAGTCAACGGTCCTTCAGTCAACTCACAGACTTGAGCCAGTTTACAGATCCAGACTCCTTAAATCAAGAGAAGGCTGGGTCTTCTCCAGGAAGGACCTTGGTCCACTACCAAAAATTTATACTGTTACTCTTTCTCCCAGCCTTCTCATAGTTTCCCAGAGTAACTATCCACTGGGGAAAATGAAATAATCAGATTGACTGAGGACTACTGGACACTGGCTCTGAACTGACACTGACTCTAGAAGAGTGGAAATGTCACTGTGGCCCTGCAGTCAGAGAAGGGGCTTGTGGGGGATGAGGTGATCGGCGGAGTTTCATCTCATTGTTGGCTCAGTGGATTCCCAAACCCACTATTGGTTATTTTGCAGGTTACAGAAAGCATAATTGGAATAGACATACTGTCATGTGTCTATGATCGGTACATTCTGAGAAATGCATTGTTAGGAGATTTCGTCATTAGGTGATTTCATCATTGTGCAAACATCATAGGATGTACTTATACATGCCTAGATGGCAGAGACTACTGCCCCCACCAGGCTGTGGGGTAGAGCCCATTGATTGTAGGCTAAAACATGTTTTATTGCAGGCTAAAACATGCAATAAATACTTAAACATGCAATAAACATGTTTATAAATAAACATGCAATACATAAATAAATAAACATGCAATAAATACTTATACATGCCTAGATGGCAGAGACTACTGCCCCCACCAGGCTGTGGGGTAGAGCCCATTGATTGTAGGCTAAAACATGTTTTATTGCACAATAAAACAATGTGTTTTATTGCACACTGATTGCACAACATGTTATTGTACTGAATACCATAGGCCACTCTAACACATTGCTAATTAATTATGTATCTAAACACAGAAAAGCTACTGTAAAAATACAGTAGAAAGGATAAAAAATGGCACACCTGCATAGTGCACTTACCATGAATGGCGCTTGCAGGGCTGGAAGCTGCTCTGGGTGAGTCAAGGAGTGGGTAGCGAGTGACTGTAAAGGCCTAGGATGCTACTGTGCACTACTGTGGACTTTATAAATACTGTATACTTAGGCTATGCTAAATTTATTAAAGTATTCCTTTTTTCAATACTAAATTAACCTTAGCTTACTGTAACTTTTCACTTTATAAAGTTTTAACTTTTTAAAACTTTTTTACTCTTTCATAATAACATATAGCTTAAAACACAAACACATTGTACAAGTGTACAAAAATATTTTCGTTCTTTATATTCATATTCTATAAATTTTTTCTACTTAATAACTTTTTTTTTTTTACTTTTTAAACTTCTTTGTTAAAAACTAAGACACAAAGGCCGGGTGCAGTGGCTCACGCCTATAATCCTGGCACTTTGGGAGGCCGAGGCAGATGGATCATGAGGTCAGGAGATTGAGACCATCCTGGCTAACACGGTGAAACCCAGTCTCTACTAAAAATACAAAAATTAGCCGGGCGTGGTGGCGGGCACCTGTAGTGGCGGCAGGCGACTGTAGTCCCAGCTACTCGGGAGGCTGAGGCAGGAGAATGGCGTGAACCCAGGAGGCGGAGCTTGCAGTGAGTTGAGATTGCGCCATTGCACTCCAGCCTGGGCTACGGAGTCAGACTCCACCTCAAAAAAAAAAAAAAAAAACTAAGACACAAACACACACATCAGCCTTGGCCTACACAGGGTCAGAATCATTGGTTCACTGTCTTTCACTGTCACATCTTGACCAGTTTTGTGACTGGAAGGTCTTCATGGGCAGTGACATGCATGCAACTGTCATCTCCTGTGATAGCAATGCCTTCTTCTGGATACTTCCCTAAGAAACTGCCTGAGGTTGTTTTACATTTAACTTGTTTTATATGTAAGTAGAAGGAGTACACCCTAAAAAAAAGTATAGTAAATACATAATCGAGTAACATAGTTGTTTGTTATCATTGTCAAGTACTGTGGTGCTGTGCATAAATGTATGTGCTAGATTTTTATATGACTGGTAGCACAGCAGGTTTACTTACACCAGCATCGCCACATAACACAGAAGTAATTGATATGGTTTGGCTATTTCCCCACCCATATCTCATCTTGAATTGTAGTTCCCAAAATCCCCATGTATTCTGAAAGGGACCCGGTGGGAGGTGATTGAATCATGGAGGTGGTTACCTCCCTGCTGTTCTCATGATAGTGAGTGAGTTCTCACAAGATCTGACGGTTTCATAAGGTGTTTTTCCCCTTTTTGTTTGGCACTTCTCCTTGCTGCTGCCATGTGAAGAAGGACCTGTTTGCTCCCCCTTCCACCATGATTGTAAGTTTCCTGAGGCCTCCCCAGCCATGCTGAGCTGTGAGTCAATTAAACCTCTTTCCTTCATAAATTACCCAGGCTCAGGTGTGTCTTTACTAGGCATGTGAGAATGGACTAATACAAAATGCATTGTGCCACAACATCATTAGGTGATAGGAATTTTTCAGCTCCATTATAATCTTATGGGACCACCACCATACATGTACCCATTCTTGACCAAAGCATCCTCATGCTGTGCACAACTGTACTCTGCCACCAACTGAGTCCCCACATTGGTGTCCTGATGTGTGGGGTGAGGGCTACTATTGTGGGCCAAGTAGAAGCCATTAGAGCTGCCTCTACCTAGAAAAATAGTCAAAAGCGATACGATAATAGTCAGTCAAAAGCTGCATTTCCAGAGGAATTTCAGAAGTTAGTGCCACCATCAAATACCTGAAAGATGTAGGGCCAGTGATCCTCACCACAGCCCTATTCCACTCATCTATTTGGCCAGTAGGGAGGGCAGGTGGGTTTTGGAGAATGACAAGGGATTGTCCTAAGCTTGACTCCAGTTGCAGCTGCTGGGCCAAACTTGGTTCCATTGCTTGAGCAAATTAGCCCATCTCCTGCTACCTGGTGCACAGTTATTGATCTGGCAAATGTGTCTTTCTCCACCCCCATCCACAAGGCTCAGCAGAAGCCAGACCAGCAATGCACCCTCACCGTCCCACCTCAGGGGCCTCTCACGTCTCCAGCCTGTGTCAGAGGTAATTCTCAGGGGTCTGGATCACCCTTTCCTTCCCTAGCATGTCACACTGGCCCATTACACTGATGACATTATGCTAATTGGACATAAGGCACAAGAAGTAGCAATTATTCTATACTTGTTGGAGTCAGAGGGTGGGAAATAAATCCAACTAAAATTCAGAACCTTCTACCTTGGTGAAATTTCTAGGAGTCCAGTGGTGTGGGGACTGCTCTAAAGTGATGCATAGATTGTTGCATCTGAACCCTCCCACAACCAACGAGAACACCACCAAGCGAGCCTGTTTGATGTGAGGAAGACAGTTTCTTCCTCATTTAGGTGTCCAACTCTGGCCCATTTACTGAATGATTTGAAAAGCTGCTAGTTTTGAATGTGGCCCAGCAGCAGGTCCAGGCTCTGTGCAAGCTGCTCTGCCACGTGGGCCAGATGACCCAGCAAATCCAGCCTGAGGTATCAGTGGCAGACAGGGACACTGTGTGCAGCCTTTGCCAAGCCCCAGTAGGTGACTCATAGCTCAGGCCCTTAGGATTGTGGAGCAAGGTCCTGTCATCATCCACAGATAACCACTCTCTTTTTGAGAAACAGGTCTTGGACTGCGTATTAGTCTGTTTCGCACTGCTGTAAAGATACTACCCTAGACTGGGTAATTTATAAAGGAAAGGGGGTTAATTGACTCACAGTGCTGCATGGCTGGGGAGGCCTCAGGAAACTTACAATCATGGCAGAAGGGCAAGAAGGCACGTTTTACATGGCGGTGAGTGGGAGAAGAATGAGCAAGAAAGGAACAACCAAACACTTATAAAGCCATCAGATCTTGTGAGAACTCACTTACTATCATGAGAACAGCAGGGAGGGAACAGCCCTCATGATCCAATCACCTCCCACCAGGCCTCTCCCTTAACGCCTGGGCATTACAATTCAAGATGAGATTTGAGTGGGGACACAAAGCCTAACCATATCAGCCTGAGACTAGGTCTTCATAGAAACTAAACACTTGACCAAGGGCCACCAAGTTACCACATGGCCTGAGCTGCCCATCATGATCTGGGGATTATCTGACCCACGTTGCTATAAAGTTGGGTGTGCGGCCAGGCGCGGTGGCTCACGCCTGTAATCCCAGCACTTTGGGAGGCCGAGGCTGGCGGATCACGAGGTCAGGAGATCGAGACCATCCTGACTAACACAGTGAAACCCCATCTCTACTAAAAATGCAAAAAATTAGCCGGGCGTGGTGGCGGGCGCCTGTAGTCCCAGCTACTTGGAAGGCTGGGGCAGGAGAATGGCGTGAACCCAGGAGGCAGAGCTTGCAGTGAGCCGAGATCGCACCACTGCACTCTGGCCTGGGCGACTGAGTGAGACTCTGTCTCAAAAAAATAAAAATAAAAAAATAAAACATAAAATAAATAAATTAAAAAATAAATAAAATTGGGCGTGCATAGCAGTGCTCCATTTGAATTACAGTGATGTATGTGTGATCAGGCTCAAGCAGGTCCTGAAGGCACAAGTAAGTTACATGAAGAAGTGGCCCAAATGCCTGTGGCCCCTACTCCTGTTCCAGGTGCCTTCTCTCTCCCCACCTGCATCTGTTGCTGCACAGGGAGTTCCTCTCATCAGCTGACACAGGAAGAGAAGACTCAGGCCATACTTACAGGTGATCTGCTCCATAGGCAGGCGCTATCGGAAAATGGACAGCTGCAGCCCTACAGCCCCTGCGGCACAGGCCAAGGATGGAAAATTCCATTCCAAACACGAGAAATAGGAAGGAAAGGACTAACTAAGCACAACCAAATCCAAAACCCAACAGGACAAAATTAAATCTTAAAGCTTAAGAATAATTTTATTTGACTCTTTGTCCTACCTTCTGGGCACACTGGGGCAAGACTCCTCGTGGCCCCACTCCTACGGCTTTGTGTGCTTGTAGCTTTCCCAGGCTGGTGGTGCATGCTGGTGGCTCTACAGGTCTGGAGTGTCCTCTGCTTCCTTGGCACCACTAGGCATTGTCCTGTGGGGACTCTCCATGGCCCGACGCTATGGCAGTTCTCTGCCTGGGCCCCAGGCTCTCCATGACACCCAGTGGAATCCAGGAGCAGGCGCTTTTCCTCCACAGCTTGTGCACTCTGTGCATCTGCAGAGATGGCACCGTGCTGACCCCATTGAGGTTTACTGCCTGTGCCTTCTGGGCAGGCAGCCCAAGGAACACCTGAACCCACGTGAGCCTCCATGGGGGTGGGCCAGGGGTGATGCACCAGCTTGCAGGGAGGAACAGAGATTGAGGCAAGGCTGGGCAGCACACTCCAAGGTCTCATGGAGGCCCTGGGCTCTTCCTTTGAAGCCATTCTGCCCTCAAGGCCCAGGCCCTCCAAGCCTGTGATGGGCATGAAGGCCTAGAAAGTCTCGGAGATGCTTGGGGGTCATTCTCCCATTGTCTTGATGAGCAGCTTCTGGTTTCCTTCTACCCATACTAATCTCCTTATCCAAATATGTTTGGCCACACCCTTGCTATTCTCTCCTGAACACGCTTTCTTATTCTTGACATGGGCAGGCTAAGAGTTTTCAAGTCTTTAAGTTCTGTTTCCTTTCTATTATCAATGTCTTTAACTCATTTCTCTTTCCTCGCCTTTTGCTATAAGCAGTCAACAGAAGCCATGCAGCATTCAGAGTGCTTTGCTTAGAGATTTCTTCCAACAAATATTCTAGTTCATCGCTTCTAACTTCTGCCTCCCACAAAGCCCCAGGGCACGGACACAATTCAACCAGGTTCTCTGCCACTTTGTAAAAGGGCCGGCCCCCCTGCAGTTTCCAATAAGACAGTTCTCATGTCTGTCTAAGACCTCACGAGAATGGCTTTGACTGCGTGGATCTCCACCAGCATTCTGATCACGACCACTGAAGTCATCGCTACCAACCCAGAGGCTCTCTCTACAGCCCTGCCCTCCTCGGCCTGCACGGGAGTCACCTTCGCACCACCTCCGTTCACAGAAACGTGCGCTTTTCCAGCGTGCCCTTCAAAACAGTTCCAGCCTCTCCCGTGACCCGGTTCCAGCTCTGCCGCCACATTTTCAGGTGGTTGTTACAGCAACAGCCCCACTTCCTGGTACCAATGTCTGTCTTAGCCTGTGTGTGCTGCTCTAACAAAACACCCTAGAATAGGTCATTTATAAATCGTAGGAATGGATTGCTCACAGTTCCGGAGGCTGGGAATCCTGCGCTGCAGGAGGTGTCTGGAGAGGACCTTCTTGCTGCGCAGGAGGTGTCTGGAGAAGACCTTCTTGCCGCGTCCTCACATGGCGGAAAGTGAAAGTGCATACAGGCACCAAGCTCATTCCTCACCCTTTTATAAGGCACTGATCCCGCCCATGAGGGTGGAGCCCCCATGGCTTCATCACCTTCCAAAGGCCCCACCTCTTACTACCATTGCGTTGGGGACTAGGCTTCAACATGAATTTTAGAGGGACACAAATATTCAGACCACAGTAAGCCATGGCTAATGCACACAGAAAACTGAAGTTTCAGGATGTATTTGCTCTCATTCCTCTCCATCAACTCAATGGCCGCTGTCAGAAGGCTCTCAGGCTTGAATGGGCCTTAATCCCATCTTTGTCTTCTGTTGATCGGCCCAACTCAGGCATTTTATTGGGCCTTTGTCTCCCAAAGCTTGTTAAAATCCTAACGCTTGGAGCAATTGGCTTTTCCGCCCTTGCAGTGCTCTGAATTTCTGGATCCATCTCTCTGTTCACTTTCATCTCTGCTTGTAAGCTGGGCCTTCTTCCTCAAGCTGGTCTCCGTCTCGTGTTACTGGACCTATCACAAAACTCGCAATGTGGTGTTTTTCCACTTCGCCCCTTGGGCTCCTGGCTGAGCCTTCTTGTATTCCGCCTGCCAGGTCACCAGGAGTGATTTTAGCAAGTTTGCTGCTCCAGCACCACCAAGTCCCCATCACTCGGGCCCCCAGTGCCTGCTCTCTTGGCAGCAGCTGGGTTTGGGGGTTCCGATTGCTACCACAATACAGCCTGGCCTATCCTGACTAATACAGAAGCAGGCGCTGTGAAGGAGGGTGCTGCCATAATGAGAAACGCAAATTAACACATATCTACACAGTCTCTGTGGCGCACAACAGTCAGTTTTTCCTGCTCATGTGTCTGGGCTCTGCTTGACTGATCTTGGCTGGGCACATTCTTATGACAGCAAGTCGTGGCTGGCCTTGGACACAGGAAAGGGCGAGAGACTGGGGTCACAGATACAATCTATCATAGGGGGGCAGATAACTCAATGTTTAAATTCATAGGTTGCTGGACCAAAGGTGTATTTCAGTAACTGTGCACTAGGAAAAGGCCAATGCCCAGGGCTGGGGGACTCTGGGACCAAGTTGACACTGACAGCTGGAGTCAAGGCACCATCATGGGCCCATTAGAGGAGGGCATATGGAGGCCAGCAAAGTGCAATCCTGGTCCAGATCTGGCTCACACTGAGTCAGCCCTCTGCATCCCCAGAATGCTGCATATTCCCCCAGACCCTAAATGTACACTCAGACAATCTTGGTAGTTGGCTGGATCCTCATGTAGGCTCATTGTCCTGTAGGGTAAAAACTATCATAGTGTTACTGAGTAGAAGCCTCCGAAACTGCCCACTGCCTTAGCCAAGGCAATACACCAAAAAGAAAATCTCATTGGTGGGGAATGGCAGAGATGTGGGCCCCTTTGGAAGACTTGAGGGTTGTAGGTGAGGTGATTCCCATCGTCTCCCCCATTTCCCGGAGGATGCTAACAGACCGTACTGTCAACATGTGATGGGAAATTTTATGTGTCCACTTTATGTGTCCACTTCACTGGGCCATGGGGTGCCCAGATATTTGGTTAAACATTATTCTGGGTGTGTCTGCAAGGTGTTTCTGGATATGCTTAGCATGTGAATCTGTGGACAGAGAAAAGCAGGTCACTCTCTCTGGTGAAGGTGGGCCTCATCCAATCAGTTGAAGGTCTGACTAAAACAAAAAGATTAAGTAAGATAAAATTCGCTCTCCCTACCCATCTTAGTCTGTATTTGTTGCTATACAGGAATATTGGAGACTGGGTAATTGATAAAGAAAAGAGGTTTATTTGGCTCACAGTTCTGCAGGCTGTGCAAGAAACATGACACCTGCATCTGCTGCTGGTGAGGGCCTCAGGCTTCTTCCATTCATGGCAGGAGATCAAGGGGAGCCAGTGTGTGCAGAGATCACATGGTGAGAGGAAACAAGTGAACAGGGGACTGCCAGGCTGTTTTCAACAACCAGCTCTCAGGGGAACTCAGGGTGAGAACACACTCACTACCATGAGGATGGCACCAAGTTATCCATGAGTGATCTGCCCTCACAACCCAAACAACCCCATTAGACACCACCTCCAGCACTGGGGACTAAATTTCAACATGGCTGATATCCCAGCTCAAAGAGATGCTTGTCTTTGAGCTGGGATATCAGTCTTCTGCCTTCACACTCAGACTGGAACTTACACCATCAGCTCTCCTGGGTCTCCAGCTTGCAGATGGCAGATGGGGATACTTTCCAACCTCCATAATCACAGGAGCCAATCTACCCTAATAAGCCCCTGTGTATAGGTACAGCTAATCCCAAACTCCACCAAGCAGTAGCCCAATGATTGTTGCTGTGCCAGCTGTGCTGTATTGGCTGGAGCAGAGGGATATGGAATGGGGTACATGTTAAGCAGCCATTAGTGGGTGGATGAGTTCTATTCCATCCCTATTTTTAAAAAGCCCTGGACACATTTTGGGGGACATCATCATTCTGCCCACCACCCTGGGAGAGGAGGCACATGAATGAACCCACAGGTGTGGTCATGAGAGGTGAAGAGCTCAGTATCACGTGTTCATTCCCAACAGAGAGGATCCACCAGGGAGCCACTAAGCAACCAGTTAGACAGAATGGCCGCAGCCCTTGACTTCAGCCAGCCTCTGTCCTGGCCACCTGAGTGCTGACCCTCTGGGTGCATGCATGGAGTAGCTTTGGTGATAGAAAGGGAGGCTGACCATGGAACCAGCAGCACAGCTCCACCCACCAAGGCTGGTCTAGCCACTGCTGCCACAAATGCCCAACTTGTCTGTAATGTGGGCCGCTGAGAAGCCCCCACTAGGCACTATCCATAGAGAAAGCTGACCAGGCAACAGAAGCATCCATCCCATTGAGGGCAGCAATTCAACTCCACTAGAATTGACACATAACCCAGGCTGACCCCTAGGACTTATTAAGTGTTGATTCACCAAACAAGGCCTGCATAGCAGTGCCTTGGACCAAGGGTCCCACTTTACAACACAGGGAGGAGGTGCAGCCATGGCACATGGCATGTGGCCATGGCATCTGCTGGTCCTATCACGGCCCATACCACTCAGACGCAGCCAGCACCACAGAGCAGGGGAGCAGCCTTTTCAGAGTTCCATGAAGGCCCCAGCGTGGGGGTGATACTGTTCAAGGATGGGGTATCACATTGTGGAACTCGGTAATCCCTCCAACTCAACAGCCACCATGGTGTGCCATGTCCCCAAGAGGCCTGGGAACCAAGGGGCAGAAGCAGCAGCGTCCCCCGTACCACCACTGCCAGCGACCTGCTGGGGGTTTTGTGCGTGTTGTTCCCTCCACTCCAGGCTGCCAGTCAGGGGTCGTGGTTTCCACAGGGGACCACTCCACCAGTGGACAGATGGGAGACCCACTGCACTTCAGGCTACAGCTGATGCCTTGTCGCTTTGGATTTTTTGTCCCTGGAGACCAACAGTCATGACAAGGAGCCCCCAAACAGGGAGGGAGGTGGACTGTGGCCATCAGGAGGCAGTAGAACTGCTACTCCACGAGCGAGCAGGGAAGGATAAATTTGGTGCCTGGTGATCCAAGTGGTGGGACTTGGGGGACTCGGTGTTGCCTCAACTGTTTTATTGGTGAGTGGACAAGTACAGCAGCTGTGGCCTGAGCAGGGATGGTGACCAGGGCCTCAGACCCCTCACTGAGGAGGGTCCCAGTTGGCCCACTGGGTAGGCCACGGAGACCAGCAGAGGTGCCCACTGACAGGGAGGGAAACAAGCGTGAGTCAGAGAAGAACGGGGGTCATGTCAGCCGTGGCCAAGACCAGCTGTGGGACAGGGGCTGCAGTTGGCTATTTCTAAACTTGTAAACCCAGGTATTAGTCAGCGTTCTCCAGAGAACCAGAACCACAGGATATATACATACAGACATGAGAGGATTTACGAGGGGAATTGGCTCACCTGATTTTGTAGGCTGAGAAGTCTCACGACAGGCTGTCTGTAAGCTAGAGACCTAGAGAAGCTGGTGCGGGGCTCAGTCTAAGCCCAGAGGTCTCAGAACCAGGGGAGCAGATTGTGTAACTCTCAGTCTGAGGCCAAAGGCCTGAAAACTGGTGGTGGTGGAGTAGCTACTGGTATGAGTCCCAGGGTGCAGTGGCTGGAGAACCCGGAGTTCCGATGCCCACAAACAGGAGAAGATGGGTTTCCTAGCTCTGGAGAGAAGGAGAATCCGTCATTCCCTGCCTTTTTTTCTCTCTCTAGGCCCTCAACCTATTGGATGGTGCCCACCCACATCAGGTGAGGGTAGATCTTCCTTATTCAGTCCACAGATTCAAATGACAATCTCTTTCAAATCTACCCTCACAGATACCCAGAAATAATGCTTTGCGAGATGTGATGGCTAATTTTGGGTGTCAACTTGACTAGATTAAGTGATACCCAGATAGTTGGAAAAGCATTATTTCTGGGTGTGTCTGTAATATAGTTTGGATGTTCACCCTCCACCCCCCACCCAAATCTCATGCTGAATTGTAATTCTTCATGCTGGAGGTGGAGCCTGGTGGGAGGTGACTGGATCACAGGGGCAGATGCCACATGGTTTGGTGATGTCCTCGAGATGGTGAGTCACAAGATCTGGTTGTTTAAAAGTGTGTGGCACCTCCCCCCACCTCTCTCTTGCTCATGCTTTTGCCATGTGACATGCCTGCTCCCCCTTTGCCTTCTGCCATGATTGGAAGCTTCCTGAGACCTCCCCAGAAGCAGATGCTGCTATGCTTCCTATATAGCCTGCAGAAACATAAGCCAATTAAATCTCTTTTCTTATAAATTATCCACTTGCAGGTTTTTCCTTATAGCAGTGCAATCACAGCCAAATACAGTCTGTGACGGCGTTCTCAGAAGATATCGGCACTTGAATCAGTGGACTGAGTGTCTTAGTTCATTTGTGCTGCTATAAGAAAACACCTGAAACTGAGTAATTTATAAAGAAGAGCAACTTATTTTCTCACAGTTCTGGAGGCTGGGAAGTTCAAGATCGAGGTGGCAGCAAATATGTTGTCTGGTGAGGGACCCTATCTCTGCATCCAAGATGGTGCGTTGTGGCGGCCTCCTCCAGAGGGGACGAATGCTGGGGTCCTCGCATGGAGGATAGTGGAAGAGCAATACAGGGTGAACTGTCCCTGAAGCCTTTTTGACAGGGTATTAATTCATTCATGAGGACAGAGCCTGCATAGCTTAATCACTTCCCAAAAGCCCTGCTTCTTAATACCACCATGGGATTACGTTTTAACATGAATTTCTAGGGGATATGTTCAAATCATAGCATTCTACTTCTAGCCCCCCAAAATTTGTGATCTTATCACATTAAAAATACATACATTCCATCCCAGTAACTCCAAAAGTCTTAACTCATTCCAGCATCAACTTTAAAATCAAAGTCCAAAGTCTTATCTAAACATTGTCTACATCAGATATGAGTGAGACTCTAGGTAATATTCATCTTGAGGCAAATTGCTCTCCGGCTGTAAATCTATGAAATCAAACAAGTTACATGCTTCCAAAATATCATGGTAGGACAGACATAGGATGGGTATTTCCATTCCAAAAGGGAGCACTAGGAATGAAAAAAGGGATAATAGATCCCAAGTAAATCCAACGTTGAACAAGGCAAGCAAAATCAAATCTTGAAACTTGAGCACCATCTCCTCTCACTCTACGTCCCGCCTTCTAGACACCCTAGGGTGGGAGTTGGGCCCCCAAGTCTCCAGGTGGTCCTGCCCCCATGGCTTTGCTGGCTGTGGCTCCCAAGCATTGCAGTCCCATGCCTTTGGCTGTCCCAGGCTGGAGTTGCGCAGCGGTGTTTCTACTGGCCCGTGGTTGAGGGGGCCCTGATCCCATGGCTCTACTAGGCCATACCTCCATAGCACATGCTCTGTGTGTGCCTGCAGAGGATGCTGCCGAGGCTTATTGCTTGTGCCTCTGGAGGGGCAGCCTGAGCCACACCTGGGCCCATGTGAGCCATAGCTGAGGCAGCTAAGGAGTGCTACACTGGAATACAGGGAGCAGAGACTTGAGGCAGTACTAGGCATGGAGGCCCAAGGTCCTGTAGGCACCCAGGGACCCTCCAGAGCCCGGGGTTCCTCCCTTGACTCCATTCTGCCCTCAAAGCCCTAGAACCCTGAGCCTGTGATGGCCATGGCAGTCTGGAAGATCTTTGAGATGCTGTCAGGGCCCTTCTTCCGTTGTCTTAACGAATAGCACCTGACTTCCCTCTGTCCCCACGAATCTTATCAAATGGTCACTGGGCCACACCCTTTGTTTTCTCTCCTAAACACGTGGCCAAGCTGAGACTCTTCCAAGCCTTTAAGTTCTGCTTCTCTTCTGATTATAGATTCTCTCTTTAACTCATTTCTCTCTTCTTGCATTTTACTCTGCGCAGTTGGGAGAAGCCATGCAGCCTCCTTCACGCTTTGCTTAGAAATTTTTTCCTCTAAGTGTTCTAGTTCATCACTGTTAAATTCTGCCTCCCACAAAGCCCTCAGGCACAGACACAATTCAGCCTAGTTCTTTACCACTTTGTAACAGGAACGGTCTTTCCTCCAGATTCCAATAAGATATTCCTTATTTTGATCTAAGACTTCATCTTTACTTTTCGTATTTCTACCAGCTTTGGGATCATGATCACTTAAACATTTCTTTCTTTCTTTCTTTTTTTTTTTTTGAGACTGAGTCTCTGTCGCCCAGGCTGGAGTGCAGTGGCACAATCTCAGCTCACTACAAGCTCTGCCTTCCGGGTTCACGCCATTCTCCTGCCTCAGCCTCCCCAGTAGCTGGGACTACTGGCACCCGCCACCATGCCCAGCTAATTTTTTGTATTTTTAGTAGAGACGGGGTTTCACCGTGTTAGCCAGGATGTTCTCAATCTCCTGACCTTGTGATCCGCCCACCTCGGCCTCCCAAAGTGCTGGGATTATAGGCGTGAGCCACTGCGAGCGATGGGCCCACTTAAACATTTCTAAGAAGACTGAGGCTCTCTCTACAGATCTCTTCTTCTTCTAAACCTGCACCAGAATTGCCTTTAATACTTTGTTCACAGCCATTTAGGCTTTTTCTACCATGCACTCCGAAACACTTCCAACCTCAACCCGTTACCCAGTTCGAAATCTGCTTGCACATTTTCAGGTATTTATTACAGCAACACCCCACCTATGGGTAGCAAATTACAGCTCAGTCCCTTTGTGCGGCCATAACAAAATACCTGTAGCTTGGTCATTTCTACAACAAATTTATTACATCACAGTACGGGAGGCTAGAAAAACTGCAAGATCAGGACACTAGCAGTTTCGGTGTCTGGTGAGGGCCCCAGTCTCTTCTTCAAGATAAAGACTTGTCGCTCCCTCTCCTGAAGGGGACAAATGCTGTGTCATCACACGGTGGACGGTGGAAGAGCAATACAAGGTGAACTATCTCTGAAGCCTTTTTTATAAGAGTGTTAGTCCATTCGTGAGGACTGAGCCTTCATGACTTAATCACGTCTCAAAAAACCCTACCTCTTAATACCACCACAGCAGGGATTAAGTTTAAATATAATGTTTGGAGGCCAGGCGCAGTGGCTCATGCCCATAATCCTGGCACTTTGGGAGGTTGAGATGGGCAGATCACTTGAGGTCAGGAGTTCAAGACCAGCCTGGCCAACATGGAGAAACTCTGTCTCTACAAAACACAAAAATTAGCTGAGCATGGCAGTGCACCCCTGTGGTCTCAGCTACTCGGGAGGCTGAGGCAGGGCTTAAAGCCGGGAGGCGGAGGTTGCAGTGAGCCGAGATCGCATCACTGCCCTCCAGCCTGGGCGACAGAGTGAGACTCTGTCTCAAAAAAAAAAAAAAAAAAAAACTTGGAGAAGGCAAATTCAAACCATGACAGTAGAGAAGGTCCATCCTCACCCAACGTGAGTGGGCACTATCCAATCAGTCACGGGTCCAGATAAGGAAAAACGGTAGAAGAAAGGCGAACTCTCCCTCTCTCTTTGCCTCTCCACACACTCTCTTCTGGAGCTGGGACACCCATCTCTCTTGCCCTTGGATATCAGAACTCCAGATTCTTCAGCCTTCACACTTTGAGACTTGTACCAGTGGCCTCCAGGTCCTCAGGCCTTCAGCTGCAGACTGAGAGTTACCCGACTGGCTTTCCTGATTCTGAGGCCTTCACGCTTACATTGCACCACACAGCTGGCTTCCCTGGTCCCCAGCTTACAGATGGCCTATTGTGGGAATTTTCAGCCTCCGTAATCATATGAGCTAGTTCCCATAATAAATCCCTTTTCACGTATCTACATATCCATACCTGTATCAATCCTATTTTTTTTTTTTTTTTTTTTGAGATGGAGTCTCGCTCTGTCCCCCATGCTGGAGTGCAGTGGCATGATCTCGGCTCACTGCAACCTCTGCCTCCTGGAGAATCAAGCGATTCTCCTGCCTCAGCCTCCTGAGTAGCTGGGACTGCAGACATGTGCCACCACGTCCAGCTAATTTTTGTATTTTTAGTAGAGATGGGGTTTCACCATGTTGGCCAGGATGGTCTTGATCTCTTGACCTTGTGATCCACCAGCCTCTGCCCCCCAAAGTGCTGGGATTACAGGTGTGAGCCACCACACCTGGCCTCGATCCTACTTCTCTCCTATCAGTTCTATTTACCTGAAGAACCCTAACATAGGTTTTGGTATCAGGAGCGATTCTAGAGAAACAGAATCATAAGAATGAGTTTTCTGAATGTGTGTTGTGCTTTTTGGAACTGGCTTTCTAATATGACTTGACTTAAAAGTGCAAAGAACTCTACTTTCAATAGTACACAGAACACTGATGGTCCATGGTGTGAACAGTTTATGAAAATATGCAAATTTCTGCATTGTATACTCCTAGTAAACCACTTACAAGAGGTGAGGAGCTTAGTGACTCTGTATATGATATTTTCGAATGTTTGTGGAAAACCAAGGAATATAGTGATGTAGGCTCGTTACCAGTTGGTTGCTGCACAAAGTGAAGAAATCAAAGGATGTGCTCAGTGATTCAAATTCCCAGTTCCAGCTCTGTATAAATAACCTGTGAGTGGCTGAGTGAACCCTGAAGGAGAATCTCCTCTCCCGTAGCCCTGGGGCCAAGACTGCTGAAAAGGAAACAGAGTCCTCTTCATGAAACTGGATGAATTACAAAGCAAATTGAACTCTCAGCCTTGCAAGTTGTCCACTGTTACAGTGAGGGCATTGACTGGGGAACAGGGGATCCTGTAAATTGGGATGGAGACATATGGGAGGACCCTGATGAAGCTGGGGATGGTGAGCCTCTAAGTTACGATGAGTCATTTTGTCAGCAGAAGCAGCCTCCCTGCACCCAATGGCAGTGCTACACCCACCCCCAGTGCTACACCCACCCCCAGTGCTGCACCCACCCCCAGAAATACTGGCCTTGCCACCTCCTCTGAGGCATTAATTTGTGTTGCCTGAGGAACGGGTAAGGACTTCCCCTAAGGCAGTTGCTGATTTTTCTCAGAAGCCTCCCCAACCCCTCCCTTTGCTTCGAGACCTACAACAAAACTCACAGCCCAGCATCCACCTGAAGGTGAGGCCCACGGTGTGACACAGGAGGAGACAGGCCACATCCCAGAAGAGCCACCTGACTTCTCTGATGTATACAGGCAGACACCTGGAGGCATGAGTGGGAACGGACACTGGGTGTGGGCACTGGGGGAGGAACATGGAGGTGGAGGGGCTGGGTGTGCAGACGTGACCAACAAGTAGAGGCTGCATTCCAGGCTGCAGCTCGGGGACTTGGAAAAGCTCTATCTGGTGGGTTAGTTGAAACATGGATCAAAGGATGCCTGCAGTGAGTGAGCTGGAGGTGCTTAAGCCCCCTTGGCTTAACATAGAGAAAAGGGTTCAAAGATAGGGAGACTGGAATGTGACAGTGAAAACTTCCTCACCCACCCTGGAAGGGCCCAGAACTCAGACCTTTCACAACAGTGTCCCCAGCCCCCCAGGCCATGGACTGGTGCTGGTCCAGGGCCTGTTGGGAACTGGGCCATGCATCAGGACGTGAGCGGTGGGTGAGTGAGTGAAGCTTCATCTGTGTTTATAGCCACTCCCCATCGCTCACATTACCACCTGAGCTCCACCTCCTGTCAGCAGCAGCATTAGATTCTCATAGAAGCACAAACCCCACTGTGAACTGCACATATGAGGGATCGAGGTTGCACACTCCTTATGAGAATCTAATGCCTGATGCTCTGTCACTGTCTCCCATTACCTCCAGATGGGACTGTCTAGTTGAAGGAAATCAAGTTCAGGGCTCCCACTGATTCTACATGGTGGTGAGTTGTGTAATTATTCCCTTATATATTACAATGTAATAATAATACAGATAAGTGCACAATAAATGTAATGTGTTTGAATCATCCCCAAACCACCCTCCAACTCCGAGTCTGTGGAAAAATACTCTTCCATGAAACCAGTCCCTCGTGCCAAAAAGGCTGAGGACTGTGGTTTCACAACGCTGAGACATAGATTTGTGAGGGAGCCCAGTCTCCTTGCAGAGCTCTGCAATTGTTCTTCTCTGTAGGCCAGACTCACAGTGGGAACTGCAGTAATCAACTGCGAAACTTACGTGCAACAGGAATAATTGGATCCTGGGGTAGCAGGGCCCAAGTGGGGGCACTCAAGCACCAAAGGCAAAGTGGGCGTGGTTACCATGACCGACAGCAGAGGCAAAGTAGCAGTCAGACCTGGGCCACAGGTCTGACCCATGTAGACCTACGGCGCTGGCTGCTTACCATGTTGTTCCTAGCAGTGAAACAGACCAGAAGCCTGCTCGATTCCTACTGGATACACGCAGAAAACTTCCAGATCAAGTGGACAGAACTCTAACTCCAGCCATAAAAACCGAGAATCATGGCCTCAGTCATTCACAGACTTGAGTCAGTCTATGAATCCAGAAAGAATGAAAGAAAGCCTGGGTACCCTTGAGGAAGGACCCCAGGACTGCCAAAAATGTATATACACTGTTAATTCTTCCCCTGGTCTTCTCCAAAGGGGTCTATGGCCTTCCATCTGGGTAACTGTGTATTGGAGAAAATAAAACAATGTGACATTTTGGGACAATTGGACACTGGCTCTGTCCTGACATTGATTCTAGGAGATGCTGGAGGGACGCTGTGGCCATCCAGTTAGGGAGGGGCTTAGGGAGCCAGGGGATCAATGGAGTTTTAGCTCAGGTCTGACTCCGGGGTCCAGTGGGTCCCCGGCCCATCCTGCGGTCATTTCCCCGGCTCCAGATGCGTAAGTGGAACAGACACACTCAGCAGCCAGCAAAGTCCCCACATGCATCCCCTGACCTGGGCTGCTGTGGGGGGAAAGGCCAAGTGGAAGCCGTTAGAGAGGCCTCTACCTAGAACCGTCAGTCAAAAGCCATCCCACATCCCTGGAGGAACTGCAGACATCAGCGCCACCACCAAGCACTTGACAGACGCAGGGGCAGTGATCCCCACCACAGCCCATTCCACTCGCCTGTTCGGCCTGTAGGGGAGACAGGTGGGTCCTGGAGAATGACGGGAGACTGTCCTAAGTTTGACTCCAACTGCAGCTGCTGGGCCAGACGTGTTTCCATTGCTTGAGCAAATTAGCACATCTCCTGCTACCTGGTGTGCAGCTACTGATCCGGCAAATGCGTTCTCCTCCACCCCCGTCCACAAGGCCCAGCAGAAGCCAGGCCAGCAACGCACCCTCGCCGCCCCACCTCAGGGGCCTCTCACCTCTCCAGCCTGTGTCAGAGCTAATTCTCAGGGGTCTCGATCGCCTCTTCCTTCCCCAGGGTGTCACACTGGCCCATTACACTGATGACATCATGCTGATGGGACGTAAGGCACAAGAAGTAGCCACCATTCCAGACTTGTTGGTGTCAGAGAGTGGGGAATAAACCCAGCTGCAATTCAGTGCCTTCTACCTCAGGGAAACATCCAGGGGTGTGGGGCCTGTTCTAAGGTGAAGGACAAGTCATTGCATCTGAATCCTCCTGCAACCAAAAGAGAAAAACAGCACTAAGCGGGCCTGTTTGACATGGGGTTGACATGTTCTTTCTCTTTTAGGTGTCCAACTCTGTCCATTTACTGAGCAATTTGAAAAGCTGCTAGTTTGAAGCATGGCCCAGATCAAGAGAAGTCTCTGCAGTAGGTCCAGGTTCTGCGCATGCAGTTCTGCCACGTGGGCCACACGACCCAGCAGATCCAATGGTGCCTGAGGTGTCAGTGGCAGACAGAGACCCTGTGTGGAGGCTTTGCCAGGCCCCTGTAGGCACAGGCCTTTAGGATTTGGGAGCAAGGTCCTGTCATCATCCACAGATAACTCACTCTCCTTCTGAGAAACAGCTGTTGCCCTGCTTCTGGGCCTTTGTAGAAATTAAACACTTGGCAGTGTGAATCTATAATCCCAGCACTTTGGGAGGCTGAGGTGGGCGGGTCACCTGAGGTCAGGAGTTCAAGACCAGCCTGGCCAACATGGTGAAACTCTGTCTCTACTAAAAATACAAAATTAGCCAGGCGTGGTGGCGAGTGCCTGTAATCCCAGCTACTTGGGAGGCGGAGGCAGGAGAATCGGTTGAACCCGGGAGGCGAAGGTTGCAGTGAGCCCAGATGGTGCCGCTGCACTCCAGCCTGGGTGACAGAGGGAGACTCTGTCTCATAAAAAAAAAAAAAAAGAAAGAAAGAGGCTGGGCACGGTGGCTCAAGCCTGTAATCCCAGCACTTAGGGAGGCCAAGGCGGGCGGATCACAAGGTCAGGAGATCGAGACTATCCTGGCTAACATGGTGAAACCCCATCTCTACTAAAAATACAAAAAATTAGCCGGGCGAGGTGGCAGGCGCCTGTAGTCCCAGCTGCTCGGGAGGCTGAGGCAGGAGACTGGCGTAAACCCGGGAGGCAGAGCTTGCAGTGAGCTGAGATTGCGCCGCTGCACTCCAGCCTGGGTGACAGAGCAAGACTCCATCTCAAAAAACAAAAAAAAAAAAAGAGAAGGAAGAAAGGGTAGGAAGGAAGGAAGGAAGGAAGGAAGGAAGGAAGGAAGGAAGGAAGGAAGGAAGGGAGGGAGGGAGGGAGGGAGGGAGGGAGGGAGGGAGGGAAACTAAACTAGACAAGGGCCACCAGGTTACCATGTGACTTGAACTGCTCATCATGATCTGGGGACTATCTGACCCACGTAGCCATAAAGTCGTGTGTGCACAGCAGTGCTGCATCAGCCAGTGAAAGCGGGGGATAGGTGATCAGGCCCACGCAGGTCCTGAAGGCACAAGTAAGTTACGTGAAGTAGTGGCCCAAAGCCTGTTGGGCCACCCCACTGCTGCTCCCCTGCCTTCTCCCTCCCCATCTGTACCTGTGGCTGCGTGGGGAGTTCCCTCTCATTAGTTGACAGAGGAAGAGAAAACTTAGGCCAGACTTACAAATGGTTCTGCTCAGTATGCAGACACTACCGGAAAGTGGACAGCTGCGGTCCTATAGCCCCTGGGGGACATCCCTCAAGGACAGTGGTGAATAAGAGTCTTCCCCATGGGTAGAACTTCCGGCATGCACCTGTTTGTGCTCCACTTAGAAGGAGCAGATGTGTGACGATATTTGATTCATGGCTGTTGCCAGTGATTTAGGTGGATGGTCAGGTGCTTGAAAGGAACATGAGTGGAAAATTGGTGACCAAGAAGTGTATGGAAGAGATGTATAGACGGCCCTCTCTGAACAGGCAAATGACATCAAGATATCTGTGTCCCACGTGGATGCTCACCCAAGGGTGACCTCAGCAGAGGAGGACTTCAGTAATCAGGTGGACAGGATGACCTGCTCTATGGACACCAGTTAGGCTTTTCCCAGCCACCCCTCTCATCACCCAGTGAGCTCCTGAGCCAAGTGGCTGTGGTGGCAGGGATGGAGGTTGTGCATGGGCTCAGCAACATGGACTTCCACTCACCAAGGCCAAGCTGGGTACCACCAGCACTGTGTGCCCATCTGCCAGCAGCGGAGACCAACACTCAGCCTGACAGGCTCCATTCCCCAGAGTAATCAGCCTGGTGCCTGGGGGCAGGTGGGCGACAGTGGACAGCTCCCATCATGGGAGGGGCACTGAGGCTCCATTCTGTAGAGTGATCAGCCTGGTGCCTGGGGGCAGGTGGGTGACACTGGACAGCTCCCATCATGGGAGGGGCGCTGGTTTGTTCTTACTGGGATAGGTGCTTGCCATGGATATGCATTTGTCTTCCCTGCGCACCGTGTTTCTGTCGTCACTACCATCTGTGGGCTCAGAACGCCTCATCCACTGCCGTGCTGTCCACATAGCATTGCTTTGACCCATGAACTCACTTTGCAGCCAAAGAAGTGTGGCGGTGGGCTCATGCTCGCGGCATTCACGTGTCTTACCACGTACTCCATCATCCCGAAGCAGCTGGCGTGATAGAACGGTGGAATAGGCTTTTGCAAACACGGCTCCAGCACCAGCTGGGTGGCGATGCCTTGCAGGGCTGGGGCAAGGTGCTGCTCCAGGAGGCTGTCTGTGCTCTGGATCGGTGTCCGATATGTGGAGCTGTCTCTCCCACAGTCAGGATTCACGGGTCCAGGAACCAAGGGGCAGAAGTGGGAGTGGCACCACCCACCGTCACCCCCAGTGACCCAGTAGCAGGGTTTTTGTTTCCTGTTCCCATGACTTTACGCTCTGCTGGCCTAGGGGCCTTGGTTCCAAGGTGAGGAATGCTGCCACCAGGAGACACAACAATGACTCCATTGAACTGGAAGTTAAAGTGCCACCTGGGCACTTGGGGTTCCTCAAGCCTCAGAGTCAACAGGCCGATAAGGGAGTTTGGATGCTGGCTGGGGATGGATCCAGAGGACCCAGGGGACATCGGACTGCACTTCACACTGGAGATGTGGAAGAGCGTGTGGAATGCAGGAGGCCCCTTAGGGCTTCTCTAAGTGTAACCACACCCTGTGGTTAAGATCCCTGGAAACCACAGCAAGGCAAGTTTCCCTAGGAAACTACAGCAAGGCCCAGACCCTTAAGCACTGAAGCCTTGGGTCACCCGGCCAGGTACAGAACCATTACCAGCTGAGGTGCTTGCTGAGGGCAAAGGGACTACAGAATGGACAGTGGTTATAACTACCAGGTACTCCTGTAGCTTGGCCAGTTGCAGAAATAAGGACTGCAACTGTCACGAATGTTTCCTCTCTATTTTGTTAAGAAAGCATTTGTGCGTATGCGTACATACATTCAGCAAATATCTGTTTTCTTTCTTACTCCTTTATCGTGTAACGTAAGATCTACTGACTTTGTCTCAGTATCAAGGTATTGTGAATTTTACATGACAGTGTTGAGGCTGTGGGCTATTGGGAGAGACTTCACCTCCTCTTCCAGGGAAGGAGTCAGTGCGTGTCTGGTTGTATGTGGGATAGTTGTAACATGTTGGTTGGAACCATGACCTTGCTGCTGTCTATTTGGAGATGAAGTACAGTTTAAGGAGGCGTGTATGGGTTCCAAGCTGACAAGGAGTGAACTTGCGATGGTTCGTTTCAGCTGTCAGCTTGACTGGATGAAGGGATACCCAGAGAGCATGAAAGCATTATCTCTGGGTGTGCCTGTGAGGGTGTCTCTAGGAGAGACTGGCGTTTGAGTCCGTGGGCTGAGTGAGGAAGATCCGTCCTCACCCAGTGTGGGAGGGCACCATCCAATCCACTGAGGGCCCAGGCAGAAGGGAAAGATGAATTGGTGCTCTCTTGCTCTCTCTTCCCCCGCCAGAGATGGGACACCCACCTCCTACTGCCCTTAGACATCGGAACTCTTGGTTCTCTGGCCTTTGGACCCTGGGACTTATACCAGTGGCCCCTCTGACTGCGAGTTACACTGTCGGCCTCCCTGGTTCTCAGATCTTCAGGCTTAAACTGAGCCACACTACCAGCCTCCCTGGGTCCCCTTGCACAGGGCAAATCATGGGACTTCTCAGTCTCCACAATCATGTGAGCCGATTCCCATAATAAACTCCCCTTTCTTCCATCCATCCATCCATCCATCCAGCTACTCAGCTAGCTACCTATGTTTCTACTTATCTCTCTCTATGTCTACCTATACCTCTGTCTACATCTCTATATCTCTCTGATCTATCTCTATCTCTATCTCTATCTCTATCTCTATCTCTATGGTAATCTCGATCTATCTATCTGTCTGTCTGCCTGCCTGTCTGTCTGCCTGCCTGCCTGTCTGTCTATCTGTCTGTCTGTCTTGGTCTCTATGGATCTGTACTTATTTATCTATCTCACTCCGTGTATCTGTCTCTGTATCTATCAATCTACATCATGGAGGACCATGGCAGGCGCTCACCGCTGTGCACTGCACCGTCTCTCCCAGTGGGACCAGAGCACTGGTCCAGCCGGCTGCCCACAGCTCTCAGCTCTCTTCTCCCAAGGAAATGCCCTCAGCCAAAGTCAGGTCCCTCACCCATGGCTTCTCCCTGCCCTGGAAGCCACCTCTACCCAATGAATGGTCGATGGAGGAAGCAACAGGTCAGGTCCTTCACCTCAATTCATGGCCTCTCTAAAGGCCAATGCTCCAAAAGCACCCAAGGCATCATCAGAAACCATCTTTACGAGTGCAACACAGCTCAGCTCCCTGCACCTGCTCCTTCCCTCTCTCCCAGCCCTTGTCCCCAAGAGCACTCGCCACTTTACCCTTGACCTGCACATCTCTGTCTGGCAGTGTCTCGGCGAACTGAACCTCAGCGGTTTGGAAACAACAAATTCCAAAGGTCGTGCCTGGGCCTGGAGCTCTGCTGACACGGAAGCCATGCCCACCTGGGACCTGAGGGCGTTTCTTGTCTCGCAGGCCTGATATTGAGTGGTGTGCACCTGCACATACATGTGATTGTTAAAACACAGAACGGCTTCCATGCTGGCTGAACAGCCTGGACTTTGAGCCTCCAGATGTCCCCCAGAGGCCACCTGGTCCCTTCCCCCAGGATCCAAGCAGGGCATGACAGAGAGCTTCTGGAACGTCACTCGATGCCGTGGCCAACCCCATTCTGATGGGTCCGCACCATTCGGGGCTGCTTGTTAAGCATGACTAAAGTCACCGGCCGTCGTCTGCCAGGACTGCCACAGCAAAACGCCACAGTCTGGCAAAACGCCACAGCAGACATTTATCTCCCCAGCCCTGGGGGCCCCAAGTCCAAGCTCAAGTTGTTGTTGGGGCTGGTTCCTTCGGGGGCTGCGAGGGAGCCTCTGCCCAGTCCCTCCAGCCTCTGCCCAGTCCCTGCAGCCTCTGCCCAGTCCCTCCAGCCTCTGGGGCTCGCAGGCAGCCTTGTGCTTCTTGGCTCGTGGAGCATCACTCTAATCTCTGCCTTCACCTTCACACGGCGTCCTTCCTGTGTGTGCGTCTGCATCCAAATTCCCCTGTTCCTAAGGTCACCGGTCAGATCTGAGCAGGATCCTAATGGCCATATCTTAGTTACATCTGCAGTGACCTTATTTCCAAATAAGGTCACATATGAGGCACTGAAGGTCAGGACTGCAACTTGCTTGTCTTCCTATCATGGAATCAGACCAGCAGGTGCGTCACATTCTGCCAGAGGGAGAGCGGGCAGACGCCCAAAGGGCTGGAAGCTCCCGGAAGAACTGCAGTTGCAGCTGCTTGGACAGGCGTGGGCGCTCAAACCCTCCCATGACAGCCCTGGTTGGGGGCTCCATCCATAGCCCCTGATGGAGTGGGGCAAGGCCCTTCCTTCTGACCTACAGGACCTTGGAACCCTGGGCCACTGCAGAGGGACTCAGGGTCTGACCAGCAGCCTTTGACATGGCCAAGAGTGAAAGTGATGGGGACCCACAAGCCATCGGAGCTCTGTCTCCAGAGCCTGCACAGGGAGTGTAGGACAAGAAGCAAAGGAACCAGGAGCACGTCAAGGCGGACACCAGATTTGGAAGAACGCCCCGGGGGAGGTGCTCCCAGGTGAGTGGGGCAGAGGGCAGTCTCCTCCTGGGCTTCCCTAGGTCCCAGCCCGGCCCAGCTGGGCATCCCACCGTCTTTGGTATGATGTGCTCTCTGCCCGGGGCTCTGTGATGGGAGTCCTGCTTCTCTAAACCACGAGGCCCTCACAGAACCCCCCAGCACGTCTGAAGCACCTGGAGGAAAAAAGATTTATTTCCTCATTCATCGCCAGGTTCATGGTTGAGGCTCTCATAACAAAAGACAGATTAACAAGAGAAAAGCAGACACATTTATTCAATATCAGTTTCATGTAGTATAGGAGCCTTCAGAAATGAGGACCCAGCACTTTGGCAGGCCGAGGCGGGCAGATCATTTGAAGTCAGGAGTTCCAAGACCAACCTGGCCAACATAGTGAGACCCCCATCTCTACTAAAAATACAAAATCAGCCAGGCATGGTGGCAGGCACCTGTAGTCCCAGCTACTGGGGAGGCAGGAGACTCTCTTGAATCCGGGAGGTGGAGGTTGCAGTGAGCCGAGATGCCTGGGTGACAGAAAAAAAAAAAAGAAAAGAAAAGAAAAAAAAAAAAAAAAAGAAATGAGGACCCAAGGGAAGAGGGAAACCCGTGTATTTTAAATGTGAAGTTTGATGGAGAGTCATGCAGAAGTGTGACTGGATTGGACAAAGTGGGCGTACTCGTCCATTCTCGCACTGGTATAAAGAATACTTGAGACTGGGTAATTCATAAATAAAGGAGGTTTAATTGGCTTACCGTTCCCCAGACTGTACACAAAGCATGGTGCTGGCATCCACAAGGCTTCTGGGGGCAGGCTCAGGAAACTTACAATCATGGCGGAAGGCAAAGGAAGAGCTGGCACTTCACATGGCCAGAGCAGGAGGAAGCCCAGAGGAAGAGAGGGGAGGTGCCATATGCTTTTAAACAAGCAAGTCTCATGAGAACTCACTATCATGAGAACAGCACCAGGGGGGAAATCCACCCCCAGGATCCAGTAACCTCCCGGCAGGCCCCACCTCCAGCACTGGGGATTACTATTCCACATGAGATTTGGCAGGTACACAGATCCAAACCATATCAGGGTGTGGCCTAAGGGTGATAAACTGGGGGGACTTGGCAAGTCCTGCGGTCTTAGTCCATCATGTTCTGTTAGAACAGAAAACCACAGACTGGGTAACTTATTGGCTCCTTGTCCTAGGGGCTGGGAGGTCCAAGATCGAGAGGCTGCCTCTGGCAAGGGCCTTTGTACTGCCTCATCCCACCACAGAAGGGCAGAGAGGGAGAGAGAGACAGCCAGAAAGAAGGGGACCAAACTCCTCCTTCTGTCAGAGCCCGCTCCCATGACAATGATGTTAGTACATTATGGGCAGAGAGATGGGGGACACATTCAGACCACAGCAGCCCCCTCAACCTCCACATACTGCACATTGAGGGGAGGACCCGGGCACTGGAAGGAAACATCAGAGCCTGGAGAAGACCACCAGGCTCACCAGGGCTATGCCCTCACCCAGCACCCAGCACCAAGGGGCTCGTGGGAAACAAGATGGGTCTCTCGGTGCATGAATGTGGGGAACACACAGTCCACAGTGCATCCTGGGCTCATGATCTGAACCCCAGTCCTGTGCAGCATTGGGGAGAGGCTCCAGGCTGAGATCAGCCACATCTGGGGGAGGAGATAGTGTCCCCAGTCTCGCCTTGTCCCATGGACTCTGACAGGGGTTGAAGAAGCAAGGAGGCTCCAAGGACCAGGGAGGGGGAGTCTGGCCAGCGATCTAGGAGCATCAAGGCACCTGCTCCCTCTTGGCATGGCCCGGTCCTGTAGGTGGTCAGTTATGCAATGCCACTGCCTTCCTACCCACAAGGAGGGTGGGTGGACTCAGAGGTCAGGCCCAGGCTTCCTTCTTGACTCAGGCGAGGAACACAGGGGACTTTGGGCTTTGCTTATTCAATTAACAAATGAACTCCTAGTCTGTGCCAGGCCCCCATTTAAATGGTCCCTGGGATACAGCAGGGTACAGAATGGGCCCCAACCCTGGCCCCATGGCTGACCTTCTGGAGAGCCTGAGGAATGAGGGGTGCCCTCCAGGCACAGCAGATGGGGCAGGCTCTGCATTCGGGCACCAGCCGCTTTCCCATCACCCACCCACTCCACCCGAGCCCTTCTGGGTCAGCTGGGCCCCTGGCTCTGCCTGCCTGGAGTGCAAGACGCCAAGTTCCTTCCTGGACAGTGAGAGAACCACGCCAAAAAGAAATGAAAGGAAGGCAGACGGCGAGATGAGGGAGAGGGTGGGCACCCAGCCAGGGACTGCAGAGACGAGGAGGAGACACAGAGACCCACTGTCCCCAGCCACTGCCAGTGAGGCTGGCCCAGGGCCAGGAGCTCGGTGTCCCTGGCATGCATGTGGCCCCCCGCGCTCCCATGGCCAACAGGAGTGGGGCGGCCACCTCGTCTGCCACGAGCCCCTCCCACCTCCCATTCCCTGGTCTCATTTTTAAGTTTTTCTCTCCCAGTTATTCAGGATTGATTTGGAGAGCAGAGCAATAACTGCACGTGGTTCTTCACTTTCCTTCACATAAGAACCAAACCATCATCCACCCCAAGCCTCTCTCTCCAGCCTGCCCCCGAAGTGAGCACGACCTCCCTCCTCTTCCACGGCTGTGCTGTTCCCAGCGGAGGCCCAGGCTTGGCCATCCATTCATTCTTGGAGTCCTCAAGAGATTGTGAGCTCTGCAGTGGGGAGCAGCTGCTGTCAAAGACCCCGGACCTTCCTCCTTGCTGGGTCCACCAACCCCCACTGCCCGCTGGGCACTTCCAAGCTGAAGCAAGCTTGCTCGCTGAAAAAATCTTACCTTTGACCCAACTTCCCACTCCCAAGATACCCAACCTGGCCTCCCCTCTGGTTACCCCTGTGGGTTTCCCTCTGCTGATGGGGTCCCCTCTCAAGCTGTGGCTCCCCTCTGCTGATGGGGTCGCCTCTCCAGGGGGGCTCCCCTCCGCTGATGGGGTCCCCTCTCTGGGGGGCTCCCCTCCAGTGACACGGTCCCCTTTCCATATGGGACTCCCCTCTGCTGACAGGGTTACCTCTCCAGGTGGGCTCCCCTCTGCTGATGGGGTCCCCTCTCTGGGGGGCTCCCCTCTGCTGCTGGGGTCCCCTCTCCAGCTGTGGCTCCCCTCCACTGATGTGGTCCTCTCTCCAGGGGGGCTCCCCTCTGCCGACGGGGTCCTCTGATGGGATCTCTACTCCGAGGGGCTCCCTCCACAGATGAGCTCCCCTCACTGGGCTAGGTAACCCCCCTGCCCTATCTGTGTCTGCAGGTTGGGGCCAGGCAGGGCTGCCCAGTATCCGACAAGCTCCCCTTTCTTTTCTTGGGCACTGCCCACTTATTCAGGTCTCAGCCAGGCAGCCCCTCCAGGGGGAATCTTCAGAGTCCCCTTCAGCAACACAGCTTCCTCTCTGTGGCCCAGCTCATGCTGAAGTAAACAAGGCAATGTCATTAACAGCTGGTATCAGCTTGTACGGGGAACCAATGGCCCCAGAAGCCTCTGCGCAGGCCCAGGCTGTGAGGGTCAGGGGTCAGGAAGAGCCCCTGGAGTTGAAGGAAGAGCCCTCAGGGGTCCCTCCTCACAGGGGATGGTGACAACACAGTGGGGGACAGAGGGGTCAAGGCTGGGTCCAGGACAAGGTGACCCTGGCCAAAAAAGGCCAGGCCTGGTGGGCACCAGCATGGAGGGAACACAGCCGATTGGAAAAGCAGGACTGGGTCCTCTTCTGTGCTTCCAGCCCCTTTAAACTTCACGCAGCTTGTAGGAAGGGGATCAGAGGCCCGTGGGCTTCCCACAGCTATGCTGCACCTGGGGACATGAAGCCCAGGGTAGCTCAGCCAGCTCTGGTCACGGCCGACAGACCCTCCCACCAGCCTCACCCACCCCTCCTCAGGGAACAGGGTCCTAACAAGCTGCTTCCTTATCCCTATGTTGAACAAAAACTCATGGGTTCAGACAAGAGTGAAGGTGACTCCCCTACCACCCATCCCACCTCCAGCAGGCAGCCGCCCCCAAAATTATTGATTTATTAAATCAATGTCAGGTGCCAGCCAGCCCCACCTGTCCCCAACCTGCAGGCACCGACAGGGGTCACTCAGTACAGGGAGAGGAGCCCATCAGTGAAGGGGGGCCCCCCTGGAGAGGGGATCCCGTCAGCAGAGGGAAGCCCCAGCTGGAAACAGTAAATAGGCGGACTATTCACTGTCTTCCCCTCAAGCCAGTCCCACAGAGTCACAGAGTCCAGTGGCTACCAGACCTCCTGGGCCCACCCAGGAGGTCCCAACCCCACTCCAGCCAGCAGGACCATCTAGCCATGTCCCCTGGGCAGGGCCTCCCCCTGCTCAGCTCAGCCTGGATTTCCGGATTCCACTGCCTGCCAGGGATCCTGAGGAGGAGATAGTATCAGAGCTTCACCAGCCCTTCCCATACCCAGGAGTCCTCGTGATGATAACAGTGTGTGCACCAGGCTGTGCAGGTACTGGCCAGGATCCTCTGAGGGGACGAAATCTCCACAGTAGAGCACCTCTCTGATGTCCATCCTGGGCTTCCGTGGCCCTGCCTGGCCACTGCCTGCTGTTCTTGGTCCAGATCATGGACCCTCAGAGGTCAACCAGGCCTCAGCCTGTGCCTACAGCATCCCCTCTATCCACTGGGCTCCTGAATTGCTCCTTCCACCTGTCTGCCACCCAGAGCAGAACGAAGGGGAGGCCCCCAGAACACTGCAGCTCCCGGAGAGACTCCCGTCCCCACCCCACACGCCATCACCACAAATTGCCAGAGACTCCCGTCCCCACCCCACACGCCATCACCACAAACTGCCAGAGACTCCCGTCCCCACCCCACACGCCATCACCACAAACTGCCGGAGAGTTTAGCGGATCCCATGACTTGGGGTCTCCAAAGAGACCCCCGGGACATCTCATCAAGACTCCCCTGGGCACCACACGCTCAGGCTTCCCACCCCTGGCCTACCCCACGGGGTGTGCCCAGTCCCACATCTCACCCCAAATCCATGCATGCATGAGCCTGAAAGCACCACACACCCTCTGGTGCTCAGTCTTCTCCTCCCTGGGGTCCCCCACACCCTCTGGTGCTCAGTCCTCCCCTCCTCCCTGGGGTCCCCCACACCCTCTGGTGCTCAGTCCTCCCCTCCTCCCTGGGGTCCCCCACACCCTCTGGTGCTCAGTCCTCCCCTCCTCCCTGGGGTCCCCCACACCCTCTGTTGCTCAGTCCTCCCCTCCTCCCTGGGGTCCCCCGCACCCTCTGGTGCTCAGTCCTCCCTTCCTCCCTGGGGTCCCCTGCACCCTCTGGTGCTCAGTCCTCCCTTCCTCCCTGGGGTCCCCCGCATCCTCTGGTGCTCAGTCCTCCCCTCCTCCCTGGGGTCCCCCACACCCTCTGGTGCTCAGTCCTCCCCTCCTCCCTGGGGTCCCCTCCCTGCCCCCAAGCCTTGCCTCCCCTTGCAAACCTCACAAGAGGATTGTTTACTCTCCTGAAAGCAGAGAGGGCCCTTTTCTTGGAACCTCTCGGCCATCTCTGCCTCCAGTCCCAGCTGTTGTCAGCCCTGGCCTGGCCCCAGCAGGAAGCGATCACTGCTCTCCCTGCTTCCCGTCCTGCCCCAAGGTCTGTTCTTGCCCTTCGGCCAGAGAGGTTTAAAAGCACAACTCGGGCCCTGTGTGCCCTGCCCCCCAGGACTCCACACCTCTGAGCACCCGCACAGTAACACAGAGGCTCCCAGCCCCGCCTCGCCCCAGGGTCCCTTTCAACACTATCTGGACTTGGGCCTTTGCTATTCCCAGGGCCTGGAAGGGCCCCCTCATCCCCCAAGTGTCAAACAAAGGCCTCAGAACAGTGTCCCTGCCTGGCGTGCTTGGTCTTGACTGCTAGGCCCCAAATCATTCCTTTTCCCATTGCCGCTTGGTTTCTCTGTAGTTCAGGTCACTACCCCAAATTCCTGAATTGAGTGACGTGTCCACCTATTTAATGTTTTCCCCCTCTAGACTGGGAGCCCTACAAAGGCAGGGCCCCCTGGGCAAGAACAGTGCCCGCCAGGAGCCCCTGGAGAAGATGGCTACACGTGTGCCCCAGGCCCCAGATGGCACTCAGCCCTGCCTGTCAATGCTGGACATAGGGCAGTTTTTTTGTGTTTTTTTTTTGTTTGTTTGTTTGTTTTTTTGAGACAGAGTCTCCCTCAGTCACCCAGGCTGGAGTGCAGCGGTGCGAACTCGGCTCACTGCAAGCTCCGCCTCCCGGGTTCACGCCATTCTCCTGCCTCAGCCTCCCGAGTAGTTGGGACTGCAGGCACCGCCACCTCGCCCGGCTAATTTTTTGTATTTTTAGTAGAGATGGGGTTTCACCGTGTTAGTCAGGATGGTCTCGATCTGTGACCTTGTGATCCGCCCGCCTCGGCCTCCCAAAGTGCTGGGGTTACAGGCGTGAGTCACCGCGCCCGGCCAATAGGGCAGTTTTTATCCCGGCTTTCTACACAAGGAGGAAAGGCTAACCATGCCGGCGGGCAGCGGCCGGATCACATATGTCAATAGAACTCTGACCCCTGAGAAGCCTGGAAGCCAAACCACACCTCTGTAGGAATCAGCCCAGAGGCTCAGGCCACGGCTAATGGCTACCAGGTTCCCTATTTTTGCCCCCAACTCAAGACCAACTGGAGGAAGGCAAATATGCCCCTCATGAAGGGTGGCTGCCTCCAGCTTCCCCAGCCCACAGCCTCAGCCTCCCCAGCCTGCTGCCTCTAGCAGCACACATCTGAAGCCGCCTCTCTTGGTTGGTTTTGTTGGTATTTTGGAAAGTTTTTCTTTTTTTTTTTTTTTGAGACAGAGTCTCGCTCAGTCGCCCAGGCTGGAGTGCAGTGGTGCAATCTCGGCTCACTGCAAGCTCCGCCTCCCGGGTTCACGCCATTCTCCTGCCTCAGCCTCCCAAATAGCTGGGACTACAGGTGCCCGCCACCTCGCTAAATTTTTTTTGTATTTTTAGTAGACACGGGGTTTCACTGTGTTAGCCAGGATAGTCTTGATCTCCTGACCTCATGATCCACCTGTCTCGGCTTCCCAATGTGCTGGGATTACAGGCGTGAGCCACTGCGCCCGGCCTTTGGAAGGTCTTTTATACCTTTATTGAGATAAAATTCATATAGCATAAAACTTAGCAATTTAAACTGTAGACTTAGTGTGGTGTGACTTTAGAGTAGTCACAGAATCGTGCAACCATCACCACTGCCTAATTTTAGAACATTTTCAACATCCCAAAGACAGACCCCCATAGATACCTGTTAGCACCCACTCCCCATCGTGTCCGCAAAGCCCCAGGCAGCCACTCAGCAATCTACTTTCCATCTCTATTTATTTGTCCATTCTAACCACTTGGAAAAAAATGGAATCACAACAGTCTTTTGGGTTTGGCTTCTTTCCCTCAGCATCATTTCCTCAAAGTTCATCCATGTTGTAGCTTGTATCAGTACTTTGTTTATTTTTATGGCTGAATAATATTCCATTGTATGGGTAGATCAATATTTTGTTTATTTATTTATTCGTTGATGAATATTTGAATTGTTCCCACTTTTTAGCTATTAAAACTAGCGCTGGCTGCGTGCAGTGGCTCATGCCTGTAATCCTAGCACTTTGGGAAGATGAGGCAGGTGGATCACTTGAGGCCAAGAGTTTGAGATCAGCCTGGCCCACATGGTGAAACCCCCTGTCTCTACTAAAAATACAAAAATTAGCCAGGCATGGTGGTGCATGCCTGTAATCTCAGCTACTCAGGAGGCTGAGGCAGAAGAATCTCTTGAATCCAGGGGGCGGAGGTTGCAGTGCGCCACTGCACTCCAGCCTGGGCAACAGAGCAAGACTCTGTCTCAAAAAACAAAACAAAACAACAAAACAAACCAGTACTGCTATGAACATATATGTGCATATTGTTATACAGACATACGCTTTCATTTCTCTTGGATACACACACACACACACACACACATGTCTAGGAGTGCAATTGCTGGTTTTTATGGCAACTCTGTGTTAAGCATTTTGAGAAACGGCCAGTCTGTTTTCCAAAGTGGCTGCACTATTTTGCATTCCCACCAGCAATGAAGGAGGGTTCTAACTTCTCCATGCCTCTGCCAACGCTTGTTACTGTCTGTCTCTTTTATTTATAGCCGTGGTATCTCGCTGTGTTTTGATTTGCATTTCCCTGATGACTAATAATGGGGACATCTTTTCGTGAGCTTATCGGTCATGCGTACGTCTTCTATGGAGCAAGGTCTATTGTAATCCTTTATCCATCATTAAAGGTAGGTGGTTTGTCTTTTTGTTGGTAAGTTATAAGAGTTCTTTACATGTTTAGATACTACTCCCTTATCAAATAGATGATTCACAAAGGTTTTTTCCCATTTCGTGGGTTGCCTTTCCACTTCCTTGATGGTGTCCTTTGATGCACAAAAGTTTTTAGCTTTGGCCAAGTCTAATTTCTCTATTTTTTCTTTTGTTGCCTGTGCTTTTGGTAGTGTATATTAAAAACCATTGTTTAACACAAGGTCATCAAGACTTATTCCTATGTCCTTTCCTAAGGATTTTATTTTTTATTTTCTTTTTCCTTTCTTTTTTTTTTTTTTTTTTTTGAGATAAAGTCTCTCTCTGTCGCCGAAGCTGGAGTGCAGCGGTGCAATCTCGGCTCACTGCAACCTCTGCCTCCTGGGTTCAAGTGATTCTTCTGCCTCAGCCTCCCGAGTAGCTGCGATTACAAGCGCCCGCCACCACCACGCCCAGTTAATTGTGTTTTTAGTAGAGACGGGGTTTCACCATGTTGGCCAGGCTGGACTCAAACTCCTGATCTCAGGTGATCCACTCGCCTTGTCCTCCCAAAGTGCTGGGATCACAGGTGTGAGCCACTGCGCCTGGCCTTCCTAAGGATTTTATAATTTTAGGGCTTACATTTAGGTCTACGATCCATTTTGAGTTAATTTTTGTGCACAGCATGAGGTCGGGGTCCAACTTCATTCTTTTGCACATGGATATCCAGTTGTCCCAGCACCATTTTCTGAAAAGACTATTCCTTACCCCATTGAATTGTCTTGGCACCCTTGTCAAAAATCAACTGATGGCTGGTCTGAAGGCAGTGAGTTATCGCAATTGATTGTTCACAGTCAGCTACAGATGGAACACCTCGTTCTACTCTTTCCCCCCTTCTCACTGCTGCACTTGAATTGTCTTTAAAAAAATCAATTGACCATAAATGCAAGGATTTGTTTCTGGAGTCTCAACTTTACTGCATTGATCTGTATGCCTATCCCTATGCCAGTACCACACTGTCTTGATTACTGTAGCTTTGCAGTAAGTTTGAATCAGGAAATGTGAGCCCTCCAATTTTGCTCTTCTCTTTCTAGATTGTTTTGGCTCTTCTAAAATACAAATACAAAACCCTTGTATTTTCTTATGAATTTCCTTATGAATTGGAGGACCAGCTTGTAAAAAGACAGATTTTGATAGAGATTGTGAAGCTATAGATGAATTCGGGAGTTTTGCCATCTTAACAATATCATGTCTCCTGATCCATGACTGCAGGATATCTTTCCATTTAATTCGATATTCTTTGATTTCTTTCTAAAATATTTTGTATTTTTCAGTACACAAGTTTTACGCTTCTTTTGCTAAAATTATTTCTAGGTATGTCCTTTTTGCCGATATTATAAATATTGTCTTCTTAATTTCGTTTTTGGATTGTTCATTGCTAGGGTATAGAAATAAAATTGATTTTTGTATATTGATCTTGTATCCTGCCACATTGCTATGCATGTTTATTAGTTTTAAGGTTTTTAGTGGATTTTCTATATATGATGTCATATAACCAGCAAATAGAAAGTTTTATGTCTTAGTCCCTTCGAGCTGCCACAACAGACTGCCATAAACCGAGTGACTTATAAACAACACAAATGTATTTCCCACAGTTCTGGAGACTGGGAAGTCCAAGATCAAGGCACCAGTAGGTTTGGTGTCTGGTTGGGGCCTACTTCTGGGTTCATAGATAGCTGTCTTCTCACTGTGTCCGCCATAGTGAAAGGAAGGGGCCCAGGGTCTTTCTAAGGCTTCGTTTATAAGGACACTAATCCAATTTAGGAAGGCTCTGACCTCATCACCTAATCTCCCAAAGGCTTCACTTCCAAATGCCATCACCTGGGGAGTAAGAATTTCAACACTGGGGTGGGGCACAGATATTCAACATAGCATTTTACTTCTTCCTTTCTAATATGGGTGCCCTTAACGTCTTTTTCTTACCTAATTGCCCTGCCAGAGCCTTCCGGACAGTGTTGAATGGTAGTGGGGAGTGTTCACCCTACCTTACTCCTGATCGGAGGGGAAGAGCTACCCGCCTTTCACCATTGAACACCACATTAGCTGGGGTATTTTTGTCAGTGCTGTTTATCAGGTGGAGGCAGGTCCTTTCCATTTCTAGTGAGTTCAATGCTTCTTTATGAGGGAAGAGTGTGAGCTTTCATTTGGGTGCTTCCCCTGCGTCTGTTGAGATGATCGTATGGTTTCTGTCCCTTATTCTATTGATATGGCGTATTTATTACCTTGGTTGCTTTTTGGGTGTTGATAATATCCAAACACTTCTGCCACCCCTTTTAATAGAAAGTTGTACAACTCCCCAACCTGCCTGTGCATGTCTGCCCAACACGAGTGCCAGTGGCTGACTCCCTGCTAGAGTGAGCACTGCACAAACAGCCTCTGCTTGTCCTCATTTGAGTGATCTTCACGTATTCCATGAGAAATCAAGGCACAGGGGTCTCATGAATGGCTCCGCCAACCGAAGGTGTACTCCACTGGGGCTGTGAGTCACCTCACACCAGGGGGAAAGGTCTCTGTCAAACATGGCTTCAAGGAGCCAGGGACCTGGTGCCTCCCACAGGCCAGGCCCTGCCCCCCAAGTGCAATGGGAATATATGCACATGTCACCTGTCCCAGAATGCTGGGAGATGGTACTTCTGCAGATGGGGAATCTGAGGGACCAGCCTGAAGTCATAGGGATGGGAAGACTCCTACACAAGCCCAGCCGGGCTACAAACGCCTGCCCTTCCTCAACGTGCCGCTGGCTGTGCCCACATTGCTCCAGCAGCTCCACCTTCCCCAGGCATAAGCCTTCTCAGGGGCAAGCCTGGGCAGGGCAGGCCCAGGGAGTAGTGTTCCCATCCCAGGCCAGGCTGCTGGGCAAGCCCCTCCCCTTTCTCCCCCTCATCCTCTGACAGAGTCCACCTGGATATTTGTCCTGGAGCCAGGATGGAAGCTCCACCAGGCCCAGCCCACAACAGGAACCCTTTCAGATGCACTCCTGGGTGCCTACTGTCCCAGTATCACACAGACACAAGCCATGTCAGCCATGGGATCCCCAAGGTCCCCATGAGGTCACACCAGTGGGCCGCTGGGAAGGGCACTTCAGATGTGGTGCTCCCATGACCCAGGCCCTGCGAAGTGGTCCTCCTACCTCCTCGTAGCCAGTCCTCCCTGTGAGCCCGCAAGTGCCTGTGAACGTGAGTTCCACTCTGGAGCTGAGACAGGCTGCTGCCCCCGCAATCAGAAATCAGGCCCATGAAGCCCTCCATCACCTCACTGCAGTCAGAATAAAATGCAGCCCTCCTCTGGCCTCCAGGTCCCAAGGCCGGCCCCCCTGCCTCCCAGGCTCACACCTGCCCCTGACCTGTGTCCAGCCTCTTTCCCCTGGTTCTGTCCGCTCTGAAGCCCTTGCTTTGCTTGTGTTCCTCCAACCTCACTGGTCTGCCTGGAGTGCTCCTCCCCGGCTCCGCCTGGCTGACTCCTTCTCAGGCATCAGGGCCTGGATCCATCATGGCTCTTCCAAGCCTCTGCACTCGGAGTGCCCCAGCCCCATGGTTGAGAAGTGCCCCAACCCCGTGACCCTCTAGCAAGCATCCTAGGAATTCCCTCCCTCCCCAGCACTGATATGACCATCGTGCTGTGACACCTGTCATCTCCGCCAGAGCTGCAGATTCTCAAGGGGAGGGGTCTGCTGCCTGGCTCCCACACCCAGGGCCTGGAACAGTGCCTGGCACACAGCAGGCACCCACTAAATATTTGATGCATGGCTGAAGAGGACAGGCAGGCTGGCTGCTGGCCGGGCATGGCCTGCTTCTGAGGCTGGTGGTCAAGGACACAGTGTGCACGGATCTGCCCCCTCCTCTCACTTCCTGAGAATGGAGTCAGTGTCTCCCTCCACCCAACTCCCCCTGCTGAGGACACAGCCCACACCTTTAGCGGGAAATGTCCCCATCACTGGGGACAGCAGGGAGCTGATGGGAGAGCAGGTGTCCAGGACATTCAGAGAAATGTTTCCTCATGCTGGAACCCTTGTCTATTCCCTTCTAAACAAAAAGAATCCTCAAAGACTCTCAAGTGACCATATAGTATCTTTTCTTATAATGTCACTTTGACAGGCACAAAATGTAAAACCAGGCATAAATTCGTGCTTGTAGTTCTTATGCAGGCATGAAGCCAAAACCAGTTTACAAACTAACCACCAAGAAAACTGGTAGAGCACAGATGATTACAATAGAGCTGTTCTGTCCAATGTGAGCGCTACTGGCCACCCAGGGCCATGTGAATTTAAATTACAATGAAACACAATGAAAAATTCCGTTCCTTGTGGCCACATTTCCAGTACCCAGTAGTCATTTGTGCCAGGGGTTATCCAGCTACAGAACATTCCCATCATTGCAGAAGGTTCTATCAGTTAGCACTGGATTGGACGACATTTGCTAAGACGAGCTAGCTAGAGCACGGTTCTCCGGACCTGGTTCCATGTGGTTCCCAGGTAAGCTCCCGCCCACAACGCAGCCCTGTTGTCCATCAATTTTCTTGGAGAGGGCATGGGAAACCTTTGTTGGTGTGTCATCTCCTGCGAAGGCCTTCACTCCTTCCTCTGGGCAGGAAGCACCCCTCACTCTGAATCATTAGCCCAAAGCAGTAAGTGCAGCGGGCCTGGCCCCACACTTACAGGAAGAGCCACAGCGTGAGGCTGGCATCCCTGGGGCACGACACAACCAGGATGTGGATGAAATAGATGCAATATCTGGAGGTTCTCTTATAGGTGGCTCTGGCCTCCTGGACACTTCACACTGGTCTGGGAGCTGCCCTCTCAGGGCCCAGTGTCCTTTTCAGATGCAGACTCCTGCAGCATGGGTCAGCAATTCTTCCCTTCCGTGGGACAGGGATTGGCTGCCTGTACTTGAGGCCAACACTGACTAGGGGGCCTCATGCCTGCCCACGTTCCAGCCCCGGAGAGCAATGTGAGCAAAGCCTCCTGTCTCTGCAAAGCCAACCACTGTAGCATCACCTCCTTTAGGGAGCCCTCCCGGATTGTCCAAGGTGCTCACCTCCTTTGGGGAGCCCTCCCAGATTGTCCAAGGTGCTTGAGGGAGGGAGGAATAGGTTGTTCTCTCGGCACCGGGCCTGCACTCCTGGGCAGACGCTGCATGCCTGTCCTCAGGCGCGGCCCTGCTGCCATCCCCTCGGGGGCTCGGAGCGCGACAGCAGCTCAGGGACGCCTCCCGCGCCCAGCACGGTGCACCCGGGCCCTGAGGTCCTGGCCGAAACGCGCCAAGTTGGGGGTAGGTGCAGCGCCCCCGTACCCCTCCGATGCGCGCCCTGGCGACGGGAGGCGGGGCCGGGGGCGGGGCGCGAGCTGGCCGGGGCGGGGCCTACGGGGGGCGGGACCGTGGCGTCCTATAAGTGGTGCTGAGCGGGGCGCGCGCCCGGCCACAGAGCGAGCGCGCAGCAGCGGAGATAGCGGCGACCCCACCGCGTATCCGGCCAGGCCTCCGGCGCCCCGCGCCCCTGCGCCCCCGCACCCCCGCGCCCCGTTCTTCGCACCGAGGCCCCGAGGCCAGCCAGGCCCCCTTGCCGGCTGCCCGCCAGGCCCCGCGCCGGCCCGCCCGCCTCCCAGGACCGGCCCGCGCCCCGCAGGCCGCCCGCCGCCCGCGTCGCCATGGGAGTGGAGGGGTGTACCAAGTGCATCAAGTACCTGCTCTTCGTCTTCAATTTCGTCTTCTGGGTAAGGGCTGGGCCGGGGGCCAGGGCGGGAGGGGACGGGCACACACCCCACCTCGGGCAGGTCCCGCGGCCGCGTGCTAGGCCCCGCGGGCGCAGCGCGGGCCGCGAAGTTGTGGGGCCACCTGTGGGCTCCAGGAGCGGGGTGGGGGGTCGCCCGGGGCCGCCGCGCCCCCCAACTTTGGGGCTGAGGGCTGCGAGCCGAGTTTCGGGGCCTCTGTGCGCGGGGGCCCAGCTCTGCGGCCGGGCCGGGGCTTCTGGGGGCCGCCGGGCAGTTCCCGCTAAGTGGTAGTGATGGGTGCGGTGGGCGCGGGCCGGGACCCGAGTACCCGGCCGCCCCTCAGCTGAGGAGTGGGCTGCGCGGGTCCCTGGCCGCGGATTCCGGACTGCTGCTTCGCGGGGACGAAGGGGGGGCTCGCGGGCGGGACTCCTGGCGCCCCGCCCCCATGAGCTCATCAAGGGCCGCCGCCCCTGGATGGTGGGGCGGGGGCGCACACTTTGCCCGAGGTTGGGGGCGATCCGCCTCACTCTCTCCCCAGCCCAGCTAACTCGCCAGTCTGCTGTCACCACCCGGGACCTTCCTGGGGGTCGCGCCTAAAAGGACGTCACCGCTGGGATGGCCCAAAAGCTGGGGTGCGCGCACCCTGGCTGTCCTGCCTGGGGGCCGATCCCCCTCTCCTCACCCAGACACGTTCCAGCCTAGGCCTCCTCCCAGAAGGACTCTGGAGGCCTTGCAGGAGTGGGGTCCCGCGGTTCTGAGTTGGCACAAGGAAGAGAGTGGCACCAGGGGCCTGGAGTGGATGGCAGGGTCTGGGAGTGGGGCCGCTGCTTTGGAAAGAGGGGCCCCCACGCTGGGCATCTTTGGGTGCCAACGTGGGTGGAGGAGGGTCTCCTGCTGAGAATGGCTTTCTCCCGACCGCAGTCTTTGCTGCTGGGAAGTGACTGATGGGCTTTCGCCTTTTGTCTCCATTTCCTGTCAGTGTTGGAATTGGGGAGGGGGTGGAAATCCCTTCTTGGCCTGGAAGGACTGGAGTGGGTGTCCATGACGGTGGCCTCCCCGTGGCCACGCCCCTGGGCAGAGACTGCAAGCCCCTCCCTGTGTCCCCCCAGGCTGTCACCCCCCTTCTCGTGGAAGACTCGGCTGATGTCCCAGTGGACCGAGTGTTTCTCAAGTTGAGGCAGGGAGGGCAAACTTTTAAAATGGCCCCTGGAGCCAGTGTGTGGGACCAGAGACATCTGTTTCCCATCTGGACGGCTGAGGATCCCAGTGCAGGTCTGGGGCAGGGAGATTATTTGGAGGGGGATGGACAGAGGCTGAACTGAACTCTCAGCTGGGAGAGGAGTGGGGCGGTCACATCCCACCTTCCCCAAGCCCAGCTGTTCTGCACAGTCTGCTTGGGACACTGGTGGGAGTCACTGTAGCCTTTGGCTCTGCCCTGGCAGTGGGGGCAGCGAGGCCATCTGGGAGGGGCTTGCCCTCCCCAGGCACAGGCCTGGCACCTCGGCTGTTGCTTAGTGGTGGCCCGCTTCAGCCCAGGCATGTGGGAGAGGCACGGGACACAGGATGTCCCTCTGCCGGCCCCTGGAGCCCCATCCCCTGATGAGGAGAGTGTGGGCCTGGGGGCGGGGGCTGAAGGGGAGTCAGGGAAGGGGACTTCTCTGGAGGTGGATTTTTGCTCTCTGGAGGATGCGTCACCGCTGGGTCACCGCTGGGTGAGTCCCTCCTGCCTGCCCAGGCTGTGAGGTCTCCCTGGCAGTCCCCCGGGAGTGTCGCCATGGTGGGCCTGGAAGTTTCCCAGGCAGCTGGGGTGGAGACCTGACGCATCCCAGGGATGCTTGTTATTAAGGCTCGAGGAAATGTCTCCAAGGCCTCACCACTCCTCTCCCCAGGGCCCGCTCCCCGCAAAGCATTGAGAACTGAGTCCGTTCACAGTCACTGTGGACCCACCCATCCACTGGGGCTCTGTTGTAGCCAGGAATGCCAGGCTGGGTGAGGTGAGGTTGGTGGACCCCCCTCCACCCTGGTGTCGCAGGGTGTGCGGCTGAGAGCACAGTGCCATGGGCTTGGGCGTCCCTCAGTGGAGTCCCCACCACACTGCTCTGGTCCTGGGCCTTGGCCTCCCCCGTCTGCAGTGGGGGCCCTCAATGAGCCTGCCTCCTGGGGTTGTTGGTGGATTCGCTGACATGCCTGAGTGTTGACAGGGGGCTTGGTACAGGAAGGACTCAGGGTGTGGGGGTTGGCCAAGGGTCCAAAGGGACCCCTGCCTCAGAGAACCCAGCCCAGGCAGGCAGGATGTGCAGTGGGGAAGGGGCTGCAGGAACCCTGCAGGGCCCAGAGGGACTCAGTGCAGTCCCGTGGGCTCAGGGGAGGCTGGTGGGGCGGAGGTTGACAGTGCATGTCTGGATGGGGCGCTTGTTAAAAGTTCCATTTTAGAGAGGAAAAAGGCCTTGCCTGTGGAAGAAGGCAGCTGGGGTAGCCTGACCTTTTTCACAGAAAGGAGCCCCCACACACACGCACAGGCACTCACACACACGAATGTGCACACACCCTCACTCCCGCCTGCACACACACTCACACTCTTGCCGTCTCACTTCCCAAGCCAAGGTGCGAGGGGGAAGGTCCGGGCAGCGTATGCACCTGCACCCTGACCGCTTTGGGGGCCAGTGAGAACTGGTCTCCCTGGGTGCGGGGCTGGCCCAAGCAGGGAAGATATTGCAGACACCCTGGCCAAGCAGCGTGGAAATCCTGTCCCTTGGGTGGGTCTGGGAGCCTCCATCAGAGGCGGCTGGCACCTGAGACCCACTGCTGCCAGGAGCAGGGCAAGAAAGCCTGTGTCCCGGGGCAGGGGACTGGCCCGTGGGAGCCTTGCCTTCCTCATCTGTGAAATGGATATAAGAGGCTTCTCCTCGGGGGCTGGCCAGGGAGCCCAGGAGAGGTGTCACCAGTCCCCGCAGGGAGAAGAGCTGTGTCTCCTGCCTGGGACTGGCTGCTCCCCCAACCTAATGCAGCTGGTGGCCACCTCCCAGTGGCAGGGCAGCCAAACCCGGCTGGGAAAGAGACTGATTAGAAGCCTCACTAACGGGTATTTCTCGCTTCCAGACAACACATGACTGTCACGTGGCAGGTCTGTTGCCGTCCTTCCGGGAGAGGGGCTGCAACCCTGGCAGGCGCTGTGGGGGAGGGGGGCTAGGACATCCTGTGCCTGGTTTCACCAAGTGGGCGTGTGGACTTTCCCTGGCTCCCCCAGGCTGTCTGACTGCACAGCTTTGGGGAAACGGTCACTGGGGCAAGCGGGCTGAGAAGAGGAAGTCTGGTTTGTCCCTGCTACAGACTGGCCCCAGTGAGGCTGTCCAGAAGTGCAGGGCACAGAGTGAAAGCAAGGAGGTGTGGGCCTACTTTCCTGGTCGCCCCTCTGGCTGGCTGTGGCTCTACCGGGTGCTGACAAGTCACCCACCCTCCCTGAGGGCACCAGGGTGTGTGCCCGAAAGCCCTCCATTCTTTCCTGGGTTCGAGGGTCCTTCTCCTACACCCGCCCCAGCGCCCAGTTCAGCTCAACTTTCAGAAATCTGGTTCACCCCCAATCCCTATCTCATAACTGCTTCCAAGCCCAGACAGGGAGACAGACCCCAAATGATCCCCTATTTCTGTACCTGAAATCCCACCATGGGAAGAGCTTTGCTCATAGAGTCAATAAGGCTTAGAGTCCAGGCACCTGTGCGAGGGAGCAGGTGGTCACCCTCGTGCCCGCTGCGGATTGGAGAGGACCCTGGGGATGGGTGGGGCTGGGGCTGGGAGGAGCCAGGTACCCTGCCCCTTGCTTGGCCCCCACCTCCCTGTGATCCAGGCTGGGCGCGCCGTGGGTGCTGGGTGGTCGTGCACCCCTGCAGGTGTCTGACTTGTTCCCAGCACCCCTTTGGGCAAGAAGAACCAGGCTTACCCAGAAATGGGCTTCAGTGATCTCCACTTCCGAGTCATCCCCACCTGCCTGGTAGGACGCAGTGGCACCTGGTATGCTGGGCAGCCTTCCAGGAACCTCTGGACTTACTCAGTGTCCCCCAGCCCTGCACACACATTCTTTGTGTTTCTGGGCCCAAACTAAGCCCCCCAACCTGGGATGCAGAGCAGGTGCTGAATCATGAGAGACCCTTGAGGGTCCTCCAGGTAGGCCCCCAGTGCTGGAGGAGTCCCCTCAGGCAGGGGCCATGCCCAAGGGCATGGAAGGTCAGCTGGATCTCGCTTTCGGGGCTGTAGGTGTTCTGTGCTAGCCACCAATGCCATGGCCTTAGGATGGCCAGGAGAAGGCAGCTGCCCCCCACTCCCCACACAAGGTCTTTGAGGGCTGCGGGCTCAAGGAGGTGCAGTAGGGCTGGGGGGCCAGGGGCGCAGAGCTCTTAAGTGCCTCTCTCCTGGATGCGGGTGCCCCAGCAGGGGAGCTTCGAGAGTCCAGGTGTGAGATGCCAAATGCCAGGGGCCTGAGAGGAGGGAGCGTCCAGCTTGGCCAGAGGCTGGTGGCTCACGCCCCCTCCCCGCCTTGCCCTTCTGTCTGGAGCTATGCCCTCCCACTACGTTTGGAAAGTGATTGCTTCCCTCTTCCTCAGCCCCTCGGGCTCCCAGTTATGGAAGTGGTGTGATTCGGAGAAGGTAAAGGATGGGAGGGAGAGGGCTGAGTGACGGGGACCCCGCAGGGTGCCCTGTGCTGTGTTACATGGAGCTCCAGGATCAGGGCAGGCGGGCAGCCTGGGGTCCTCACTTCTGTCCCCAGCCAGACCAGGCCCCTCACAGCCTGCCAGGAGCATGATATCCAGTGCAGTGCAGAACTAACCTCAAAGCTCAACCCCAGGTAACAGCGTAGGTAAAACAGGGCATGAGGCTTATCCCAGGACAGGTGAAGGATCCAGGCTGATGGGGGCCCAGAACAGTCCTGATCCTGGAGCTCCTTTCTGAGTGGGACCCCAGGGGCTTCCGAGGGGCCACAGGTTGGGAAGCACAGACTCCAGCCCCCACCCCATCCTGGGCCCCTGGGAGCTCACCCTCTCACACAGTAGATGGGGCAGCCACAGGCCACTCCTCCACCCCCCGGGACTCGGCCTGACCTTGGGGCTGCATGGAACAGTCTTTCCTTCTGTCCCCGAGAAGATGAAGGCAGCTCAAAGGAAGTAGTCCCCACTCTGCGCTGGGCAGGCTCCGAGCCTGGAGCCACGCACACCGCCTCAGGCTTGCCCGGTGATTATCAGGCCCACTGGGCAGTAAGGAAGCCACGGTTCCAGAGTGGTGGCTTGTGAGGAACCCTAGCTGAGTGGGGTGCCCCTGGGGCGGGTGGCCACACCCAGGCGGGAGCAGGTACTGGCTCTTGACCAGGCTGTGTTGGGCAGCATCTCAGGTACTGCTGGTGGCCAGAGACACCCTGAGCTGCCCTGGGCCCCTTTACCTGCTCTCTGGTCCTCTGCCTGAGGCCACCCATCTCCCGCCTCCCATCACCCTCCCTTGGGGGCACTGGCCCACCCAGACCTTTTTCTTTGAAGCACATGGCCCTGGGGTTGCCAGCCACCCCACAGCCCCTTGCCTGGCTCTTCCCCAGTGGGTCACTGGGACTGTCTGTGTTGACACACCCTTCTTACAGGGGCCAATGGGGTAGAGGAGCTTGCCAGAGCAGGGGTAGGCTTAGACTGGAGCAAGGGACTTCCTGGCTTCCCTGCCTTGGGAACAGCTGGCCCTGGAAGGGGCTTGGTCCTCGGGGCAACGGTGCCCACCACCCCCGATGCCTGGGAGACACCAGCATCCTCTGAGCCTGTGCCCATCCTCCTGGTCCCGAGGGAAATGACTCCTCACATCCCCCCAGCAGGCGGGGCCTGAAGGCCAGCATCCTCGCCTGACACCTATTTTTAGATGCTGAGACAGGCGGCTTCCTCGGGGCCAGGGGCCAGGGGCCCTGTGAGTGGAGCTTCCGCTTCCTGGCCTAGGAGAGAATTCCTGCTCCTCTTCCCTCCATGCTGCCTTCCCGGCCCTGGAGGCCACAATGGGGTCAGAGGGGCAGCTGCTCACCACCTAGGAGGGCCTGAGAGGGCCCCACGTCACCCAGGGAGGAGTCTGGCCCTGTCCCCAACCTCCACACCCAGGCCTGGCACTGCCCCTTCTTGGTGGGCAGAGAGTGAGGGGTTGGCCTGTGGGGACCCAGGCTGGAGGGTCCGTTCACCTCCCGCCCCCAGCGTCCCTTCCTGGAAGCACCTTGGCGAACCACTCCCCTCCTTCACCCAGTATCTCCAGGGAGACTTCTTCCCTTCCTTCCTACCTCAGGGCCTCACTGTCCTCCTGGAGAGGGTGTCTCAGGCCCCGGCACCTCCCAGTGGCTGAACCAAATGGGCACTTCCCGGTGTGTTTCCCACATGTGCAGTCCCTGGGTGTGGGTGAGCAGGCACAGAGCCCGCAGTATGGCCCTGCCTGGTGACCCTCTCCCCAGGAGCATCAAGGGAGGGCCTGGGCTAGAGACACACAGACGCCTGGCCTCTGTGTAAAGGCGGGTGAGCTGATGTACCATCGTCCTCGTCCCCCACTGGGGTGCCTGGGCAGCCTTGGGGTGACCACTTGGCCCGTCTGGGTGGGGGTAAGGTATGGGTGCAGCGACCAGATCCCTGCCCCTTCCTGCAGCTGTGGGGGTGTGTGTGCTGGCGTGGAGAGCTCCCACCCGAAGTTCTGACTCCCGGCTGTCTGGGGCCTGCGGGGGCAGCGGGCAGCTGGCATGGGTAGGGGAGCTGCCCTCGGCCTGCCTGGGCAGCGCCTGCTGCCTTTTGCTCCCTTTCAGCTGCTTCTTGGAAACAGTGGACAGGCTGGGCAGGAACCCAGTGTGCTTGGCAGCCCCCCTTTTTGAAGTCGATTCTGTTATTTATTAATTCCCAGGAAGGAGAAAGAAACAATCCTTCATAGAGTTACAAACACTGCTTTCAGTAGCCTTGCAAGGAGCCCTCCAGGAACCCCACAGGTTACCTGGGCTCCATCCTGAGGGCCACCCTCCATCCCCAACCTCCAGCAGCGCATCTTGTGGGGTGGGGCATCTCGGGAGGTGGGGTGCCTCGGGAGGTGGGGCATCTGGGGAAGTGGAGTGTCTTGGGAGGTGGGGCGCCTCGGGAGGTGGGGTGCCTTGGGAGGTGGGGCGCCTCGGGAGGTGGGGTGCCTTGGGAGGTGGGGCGCCTCGGGAGGTGGGGCGCCTCAGGAGGTGGGGCGTCTCGGGAGGTGGGGCATCTGGGGAGGTGGAGTGTCTTGGGAGGTGGGGAATCTCTGGGGCCGGGCCACTTGGGAGGCGGGACATCATGAGGGCAGGGCATCTCAGAAGCGGGGCACCTCGGGAGGCTGGAGTATCTTAGGAGGTGGGAGCTGGTGGCAGAGAGGCGTCCCATAGGCAAGCTTTGAGCAGGGAGGTGCCTGTATGGATGTCTCTGTGGGGAGAGGGATGACAGGAGGTCCAGATTCCAACACTTATGAAACCTGTGTTGGAGAGCCGGGTGCTGCTGTGGCAGGCTGAGTTGTGTGGATGTCAACTTCTGCACTTTTATTTCCTGGTTTGTAGACAAGGCAGAGAGAGGCTAAGATGGGCCTGAGGTCACCTAGGTGAAAGGCACTCAGCAGCCAGGGCCTTGGGCTGCCCTCTACCTCATCACCATGAAAGCGGGACTCTCTCTTTTAACTGACATCCGGGCTCCATAGTTACTCCAGTCCTAACTCTGATTGATCCTAAAACTGCACTTCTAAGGACACGGCTTTGGTGTTTCCCACGCTGCTGCTTGCCCCTGGGAAGCGTTGGCTCCACCTTGGAAGAAGTTAGCACCAAGATGGCAGCCTGGGGCCTTTGGGGCCCAGAAGAAACACTGGCCCCCAGGAGTTCAGTCATCAAGGACTTGGGACGTGGAGGCTTTTCAAACAGCTTTATTTAGACGTGATTGACACACAGTAAATGCAGATGTTTAAAGGGCACAACTTGGTAACTTTTGACAGATTTATACCCCTGTGAAACCATCACCAACTCCCCAAGCGCCTCTGGGACCCTTGGGATCCCTGCTTCCTGCCCCTCCTCCCCGTCCCAGGGCAACCACAGGCCCTCGCTGTGGGTGCCCACAGCATGCATTTCAACAAGTGAACTCAGAAGGCCCTTGTGCACCGTTGCTGTTCTGCCTCTTTGGTTCAACACAATTACCCAGAGACGCACCCGTGCTGTGGCGTGCCCGTCATCTCTGCACCCGTGCTGTGGCGTGCCCGTCATCTCTGCACCCGTGCTGTGGCGTGCCCGTCATCTGTTCCTTTTTATTGCCAGGCAGGGTTACACCCACGTGTGCAAGGCCGAGATGGACCCCAGGTCCACCCGTTCACCGGTCAGTGGGCATGTGGGTTATTTCCATTTGGGGCATTTACAAGAAACGTTGCTAGAACATTTGTGTACCAGTCTGTGTGAACCTGAGTTCATCTCTCTTGGATAAATACCTGGGCGTGGAGCAGCTGGGTCATGTGAATGTGGGTTTCACCACTTAAGCAGCAGTTTTACATAACTGCCAAACTGTTATTCAAGGTGGCTGGACCGTTTTACAGCCCCGGTTGCCTGCGCCCCAGTCGCCTCGCCCAGCAGCACGTGCTGTGGTTGGTCGTTTTCATGGCAGCCAGTCCTCCGGGTGTGCTCAGGCCGTGGCTGCGGCTTGACCTGGGTTTCCTGGTCCCTAGCTAGGTGGAGCATCTCTTTGTGTGCTTATTTGCTGTGTGCGTATCTTCTATGGGGAAGGGTCTGTTCCTGTCTTTTGCCCATCTTGTAAAGCTTGGGTTGTCGGTTTGCTTGCTGTTGAATTTGGAAAGCTCTGCATGCGTTCAGGGCACAGGTCCTTTACCAGGCCCTGCCCCGTGTCTTTCGGAGAGCAGGTGGCTTCCTGGTTCCTGACTCTGGGGAACGCTAGTCCTTCCACATGGGGTCTGTTATGGGGCAGGGGCACCTCTGCCTTTCCCACTACGGGGCGTGGGGCTTTGGTGCTGCCATTGCCCTCCCTCGTAGGTGGCCCTAGGGGAGCCCCTCCGCCTCCATTTCCTCATCCAGAAACTGGGGGTGACCATCACCACCACTGTTGTCACCTAGCTCCAGCTCAGGGTCCCTGCTGAAGGCCGGAGAGCTCGGCATGGCCCCCTGTGGGTCCATGCTAGGGCTGGGAAGACCAAGGCCCAGGTGAGGCCTCTGCCCAGTGCCTGGCACTCCTTCCTGCCCCATTTTTCCACCCAGGGTGGCTCCCGACTGTTTCTGGTAGCCTCGGGGACAATTGAGGTGGGCAGGCTGGCGTCACCCCCATTTCCCACTGTCCTACCCACCCCCTCCTGGCCCAGCTGTTCTGCCCTATTAAAAGTCACATGGGCCCTCGGGTCCTTCCTGGTGTTGACCCAGGCTCCTCCAGGCCCTGCAGGCCAGGACCAGCCTTCCCTGCAACCCTCTGCAGAGGCCTGGGGCCGGGGCTTGTCTGGGGGCAGCCTCCCCACACGGCCCTGGAGTCTGAAAAGAAGCCCCTTCCCAGAGCCCAGCAAGGAGCTGCAACGTGGCCTGGAGTCCCACCATTAGCAGGTTTAGGGTTTAGGCTAAGCTTTGCTGTCACTACCTTTCTGTTAGGAAGTTGTGCCCATTAGATGGGGTCATCCCCTCAGTGCCCAGGCTAGAGGAGGGGTGGTCGCTGCCCAGCCAGGGAGGGCGTGGAGTGGATCAGCCCCTATGGAGCAGCTTCCAAGCCAGGCATGGTTCCAGGATCAGCTGTTTTATAGAGGGGGACACTGAGGCACAGGGAGCCCGGGGACCTTTCCAGCGGCTCTGCAGCTCCTGTGGCTGAGTCAGGGTTTGTCGCCAGGTCTCTGTGGGGATGAGGCTCCCCCATCCACCTACCCCACTCTGTCCTGGAACAGCTCTCAAAACGGTCTCCGGACCACAGTTTCAAAACAAAATAAGTGATGTTTTCAGAGGCCCTGGAGGAAGCCAGAGTTACCACGGCAACTCTCGGCCTCGCCACCTCCTCCCACCAGGCTGCAGATGGAGCCAGCCCAGGAGGGCAACAGGGTGAGGACAGCCAGGCTCTCTGGGGCCACCCCCCAGCCCCCACCCTTCTTGCCTCTCTTGCACTGTCCACGACCCTCCCTGTGCTCCCATGGGTGTAACGGGCACAGAAGAACTAGGAGCTGTCTGCTCCTGCAGGATTCTGGAAGCCAGGGGCCCCTGGCCTCCCTGGGGCCTTGTCATGTGAGGGGCACACTTGGGGTCCCAGCTGCCAGATGGCTTCCAGTACTGCTCGCAGGTGCCCGTCGGGCCCTCGGTGATTCTAACACACCTTCCACTCGGCACGGAAGAGCTTCAGTCTGGGGCCTGGGCAGGGGAAGTAGGCTGCCATCCTCTCTAAACCAAAGTATGAAAATTGAGTTGAAACTCCCATAGGAGGGCAGGAGGTACAGCTCCTCAGAAGAAGGTCTGAGAAACCACAGCCCAGGTTGTTGTGTCGGGTGCATGGAGAAGGTGCTCTGGCAGCCCTGCTACAGGGGACCATCAACAACCCCTTTGGGGCAAGAGCCCCATGAGACAGGGTCTCGCTCTGTCACCAGGCTGGAGTGCAGCAGCATTGTGGTCACAGCTCACTGCAGCCTCCAATACCTGGGCCCACAGTCTGCCCACCTCAGCCGCCCAGGTGGCTGGGACCACAGGCATATGCCACCATGCCCAGCTAATTATTTTTACTTTTTGTAGAGATGGGGTCTTGATATGTTGCCCAGGCTGGTCTTAGACTCCTGGCCTCAAGCAGTCCTCCTACCTCAGCCTCCCAAAGCGCTGGCATTACAGGCATGAGCTACCACACCTGGATAATTTTTTTCTCGGAGACAGAGCCTCGGTCTGAGACCCAGGCTGGAGTGTAGTGGCACAATCGTAGCTCACTGCGGCCTCAATCTCCTGAGCTTAAGCGATCCTCCCATCTCAGCCTCCTAAGGTACTAGGATTACAGGCGCTTGCCACCACGCCCAGCCCCCTCTGGCCTTATTGTTTGCCAGGCCCAGCTTAGGTCCCAGGGGAGGGGAGGCAGGAGTGTGAGGGGAAGGGGGAAGAGGTATAGAGCCCCCAGCTCCTCCACCCACCCGAACCCTCACAGAAGCCCTAGACCGGCCTGCCTGGGGAGTCCTCAGGGCTTTCCTTGGGTGTGGGCCATGGTACTGGGGCCCGAAGCTCACACTCTGCTGGGCACAGTCTCCTGCCCACCCCCACCTTAGGGCCTTGCTTCCCTGGCAGGGCCGTTGGAGCAGGAGTGGGGCTGTCCAGGTGGTGGTCTTGGGTACAGCTCCCGGTTTCTCTTTTTTTTTTTTTTTTTTTTAAGCTTTCGGTTTCTCTTCTGCAGTTGACCGGCAGCCCTGCATCTGTGGTGGGGTCAGCGCCTGGTGCTGGTGAGGCAAGGCCTCAGCTGCTGGGACAGGACCTGCCTGGCACCCAGCTGGTGGCAGAGCCAAGCATTCCGACTCAGCTCTGGGAGCAGCTGCCTTCTGGGCTGACATTCTCCGCTGGGGAAGTCGTGCCCTCATCGCCCTGGGTGTCTCCTGACCTGGCTGGTTTCATCTTGTGTCCCCCTGCCGCCTCCTCCAGGAAGCCCCCAGGGCCTGGCCCTTTGTGAGAGTGGCATGGAGGAGGAAGGCAGACTCGCCCAGGCCAATGGGAGCCGGATGGTGGCCACACTTATGGGGCCCTGACCCCACAGGCTTCTTCAGAACGCCCTGGCGTGGGTGGTCCCTGCCTGAGTGCTGCACACGGCTGTCTGCCAGACTGGGTTTTAGGGGATTCTCGTACTGTCCTCCTGGGGCAGCAGGGGGTAAAGCCTGACCCACCCAGACTGTCCAGCAACAAGGGCCTCCTGTTGTGGACCAGAGACCCTGGAACTGACTGTGTCCCAGGGATGCAGTGTCCCCAGGCTGCTGGAGGGTTGTGAGGCCATGTTTCATGCCTGGGGCGGGAAGAAACCCCAGGAGGGGTCTGAAGGGGACTCAATCCCCATCCTGTCTAGCAGGGAGGAGCATCTGCAAGAGGCGACTGACGGGTCCTGGAGTGCAGGAGGGTGGGGGCAGCAGGAGGGTGGGGGGTAGCAGGAGGCCGAGGGGTCCTGGAGTGGAGGGTGGGGGGCAGCAGGAGGCCGAGGGGTCCTGGAGTGCAGGAGGGTGGGGGCAGCAGGAGGGTGGGGGCAGCAGGAGGGTGGGGGCAGCAGGAGGGTGGGGGCAGCAGGAGGGTGGGGGGCAGCAGGAGGCCGAGGGGTCCTGGAGTGGAGGAGGGTGGGGGCAGCAGGAGGCCGAGGGGTCCTGGAGTGGAGGAGGGTGGGGGCAGCAGGAGGCTGAGGGGTCCTGGAGTGGAGGAGGGTGGGGGCAGCAGGAGGCCGAGGGGTCCTGGAGTGGAGGGTGGGGGGCAGCAGGAGGCCGAGGGGTCCTGGAGTGGAGGAGGGTGGGGGCAGCAGGAGGCTGAGGGGTCCTGGAGTGGAGGAGGGTGGGGGCAGCAGGACTCAGGGCCACTGGTCATTTATGGGGATCACATGGCCGCAGTGTGCCCTGCATGGTGCTAGGCACGAGGGACAGAAGAAAAGCCTGTGTCCCCTCCCACCACCAGAGGGCTGGGCACTGCCCCTAGGGAGAGAGGAGGAGTTGGTGCGTGCGGAGGTGGGCCTAGGGCACGTGCCTGGCCTGGTCGGATGATCAGAGTGGGCTGAGCTGGGCCTGGTCTGGGACCCAGTCTCAAGGGTAGACCCCACCTGGCTAGAGTTGGTTGTGTGCACACAGGACGACCTGGCACTGAGGGCCTCTCCTCTCTGTGAGCCCCATCCCCGCCAGCCAGACTCCCAGCACAGCCCCCTTCCTGCCCCAGCTGCTGAGCGGCAGTGCTGGGCTGGCTTCTGTGCACCCCTTCCCCCAGCCCATCTTGGAAACCACAGCAGCTTCCTTCCTCCCAAGTTTCCCTTCCCAGGGCTGATGGCAGCAGGGATGTATCCCACAAACCCCGCAGGCCCTGGTGCCTACAGCTTGGCCTGGTAACATCAAATCCTATTCCCTCCTCCTGGCAGCAAAGATGGGGTGCCCCCACCCCAGAGTTTTCAGCACCTCCAGACAGAGGCAGTGCCCCAACGAGCTCAGAACTCTTGGGGTGGTGCCACATCCTTGCAGGAGGGTGTGGTGTTCCTGGGATGCTCAGGTCGTCGTATCACCTCTGGCCAGATGTGGAAAGTGAAACTATAGGGTGTCCAATTAAGCTTGAACTTCAGATAAACACTAGATTTTTTTTTTGTATGTCCCATGCAATATCTGGGACACACTTATCTTAAAGCAGTATTCCGTTTTCATCTGAGAGGCAGATTGAACCGGCGTCCCGTGTCTTCCTGGCAGTCCTGTGCTGGAGTCGCACTCCACAGGTGCAGGGCAGGGCCAGGCTCCAAGAAGATGGCGGCCAAAGCACCTCCCTCATGCTTCCTGGCTCCCGGGGCTTCTCGGGGCTTTGCGAAAACCAGGGCAGCAGAGCTGACACCTGGTCCCTGCTCGGGAGCCAGCGGGTGGCTCAGCAAGGCAGGAGGCTGCTCAGGCTGCGCGTGTGGGGCAGGCGCAGTCCTCTTGGTACATGTGACACCGTTCCCGCTCTTTCTCAGCTGGCTGGAGGCGTGATCCTGGGTGTAGCCTTGTGGCTCCGCCATGACCCGCAGACTACCAACCTCCTGTATCTGGAGCTGGGAGACAAGCCTGCACCCAATACCTTCTACGTAGGTGAGTGCACATGTGGCCACAGACGCATTCAGGGAGGGCTTCCAGGAGGAGGCAGGGCCTAGCCTTTTGGGTGAGGACATGGAGGGTGAAAGGCAGTCAGGCATGGCATATCTGGGCAGGGAGGCGGCCCTGGAAAGGGCTCTGGGCAAGAGGGTTGAAATGGAGGTGGGCCTGTGGCCTGCTGGCTCCTCTGGCCTGAGCCAGGGCAGGGGGTGGCAGCCAGGCCTGGGCACGGACTGTGTCGAGAGCTTGCTTATTTTAAGTATGAGGTTATTTCAGGGGAGGCTCCCGGGGGAGGGTGGGGCTGGATGCCTGGGCTGCACTGAGCCTGGGAGGGAGAGAGGGATGGAGCTCAAGGGATGGAACCCAGTGAGGGGTGGAGAGGGGCAGGGGAGGGGTGGAGATGGGGGAGGGCAGGGGTGGAGAGGGGGCAGGGGAGGGGTGGAGAGAGGGCAGGGCAGGGGTGGAGAGGGGGCAGGGCAGGGGTGGAGAGGGGTGGAGACACCCCAGAGGCTGGTGTGACTCAGCTGCCTCTGCAGGCAGCTGCACCTTGCGGCCTTATTAGGCTGCGTGTGGGGGACTGGGCTGCCCTCCCCACCCCCAGGAGCAGAAGTGATGGTGGAGGAGGCGGGGAGGGGCAAGGCCCGGAGCGGGAAGAGGACCGTCTCACTGTGCAGAGCAGCGTCCCTCCTCCTGGTGCCCCTGGCAGGGCTGGTGCTGGTGGGGCTCTGGGAGCATTTGTTGAGATGCTTCTGTCCTTTGGAGGACCCCTCTGGGGTGGCCCTGTTGCCCTCACAAGCTGAGGGGTGGGTGGGGTGGGCAGCCTGTGTGTCCCCAGTCTTCAGGGCTTCCCTCAGCCGGCAGGTGCCCCAGGCCTGGAGCTGTAGGGCCAAGCCCCCCGCCAGTTACGGAGGCTGCTTGGCTTGGTTGCTGAACCAGGGCCCCAGGAGGCCCGAAATGGCCCCACACCTGCACCGTCCCGCCTCTGTGCAGTCACCCCAGGGCCAGGTGAGGGCCCTGGCCACACGGCGTGCCCGTTCCTTCCTCCCCATACCCCGCTCATGGGTCAGATGGCTGGTGCTGGGGTCCAGATGGTGTCAACAGGGACAGTCCCTGTCCTTCCCAGAGACAGAAGCCTGTGGCCCACAGAGGGTTTCTGGGCCCAGCCGATTCTGGGGAGGGTCCCGTGACCCTGCCCATAGGTTCCTGGCCTCTCTCGGGGCCGTGGTGCCCTCACAGGTGTCTGTCAGGAGAACGGGAAAGGCTGCTTGTCCCGGGGGCTCGTGTGGAGACACCCCCTGCACACAGCTGGGGCGCTCCTGCCCGCGTCCTCAAAAGCACTTGGCTTAGCTTTGCCCGTGTGCCTGGGCTGTGGGCAGCAAAGCCTGGCCAGCATCCTCCTATCTCCGAGGGTGCATCTCTCCTGGGGGGCCCCTCCCGGGCCTCTTCCTCCCCGCTCCCCAGATCATTAGGGCTATTTGGGGTCCAGAAGGTCCTCCCAGCCATCCTGGGCCTTGTCCTCCAGGGCCACCAGTCCAGCCAGTGACAACCACAGCATCCCTGGCCTAGAACGAGGCTGCCCCCCCCCAGCACATTCCTCGTTCTCCTATCCAGGGACAGGAGGGGCTGCCCCCAGCACATTCCTTGTACTCCTGTCCAGGGACAGGAGGGGCTGCCCCCTTCTCCAGGACCTGGGGCCACTGGGTGTGAGGCAGGTGTTCCTGGAAGGCGTCACTCCCCAGGCACCCAGCGGCCGAGCCTTGTGGCTGGAGCAGCTCCTGCTGCTGGACCGGCGTCCGGCCCCGTGTGGCCGGAGAGGAGCTGAAGGGTCACTAAGCTTCGGGCTGGGGCAAGGACAGGGGACACCCCAGAGAGGTATGCCAGGCCTCCTTCCTGTGCCCCACTCTCGGCAGAAGCAGAGGTCACAGGCTGTGCTGAGGCCCCATGGGGCAGTGGTGCTGCCTTCACAGTGCCAGGGCAAGGCTGGCGTTGGAAGCCAGGGTCTGACCCGCATGGTGTCACCGTGGTCACATCAGAGCTCCAGCCCCAGAGCCGCCCACCCTCGGTCCTTGGCTGTGGTTTCCCTGGGCTGGAGGAGCCTGCTGTGGTGTTGGCCACACGACCACAGGACCTGTCACCTCCGACATCGGCTCTGCCTGGGTCCCCACTGGACGGAGACCCCTTGGATCTCCTCTGGCCGTCAAGTCCTTGCCCATCCCAGAACTGGCCTTCTGGAGCCTCTTGCTATCCCCGATGCGGGCTGGGCCCTGCCGAGGGCTTTTTTTCCCAGCGCTGGGAACAGGGTGGGTTTGCTGGGCTCACTCCCCTCAGAGACGCTGCGGGTGCGGTGGATTAGGCCTGAGGGCTTTGGAGAGGAGCCTGGGGTGGGGCTGGGGCCTGGCAGGGGGTCTGGCAGCCCTGGGCCTCCCACCTCCTGTCAGGACCAAAAGAGGCAGTGCGCTCCTCCTGACCTGCACCCCTGAGTGAACCCAACCTTGCAACCCAGGAGTGTCAGGGCCTGAGGGGAGGGAGACCCGGCTCCTGGGCGCTGTGCCCATAAGGAGGTGGCCACCTGCAAGGCATTGCTGGCAGAGGCTTCATCTGATCAGGCAGGAGGCTGGGTGGCCAAGCCCTAGATCTGGGTGTGTTCTCTGCCTGGCGGTGGGTCCTGCCCCAGGCACCTTCTCCCCTGGACTGGCTGGGCAGGGACAATGGGCCTGGCTGTGAGGAGGGGGCCTGGGCTGCCTTCTGCATTGCCGCAGCGACAGGGGACAGTCCCGCCTGCTGAGGGATAGGGGAATGGGCAGACACTGAGAGACACTAACAGCTGTCCCGAGGGTACAGGGCCCTGTCTGGGTGACCAGGCCCATGTCTCGAGCCCACAGTGTGCCCCCCACCCTTGGACGGTGCCTTCTCCCTCCCCAGGAGGGTGCTGCCCAGCCAGGGGCCATGGGGGAGTTCGGGAGGGCTGGCCTGCATGTCCTGGTCCAGCTGTCCCAGGTGGGGTGCTGGGCTTCAGCCCTCAGCCCAGGGCCTAGGAAGCCAATTTGATCCGCCCACACAGCAGCCAGGTTCAAACGCAGGTCCCATAACCGAAGTGCTGCTGTGCAGCCAAGATGGGGGGCAGGAGCCAGCAGGGCCCCCCGCCCTCTTCTCGCACCACACTGGGGAGGCAGCATTGGTTCCGGTTCCAGTTCCTGGGCTGCCCCCTCAACCCCAGCCTACAGCGGGGCCCACCCTGTGCCTTCTGATGCCACTCCCACCCCATGCCCAGTCCCAGAGGCTTTGGGAGTGGGTGCAGGTGGTGGGTGGCGGGTGGCAGGCTGTGGGCCACACCGTAGGTGTCATCCCTGCGAAGCATCTGTCACCAGCACTCGGAGCACTCACAAGGTGCACAGTCCCCACGTGGCCTCCTCAGTCTCCGTCCTGTGTCATGGGAGAGGTAGCTGAGGCACAGAGAACTCACCAGGCCAGGCTGGGATGTGGGGTCCCTCGCTGCTCATCCCTGGCCGCCAGCAGCCCCACATCTTCCCAGCTGGGCGGCCCGTGGTGGGGTCAGCACCCAGGACCCTCCGGGGTCTTGGGCTGTGAACGAGTGTGCAGGCACCCACCGGTGTCTCTCTCCCCACAAGGCATCTACATCCTCATTGCCGTGGGCGCTGTGATGATGTTCGTTGGCTTCCTGGGCTGCTACGGGGCCATCCAGGAATCCCAGTGCCTGCTGGGGACGGTAAGGCAGGGAGGACTGGGGATTCATGTCCCAGACTGCAGACGCCTGGGCCCGGGAGGGGCTGGGGGCTGCGTCTAGCCCTGAGGAGGGGCCAGAGCTGGTGCTCAGGGCGGAACCTGGAGTTCTGGGGGAGGTGGCTCCTGTGCCCTGGTTTTCCTGTTTGGTTTTTAAATTAAATCCCATCATGCTTGATCTCCATCATGGCCAGTTCCTACGTGACCGCTTTTCTTTGTCAAAAAATAGCCACAAATATAACAGGGAGCAAGCCTTAGCTCTGAGGCGAGCCTCAGCGTCCCGGGCACACCGCCCCCAGTGGGAAGCCCAGGCCTGGCTGTGCCATCCAGGGCCTGGCCAGTCCAGGAAGAGGGAGCCTGTGCCCGTTGTCTCCAGTGGGGGAAACTGAGGCACATCCCATGGCTCCCCCTTCCTGTGGGGAGCAGGAGCAAGGGGGTGGGGAAGACCAGTCAGGGGTCATGCTGCTGTACACGCCTCCCTGGGGGCTGCAGACATCTTGGACTCACCAGCCTGTGACCCCAAACCTCGCGCCCCGCCCCATCCACCCTGTCCTGCGGAGCCTGGTGCCGCGTGGGGACATCGTGGGCTTTGATGGCTCCTTCCTGGACTGAGTCTTAAGCCCTGTGCCCCAGGGCTCCACACAAGCTGCTCACTCCTGGTCAGGTCGTGGGCTGGTGACTCCCACTAGCCCCTCACACACACCCCTGCTGGGCAACTGGGTGTGTGTCCCAGGGCCCTTCCCACAGCCTGCCCTCTTTCCCCCCTCTGGCCACTGTCTGGCTCCAGTTCTTCACCTGTCTGGTCATCCTGTTTGCCTGTGAAGTGGCAGCCGGCATCTGGGGCTTTGTCAACAAGGACCAGGTGAGCCTGGGTGCGTGGGTGTGCCCCTCACCCGCCACACCTCCCCTGTCGCGGGTGGGGCGGGTGAGGGGGGCACCCTCCTCCCCTGTCGCGGGTGGGGCGGGTGAGGGGGGCACCTTCCTCCCCTGTCGCGGGTGGGGCGGGTGAGGGGGGCACCCTCCTCCCCTGTCGCGGGTGGGGCGGGTGAGGGGGGCCCTCCTCCTGTCGTGGTGGGGGTTGGGCTGACCTATGGCTTGTGGGAGCTCTTTGGGCTCCTCCTGGGTCCCCCGTGCTAGGAGGATCTCCAGGGGCTTTATGGAGGAGGCAGCATTGGCGCTGAACACAAGGCCAACCCCCTGTGTCCCAACACCCCCTGGGCACTGAGAGTGCAGAGTCCTTGTTCTCTGGGGTCTGGCCTCGAAGCCACCCTGCCCAGAGAGAGCCTGGGAAAAGTGTGTCCGCCTGGGGTGGGGTGGGGGCAAGGTGGGGGAGGTCCCCCCAGTGCATGTGACCACACGCCTCCCCCAGATTGCCAAGGATGTGAAGCAGTTCTATGACCAGGCCCTACAGCAGGCTGTGGTGGATGACGACGCCAACAATGCCAAGGCCGTGGTGAAGACCTTCCACGAGACGGTGCGGCCCGCGGGGGCGAGGGCAGGGAGCAGGGCCGGGGGAACCTGGCTGGGGAGTGTCTCGTCCTGGACAAATCCTGCCTCCGCCTAGACCTCAGGAGCAGGAGGTGCCCTTGGGACCTCCAGGACCCCTGGGCTCAACCGGTCCTCGGGTGGGAACCTAGTGGGCCAGGTTGGCCCCGGGTGTGGAAAGCTCTGAGCAGCGCAGCTGAGGAGGAAGAAGGCTGGCCCCTGGATGTGTTCTGCAGTGGGGAGCGCTGCGTACCCCTGGCCGCCTCCCCGTGGGTTCCCCAGAGCCGCCATCCCCCGGGCACGTCCAGGGCTGACCTCGCACCCCCGCTCTCTGCAGCTTGACTGCTGTGGCTCCAGCACGCTGGCCGCTCTGACCACCTCAGTGCTCAAGAACAATCTGTGTCCCTCGGGCAGCAACATCATCAGCAACCTCCTCAAGGTGTGCGAGGCCGCCGGGGCCGCGCCTGATCCCCTCGCACCGCCCAGCCCCTGGGTGGGGTCGGCAGGTCACACAGCAGCCCCACGGGGAGCAACCATGCTGGGTGGTGTGGCCCCTGCCGGGGCTGCCCTGCTGGGAGGGTCGGGGTGGGACTGCATCTGGCCCACGAGGAAGGCAGGCGCCCTGCGCTGCGCATGCCGGGTGAAGAAGGTGGAGGCTCTGGGGGGGCGGAACTCACCTGCACCCCCAGCTCCGCGTGTGCACTTGTGGGTGTGGACGTCCCTGACAGCCTGTAGCTGGCAGGGCCTGCAGGCCGTAGAGTGCCCTGTGGAAGTTGCCTGCTGAGGCCTCAGTGAAAGTCGTCAGTGGGTGCACATCAGTGATGCTGTAGGGGTCTAGTGACACCAATGATCGTGATCTCAGGGGAAAAGGGCATAGTGTGTCCCAGGCATTTCGCGTTTATGTTAAAAAGGGTGGAAAATAGAAAGCCGGCAGAGGCCGGGCCGCTGCACCCACCTGGTCCGAGGTGGGTGGAGGGTGGGGGCTGTTTCCAGGATTCCCCTCTGCACTTTCTGTGGTGACCGCGGATTACTGAGTGACAACAGGGAGCCGGGAGCCGAGGCCCGGTCCCTGACCACACGCACCTGGCCACCCTGCAGAAAGACTGCCACCAGAAGATCGATGAGCTCTTCTCCGGGAAGCTGTACCTCATCGGCATTGCTGCCATCGTGGTCGCCGTGATCATGGTGAGTGGGCGGGGGTGGAGGGCCTGTTCTCTGGGCTGCCCCTTCCGCAGGGCCCTATGATGACGGAGCGCCCCACCACCCTCCCGCAGATCTTCGAGATGATCCTGAGCATGGTGCTGTGCTGTGGCATCCGGAACAGCTCCGTGTACTGAGGCCCCGCAGCTCTGGCCGCAAGGACCTCTGCAGTGCCCCCCTAGTGACCCGGACACTTCTGAGGGGGCCATCACCGCCTGTGTATATAACGTTTCCGGTATTACTCTGCTACACGTAGCCTTTTTACTTTTGAGGTTTTGTTTTTGTTCTGAACTTTCCTGTTACCTTTTCAGGGCTGACGTCACATGTAGGTGGCGTGTGTGAGTGGAGACGGGCCTGGGCCTTGGGGACTGGAGGGCAGGGGTCCTTCTGCCCCTGGGGTCCCAGGGAGTTCTGCCTGCTCAGCCAGGCCTCTCCTGGGAGCCACTCGCCCAGAGACTCAGCTTGGCCGACCTGGGGGGCTGTGTCCACCCAGCCCGCCCGTCCTGTGGGCTGCACAGCTCACCTTGTTCCCTCCTGCCCCGGTTCGAGAGCCGAGTCTATGGGCACTCTCTGCCTTCATGCACCTGTCCTTTCTAACAGTCACCTCCAACTGTAATCACAACATCCTGAATCCGTCATTTAATAAAGAAGGAACGTCAGGCATGCTACCAGGCCTGTCCAGCCCCTCAGTGCCAGTGGCGTCTGAGACCCAGGGGTTGACCAGAGGGCGGGGGCGTCCGGCACGGGTGGGGCTTGGCTCTGTGGACTGTGTGGGCTCCAGGGTGAGGGGGTGGGTTGGGATCCCTGGTATTCACAAAAGAAGTCACTGTAAAATTTGCGGAGTTATTTATTCTGAGCCAAATAAGAGCACCTGTGGCCTCTGACACAGCCCCGGGTGGCCCTGAGAGCTGGTGCCCAAGGTGGTCCGGCTACTTGAATTTATACATTTTAGGGACATAAGACATCGATCAATACATCTAAGATGTATGTTGGTTTAGTCAGAAAGGTGGGACGATTTGAAGGGGAGGGACTTTCAGGTCATAGGCAGATTAAAAGATGTTCTGATTAACAATTGGTTGAGTTTATCTAAAGACCTGAAATCAATAGAATGGACTGTCTGGGTTAAGAGGAGGAGTTGTGGAGACCAAGATTCTTCTTATGCAGATGAAGCCTCCGGATTGTAAATGTTTCTTATCAGACTTAAAAAGGTGCCAGAATCTTAGTTAATTATCTCCTGGATCAGGAAATAGACCCTGAAAGGGAGGGGAATTCTCTATTGAATGTAGATTTTCCCAAGAGACAGCTTTGCAGGGCCATTTCAAAATACATCAGAGAAATATATTTTGGGGTAAAATACTTTGATTTATTTCAGGGCCTGCTGTCACGTTGGTATCTTATTGATACAGAGTCTGTTTTGTGAGTCTTAAGGTCTCTGTTTATTTTTAGGCAAGAGTTTCGCTCTTGTCGCCCAGGCTGGAGTGCAGTGGCGTGATCTCGGCTCACTGCAACCTCCACCTCCCGGGTTCAAGCAATTCTCCTGCCTCAGCCTCCCGAGTAGGTGGGACCACAGGAATGCACCACCACACCCAGCCAATTTTGTATTTTTAGTAGAGACAAGGTTGCGCCATGTTGGCCAGGCTAGTCTCGAACTCCTGAACACCCGAACTCAGGTGATACACCAAGTACTGGGATTATATGTGTGAGCCACCACACCCAGCCTAAGGTATCTGTTTTAATGTGAATGCTGGTCAGCTGTGCCTCAGTTCCCACTGGAAGAGGGTATAATGAGGCACATTGGGCCACCCACGGTCATCAGGGCCTGAACTAGCTTTTCAGGTTTACTTTAGAATGCCTTTGGCCAAGAGGTGTCCATTCGGTTGGTTGGGGTTGCTTAGAATTTTACTTTGGGTTTAAACCAGGGAGTAACTCCAGGTAGCAAGGGCCCTTTCTGGGAGGGTTCTCTGTGTTCTCTTTTGGGAGAGGCCCTGTGTTGCCTGCAGTCACTTCCACCATGCCCCTTGGGCACACGAGGAGCACACAGTGTCAGTAGGTTGGCAGGAGAGGTCGGGCAGCCAGGGAATGCAGTATGAGATGGGCTTGGGGTCAGGGCTGGGTATGCTACAGGACTCCTCCTCCTCCTAAGGGATGGCAAAGGATGGACACACTGCCCCCTCCCGAGCATTTGAGGGTCTCTGTCCGGCCCATCTATTTCCTGTAAGTGTTCCTTTGAAGAGCTGGTGGCTAAGGCCTGAGCCATGTCTCAAAGGGGCTGGAGGGGAAGAAAGACCTCGTCCTACTAGGGAGCACACCCAGCCCCTCAGCGGGCGGTGGTTGGAGGGTGGACAGGCTCTGGGGCCAAGCAGCCCCTGCGCTACCCGTCCTTTTCCCTGTGTCTGAGCTCCTCCAGCCAATGGGCTTGGTCTAGACTCTCCTATCTTCCCCTACATCGTGGGGTGGGGCTTGCTCTGGGTCAGGCTGCTTTTCCCTAGTTGCGGGGAGGGAGATGCTGGCACATTTAACTGACCCCTGGAGGAAATGAGTGCCTGGGAATTCATGTCTAGGGCTCCCAGCAGCCTCTTTGCAGGCCAGTTTGGAAACTGTCCCCAGCCCTGCATTTTAGGGGGTTACAGAGTCTCTCAACAGGCCCTCCTCCCCTGCTGCTCCCAACTTCCAAGCCTGCAATGGTTGGGGTAACAGGATGGTTCAAGGAGCCCCCTCTCTACTTCCACTATGTTCCCTGTGGGGAGGGAAGAGCAGTTTAAGGAATAAGGTATCCCAAAGGCGCACAGCAGACTAGGGGCCGAGGAGTGGGTCCTGCTTCCCCTCCTTTTCTCTAGGCTGAGCCACAGCAGGTCCTTGAATCCTATTTCCCAGCGGATGCCAGGACAGCAGGCCCTGGGGGAGTTCTCTCTCGAGCCTTTCAGAGGGACCAGAGGTCTAGCAGCCAAGGGGAACTCAGATTCCTTGACTGTGTGGGGCATGAACTCTCCCAGGTGAGAAGGGGCACAAGGTGCCAACAGGGCCCAGTGGCCAAGGGAGACGCGGCTTGTCGAAGGGAGAACCTGGGCCCTCGTCTTCCCTTTCAGGGCGGGCAGCTGACCTGCCCCCTGCCGTGGACAGGCTCCCAAGCATGGCAGAGGCCAAACCTTCCCGGCTGCCACCCACCCAGCCACGCTGACTTGGAAGCTTGAGCGTTCAGCGGCCTCCATCCTGCCCGGAAGGACCAGGGACTTGGCCCCGGCTTCCCCGCAGCGCCCTCAGGGGACGTCTCAGTGCCTCCCGGAGCCCGGACCAATGCACCAGAGCTGAGGGCCCAGAGGTGTCAGGGTGGCCGGGCAATTGTGTGAGGACGACGCCCCACAAGTTTGCGGCCAGGGCCCAGTAAACCCCTAGGGGTGGGAAAGCGTCGGCCCAGCCAGCGGGTAAAGCCCCCTTCACCCGTGACCCAGCGGCCACGACCCCGCGTCCTCATCTCGGGCTGGGACCGCCTCTGCGTCTGGCCTGAGCGGGACCCTGGGATCCCGGGGAGCCCCGCCTCGCTGCATTAACTAAGCCCAGGAGGAGCGACAGTTACCGCTTCCGGTCATGACCGGAAGTGCCGGGAACGGCATTCGTTCTCCATACGAGATGATGCACTTCCTGCCTGGGGCGGCCGCTGTTCTCGCGGTTTCCGGCAGGTGGCGCTGGGACCACGGGAAGCCGGCCCCGCTGTCGGTTAGCCGTCGAGCATTCTGGGAATTGCAGGCCTGGCCCCTCCTCTTCCTGTTCTTCTTGGTCAATTCCGGTCTTGGTTCCCCAACAAATGCCGTCGTTTCCGGGGCCGCTTCCGAGCCGGACCCAAGGGCCGGGGCGTAGAGTAGAGGGGCGGGCGCATGCGCACAGGGCTACACACCCCGACAGGCGTCGGGAGTGGCAGCCCAGTGCCTTGTGGGAGTTGTAGTTCTGCAGGCGCGGGAGCCGCGGCGCTCGGCTGGCAGAGCACTCGGTTTCCCAGAGGGCTGAGCTAGCCGCACAGAGGTGCGGCGCCGACTAAGATGGAGATGGCCGTGCATCCTTGAGCCGGTAGGTTTGTGCTGAGGGAGGACGGGCCACGGTGGCCGGCCGAGCCTCCGGAAGGTCACCGAGCGCAGCTTTAACACCTGAGCTCGGAGGCCCCGCTGTGCTCGCCGACCCCCGTACCTTGCGACCGGGCCCTTGGCACCCACAACATCCTCTTGAGGCCCGGACCCGGGCCTGTCCAGCCCGACTTCGCACCGAGAGCCAACTTGGCACTGAGAGTTCGTTTTTTCCCTGGCGGGGAGGTCTTGCTGGCACATAGAGTGGAGAAAGGCCGGGCTCTGCATTCATGTGGAGAAAGAGACGGCTTCCTTCAGCCTCCAGACATGAAGGAGTCAACTCTGCCCTTCCACTCATTGCCGGATCTCGCCGAGAACCCCGAGAACGGACTCGCGGAGTCCCTGTCTTGCAGCCCGATCCCCGCTCCCCTTCGGAGTGCCCCGCTGACCAGGCTGCTTCTGGCCGCGGCGGCGTTCTGCTGCAGAGGACGGGAGTGCGAATCTGGGAAGCAGGGGTCTGGTTGGACCTCCAGCTTCGTCTGCAACATACTGTGTGACTTGGGCAAATTATGTCCCCCGCCCCGTTCCTGCCAGTTTTAAAACGGTCATCAGTGTGGGGGGTGCTGGGTATCGCCTTTCCTTGGGGTGGCTTCTTCACTGAGGAGAGTCAGGCCTCAGAGGAATCGAGGTCCTTCCTGTGTTTGACCTGGTGGAGGGCACTGACAGTCCCTAATAGTACCCCTGACCCCATCCTTGTTGGGTGCACAAGACACAGGTCACCCTGGGCGGGCAAGGAGTGTTGGTAGCAGGGGAGGAGTCAGTGGATGGATGGCCGAGGACAGTGAAGAAGGGTGTGGATGGGCCGTCTTTTTTGCTTGGAAACGCAAGTTCTGAGGCACCTAGTCACTCTACCACTAAATGGGTACAGGAGGCAGCACTTGTCTGCCCAGCTGGAAAGGCAAGGTATGTGCTGAGTGTTACAGGAGGAAGGCCACTGGAGGTCGCTCCAGGAGCTGCGGGGATTTGCCTCTGCCTAGCAGGGCTGCTCAAGGTGATGGTTGACACCGCACTTTCCTGAGAGCTTGACCCTCAGATGCCAGGGCCTTGGCTGCAGATTCCTTGGGAGCTCCTGGGTATCTTCCAGCAAATAGGAGCAAACCTTTTCCCCGTGGATCAGGAAGGTGCCGGCTCTTTGTGGAGTACCAACTGCTCACCCTGCACAGCAAGCAGCTTATAAGTGGTCCTCCTGCCTGATCTCGGCCCTGGGTTTAAGCCCTGGGTGGCTGCACTACTAAAATCGCTTAGTAGCTCCAAGCTTGCCTGCAGAGGGTTGGCACGATTAAATGAGGTAACGAGTCAAAAGTCCCTACCCTGAGTCCTAGCCTGTCAGGGGCTCTGAAAACCCAGACTTAGGTCGGTCCTGCCGGGCACCTTGAGGGGTGACAATGTGCTGGCACTGGACACAACCTGTTTCACACATGTGTGCACTGGTCTGAGGTTGGTCCTCTCCCCCACGCCACCCACCTGCAGTTGAGCAGCTGAACAGCGGCGGTGCTGGGGCACTCCCAGGCCTGAGACGACCACGCCTGTGCCACTGAGGACCTTCATCAGGGCTCCGTTCACCTGGCCCACTTGGCTGTCCAGTCACACTCCAGTGTCAACCACTGGCACCCAGCAGCCAAGAGAGGTGAGAGGAGGGCTTGGAGGGGGAGGCGGGACTCCACCCTGTGTGGGACAGTTCTGTCAGTTGATTCTCTACTTGTCCAGGGGCAGTGGATCTGCAGGGGAAACTCATTCTCAATACTGTTCCTCCTGAGAGACAAACTTCCTGGGCCGTTTTGGTTTAGGTGTGGCGTGGCCCTGGGGACCCATGGCTGATGCAGGGACAGGTGCGCCGTCCCCCAGCGTGGAGGGCGAGCACGGGACGGAGTATGACACACTGCCTTCCGACACAGTCTCCCTCAGTGACTCGGACTCTGACCTCAGCTTGCCCGGTGGTGCTGAAGTGGAAGCACTGTCCCCGATGGGGCTGCCTGGGGAGGAGGATTCAGGTCCTGATGAACCACCCTCACCCCCGTCAGGCCTCCTCCCGGCCACGGTGCAGCCATTCCATCTGAGAGGCATGAGCTCCACCTTCTCCCAGCGCAGCCGTGACATCTTTGACTGCCTGGAGGGAGCGGCCAGGAGGGCTCCATCCTCTGTGGCCCACACCAGCATGAGTGACAATGGAGGCTTCAAGCAGCCCCTAGCACCCGCAGGCCAGTCTCCAGTGGAAGGCCTGGGCAGGGCCCGTCGGAGCCCTGCCTCCCCAAGGGTGCCTCCGGTCCCCGACTACGTGGCACACCCCGAGCGCTGGACCAAGTACAGCCTGGAAGATGTGACCGAGGTCAGCGAGCAGAGCAATCAGGCCGCCGCCCTGGCCTTCCTGGGCTCCCAGAGCCTGGCTGCCCCCACTGACTGCGTGTCCTCCTTCAACCAGGACCCCTCCAGCTGTGGGGAGGGGAGGGTCGTCTTCACCAAACCAGTCCGAGGGGTCGAGGCCAGACACGAGAGGAAGAGGGTCCTGGGGAAGGTGGGAGAGCTGGGCAGGGGTGGCCTTGGGAACCCTGCCACAGACAGGGGCGAGGGCCCTGTGGAGCTGGCCCATCTGGCCGGGCCCGGGAGCCCAGAAGCCGAGGAGTGGGGCAGCCCCCATGGGGGCCTGCAGGAGGTGGAGGCACTGTCAGGGCCTGTCCACAGTGGGTCTGTGCCAGGTCTCCCGCCGGTGGAGACTGTTGGCTTCCATGGCAGCAGGAAGCGGAGTCGAGACCACTTCCGGAACAAGGGCAGCAGCCCTGAGGACCCAGGTGCTGAGGTCTGAGAGGGAGATGGCCCAGCCTGACCACACTGGCCACTGCCATCCTGCTGCCTTCCTAGTGGGGCTGGTCAAGGGGCAGCCTGGCCACTGCCCAGCTGGAGTGGGAGGAAGCCTGCAGGCTGCCTGTAGGTGGCACTGGAGGCCCTGGCTGCAGCTCTGGGCAGCGTCCTCCCAAGCAGAGACCTGCTGAGGCTCCTGGGGTAGTGGGCTGGAAGCACTGGCTTCCTGGTGGGGACAATAAAGGTTGTGGGTCTTTCTCAGACTTTGTGTATATTTGGGCCCTGCTTACTCAAAGGGGTCTGTCGGCAGCAAGAGGTCCCCACACCTGACAGTGCTGGACCACTCGAGGGTGGCTGACACCTGCATCCCTCAACAGCAGATCACCCAGGTGACAGCAAGAGTTGGCAACCCTAGGCCTTCTCTAGGGCTTGTGGCTCAGTAGCAGGTGTCCAGCGAGTACCCTCAATGGGCCTGAGTGGGTCCAGAATCTGCCCTCCCCCAACCAAAGCCCACAGGATGCCATCAGCCCCAGGCCTAGTGCGGACCACAGCTTGGGAGGCGACAGGGAGATGACAAAACGGGTCTGGACAGAGGAGGCTGGGGTGTGAATGGGCAGTTGCGGGGCTTGGGCAGGTGTTTGACTGAGCCAGGGGTCCAGTTTTATCTGGGTGTTTTCCAGGCTCCACTGGAGATAAAGCAGCCACTGGCACCAACAGGGGCTGTGTCCTAGCGCCATAAACACCAGTGTATGCTGTACTGGCCATTGGGTGTTGGGGGGACAGCTGACAGACGCCGTGGGTGCCCAGCCCTGTCTTCCAGGAGCCGATCACCTGAGCCCCAAACGACCTTTTGGGTCTTAAGTGGCAGAAATTCTAACCACTAGTGTTTCAAAAAAAGATGAGTCTCTTGTCAGGCAACACAAGTCAGGGCAGGGGTGGGTGCAGACCCCACAGCAGCTGCTCAGTCTGGATGGGGGTGCTCCCCCGTCGCACCGCAGGGCCAGCTTTTCTGCAGTGCAGGCTGGTCAGTTTCCAGGTAGGGTTACGGTGGGGCACGTTTTCTGCCCGGGGAGTTGTGCCTGTCAGGGTAGACAGCCCCATGACACTGTGGTGCCCCCAGGGAGGCCGGGAGGGACAAGGAGCGGTTCCTTTGGGTGAGGGTCTGGTGAGGCACCAGGAGGGCCGTTGTCTGCTGGGGGGTCTGCTGCCCCCTGGGGGTTCCGCTGGAGGTCAGCAAAGGTCAGTGCACAAGACCCAGGGTGGCCTGCTGAGGTGAGGTGGCCCCACATATGGCAGGCCAAGCAGCTTAGGTGTCCAAGGAAGGCTGGCCAGCCCCGGGTTGTTCCTGGCCATCTAAACCCCCTCTGTGGTCAGAGGCCACCAGCCGGCTTCCCCCGCCACGGTGTCGAGAGCCTGCTGGGAAGGAAGGCCCCCTGAGCGGTGGGAGCCGGCAGGGCAGGCCCAGGAAGGGGAGAGGTAGCTGGCTCAGAGGCAAGGGCCAGGATGCCATGACTCTCAGAGTGAGTCCTCACAGGCCAGCCTGGGGAAGATGGGGAGCCCAGAGACAACCAGGCCTCCACCTGCACTCCTGGGACTAGGAAAGCAACTCCCGTGAGGCTGAGGGGCCCTTTTGCCTCCTGAGCAGGACAGCCTGGTAGGGCCTGTGCCAAGCAGAGCCTCAGGAGTCTGAGTGAACCACATTTGACCCTGGCCGAGGCCAGGGCTCCATCAGAGGGTTCCCACACCGCCCTGAAGAACCGTGTCCAGCCAAGGCCTCCTGAGACTCCCAGGCCAGGCAGGGAAGGCAGAGTACACAGCACAGCCTACGGCCCCCCACCTGCTCCCACCAGCTGCTGCAGGGTGGGTGCCCATGCCCACCCTCATCCCACGCTCCCCAAACAGGCTTACTCCAGGGGCTGCCACCCTGGGCCAGCATGTCAGCCACAGAGGACACGAGCACCGAGCAATAGTTGATCTGGAGGAGAGAAACATGTCCGGGAAGCTCCAGGGCGCTCAGGACAGCAGGGGACAGGCAACCTCCCCATCTTCCCTCTCCTGCCAGGGCCCCGCTGCCCCGGGACTCCTCCCTCTGGGAGCTGCCACTCAAAGGCAGGGGTGGGTAAGGCTCCCGTGAGGCGTGTAGAGTGAAATGCGAGGGGTCATGAACGTGACACCCCTCATTTAAGGCTGTGGCCTCTCAAGTGGCAGGGTGGGAGCAGGCACGTGTGGGGACGACCCCCTTCCCCAGGACCTTCCTCCACCCACTGGGGTGCTCCTGTCCTGGCTCTGGTCTGGCTCATTTCTGTGAACGACCGGGCAGGGCTGTGGGCAGGTCCCAGTCGCCCCACGCGGCCACCCGCCTCCCGTCAGGGAGAGGAGCTCCGGGGCTCGCTTGCCTGTGACTCCAGATGCTTGATGCGTTTTTCTTGCTCCCTCAGCCCCCCGAGGTACTTGGCAACGAAGTCCACTCTGCGGCAGGAGCAGGCGGGTAGCTGTGGATGGCCACGCAGCACTCCACGTGTGGGGAGCCTCCCCATCCCCTCAGGCCTCCCTGTGTGCCTGAGTCTGGGTGCCCTGGCCCTTTCCCTTCCCCCCTCATGCCCAGATCTGGTGGCACCAGGACCCCTCAAAGTGCACCTGGCGCAGGTACAGAGCGCTCTGTGCCTTCCTGGTAGGGCTGGGGTGCCGTCCCTGCCTGGGCATACCACCCAGCAAGACGGTACAGGGCAGGCAGTCGGGAACAGGCCCCTGGAGCCAGGGCTGGAGGGAAGCTGGGATGAGCAGAGTCCCACTCCCAAGACCACAGCAGGGAGGGCGCCACAGTCACCGTGCACGCTCCCTTTTCGCCTGGCCGGGCATCCCAGCAGGGTCCTGCACAGGTCAGGCTGGAAAGTGAGGCCCTTGGGCTTGGCCAGGGCCCTGCCCCTACCCGTTCAGCTTCGGCTCCCCAGCTCAGATCCTCTGTCACTGACGCCAAGGGCACATCCCTGCTTAAAGGCAGCCCGACACCCACCAGTGATCAGGACAGGCCCCCACACCTGTTGGCGGTTTTCCGCAGCACCTCCCCCTCGCTGTCCCTCTTCCGCTTCTCCATCTTGCTCAGGAAGTTCTCCTTCTGCACTGTCTCCCAAGTGACGACCTTCTGGTCCAGGGGGTCAGGCAGGTCTCTCTCTGGGAAAGCGGGGCGGCAGTCAGCATTACTAGAGCACATGGGCCTCAGTGGCAGAGCCCAGGCCTGGTCCCGGGGCGAGGTAGGCCAGGCAGGAGTGAGTGGGGCGCAGCCAGCGGATGGAGGGCGAGAACAACCCTGTGCAGGGACAGCCAAGCTGCAGGAGGACGGGCTCAGCTGTGCCAGCCTGCACAGAGCCCAGCCGAGGGCCCACGGGGCTAAGGAGGGGTCCAGGTCTCTCCAGACCCGCCTCCTGCGTACAGCCCCGCCCTGGGACCCACTGCCTTGGCCTCACCCAGGTGCTCCCGCTTGTGCTCCGCCTCCTTCTTGAAGACCCTGCGCAGGGCCAGGCTCAGGTGGCTGAGCAGGATGAAGGGCGGGGCCAGGGCGGGGCGCTCGTGGTACTCCACAATCAGGTTGTAGCGCTGGAACTTCCAGAACATGTCTGCGTTGCCCTGCACCACCTGGAACGTGTAGCTGCAGGGGCACAGCCGAGCCGTCACCTACCGGCTCCCCACGCCCACCGGGGGGACGCATCCCACCTGCACCCAGATTGCTGTTGGGGAGCCCTTTTTGAAACCGAGGCCCAGCACTGCTGCTGCGTTGCCTGTGGGGTGTGTCACGAGGGGCCGAGGCCCAGCACTGCTTCTGCACTCTCCTTGGGTCTTCCCCTGTTCGCTCTGCTCTCCTGGACAAGCCCAGAGTTCTCGCCACAGCACCCGTCCCCCAAAGACCCAGGCCCTGCTTCCTGGGACCAGGAGGGCGGCCCACAGAGTTCGAGGTCTTGGGCAGGCAAAGCCCCGCAGTCCGGGCTGTGCCGCCTCCTATCTGCCCTGGGGCACCAAGCCCCACCCTCTCGGCGCAGCAGGTGGACCTCGAAGGAGGCGGTGTTGGGGAATGACCCTCTGCTCCCTCCGCTCCAGGGCGCTCTCCTCCGGGGGGTTGGGTGGAGTCACCTGAACATGGCGATAAGCAGGTTCATGAGCAGCACGTTGGTGACCAACAGGAAGGTGACCAGCAGGAGGATGACCAGCCAGTTGGCGTAGAGGCTGGGGCAGGATGGCGAGTCCTCCAGCAGCAGTGGGTGGGTGGAGCAGTTCACACGGGCTTCTGGAAGGCAAGGGTGCCGTGGGGACCACCGTGGGGACCAGACCAGGGGCAGCCACAAGGGCGGCCTCAGGCAAACACCCTGAGGTAGAGAGCTTAGTCTCAGTGTTGAACCCAGGGGACACAGGTGCTAGTTAGGTGACCCACTGTCCCAGTTCACCCAGGATGGCCTAGGTTTTAGCACCAAAACCCCCATCACAGCAAACCAGAACCAGACGGATGGTGAGCCCCACCCTGGGTCCCCTCTGCCTTGTCTGCTGGGCTTCCACCAGGGACTGGAGTCAGCCAGGGCCACAGGCCCTGGAGGTAGAGCCAAGACCCCCGGAGGGATGGAAGGTGGGGGACAGAGGGGTCATGGGACACAGGTTTCTGCCGGTTGTTGCGTGTGTTAAAACCTCCACCCCTCATCCCAGAAAAGCCTCTGCTGTTGAAGGTTTGGGGAAGCTGCTGAGGAAAGGGAGATGGGGTCCTTACTGCAGGACGTCTCAGAGCCGTTACAGCACTAACCCCTGTGATCATACTCCAAGCTGGGGAGTAATTCCACCACCTTTCCAAACTGTATTGGGCCAGCAGGCTCCAGACAGGGCTCGCTGCAAGCCCTGAGGGCACCGATCCCACACTGGGCCACTCAAGTCAAGAACATTCTTCAGGCAGTGCACTCTGGGAGCTGGCAGGCTGAGCTCCCTCGGCCCTGGGCAGAGACACCCTGGAGGGGCAGCAGATCTCACTCCAGTCCCTTAAAACCAGAACCTCACACCGGCTTCTTCATTGCAGGGCTCAGCCTTGGACCCCCACCCCACCCCAGCCTGCAGGCCAGGAGGAGGGAGGAGGGAGCCACAGTGGGAGTCAGGGTGCACAGGGTCCCAGCCAGAGGCCAGAGCGTGCCTCAGCCATCCAGGACCACATATCCCCTCCATATCCTAATGGGAGCTCCGCTGTCTCCTCCCTCCCCAGCCCGCACGCTGGGTTGTGTCTGTGTGAGCCTGTACATGTGTTTGGATGTGCCTGGCACACATGCTCATGTGTGCATCTGTGTGAACACACTGGCACACACACGGGCACATTCAAGTGTGTCTTGGTGCCTGCCAGCTCCAGGTTGCTCTGTGGTGGGTTCTGGGGGTCTCCCTGTTCCCAGGTTCCTGCCTCTGTGCCTGGGTCCTGAGCTGGAGGGGTCCGTTCTCCTTCCTGGGGTGAATTCCTGCCTTGTTTCTCCCGAGTGAGTTATTGTGACACATTGGCCCGTGTGTGAGTTATTGAGTGTTTGTGTGTGCACTGGCAGCCAGCGAGCACCAGCCCTCCCCACGCTCCCACCCCAGGCCTGCCCCTCCTCTGCCCGCCCTGGCCACCTCCAGCCCATGAATCTGTTCCTGGGCAGACTGATGACCCCTCTTGTCCCTGCACTCTGGAGGAGCGGGCCAGGGCCAGCCTGGAGAGCCTGTTTGTGAAGCCGTAAATCTGTCTGATAAAAGCAGCTCTGAGGAATGAGACCCCCACACCCTCCCCGACTCTGTGATTTGGGAAGGCGCCACCAGGCCGGGCTGGAAATTAAATTGTCCCTGGGGCCTGGAGCCCCAGAGAACAAGCTCATCACCACAGTTCAACCCCAGCTCCAGCTTGGCACGAGTGCAGAGTGGGGCAGGGGGCTGTCCTGGGCTCTGAGGAGACCTGCAGGCTGTGCAGAAACTGTCTGAGCCTCAGTCTCCCTCTCAGCCCAGCATGTGTGAGTGACTCTCTGCCCATCAGCCCAGCATGTGTGAGTGACTCTCTGCCCAGCAGCAGAGGGGCTCACAGTGAGTGGCTGGGTTCAGCCTGAAGGGCCCAGACATTTGCTTGGCGGCTGAACTGACCCCAAGGAATTGCAGCTCAGAGAGGGGAAGTGACACATCTGAGACTCAGTGTGCGGCCGGGGCTGGCCCTGTTGTAGGTGTTTCAGCACAGGGTTCTGAGATCCCAGCAGCACCGCAGACCTCCCTGAGAGAGCCCGGCAGCACCGCAGACCTCCCTGGGGCAGCACTCGGAGCAGGCTCCTCAGGAGTCTGTTTCCCGCCTTCTCCCATTGACAAGGAGGCTATGGCCAGGCCTGTCTCCTCATACGGTGTCTGGGACTGGCCCGCCAGAGATGCAGCCACTCAAGAAAGGGGGGACCCCCAACCCTGCCCCGGCTGGAGGCGCCTGTCTAGAGCTCCTCCTGCCCCGAGGGGCCCTGCGGACAGGGCAGTGTTGGAGACCATATGGTGAGGGCGAGGTGGGGTCGCAGGCAGGCAGGGTCTGGTTAAACTAATGGCCTGGAAAATGAATGCCTGTGATGAGCAAACACCAAAATGTCAGGAGGGGCTGCGGGGGCTAAGAAAACAGCCCAAGGAAATGAGCCGCGCTGGGAGAGGCGATTTCCATCACGGCGTCGCCCACGCCTGTCCCGGAGGCCTGTGTTTGCTCCGGTCTGGCCGTCATCCCATCAACAAATATTTATCGCAGATCCTGAGCGCCACTCCACAGAGGTCGGGGTCAGGCCTGGGCAGCACGTTGTGCCATGACTGCCCCATGCTGGGCAGCCCCAGCCGCCTGACACCGCCTGAACAATGTTTCCAGCACCTTCTCTGCTGGATCTCCAAGCATACGGCACCCCTCGAGGGCCCCAGGGGCTGGCTGGCTGCTGGCCCACCTTCCCATAGGTGTGCGTCCCCTCCCAGGTCAGGGCTCCTCACTGAGTCCCAGCCATCCCAGGGGCCTGCACAGGTCCCTGCCCCATCCCTGAGCTTCCCCATCCCTGAGCTTCCCACCAACCCATCAGCACAGAGGCCCCCATGGCCAAGCGGCTCTGTCCCCCCTTGCCCTCCCCACTGCACTGGCTTATGAAAAAGATTCCAGAGCCTCCACCAGCCCCAGCCAGCTACAGGGGTCGGCCTGGGGACAGCCACAGGCACGGACAGGCCACACACACACGTTGGGGTGGGTCCCCAGGAGCAGCCAGCGTGCCTTTAGGAGTGGTCGCATGGTGGAAGGACGGCATAAGGGCTCTGGTGGGTGGGTGGGTGACGGGGCACCTAGGTCAAGCAGGGCCCTGTGGGAGAAGGGCAGAGGCCAGGGGCCGTGAGGAGAGCCGGAGGGCCCAGACCCAGACGATAGCTGGGACAGCCTTTGGGCCCACTCTGTGCCCTTAGTGACTGCCCATCCCTTCGCCCCCAATAGACCACCCCCAGAGCAAGACTTGCCGCTTGGCCTTCCCAAGCAGGAGGCCAGTCCTGGCTGCCTTGGGGTCTCCTTGTGTCTCCTTCCCAGCCCAAGGCCCCAGGTCGGGGCTCCGTGACTGGAGATGCCTCTGCCTCGGGAACCAGGCCTGGCCCTTTGGGGTGTGGGGGGCCTGGGGACCAGGCCTCAGCCACTTTTCCCATCTCTGCCCCAGTCTGGGGTCTCCCCAGCCCCAGCAGACCCCTCTGGAGAGACTCGTGCCCAGGGCTTGTGCACACAGGGTTTCATTCGCTCCCCGCCCCACCCCCGCTGGCTGTGTGCAAACCATCGATCTCGTCCAGTGGGATCTGCCCAAAGATCTGCAGGTAAGGCCGGTAGAGCACCCGGCGGAAGATCCACTCCAGGCGGCTGTCGTGGGGGTGCAGCAGCGCCTGGGTGGTGACGCCATAGGCCACAAGCCACACGCTCAGAAAGAAGAGGAAGAAGAAGACGTCCTTCATCTCCACAGGGTGGGGCAGAAAGAGAGGCGTCAGTGGCCAGCCAGGGACCCGGGCAGGGGCTGTCTGTCCCTCCAGGGCCAGGCCCGGGGCTCACCATGCGCTCCACCACGATGATCTTGGGGCCCAGCTGCTTGTGTACGGCAAAGATGTGGATCAGCCGCAGTGTGAACACCATGAAGTCCATGGCGAGGACTGTGCGGCCAGCCTCAAACGCCAAGGGCAGCATCCTGGAGGGTGGGAGGCTGATGTGGCTGCGGGGCCCAGAGAGGGGCAGAGGCTTCCCCAGGGGCACACAGCATGCTGGGTGTGGGCAGGGCCAGGGCCAGGCCAGGACTCCTGAGGCCCTGAGTGGCTTCATCTTTTGTTTATTTATTTTTAGCAGACAGGGTCTTGCTCTGTCACCCGGGCCGGAGTGCGTGTCGTGATCACAGCTTGCTGCAGCCTCAAATTCCCTGGCTCAAGTGACCCACCCACCTCAGCCTCCTGAGTAGCTGGGACCACAGGTGCCACCACCACGCCCGACCTGAGTGGCTTCATCTGGAAGCCTGCCCACAAGCCCCCCTGAGGCCACACGGCCTCTGGGCCCCACAGACCTGCAGGTGACACCCACGATGAACAGGAAGATGGCCACCATGTCACACTTGTTCCAGTTGTCCCCCACATACAGTGTGAACTTCTTCAGCAGGTGTGTGTCCTCATCTGTGAAGAAGCCCTGGGAGGGAGGCAGGCAGTCCACTGAGAGCTGTCCAGGCCCCCTCGCTGGGGACAGCCCTACCTGGCCAAGCTCAGATCTGTAAGGATCAGGGTTCAGTGTGCCATGGGGATCGGGGTTCCATCTATGACCAGGGCCCAGGCTACCAGTGGGACTGGGGGTCCACTGAAGCTATTCCAGGGCTGTCTGGGGACAGAAGCTGAGGTCAGTCTCCACTTGGAGTCAGGGCTCTTTGTGCCCAGAGTCTAGGGATCAGTTTATTCAGTGTCTGGACTCAGTCTGTGATACAGGTCAGGGTTCAGACTCTGATGAAGGAGACCATGGTCATGCTCAGTCTGGGGCAGGGATGAAGGCTCAGTCTGGAGCAGGGCTCAGGGCTCGGTCTGGAGCAGGGTTCAGGGCTCGGTCTGGAGCAGGGCTCAGGGCTGGGTCCTTGACCAGGATCATGGCCACTGGTGACTGGGAAGGTGGGAGGCCCCATGCTGTTCTTGTTCTACAGATGGGTAGCCCCACCCCGAGAGGGTAGGACCCAGCTTAGGTTGCCCAACCTGAAGCTGCAGAGTGGAGGGGACTCAAGCTAGTGTGGCCACCTACCTGCCGGATTTCCTCCAGCACCAGTGTAAAGACCCAGAAGTAGAGAGTGACCTCGGGCCCTGAGGGTCCCTGGGGGGGCGGCCTGAAGTCCAACAGCAGGACATAGGTGAACAGGAAGAGGAAGGCGAAGTACATGACCACATTCCCCAGGAACACAGTCACGGGAGCGCCCCAGAACTTCCGCCAGCGTGTGAGCAGGAAGACAGCACGCGGGCCTCGGCCACCCTGAGCCCTCGGCGCCTCTACCATCTCCTCCACCCTGTGCCGCAGAGAAGGCCGCAGCGGTGAGGCTGGCGCCCAGCTGGGTGCCCCACCACAGTCCAGCCTCCCAGCCACCGCCCGCCGGTCCCCTCCACCCTGCCCGGCCCTCTGCCTCGCACCGGCTGTGCAGGCCGTACAGCAGACTCTTCTCCGTGTCCAGGCTGTCCAGCTCCTGCAGGTCCTCCAGGCCTGTCCTCAGGGAGGCTTCCTCACTGCAAGCACAGGAGAGCTCAGGGCCTGCAGGAAGGACTCCCAGAGGCGCCTGCGTGGCTCCGGGCGCTTGGCCATCAAAGTGCCCACTGGGTGCAAGGACTGTGGGGAGTGGGACCTGCAGGGAGTCTGGACTTGGGGGCTACAGAGTCAGGCTGCCACCAGCACCAGCGAGGCCCAGGCCCTCCCTGTGGTTCCGGCACATGCACTGGTGCCTGCCCCAGCCAGCAGGCAGCCCACAGGCCTGACCCACCTGAAGGTGATGAGGTTGGTATAGACGAGGGCGGGGCAGAAGAAGGCTCCTAGCAGCCGCAGAATGGGCGTGCCCGCAGCCATGTCCCCCCACCAGATCCTGGTCAGGAAGGCCTGAGGTGAAGGCAAAACTGTTGGCTCCACCTCTGCCCCTTCGCCCAGGCTATGCCCTGCCCCAGGAATGCCCAGGTGCCTGGCCCACGTGAGCCCAGCCTTCCCTCCTGGAGCCCCCATCCTGGTGGGGGACGTGCTCCTCGGGACGCTCATCGCAGGGGTGTGGGTTGAGCTGCTGTGCCCTTCACTAGGGAAAAGATTGGGCTTGGTGGTTGGGAAGGACTGAGAGGAGGAAGTGGCACTTCCGCTGAGCCCAGAGGCAGGAATGTGCCTGGGGAGGAAGCCAGGGGGCGCCTTCCAGGAACAGAAGCCCCACCCCACTCCCCTGTGCTGGGGACGGGAGTGACAGGGCAGCCGCAGGCTGCGAAGTCAACTCAAGCTGGGCCCAGCTCGCCCGCCAGCCCTGCCCCCTAGCAGCTCTCCCCCAGGCCAGCTGGCACTCACCTGCACGCCATCGTGGGCAAAGAAGGCCTTGGCGTCAGCCTCGGTGGCCAGGTGCAGGCAGGTGGTCTTGCTCCAGCAGCGGTTCCGGCGCACCAGCAGGGCGAAGGCGAGGTCCTCACTGTTGCTGTAGCACTCAGAGAAGAGGTCTGCCCCCGGAGACCCTGGCCGCTAGGACAAGACACCGATGCCCGGCCCCCAACGCCCCTCCTCCATCCCCCGCCCAGACCTGGGGTCTGTGGCCGCACCCTGCGTTCACCTCCCAGGGCCCAGCCAGGCCTTCTGCCCCCGCCTGGCCTGCTCTGGACCCTTCCTGACCCTTTGTCCTTCTCTGGCTCTTTCCCTCCCCCAGCAGGATGAGGGGGCCTCCGCCGCCCTGAATGTCCCTTGTCCCGCGGCAGGGCCCAGTGCATGCCTGGGGCGTGAGGCTCTATCTTCCTCACCATGTGCCCAGCGGTCCCACACTCAGGGTCTGGGGCTGCCTCCACCCTAGGCAGAGCCGTCTGTCCTCTCCTACAGAGGAGGCCACTGAGGGTACCTGGAGCCCCACAGCGGTAACAGGCGGCCCTGGTGAGGCCCAGGACCCTTTGTCTGACCCTCTGTCACATCCTCCCCCGACACGCGGGCCTGGCCCCGGCCGGTCACTCACCCAGGGCCAGCTGCTCGTACTTCGCCTCGCGCATGGCTCGGGCTGCCTCGGCCTCCGTCTCCAGGTGCGACATCTCTTTGAGGATTTTGCAGGCAGCCAGAGCGGCTGCCACACCTTCCTGGCCCTAGGAGACCCGGTCTCAGGAGGCCGTCCCTCCCCCGCCCCCACGCTGGACCCGCGGCCTCGGCTCACCATGGCCCAGAAGTAGGTGGCCATCTCGTGGCGGTTCTGCAGCACGGCCCACAGGAAGAGGTCCCGCCAGGGGTTCTCACTCTTCTGGTTCAGGTCCAGCAGCCACTTCTGGCCTGTGGGTTGCTTGGCCGGGCCCTTCTCCTGGAGGACATGGGCGTCGGCCTCCCACTGTGGCCCTTGTCTCACCCCCCGTTCCCTGGAGCCCCGCTCACCGCCTTCCTGCGGCCCCCTGGCCGTCCGTCCTGGTAGAATCCTCGGCAGGCGTCCTGCAGGAAGTCCTTGAGTACACGGGAGACCTCATGAAGGGAGAAGGCGGGTGGCCCCGTGGGTGGCTCCCGGACCTGCTGGGCACCCAGGCCGGCCAGCGTCAGCCGGGCCTCCTCCTGCTTCCGCTGCAGCAGGTCGAAGAGCAGGCTCTTGGGCGACACGGAGCGGTAAAGCTGCTGCAGCCGCCCATACGTCAGGAAGTCAGCCACGTCCGCGCCGTTGTCCACAAAGAGGCGCACAAACTCGGGCTTGTTGCTGACCAGGGCGTCCACCATCACCTCCTCCAGGTCACAGGACTTGGTGGCCATGGGAACCCAAGGGAAGGGGGGCAAGAGAGTGAGTGAGAGACAGGAGGAGGGGGGCCCAAGGAAGGAGAGAGCAGGGAGCACGGGCACCCCATCCCCAGGGCCAGGTCACGCAGACCCTCGTGCTCTCCTGCACCCCAGCCTGCTCCCTGAGTTGGGGCGGGCACAGAGGGGCCAGTCGTGAGAAAATGCTGAGGGTGTCACGACCCCCTTGGGCTTCGGGGACAGCTGGCACCCAGCCGGCTCTGCCTGGGCCAGCGAACGAGGCAGAAGCCCGGGCGGAACCGTGTGGCCTGGTCTTGCCCCGGACTTTGGGACAGTTGGGCAGAATGGGCTCAGCCAAGCAGCCCGCAGGGTGCAGGAGCAGGCAGCGTAGGCAGCTTGGGCAGTGCCAGGAGGGGGAGGCGGGTGGGCCAGACTGGGAGGCACCTTCCACTCCACGTCCCCATTGAAGATCTCACTCTTGGCGATGTCCACGTGGTCCCAGGCCACGGCCAGCTTGAGCTCATCCAGATAGTCCTGAGGCTCCTGGCTGTGGCTCTTGCAGGCTGTGGGCAGAGCAGGCAGGCACTGGCGAGGGTGAAGCTGAGGGCCTGACAGAGCTGGGGCACAGGGTCCCCGAAGGTGGGCTGCCTAGAGACGTGGAAACGGGAGTTTCATGCTGGGACTTGAGGGGGCACGTGTGCCACTTCTGAGCACCAGCAGGAGGCATAAGACTTTGTGCAAACCGCAGGAGAAGGCGCACTGCCCTGGTCTGTGTCAGCATGGCCCATCTGCTCCCATGTGAGGCACCTTCCTCGGCCGCAACGGGGGTACCCCAGCTAACACCTGGGCCTTGAGGCCACTTCCTGGATGTTGTCAGGGTAGCATGCTGGGCCATGTTTCCTCTACGGGCAAGGGCATTTGACCATGACTTGGTGAGGTCACCAGGGTCACTCGAGGGAGGCCTGCAGCACCTGGGCCGAGTGTGTCTGCTGGAAACCGCCATCCTTGCCAGCCTCAGCCTCCACAGTCGTAGACCCCATAAGACTACGGTACCTCTCTCAGGCCGCTGGGACCAAACTGAGACTCATGAGAAGGGGTGGGGGAGCTCCTAAACAGGGGGGTTCCTAAACAGGGGGGCTCCGTTGACCTCCTTGTCCTGGTGAGGTTGCTAAATCCCGAGCTACCCGCAGTCCAGACACCCTTCCCAGAGCGGCCCCTCACTCAAGGTGTCCCCAGACCCTGCTCAGCAGCGCCCGTCCCTGCTGGGGCTATGTCTGCCTGCCAGCAGCCAGCCCTTCAGCACGTGTTTGTCTCCAACAAAAAGTACATCAAATGCTGATCGAAATTTTCCATCAGCGGGTGAACGGATGCATCAGCCAGTCTGTCCACAGGCTGGAACCTGACTCTGCCTTACAAAAGGAATGAAGCATGAAATGGTATACGCTGCAACACGGATGAACCGTGAAACCCTCCCACTCCTGCAGGGAGCCATGGACACGAAACGCCCGTTGGCAAATCCATAGAGACAGGAAGCAGATCGATGGTTCCCAGGGGCTGGGGGAAAATGGGGAGTGAGTGCCAAGGGGTATGGGCTTCTTCTGGGGCGATGAAGGCTTCTGGAATTAGATAACAGTGATGGTTGCCCCACCTCGCGAATATACTAAAAACCACTGAATTGGCCAGCGTGGTGGCTGACGCCTGTAACCCCAGCACTTTGGGAGGTCCAGGTGGGCAGATCACGAGGTCAGGAGTTTGAGACCAGCCTGGCCAACATAGTGAAACCCCATCTCTACTAAAAATACAAAAAATTAGCTGGGTGTGGTGGCGGGCACCTGTAATCCCAGCTACTTGGAAGGTTGAGGCAGAAGAATCTCTTGAACTCGGGAGGAGGAGGTTGCAGTGAGCCGAGATCGTAGCACTGCACTCCAGCCCGGGCGACAGTGCGAGACTCCATCTCAAAAAACCAAAAACCAAAACAAACAAAAAACAACCTCCCCCGCCAAAAAAACCCCACTGAATTGAGAGCTTTAAGTATAGTTTTAAGCTGTGGTAAAAAAACACATGTCATAAAACTTGCCAAATACAGAGAGATGCATGAATCACGTGTCATCTTTCCCGGGAAGGGACAGGCGGGCGAGCGTCCCAAACGGCCAGGCTGCTAAACCCCAAAGTGTCTCCAAGCATGAAGCCGCCTGATGGTGCCTGCTGTGCCCACCCTGCCCGCCCTCACCTTTCACCAGCGCCTTCAGGATGATTGTGTCCAGCTCCTCGGAGCCCTCCTGCTCAAAGTCGTACACGGTGAGCAGGTGCTGGTGTGAGGTGATGTTCTGCAGCTGGGCACCACAACAGAGCCCCGATGGGGCCGCCTCAGCCAGGACAGGGGCAGGGGCAGGGGCAGGGGAAGGCTGTGGTCGACACCAGCGGAGGCACAGGCAGTGTCCCCAGGTGAGCCTTGCAGCCTGCGTGCCCACCACCCACTGGGCCCGGCCCGGGACCACCCGCAGACCAAGGGGCTGCCTGGGTCCCTCTGCTCCCTGTGGGCCTGAAGCGAGAGGGGGAGGGGGGTCCGGCAGTCTGAGGTGGGGGGAGTCGGCTGGAGGCTGCATCAGCAGGGGCTCTCCCAGAGGACCAGCGCCACCCAGGGAGGAGGGTCGGGAGGACGGAGAGGGAGAAACGCATACCAGCTTGGTCCAGCGAACGATGTCCTCCCAAGAGAAATGCTCGCTGGGAAACTTCTCCTTAAACTGCTTCTCAGCCACCCTGGGCACCAGGAGGTGGGGCTGGTTCACCAGGGCAGCGAGCACATCGGCGATGCCCCCCGAGCCCGCCAGGATCAGCCACGGGGCAGCCTGCTCCACGGCCCTGGAGATCCTCTGAGACGGGGAGGGAGGGGAGAGTGGAGCCCAGATCATCCCGGCGACATCTGGATGCAGGTGTCAGGGGGGCCCCCATCCCTTCCAGCCCCGTCCCAGGGATGCCCAGAATCCACCAAACCCCTCCACAAGGCTTCAGCCAGCCAGGGGGCCTCAGCCAGGCCCCTACCTCCAAGGTGCTGGGATCACCATTGACCAGCAAGCAGAGCACAGGGATCTCGATGCTGCCAGTGCCTGTGGACAGGGCACCCGTGAGGCCTGAGGACTCTCTGCCTGGGGTGACCACCCGGATCTCAGGCTCTCAGGCCACCACATTTTCTGGTCAAAAGCTAGCTCTTCTGAATAAAGTGAGGGCTTCGTCTGGGCCATGTGGCACAGGCCGCTTATTACAGCCCCTGCCGTACGGGGGCCAAGGGCTCCAGTTCTAACCCCCGCTGCCCAGCACGCGGACTTTGTGGCAAGGGCTGGCCTACGGCTGTTAAAATACAAAGTGACATGGAGGAAATGGAGCCCCCAGCCCTGCAGGTGCGCCGCCACACCACACACACTCATGCTGAGCGTGGCAGAGGCAGCATCTCGACCATCGAGGGAGCTCTGCTGGGCGGGCTGCTCCTGACCGCTCAGCAAACCAAAGAGGTAAGGAGGGAGTCTTCATGTTTCTCCCCCAAACAGAAGCTGCAAATGAGACTTCTATATGTGAAGCCCCCAGAGAGTCCTGGACCTGCCCCCGTCTTCTGTGAGGGAGCGAATTGACTGGAGGTGCCTTAGAATCACCCACAGGGAACTGAGCTCCCAGGCGGGCCCCTGACTTTGAAAGGTGCCTCCTGATTGAATCTGGAGGATAAACCAGACCTGGCTAAACGGTGCCCGGGCCAGCAGGGCTTCCGCAGAGCAGAGCAGGACCCTCTGCCTGTGTCCCCAGAGTTTGATGAGATTTTGTGTTTTCATTTCTAAAGAGTGCTCAGTTGGCCGGGCACAGTGGCTCACGCCTGTAATCTCAGCACTTTGGGAGGCCAAAGCAGGCAGATCACCTGAGGTCAGGAGTTCAAGTCCAGCCTGGCCAACATGGTGCAACCCCACCTCTACTAAAAAAAAAAAAAAAAAAAAAAAAGCCGGGCATGGTGGCACATGCCTATGATCCCAGCTATCCGGGAGGCTGAGGCAGAAGAATTGCTGGAACCTGGCAGCTGGAGGCTGCAGTGAGCTGAGATTGCACCACTGCACTCCAGCCTGGGGGACTGAGTGAGAGTCTACCAGAAAAAAAAAAAAAAAAAAAAAAAAAAAAGGCTCAATTGGCCTTGCCAAAAAATTACGGCAGCCCGAGGCCCTGACTCTCCACCCCACCCGGCACGGGCAGCGCTCCCACCCCACACGGCAGCCCGACGCCCTGACTCTCTGGGCCATCCGGAGAACATTTCCCGAAACTGCCCACCCAAAAACTGCCCACAAAAAACCAATTTTTGTTTCTAAATGCTGTATATTGTTCATAGATGTTATAAATAATTATATGCTTTGTTTATGAATATTATTTACACACTAGCATTTTCTTAGTAAGTCCAGCTTTTGAAAGTGCGACTGGCCAGAGGTGCCCATTTCTCGGGTGACGCTGCCCTCTGGTGGCAGCGTACCTCATGCCTGGCGGCAGGAAGTAGCCCTCTTTCAACTCACGCCCCAGAGCCTCTGACCACGGCAAGGCCCAGTGAAAACAGAACTGCACCTGCTCTGGTGGGAATGTCACTGCCCAGCCAGACCCACTCTATCCAGCTGTGCCTCCTGCACCACCCTGCCCAGACAGCTCCTCCTCCCAGACCCCCACGGCCCAGGTCTCGGTGCCCAGGCATGCTGGCTGCGTTCTGCCTGGGAAGCCCTCCTCCTTCTCCCTGGCGGTCACCCCCACACTCCCATAGGCGGGTCCCTGGATCCCCACTGGGTCCCAAGGCAGTTGGCCACCGGCAGCTTTCCTGGGTGGCTGGGGCGGGCCTCACCCCCATAGCCTGTCCTCTGCTCCGAGATGTGCTTCTCCAGTCTGAGCTGCAGCTCCGTCAGCCCATCGCCCTTCCCCGGGGGGCCTGGCTCCACCAGGATGAAGTGGGAGAGGTTGCTGTCCAGCGAACAGAGCGGCCCCTGGCTGCTGCCGTCATCCTCGGGGTAGTGGACAGGAATATCCTCCTGTGCCCATTCAGGGAGACGAGGCTGAGCCCTCGGGAGGCAGCTTGGGTCCTGCTGCGGGATCCTCCCTGCCAGGCCATACACACTACACTATGGGGCCCTGCACAAGGCTTCTGCCTAAGCCTTGGTTTCCCCACCCTTCAGACAAAAGGAGGGACCAACAGCTGGGGCCCGGGGACCCTCCTTCAACAGTCAGGGGCAGGGGCGGTGGGGAGCGGGTTCTTTTAGACAGAGCCATGGAGACAGCCGGGGCTGCCGGAAGCTCCTCCTTCCCGACTCTAGGGCTGGCGTCCAGACATCCACCAGGGGCTGCCTGGGCCTCCCTCGGCAGTGCCTTAGACAGACCCCAGCATGGGGGACGGAAGTTGCTTGTCCAGGCTTGGACAGGGCTTGGGGCCTGGGCCCACGTGGTACAGGAGGAGGGGAGGGCCCTCACCATGCTCTACACTGGCCGTTCCCTATGCGGTACTGCCACCTGCCGGCCGCATGCTTGCTCTGTCTGATCCCTGCTCCTCCTCCAGCCCGAATCCTGTCTTCCCAGAGCTCTCTGCCCGCTGCCCAAACCCTTCTGAACCCCTGCCTCCAGGCCCCCAGCAGTCGTGGTGCTGGGAGCTGGATGTGCACCTGGGCCTCCTCCAGAATGCGGCGGTGAAGGACGCGGCTCAGAGAGGCCATGCCGACGGCAACCACACGGGCCTTGGTGGATGTGCTGGCCAGCGAGTGGTCGCGCACGGCCTGCCCGATATGCCGGGCCAGGCCCACGTGGAGGGCACTGGTCAGGATCCAGGCTCCTGTGGGGACGGAGGAGGGGCTCACTGTGCCGCATGGCCGGATCTTTCCCAGTTGGACCCACGCCCTAACACCTGGCCCAATCAGCAGCCAGTTACCTGGGAGCCAGTGGTGGGTGCTGGGGAATACCTCAAGGTGGGGTGGGGAAGCCGAGGCCCAGAGAGGGCAAGACAGCCACCCAAGGCAGGGGGCTGGGCAGCAGTGGGACTGGCTGGGCCCAGAACCTGTGAAGTGGCATCCCCACCCCGCCTGGAGCACACATGCTGGGGCCCAGTCCTTCCTCTGGGCTCCCTCCGGGACAAATCCGACACAGCTCTGCCCAACCTCTGGGCCAGAATCCCAGGATGTTTTCCCAAATTTTTACAAAGCCCTCAGCTGTGTCTGGCTGGAAGATCTCTTTGAGTTTGCCACAGTCATTTCTTTAGTGAGGGTCCCTGAAACCTCAGGCCCTTCTCCCGGGTGTTGCATAGGCCAAGCTGCCTCAAAAAAGAGCCCAGTCACTGGACTCTGGCCCCTACAGCTGGCTGGCCCGACTACTTCCCCAGGGGGTCCCACCCTGTATATACCGGGGTGCTCTGGTCCCAGGTATGTGGGAGCAGGGACATCTCATAGTGGAGGGGGCAGCTCTAAGGAAGGGCCAGGCCCAGCTCGGGGAGGCCCTGGTCCAGTACGTAGGCACTGCTGCACCTGTGGGTACTGCAGAGGACAGGTGGGCAGTTTTGGGAAATGTTCTCCTGATGGTCCAGAGAGTCAGGGCCTCGGGCTGCCGTGTGGGGTGGGAGCGCTGCCCGTGCCAGGTGGGGTGGAGAGTCAGGGCCTCGGGCTGCCGCGTGGGGTGGGAGCGCTGCCCGTGCCGGGTGGGGTGGAGAGTCAGGGCCTCGGGCTGCCGCGTGGGGTGGGAGCGCTGCCCGTGCCAGGTGGGGTGGAGAGTCAGGGCCTCGGGCTGCCGTGAGGGTGGGGGCTCACCTGTGCTCTGAGCCACCTTCACCAGCCCCTTGCGCAGTACGTCCCGCAGCCAGGACTTCATGGTGAAAGGCTGCTCCTCGCCCACAAGGGACACCACCAGATTGGGGGCCGGCAGGTGCCACTCAGCAAGCAGCAGATCAAAGAGCACAGATGGGGCCACTCCGCTCAGCACCCGTACAAACTGCAAGGCGGGGCTGCAGCTCAGGGCTTTCGGGGCACGGGGCACGGGAACTGCTGGGCATTGGGGTGGGCTGGACACAGGAGGCACTGAGGAGGTGCTGAGCATTTGTGGGCTGGACATGGGGGGCACTCAGCACTGGGGAGGTGTTGGGCATCAAGGGGGCTGGACACAAGGGGACACTGGGCACTGGGGAGGTTCTGGGCATCAAGGGGGCTGGACACGGGGGCACTGGGGAGGTGCTGGTTCCTGGTGGCAGGTAGCAGGAGGAGAGTGGCCCCCAATACCCCTTTTGGGACAGAGCCAGTCCTCCTTTGGCCTGCCGTGTGACCTGGAGAGTCCTGACCCCTCTCTGGGCCGGCATCCTCCTCAGTGAGCTGAGGGCACTGGTCAGAGGTGGAGCCTTGGATGCGCTTAACCTTGCACCTCCAAATCTCTCGGGGAGACCTCAGGGGTCCCAGTTATCGCAGGGAGGTAGGAGGCTGGCCAGAGCCACTCCTTCCAGCTCTGGAACTCTGCTTGTCTGGGGGCTCTGAATATGGCCCCAGGGGAGCAGACCCCAGGGGTGAGGAGGACCCTGGCACTCAGCTTCCAGGGAAGGAAATGGGGGCTCATGGGTTCCAGGTCAACACAGACATTGCCCGAGGCCTGGGGACTGCCCCTACCTTGCCTCGCTTCTTCCCAGACCCTCCAAAGTCGACCTCGCCCCTGCGCAAGCCTAGCCCGTGCCGGTCTTCAGCATCCCCGGGGCTTCCGGGACGGGGGCCTTGGACATCCTGCATGACGGCCTCTAGAGATGCAGGGATACCCCGGCCCTTGAGGGCTGGGAATGCCCGTCCTCGCCTCCCTCCCCTCAGGGGGCGGGTGCTGCCTTCCCCTAGGAAGCCCCTCTCCAGCCGACATGCACAAGGAGACCTGGGGACTGCCCCAGGCATCTCTGCCCCAGGGACCTTCTCTCCAGCCGGGCCCTGCCCAGCGACCCCCTGCAGCTCTGTCTCTTGCTGTAGCACCGCCCCAACCAAGCTCCTTTCCAGGTGAGGATGGGATGTGTGGGGCTCTGCCACTGGCTCCTGGTTCCTCTACTCACCCCACTCTGGGCACCTCAGGTCAGCCACACCTGCAGATGCTTCTCCAGAGGCCTTTTGCAGGGATGACCTGGAAACTCTGGAAGACTCAGCAGAGGCCTTGCAGCCCCCTGGCCACACAGCCCACTCACTCCCAGGACAGGGATGCAGAGCCCCTGGGTGCACCTGGGCAGAGGTGAGAAGGTGAGGCAGGTGCCCTCAGCTCAGGTGCAGGAGGTGGTGTGGACAAGGGACCACCTTCCTTGCCCAGGAGGTCCAGGACACACAGAGGGGAGGCCTCGCCCAGGCCCACACAGCATCAGCGGCAGAGCTCTTCCCTCAGCGCTCCCGCATCAGGGGAGAAGAGGCCTCGTGCACCTCAGCCCTCACGGGGCTCACGTCTCCCAGCTGCCCGGTGAGGTCGGGCATCTCAGCCCCTCTCTATGTGGCAGGGATCCAAGGATCGGGGCTGTCCCCTCAGTGTCCTGGCTCCATCCCTGCCCACGGCCTCATCTCTCAGCCGCCCCAGTCTGACTGATCTTGGCCTGGCTTGGCCCCACCTCCTTCTGATTGCTTGTCTGGAAACTCAATATTGGAAGCTGAGTGTCTGAGGACAAGCCCTGGCAGGCAGAGGGCACCTGCTCCGCTATCTGCCCTCCTGGAACCATGCGCCGGGTCACAGGCCACCGGGCAGAGGTCTCCCTGGGCCCCCAGTCACACTACCCTGTCCAACGTGGGATTACCTGGCAGCTCTTGATCCCACAGAGCTGTGCCTTGGTTATCCTGTGCCCACCCTGTGCCCAGGTGCTCTGGGCTGTGCCCACCACAGAAGGCCCTTTGTGAGAAGACAATGGACCGTTCTGTAAAACCTTTCATTTCCTAGAGAGGGGCCCACTTGTGACCTCAGGAGGGGACATAGGAGTTGAGGGGACCTTCAGGCACGAGAGGGAATATGTCCTGGGACCCCTGGTGGGGGGCTGGCTTTGGGGCAGAGGCTAAGGCCAAGGCCCTCCCTATTAGGCCTCTGGAGCCAGCACAGTTACTGTGTCCCCAGACAGATATGTCCAAGCCCCAAACCCCAGTACGTGGGAATGCGACCTTTGGAAACAGGCCCATTGCAGATGTGATTAAGATGTAAGTAAAGATGAGGCCATGTTGGAGCAGGGGGAACCCTGATTCCCAGGTTCTGATATAAAAAGGGGACATTTGGACATAGAGACAGATGAGCAGGGAAAGACACAGGGGAGGTGGAGACAGGGGTTGGGGGATGCAGCCACAGGCCAAGGGACACCTGGAGCCCCGAAGCTGGAAGAGGCAGGGAGGATCCCCCTCAAGAGCTTGGCCCTGCCGACACCTTGACTTAGGACTTAGCGCTGGTGGCCTCCAGAACCATGAGAAAATCAATTGCCGTTGTTTTAAGATGCCCAGCTCAGGCTGCTGTCACGGCTGCCCAGGGTCCCTGTGCGAGGCCCAAGTCAAGCCTGGCACGACTTCTGGTGACTGCCAGCCCCAGGCAGGACCCACTCACGGACCTCAGCCCCCTCCTCCGGCCAGGCCTGCGGAGGCGCCCTGATGCTGTCAGCACCATGTGGGCCTCAGCCGCCCCTGCAGGGTAATGCAAATCCTCCCGCACTTCCGGCCTGCAGAGCACGAACCAGCCGCAGACCACAGAGAGGCAGTATTTGAATACGGCCTCCCGCGCTGGTGGAGACGCTTGGCGGTTTTCAGTGTTGGAAGCCCGTGTCTGTGGCCAGGCCCTAGGTGGGGGCTGGAGGCTGGGACAAGGCTTGGCATTGCTGTTGCGTCCCAGGGCTGCTGAAACAAAGGGCCACACCCTTGGGGGCTCAAAACAACAAACGGATGATCTCATAGTTCTGGAGGCCAGACATCCCAAATCCAGGCATCGGCAGGGCCGTGCTCCCTCTGGAAGCTCTCGGGCGGGTCCCTCCCACCCCTTCCAGGTTCCCAAGGCGCCAGGTGTTCCTGGCTGTGGCCACGTGGCTCCAGCCTCCGCCTTGGTTGGCGTGTGGTCCGCCTCGCCTGTCTGTCTCCTCTGCCATCACCGAGTGCCCAGGCCTGCCCTACCCCAGTGTGCAAGGACCCCACTTCCAAATGAGGTCACATTCTAAGCTTCACAGTGGACAGTATCCCACCACTAGTGTCGCCCCGTCTGGGAGGACACCACTTAACACAGAACAGGCAGTGAGGTGCAGCCCTGGGCGTGGGTCCTCACCTCAGGGTGAGGGCGGGAGTCCTCACCCTGGGCGGGAGTCTCACCCTGGGTGGGGGTCCTCAGGCTGGTCTTCATTCCCACCAGGCCCTGCCACACCTGGCCACCCGCTGGGGTCAATCCTGGCTACATCTGGACATGTGCCCTGCGGCTGGGGATGCATGGCCAGACTTGTCCCCAGCACAGGGTGTAGGGGTTGGGGTTTGGCCATGACCCTCAGCCTGGGGGACGAGGTTGGGCTGGACAACACTGTTAGTTATCCTTACCTTCCCAATGACTCTTAGGCCGTAGATGGGGACTCCCTCTTCTCTTCCCTTCATCCCCGGTGGGGAAGCTAATGGGGGCCTGGGCCTTGGGAGGGGTCCTACAGGGCTCCCTGACCCTTGAATTGCTCTCCAGTGAACCTCAGTTTTGCTTCTTGGAAGTTCTGGGATAGGACGCCCATGAGCACCCTTCAGCCTGGAGCTCAGCAGCGCCTCCCGGACTCTGTGCAAGCCCCCTGGGGGGAAGAGCAGCAGCCAGTAGAGGTGGAAGCAGCCACAACCCAAGCTCTGGCCCTTCCCAGGGCCCACAGCACCTCTTTCCTCCTGAGGACAGGGCAGAGCTAGGCGCCCGGCAGCTGAGGTCAAGGAAGCCCAGCAGCAGCGTGGGGCAGCCTCACCTTCCCGGTGGCCGCAACCACCCCTTGCCCCACACCCAGGCTCGGCGCCCCCTACACCCACCGGCCAGCCCAGGGGCTGAGGAGGCATTTGGGCAGGTGCTGGGCACCAGGCAAATGGGCCCAGAGGGAGGCAATGCAAACAGCTGGGATTTGCATGAGCAGGCGCCCAGTCTTCTGCACCCCTCCCTGTGCATCCCAGGGTGGGGCAGGGAGCCGGGGACAGCCAGGGGCCTTCGTGACCCCTGGCCAGAAGCCCATCCCAGAACTCCCAAGAGGCAAAACTGAGGCAGCGCCCCGGGCAGTGAAGGTGCTGGGGCTGTCAGGGCAGTGGGGCACCCGTAGCCACAGCCATCCCAGAGACAGCCAGAGCCAAACATGGCTTCCCTGGCACCCCAGGACCAGCGCAGGACAGGACTGGATGGCCAGGTCCTGGGGTCCCAGCCCCGCTCATCCCCACCAGGCTGTGTGACTTCGGGCGAGTCCCTCAGCCTCCCTGGGCCTGTCTCATTTGTGAGATTTGGGGGAACGGCGAGTCACAAGGGGAAGGTGCCAGAACGGTCCCTGCATGCAGCAGGCAGGAAGTCAGATGTGTGTCCCTGTGTCCTCCCTATGAGGATACCCCATCTCCCTGGGCTGCAGTGGAGGACATGGCTCAGGGAAGTGGTGGCGAGAGGACACAGTGGTGACCTGGTGACCCCAGACCCCTCCCACTGCCCCACTCCCCTCACCCTCGGCTTCTGAGCCACACCTGCCTTTGCAGGCTGCCGGCCAGACACTGTCCCTGAAGTCTCAGATCCAGAGCCCGTGGGGCTGGTCCTCCTGCCCAGACCATCTTCCAGCACTGGGCAGCCCCTTCCAGAATGCCCCACCTCACCCACAGTGGGGCCGGCCCTCCACAGCCCAGGGAAGCGGGGATCCTCCCTGCTAAAGATAAGGAAACTGAGGCAAGAGGCAGGGTGTGGCCAAAGCCGCACTGTCCTGGTCCCCACTCCTCTCGTGCCCACCTGCCCTTCCCGCCCGGGAGGAGGGGTTACAATCCTGCCCCTTCTCCCCACCTGGGCTGGCAGCGGTGTGAGGGTCCCTACCTGCCTGCCTTCTCCCCAGCACCCTGACACGCGGCTGCTGGCCAAGGCGCGGGTGGAGCCGTCTGCCTACCTTGCAGGGTGTGCCTGTGGGCCCAGGTCTCAAGCCTCTCCTCCTCCTCTTCCCCGCCCACAACTTCTGGCACCTGGGCAGCCAATGCCGGCCCCAGGGAGCTGGCCGGGAACCAACACAGGGCACCACCTGACCTGCTCGGCACGGCCGAGCCCACAGGTCTGCTGTCGTCAAAGCCACCCAGACACCGAGCGCTGGCCTTCCTCAGGTGTGATTGGCACCAAGGCCCTGGGGGCATCTCTCATTTGACTGGGAGAGGAGACCCTGCGTGGACGTGGCTTCTGGGCCACTTAGATCGCCTCCTTTGGTGCTGTCTGGCGGGGTGGCCCGGGACTGAACGCAGCTGAAATCCACCCTGAAATGTGATTGGACAGGGCTCTTCAACCTCAGTTTCCACAGTTAGTAGGAACAGGAGCTGCCTCAAGAGCACATGTCTCATCTGGAGTGCTGGGCCCAGCTGTCCCATGGAGGACAGGGAGCCAGAGGGACTGCCTCCTCCCTCCTGTGGCCCTGCGAGGCCACGGGGCATCGGCCCTCATGGTGTCTCATCTGTACTGGAAAGGCTGCACAGTCACGGGCCAGCTGCAGTTATGTCCAGTCCCTGGTCAGCACCGGGGATGCTCTGTGAGGACTGTCCCTGCATCTGGAGTCAGGACAGGGTGCCAGTGGGACAGAGTGTGCCTCTGGAGTCCCACAGTCCTGGGACTGGATCCTGCATAGCTGTTGAGCTACTTAGCCACTCTGGGCCTCAGTACCTTGGAGTGTCAAACAGGGACTCTAGTAGCCTGGCTTCTGGGAGGCTGCAGGTAACACATGAGGAGAACAGAGCCTGGGGGATACCTCTGTGTGCCCCTTCACAAAAGAGACTCCAAGGACCCCCTGTCCAGGGCCCCTCAAACCATAAACTCCAGGAATGGTGGGGGACAGTATCTGGGACTTGCTCTCTGGGACCCTGGTGGCCTCACTAGTCTGGCCTTTCAGCCACCAGAGGGCGCCAAAGGACCACAGGCAGAATCTGAGGCAGTGGTGGTAATGGGTGAAAGTGATGGTGGTGGTGGTGATGGTGGTGGTGGTGGTGATGATGATATTGATGGTCATGATGGTGGTGGTGACAATGATCATGGGGACCGTGCTGATGGTGGTGTTTGTGATGATGGTGGCAGTGGTTGTGATGGTGGTGGTGATTGTGGTTGTGGTGATGATGGTGGTGTTACTGATGAGTGTGGTGGTGATGGTGGTGGTGGGCATGAGGGTAGTGGGGGAGGTGATGGCCTTACTGTTGATGAGGGTGGCGATGATAGGGATGGCGATGGTGGGGGGAATGATGACGAAGATGATGATAATAGTGGTGCAAATGGCAGTGGTGGTGGTAGTGACTGTATTGTTGTTGTTGATGGTATTAGTGCTGATAAAGGTGGTGATGATGATGTTGATGATGGTGGTGGGTGGTGAAGGTGGTGGTGATGATGGTGGTGAACATTTTGGCAGGGGTGATGGTGGTGGTGGTGGTGGTGATGATAGTGATGGTCATGATGGTGGTGGTGGTGATAATGACTGTGGTGGTGCTCCTAATGGTGGTGTTTGTGATGCTGGTGGAGGGGTGGTGAAGATGGTGTGGTGATTATGGTCATGGAGGTGATTATGGTGATGGTGAAATGGTGGTGGTGGAGTTGATGGTGGTGGTGAACATGGTGGTGTGGTGGTGGTGGTGGTGATAATTATCATGGTGGTGGTGATGGTGGTGTGTGGGATGATGGTGGAGGTGGCAGTCATTGTGGTGATGATAGTGTGGAAGTGACAATGGTGTTCATGTTGGTTGTGATGGTGGCAGTGGTTGTGGTGATAATGACAATGATTATGATGGTGGTGGTGCTGATGGTGGACATAATGGTGATGTGGTAGTTGTGATGGAGGTGGTTTTGGTGATGGTGGTGTTTGTGGTGGTGCTGTTGATGATGCTGGTGGTGATGGTGATGGTGGTATTACTGATAAATGTGGTGGTGATGATGGTGATGATTGTGGTGGTGGTGATGATGGTGATGACAATGATTATGATAATGATGGTGATGGTGGTGGTGGAGGTAAAGATGGTGGTTGTGATGATGGTGTTCATGGTGGTGGTAATGCTGGTAGTGGTGGTGATTATGATGGTGGTGATTGTGGTGGTGATGATGGTTGTGGTTGTGATGGTGGTGGTGATGGTGGAAATGATGGTGGTGTTTGATAGTGGTGGTGGTTGTGATGGTTGTGTTCATGTTGGTAATGGTGATAATGGCGGTGGTGATGGTTGTGATGGTTGTGATAATGATGGCAGTGGTGATAATGGTGGTGGTGGTGACAATGGTGGTGATGGTGGCGATACTGGTGATGATGGTGGGGGCGGTGGTGGTTTTGGTGGTGGTGATGATCATAGTGGTGGTGATTCTGGTGATGGTGATGGTGGTGGTGATGGTGCTAGTGGTGGCAATTATAGTTGTGATGATGGTAGTGGTGGTGGTGGTAATGATGATGTGGTGATGGTTGTGATGGTGCTGATGATGGTGGTGATGATAATGGCACTGATGGTGATGACAGAAGTGGTGGTAATGATAATCACGATGGTAGTGGTGATGGTGGTGATGATTGTGGTGGTGGTGATGATTGTGGGGATGGTGATGAGGGTGGCAGAGGGGGTGATGATGTTGGTAATGATGGTAATGGTGTGATGATGATGGTGGTGATCATGCTGGTGGTGGTAATGGTGGTGGTAATGATAGTGGTGGTGGTTTTGGTGGTGGTGATAGTAGTGATGATCATGGTGGTGGTGGTGATGATGATGGTGATGATTCTGATGGTGGTGGTGATGGTGGTGCTGGTAGAGGCGATGGTGGTGGTGATGATGATTGTGGTTGGGATAATGGTGGTGATAGTGGTGGTTATTGTAGTGGTAGTGTTGATCATGGTGGTGGTAGTGATGGTGGTCATGATGGTGGTGTTGGTATTGGTGTTGTTAGTGATGGTGATGGTGGTGGTAATAACCATGGTGATGATGATGATGGTAGTCATGGTGGTGGTGATAGTGGTGACAGTGGTGGTGATAGTGGTGACAGTGGAGGTGATGGTGGTGGTGATAATGATTGTGGTGGTGATGATGATGGTGGTGGTGATAGTGTTGGTACTGGTGGTGGTGGTGGCGATGGTGATGGTAGTGGTGGTTGTGGTGGTGGTGATGATGGTGGAGGTGGTAGTAACGGTGGTAGTGGTAGCTGGTAGTGGTGGTGATGGTGATGATAATTGTGGGGACGGTGATGGGGGTAGTGGTGGCTGATGGTGTTGGTTTTTATGGTGGCAGTGATGATCATGGTGGTGGTGACTATAGTCACTGGTGATGCTGGTGGTTGTGGTCATGGTGATGATGATAGTGGTGACGGTTGTGTCAGTGCTGCTGCTGATGGTGGTGGTGGTGATGATGAGGGTGATGATGGCAATGAGTATGATGATGGTGGTGGTGATGATAGTGGTTGTGGTGTGTTGATGGTGGTGTTTATTGTGGTGGTGATGATGATAGTGTTAATGATTGTGGTGGTGGTGATGATGTTGTTGGTGGTGTTGGTGATGGCGTTGATGCTGGTGATGGTGGTGATGGTGATGATGATGATGACTGTACTGGTGTTGTTGATGGTGTGGTATGGTGGTGGTGCTGATGGTCATGATGGTGGTGGGATGATGATCCTGGTGGTGGCGATGGTGGTTTTGATAATGTGATAATGTTGGAGATGGTGGTAGTGTCGATGGTAGTGATCGTGGTGGTGATAATGGTGATCATGGTGATGGTGATATCAGTGTGGGTGATGTGGTGGGGGGGATGGTTAAAATGTTGGTGATGGTGGTGGTGGTGGCAGTGATAGTTAGGATGATGGTGATGATGATGATGGCATGGGTGCTTGATATGGTTTGGCTCTGTGTCCCAATCTCACCTCAAATTGTAATCACTATAATCCTTATGTGTCAAAGGCGGGACCAGGTGGAGGTAATTAGATCATGAGGGTGGTTTCCTCCATGCTGTTCTCATGATAGTGAGTGAGTTCTCATGAGATCTGATGGTTTTATAAGCGTCTGGCATTTCCCCTCACTCCATCCTGCTGTCATGTGAAGAAGGTGCCTCTAAGTCTATGGGGTTGGGGGGCACAGTCCTTCCTCTATCCTGGTCCTTCGCCCCACCTCTGTCTCCTGGACACCCAAAAAAACCTGCAGAAGTTCTTCCCCAGCCACCCCTGGTTCAGTACCAGGTAATGTTCCTCCCTGCCTACAACCTTCCATGGCTCCCTATTACCCTGACAATAAAACCCAAAGAAGCTTTGGAACCTTGGCTTCTGGTGCTCTGCCAGGAGCACTCTTCCTTGGAACTCCTGCTGGCTCCCTCTTGCCACTCAGACACTGGCAGAACCTGAAGTGAAGAACCTTGCACTCACTCCATCCTGCTGCCCTGTGAAGAAGATGCCTTGCTTCCCCTTCATCTTCATCATGATTGTAAATTTCCAGAGGCCTCCCCAGTCATATTGAACTGAGTCAATTAAACCTCTTCCCTCTATACTCAGTCTCAGGCAGTTCCAATACAGTGGTGATGATGGTGATGGTAGTGATGGTGGTGGTGGGGGTGGATGGTCGTGGTAATTACGGTGGTAGTAGTGATGGTGGTGGTAGTAATGATGATGATAGTGGTGGTGGTGATGTTGGTGGCTGTGATGAGGATAGTGGCGGTGATGGCGATGGTGTTGATGGTGGTGGTGGTAGCTTTGGTGGTGGTGATGGAGGTCGTGGTGATGATGGTGGTCATGCTTATGGTAGTGATGACAGAGATGATGCTGGTTGTGGTAATAGTGGTTGTGGTAGCAGGCCATGTTATAATGCTAGCAGCTTTGCTCTGGGTAGGAAGGCTCCAGGTACTCCCAAAGTAGGCACCTACAGGCTGCTCTGTAAGTGTCCCTTTGTCCCCTAGCATGGCTGAAACCCTCATCCTGAGAGGAGAAGCAGATATCAGGTTCCTCAGTAAATGCAGGTTGGTGTTGAGCTCAGAAACCCAGAACTTGGCTCTGGGCAAATGGAACTCAGACCAGGGACCTCACAAGCCCTCAGGCCTGAGACCCTAAAATCCTGGTTCTGAAGGTGAGGGGCCTATCTTGCGGGCCCTGGGCAAGGCAGAGGGTCCACTAGACCCTGAAAGTCCAGCCTGAGCTCACATCCACTCCTCTAGCCTGGATCGTTGTCCTACAGCAGGTTCTGCCAGTGTCTGTGGTATGTGAAGAATGAGGAGGTTCTCCTAGACCCTGTAAGCCTATGGGGTTGGGAGGCACAGTCCTTCCTCTATCCTGGTCCTGCCCACCACCTCCATCTCCTGGACACCCAAAGGACTGCAGAAGTTCTTCCCCAGCCACCCCTGGTTAAGTACCAAGTCATGTTCCGCCCTGCCTACAACATTCCATGGCTCCCTATTACCTTGACAATAAAACCCAAAGAAGCCTTGGAGCCTTGGCTTCTTGCGCCCTGCCAGGAGCACACTTCCTTGGAACTCCTGCTGGCTCCCTCTTGCCACTCAGATCTCAGCTGTCATGTCCTTCCTCAGAGACCCCCCTCACCCTAGACCACATCAGCACAGGGTGCTTCCTTCGGTCTCTTCCCATGTGACCTGGTGTTAGTTTTCAGTATGCCTCACCCTCTGAAATGTCTTTCATTAACTTTTTTGCTTGTCTGTGTCACCTACATGAGACTAAGGCCTGGGCATTCCCTGCCACCTCCCTGGGGCCCAGAACACACAGGTACAGACCACAGACATGTTCTAAAGTGGTAAGTCAATGAATGAATGAGTGAATCAATCTGTGAGTGTCCAGGTGTGTCTCTGTGTGAGCACTGCCATCAAGGCAGAGACGGAGGTGTCTAGGGAAGGCTGCATTTTTGCAAGGAGTAACTTCCTGGCCCACACTCATGCTCTGGATGGAAGGGCAGACACTGGGCCGGGGCTCCACTGTCTGCCCGCTCTAGCCACGGGCACTGCTGCCAGGGGAGGAGGTGCTCAGGCGCTCACCTGCGTCCATGCATGCTGTCATGAGCGACATCCTAGCTGCCGACCGCAGCCTCTGCCTGCCCTCTACAGCAGCTTTGCCTTCAGCGGCCTCTGTCTCCTTTGCTACAGTTGGCCCTGGGCAGGCTTTACGTTGGAACTTCCTTTGTGGGAGAGGCCATGCCATAGAGCAGGGCTCCAACAGGGCCCAGCCCCTGCCCCCACGGGGCCTCTATCCCTGGGACAGCGGATCCCCTCTGGACCCCCAGCAACCTGCCCGGCTGACTGCAGAGGCTCAGCTCTCTCCTGCTAAGCCCTGCCATGTGAGGCTGGGCCTACGGGCTCAGAAGCTGACCCCAGTGTCCAGGAGAGCATGAGCTGTCCCTGACCAGGGTCCTCGGGCCTCCGCTGAGAGGAGGAGCTGCAGGCAGCCTCCACCCCGGGCACATTCTTGGGTGCCATGTGGCATTTTATTTACAGAAAGACTTGCAACCCATTTCTTCTTTGTCTTAGAGGAGAGAAACCACCACCCAGAGTAGGGCCTGCTGGCCCTGGGTCCCCATGCCAGTGTGGTGGGTCCCCCCGACCCAGCACCTCCCTCTGAACCACACGCGGTCCAGCCCCCGGTGGGAGGGAGGCAGCTGGAGCCCCTCCGACAGGAAAGCTGATGGTGCGGGCGTCAGGTCTGACCCCTCAGGGGGGCGGCCTGAAGCCACGCCATGGGGCAGCAGGGCCATGGACAAGCTCTGCCAGTGGTGCCTGTGTCCAAGGCCTCTGGGCAGATCCTGAGTGCCCAGCAGTGCAGACCGGGAGTCTGGGGACCAGTGGAGCCACACGTCCATCCCCACTCCATTAAGCTCCCTGGCCTGGGCAGTGCCTGCAGCTGGCCACCGCTGTCTTGGCACCATCCTTGCAGCTTCACCTTATGCCTGTCCTTCTACTCTGGGAGGGCAACCTTGCCTCCATCACAAGATGTGAACAGAGGTAGAGGCTGTAGGGGCCAGCGAGGCCGAGTGACCTGCCCATATCAATGCTGCCACGAGGCAAGGCCCATGCCCTCTCCCCTGCTGTTCTGTCCTTGAGCTTCCGCAGCTGCAGGAAGACGTCCCCTACCCCGCTCCCTGCAGAGGATGCTTGGCGGTCAGATGGCAGATCTGCAAAGGAAGGCGTACCCTTCTCAGTGTGCACAAGGGCTGCCAGGCCAACTCCACCATCGAGAGCAGATGCCGGCTGGGGAGAGGTCAAGTGCCGCCTGGGCCCAGTGGCTGGGGTAGGGGGCTCCATGAACCGTCCCTGCGGGCTTGTCCATCTGGCGTGTGTGCACCTGTGTGAGTGTGCTGTGTGTGGAGTGGGCACTGGGCCAGTGGTCAAGGCTGCAGTAGGACTTTCAGTGATTCCAGCTCCTGTCTGGAAATGGGGATCATGAGAATTCCCTCCACTGAAGGGTACGTGAGGCCTGAACCAGTGTGCCTGGAACGCCCTGAGGACCAGCGGGGCCGGGGCCTGGACACGGCCTGGGTAAGTGCGAGAAGCAAGGACCAGTGTGTGCCTGTGTGTGTCACTGTGGGCACACGGTGTGTGTGTGCGCATGTATGTGTGTACACCGTGGGCATTTCTGTGTGGATGTTGTGTGTGTGTGTGTGTGTAGCTGTACTGTGTGTGTGGACACCATGTGTACCTGTGCGTATGTCTGTGTTACACTGTATGTGAGTGTATGTAGACACTGTGGCTGTGTGTGTAGACGCAGTGTGTGAGTTCATGTGTGTGCAGGTGCACTGTGTGTGTCTGTGTGGATGCTGTGTGTGAGTGTATGTAGACACTGTGTGTGGCTGTGTGTGTGTGGAGGCTGTGTGTGTAGATGTACCATGTGTCTGTGTGGACGGTGTGTATGTTTGTGTGTGTAGTGCACCGTGTGTAGTGCACCATGTGTGTCTGTGTGGACACTGTGAGTACATGTGTGTGCATGGACACCGTGTTTGGTTGTGTGTGTGTCTGTGTGGATACTGTGTGATTGCATGTGTGTGGCTGCAGTGTGTGTGTGTGTAGTTGCACTGTGTGTGTGGACACTGTGTGTGTGTCTGTGCAAATGCTGTGTGTGTGGATGTGTGTGGGTACACCATGTGTGTCTGTGTGGATGCTGTGTGAGAGTGCATGTGTGTGTGTAGGTGCACCGTGTGCAGACACTGTGTGTGTGTGTGTGTCTGGCTGTGTGTGTCTGTGTGGACACTGTGTGAGTGCATGTGTGTATAGCTGCACTGTGTGAGTGTGTGTATGTATGCTGTGTGTCTGTGAGAATGCTGTCTATGAGTGTGTGTGAGTGTATGTGTAGGTACGCTGTGTCTGTGTGGACGCTGTGTGTGAAAGTGTATGTGTGTGTGTGTGTAGGTACACTGTGTGTGTGGACACTGTGTGTGTCTATGTGGACAGTGTGTGAGTGCATGTGTGTGTAGCTGCACCATGTGTGTCTGTGTGGACACTGTGTGTGTGTCTGTGGTGTGCAGGTGCTGGGAGGCAGGCTCTGCAGGTGCAGCTGGAGCTCCAAAGTGTGAGCATTGGGCCAGGAGGACCACAGCCGCCCGGCTGATCCAGGGGAGAGAAGTCGTTTCTGAGATTCTGGAAACGACAGCCTTTGATAAGCACCCCACAGCCACTCATCCGTGAACTCAACCATCCGATCACCCATCAGTTCATGCAGTCATTGGATACAGATTTACTGTTATTCATTTATCCACTTGTTTTTGTAGAGATGGGGTCTCACTATGCTGCCCAGACTGGTCTCAAACACTTGGACTCGAGCAATCCTCCCACCTCGGCCTCCCAAAGCACTGGATTACAGGCATGACCCACCACAGCTGGGCTGGGGAGAGATTTATTGAGCAACTTCTATGTGCCAGGCACTGTGTCAGGGGGAGACACAGACCATAAACAAGGGGATAAGTGAGGAAGAAGGAAAATCAATCAATGATTAAAATGGCTAGGGAGAAAAATAAAGCAGGGGAGGCCCAGTGGCTGCGAGATTTTATTTTTAAACGGGCTGGTCGAGGAAGAATTCATGGAGAAGGTTCCATTTGTGCAAATAACTGGAGGAAGGGCGGCCCATCTACTGGTCTATCCACCCAACCACTCACCCACCCACTCATGTACACATCCACCAGCACACATGCACCTCCTCACCCATCACCACCCACCCAACCATCCAGCCTTGCACCGGCCTGCCCACCCGTCATTCACCCATGTACCCATTTTTCCATCCCTCCGTCCGCCCATCTGTCCATTTGTCCATTCGTCCACCCACCCACCCACCCACCCACCTGTCTGTCCATTCATCCATCTATCCACCGTCTGTCCATCTGTCCAGCCATCCATCCATCCACCCACCCATCTGTCTGTCCATTCATCCATCTATCTGTCTGTCTGTCCATCTGTCCATCCATCCATCCATCCATCCATCCATCCATCCATCCACCAATCTGTCTATCCACGCCTCCATCTGTCTGTTCATCCATCTGTCCGTGTGCATCTGTCCATCTGTCCACCCACCCACCCATCAATCAATCCATCCATCCATCTATCTATCTTCACCCACCTGTTCACTCCTCTCTCCAGTCACCCACTCACCACTTACTAACTCCTCCCCAGTGCCTGGTCTCTCCAGGATGGCGAGTCAGTCTCTGGTCTCAGGATGCCCACACGCTGGGGCACAGGCAGCTCTTTTGCAGGTAGCCATGGGGGATTGGCCAGAGCACCCCAAGAGCATGGGTAGTTCTCATGGTTTCTCCCCAGCCAGCGTATCTCACAGAAGAGGTTACCATCCTTGAAGCCAGGAGCCTCACCTTCTGCTTCCCTGGCCTCCCCCACAGGCTGGGAATTCAGTAGGTGCCCAATAAATCCTGGCAGACTGGCTGAGTCATCCCACCTCCTCCTCCCCTACTCATCACCCATTCAGCTTCTGGCCCCATTGCCCAAACCCTGTTAGCCTTTGGGTGACCCGCTCAGCTGCCACCTCAAGTCCACTCTCAGCTTGGGGCCAGCTCTGGGCTCCGGCCTGTGATGGGCCATGGTGGGCTTCAGAGGGTGAGCCCCTGACACCATTGTGCCAGTCTGGCAGCATCTGCAAGACAGATGAGTGCCCTGGTCAGGAGTGGCCCACCATGGCCTGGAAGGATGTAGGGACATGCTGCCCACCCCCTGTCACACATCCTGGACAGGCCTGCCTGGGCCCAGGGAAGGGCTATGTGTGGAGGTGGCAGGCTGCTGCCCTGGGCAGGGGCCCCGCCAGGGTTGGGGAGGCCTCAGACCCAACACTCCCACTGGGGGTGGTAAACTTGGTGGCCAGTGACGGGAGGGTCCACGGAGGGCCCTGTACTGCTGGCTGAAGCCAACCTCCCACACAAGGCGATGCCAACAACTCCAAGAATCGATGCTGCTCCAGGAGCAGTCTCCAGAAGTGATTTCTGCCAGACGGACTGGGCCTAGGTGGGAACCTGGGAGCTTCCCCAGAACAACAGGGAGGATGAGACCAGCTCAGAAAGTCTGCAGCGACATCAGATGACCTAACCTCAGACCAAAGCAAACACAGTCAGAAGCACCCCGCTCACCCACCTGGGCGCCGGGCCAAGACCCTGGGTCCTGGGCTGGGAGGAGTGAGTGTGGGTGTGTGACTTGCAGGGAGGGCCCAGCCATCAGCCATGGGCCCGAAGGGTGTAGCTCCCCACCTCTGTACTCTGCCCCACTGCTTTCTGTCCTGGGTGCACCTTTCCCAGCCTGCCGGATCCTGCTGCTTTAAGGCTGCCTTTCTTAGGAGAAGGGATGGGGGATCCCCAGGACCTTCATGGTGACAGAAAGGCTTATTCACACATGCACGCCTACACATACTTGCAGACGTGTGGGCAGACACACATACAGCCTCAGTCTTCCCTGGCCGGTTCCCAGCTTGGCATTTTGGAAGAGGAGTAGGTGGGGTACACCCAAGCTGTGAATTGGCGGACAGGCCATGGCACACCCATCTCCTACATCTCCTGGTTTCACAGGTGAGAAAGTTGCCTTGGTAGGGAGCCCTGGCCTCAGTGTGCATGTGGACCTGCTCCTGGCGGGGGGGTGCCTTTCTCTGTGAAGGCGTGTCTGTCCTGCACCACTGTGAGATTCACAAAGGTAAGGCCTCTGGTGCGGTGTGCGGGGCACAGTCAATGCCAGTGCTCACTGCTGAGTGACCATCCAACGTAGCCTGAAATCAGGAAGGACCAGGTCAAGGAAGAACTGAAGGACCCTGGGCAAGTTCTGGCTGTGTCCTGCTGTGGTGCCCAAACTTGGGGACCCTCAGGGTCTTCTGTACAGGAGAGAGGGGAGTACACTCAAATGCAGATTCCTGGGGCCCACCCAGCCCCACTGCATCGGGTCTGCATTGGAAGCTGTTTACAGAGTCCCCAGGCAACTGCCCTGGGGTCCCTTCCCAGACCTGCTGGTAGGAGCGGGTCTGAGCTGACCAGTCTTTATGAGCATGCGGGGGCAGGTAGTTAGGGAATAGGTGAGGTAATAATGAACCAGGAGTTGCCTGTGGGGCTAGGATCAAGAACAGGGGCTTGCGGTTGATGAACGTAATGTAAAAATCCTCAACAAATAATAGCAAACCGAATCCAGAAACACATCAAAAAATTAGTTCACCACAGTCAAGTAGGCTTCATTCCTGGGATGCAAGGTTGTTTCAATGTATGCAAATCAATAAATGTGGTTTGTCACATAAACAGAACGAAAAACCATATGGTCCTCTCAATAGATTCTGAAAAAGCCTTTGATAAAATCCAAACATCCCTTCATGATAAAAACCTGCAACAAACTAGGCATCAAAGGAACATACCTCAAAATAATAAGAACCATCTATGACAAACCCATAGCCAACATCATACTGAATGGGCAAAAGCTGGAAGCATTTCCCTTCAGAATAGGAATAAGACAAGGATGTCCACTCTCATCACACACAAAAAATTACCTAGGAATACATCTAACCCAGGAGATGACACATCTCCACAAGGAGAAACACTCCTGAAAGAAATCGGCTGGATGCAGTGGCTCACACCTGTAATCCTAGCGTTTAGGGAGGCTGAGGTGAGCGGATCACTTGAGTCCAGGAGTTCGAGACCAGCCTGGCCAACATGGCGAAAACCCGGTCTCTACAAAAAAATACAAAAATTAGCCAGGCATGGTGGCACATGCCTGTAGTCCTAGCTGCTAGGGCGGTTAAGGTGGGAGGATCACCTGAGCTTGGGAGGTTGAGGCTGCAGTGAACCATGATTGTGCCACTGCACTCCAGCCTGGGTGACAGAGTGAGACCCTGTCTTAAAAAAAATTATAGATCACACAAATGGAAACACATTCCATGCTCGTGGATAGGAAGAATCAGCATCATTAAATCACATTATCTAAAGCAATCTACTGATTAAGCGCTATTCCTATTAAACTACCAATGTCATTTTTCACAGAATTAGAAAAATTGCTCTAAAATCTATATGGAACCAAAAAAGAGCCAGAATAGACAAGGCAATCCTAAGCAAAAAGAACAAAGCCAGAGGCATCACATTACTTGACTTCAAACTAATGTTTAAGGCTCCTGTAACCAAACCAGCATAGTACTGGTACAAAAATAGACACATAGACCAATGAAACAGAATAGAGAGCCCAGAAATAAAGCCACACACCTACAGTAATCTGATCTTCAACAAAGTCAACAAAAATAGGAAATGGAGAAAAGACTCCATATTCAATAAATGGTGCTGAGATAGCTGGCTTGCCGTATGCAGAATAATGAAACTGGACCCCCAATTTTCACCATATGCACAAATTAACACAAGATAGATTGAAGATTTAAATGTAAGACCTCAAACTATAAGACTACTAAGAGAAAACATGATAAATACCATTCTGGACATCAGCGCTGGGAAAGAATTTATGATTAATTTCTCAAAAGCCATTGCCACAAAAATATAAATTGACAAGTGGGACCGAATTAAGCTAAAGAGCTTCTGCACATCAAAAGAAACTATCAAGAGAGTACACAGACAACCTACAGAATGGGAGAAAATATTTGCCTTTATGCATCTGACAAAGGTCTAATATCCAGAATCTATAAGGAACTCAAACAATTCAACAAGAAAAAAATAAATAACCCCATAAAAATTGCTCAAAGGAGATAAACAGATGCTTCTCAAAGGAAGACATCCATGCGGCCAACAAACATATAAAAAAATGCTCAACATCACTAATCATTAGAGAAATGCAAATCAAAACCATAGTGAGATCCCATCTCACACCAGTAAGAGTGGACTTTGTTAAAAAGTCAAGAAACAATACATGCTGGCAAGGGTGAGCAGAACAGGGAACACTTATACACTGTGGGTGGGAATGTAAATTAGTCCAGCCACTGTGGAAAGCAGTTTGGAGATTTCCCAAAGGACTCAAAACAGAACTTCCATTTGACCCAGCAATTCCATTAATTACTGGATACATATACAGAAGAAAAATCATTCAACCAAAGAGACACCTGCACTTCCATGTACATTGTGGCACTATTCACAATAGCAAAGACCTGGAATTAACCCAAGGTGCCCATTAGTGGTAGGCTGGGTAAAGAAAATGTGGTATGTATACACCGTGGAATACTATGCAGCCATAAAAAAGCATAAAATCATGTCATTTACAGCAACATGGGTCCAGCTGGACGCCATTATTCTAAGCAAATTAACTCAGGAACAGAAAACCAAATATCACATATTCTCACTTATAAGTGGGAAAGTGGGAACTAAACGATGGATGCTCATGGACATAGAGATGACAACAATAGACACTGGGGACTAGTAGATGGTTGGGGGGGAAGGGTTGAAAAACTATTGGCTACTATTGTCACTATCTGGATGATGGGATCATCCACACCCCAAACCTCGGCATCAGGCAATATACCTGCGTAACAAACCTGCACACATACCCTCTGAATCTGAAAAAGAACAACAGGTCCTTCAATGAGGCAATGCCTTACAGATGTGGGGCATCATATCCATAGGAGACATTCTCCAGCCAGAAGGATCCTCTGAAGAGACACATCAGCTTAAGGAACACAGGGCGGTGGCTCTGTCCAGCCACCCTCCCCCATCTCCTAGCCACCCATCCATTCTGCATTGAGTGTCTACTGCATGTGGAGTCCTCCAACAGCAAATACCTCCCAGATTCACTGAAATGCCTGCTCCAGGGTCTCTGTGGAGACGCCCCCAGGGCCCTTGCTGACCATCCTCCACAGCCTGCAACCCCATCCTGTGCCCCTTTCATTTTCTTTGTCTCACCACTACCTGGTGGTCTTGCACACAGCTCTGTGGCCTGTGCCTAGAACAGTGCCTGGCACTCAGCTGGTGCTCTACGAGGTTCTGGGGGAACGAATGAATGAATGAAGGAATAATGAATAGGTAGGAAGATGACCTGAAGGAGGATGTTGGCCAGGAAGCCTTTGGTGGGCTGGCTGTTCTAGCAGCCCATCCCTGGCCCACAGATGCTGATCTCATAGCAGCCACACACCCTTCCTTTGGTCAGCCTCAGTTTCCCCATTCCTCATGCATTCTTGGTGACCTCTGAGGCTCCTCCCACTGCGGGCCTCTGACCCTGTCGAAGGAACATGAGGTGAGCCTAGTGAACTGAGGGATGTTGGCAAACAGCCCTGGAAGGTTGGTGTGAGGTAGGTTGAGAGCTGTGTTTCAGAAGGTTCTGAGGCTCTGGGACAGCCTGAGGGCCTGAGAGGCTGGGAGAGGGTTGCCTCCCTGTTCAAGCTGGCTGGATAGGTCTGTCAGCCTTTGCATCCAGGACAGCCAGGGCTGGACATGTGCACCCACCAGAATGATAGAGGAGGGGCTTTCCTCAGTGGAGGGACCCCAGGGGTCCTGCTCCCTCAGCTGATAGGGGCCCTCCTCACCTCGTTGTTCACACAGAGTGGCCACTGGGCTCAGTCAGGCCCCACTTGTATTTCCTGTTCAACCAGGCCACCCATCCTTACTCCCCCACCCTCAGCCCTTACTCCCTCACCTGAGCCCATACCCAGCCCAGCCCAGCCCCATCTTACCTCACCTGTGCACCTGGCCTTAGTCCCTCCTCTCAGTTCCCCACCCATCCCCCTTCAGTTCCTTGCAGTTTGCAGGGAGCATGAAGACAATCCCTTGTCCAGCCTCTCTCCTGCCTCAGTGTCCCCAAGCCAATGGGACCCCATAATCCCAGAGCAGCAGGCTGTGGCACAGCTCAGGGCCCAGGAGACAGTCCTGGGGTCCTCCAAGAAGCCTGCCCAGTGAGTTATTAGATTTTTTTTTTTTTTAAGATGGAGTTTCGCTCTTGTCACCCAGTCTGGAGTGCAGTAGTGCGATCTCGGCTCACTGCAGCCTCCGCCTCCCGGGTCCAAGTGATTCTCCTGCCTCAGCCTCCCGAGCAGCTGGGATTATAGGCATGTGCCACCACACCTGGCTAATTTTGTATTTTCAGCAGAGATGGAATTTCACCATGTTGACCAGGCTAGTCTCAAACTCCTGACCTCAAGTGGTCAGCCTGCCTCGGCCTCCCAAAGTGCTGGGATTACAGGTGTGAGCCACTGTGCCAGGCCTAGAATTTTTAAAATATGGAGGCTTGACCTGCTTGACCACTCTGCCTTTTCACTTGTCTTCAGAATAATGAGTCAAGCAACCTGCAGAAGACCAAATAGGATTTTTCAGTATTATTATGAATGCATGGGCTTTTCAGCTATTTGATGTGTTTTAATCCATGACTCTTTTTGATGCTCAAATTGTCCCATTGTTGATCAGCCCCTTCTCCAACTTGACAATGAACAGTAGTAGAATATACCTTTTTCCTAAGATAAAATAGCTGAGGAGTCTATGCTAACATAGTCCATTCAAATTTAAGGATTGGTTTGTACCTCTTTGATTTTTTAAATCTACATCTTTTTTATACTGAAAATCTTGGTTTCAAAGGAATTTTGCATCGTTTCTTTGATATATATATACATACACACACATATATAAATATAAATATATAAACATATATATACATATATACACACACATAAACAGTTCTTTTGGATCTTTTGGTTCTTTGAGTATTAGTAATCATATTGATCATGGCACTCCATCGTGTGGCTGTACCATGGCACAGCTGAACCAATTGAAGGACACTGTGATTGTCTCTAGACTTTTGCTAATATAAAAAATGCTGTGTTGACTATCATTATATATATGTACTTTTCTATTTTTCCTACATATCTTTGGGTTATTTCCTAGAAGTGGGGTTTCTGTATCAAACGATACATTTAGTAATATCACTAGGTCCCTTTCTACCAGTGACGAGGAGTGCACCTGCTGCCTCTCCCACAGAGTTGCCATCAAAGGTCTGGATTTTTGCCAATCTGATAAGCAACCAGTGGTATCAGAGTGTACTTTTAATTTGCATTTTTCTTGTTATAAATGAGGTTGAACATTTTTTCCTAAGTGCAAAGGTCATGAACCCCATTTCCTATGAACTGCTCATGTCTTCTGCTCCCTTTTCCATAGGACTGTCTGGCAGGTTCCTCACCTCAGTTTTGGATGTTCTTTATGTATTAGTGATATTAATCCTTTGTGATCGAAACTGCAAATACTTTTCCCATTTGGCCATTTGTCTCCTTTACTTTGCTAATGGTGCTTTTATTTTGATTTTTCTTATTTTATCTATTGCTTTTGGATTTCAAGTCATAGTTGGAAATGTTTTCCCAGTTCACAGGTTCTTGAGGAATTGACCTGTACATTCTTATAGAATTTGCATGGCTTCATCTCACCTTTTACACTTAAGCTTCTGATTCATTTGAGATTTATTCTTGTGTGTGATGAGATGGACCCAAGCTGTCATTTTTCTTTCTTTCTTTATGACTGTCCAGTTGTCCAAACACTGCTTATTCAAAGCTCACCTTCCTCCCGCTGAGGTGGGAGGGGAAGACAGAGACTCCATGCAGGCAGTACTTGCTGAATGTGTGCTGTGTGCCCTGCAGAGCTGACTGACTGCCCCCATCTTCTGGCCCGCTGCCCTTTTGTACAATATGCTTCCCAGGAAGGTATCCTCTCCTCTGCATCCCCTGCATTATCACAGTGCCCAGCACAAGCTGGGAAGCTGGGACCCCACTCCATCCACTCTTGCTGCAAATACAGACTGTGCACCCCTGTGTGGGCACCACACTAGGGTGGGGAGTCAGGTGTCAAGGGCCTGGGCTGGACTCTCTCCATGATAAAAGAGCAGACTTTTGGCAGTGGGGTGGTGGATACGTCAAATTGGCCCAGGGTGCTCAGCGATGACCTGGAAGTGTTGTATGAGTTATGGGTCTCCTGGCCGGGCTGAGAGTCACCGCTGAGCTTCACCTTCAGTTCTTGCCTCGAGTCTGCGTGCAACATCCTGAAAAAAGCTGGTCTTTTCTGTTGGCTGCCCCCCACCACCACCCCAAGCCTGAGATGTGCTGAGACCCAAATGCTAGCAGCGGGCGGCAGGCAGGGCAGAGTCCCGTGAAAATCTTCCGATGTGACCAACCCACCCCCACCCAGGGGAATCCACAGGGCACAGCGGCAGCGCGGTCCCGAGGGTAGGGAGGACAAGGCGCCCATTCTCCAAGACCCTAGGGTGGCGCAAGCACCTCTCCCTTGACCTGCCCAGGCAGCCCCGCCCGTTATGCCCAGCAGTCGAACCAGGTGCAGACCCAGGCTGTGCCGCCCCGCTCCCCAGCAGCACCCGCACAGCTCCCACTGGGGGGTACATCACAGTTCGTGGCTCCATCTCACCCTCCTGGTCCAAGGGCCCTCGTGGGAAACGACCCGAGCGTATTCCCCGCCCACAGCTCGCGCGCCTGGGCACCCGGGGACGCTCACAGTGATCGTGGGGCCGGCACACCCTCACCCAGTACATCCCTTTCCTCCCACCACCCCCAACTCCGGAGCGGCTCAGAGGGAGGGAAAATAGATGCCAGCACCCTACCCCGCCCCTCCTGCCCTGGCTGTGCAGTTCTTGGTGGTGGTGTCGGCCTAGCCTTACCCCTTCCTCCCTGGCTCAGCTGGGGTCCTCCTCCGGGCCAGGCAGAGCAGGCGGGCATCAGAAGTGGGGGCCAAGCAGGTGGGTGAGGGCAGGGCAGGTGCAAGCAGAGGAGACGCAGAGGGGGCGGGGCTAAGCAGGTGGGCGGGGAGAGTCGGAACCAAGCGGGGGGGGGGGGGGGGGGGGGGGTAAATGCACATAGGGGCGGGGTCAAACAGGTGGGCGAGGAAGGGGCGGGGCCAAGCGGGGTAGTTGCAGACAGGAGCGCGGCTAACTAAGCAGGTGGGCGGGGGGTGCGGGGCGGGGCGTGGGCGGGGGCGGGGACAGGCCAAGCCAGGGGGTGAGGCGGGGGCAGGGCCAAGCCGGTCCTTGAGGGAGAGGGCGGGCCAAGCCGGTGGGCGCGGGCAGGGACGAAATGAGCGCGCCGGGCTGGCGGGGGCGGGGCGTGCAGGCGGGGGCGGGGCCCGCCGCTCCGTGAGACCGGTCCTCGGCCACTGCCCCCTCCGGCCCCGCCCCGGGCGCCCGGGCTGGGCCGGCAGCGGCCCCCCGCGGCGGGGCTGGCAGCAGTGGCTGCCCGCACTGTGCCTGGGCGCTCGCCTTCGCTGCAGCTCCCGGTGCCGCCTCCCGGGCCGGCCCGCCGCGGGCTCTCCTTGTTATGGCCGCGGCCTCCTCCCCGCCCAGGGCCGAGAGGAAGCGCTGGGGTTGGGGCCGCCTGCCAGGCGCCCGGCGGGGCAGCGCGGGCCTGGCCAAGAAGTGCCCCTTCTCGCTGGAGCTGGCGGAGGGCGGTCCGGCGGGCGGCGCGCTCTACGCGCCCATCGCGCCCGGCGCCCCAGGTCCCGCGCCCCCTGCGTCCCCTGCCGCGCCCGCAGCGCCCCCAGTTGCCTCCGACCTTGGCCCGCGGCCGCGGGTGAACCTAGATCCGCGCGTCTCCATCTACAGCACGCGCCGCCCGCTGTTGGCGCGCACCCACGTCCAGGGCCGCGTCTACAACTTCCTCGAGCGTCCCACCGGCTGGAAATGCTTCGTCTACCACTTCGCCGTGTGAGTATCGCCACCGGCGACGGCCGGCACGAAGGTGCTTCCTGAGAGCTTGTGTGGGGGAGCTCTGTCCCGGCGCCACCTGCCCCGTAGGGGCTGCGACCCTGGAGCAGAGGAGGGGAGGAAGTGGGGAAACGCAGAAACACAAACTGCACTCCCCCTTGAAGTTCAGGGGCGCTGCTGTGTCGGGGTGCGCAGCTGCTCGCAGGCCCGGCATGGGGAGGGAGCCGGCTGGGGAGGGGACCACCTGGAGCCCAGAATTTGGCTCCACACCTCCGGGGAGGGTCGGTCCAGGTGTGATTCCTTCTGGGAAGAGAAGCCTGCTGGGGAGCGCACCTTTGGGTTCAGTAAGAGAACCCCTCAAGGTCGGCTGAGACTCGAGGCTCAGGAGCCCCCAAGAGAGAAGGCGCCTGATGTCCAGCTGGTGCCACATCTCAGACCCCTCTGAGGCCCAGTTGTACTCTGGGGCAGGGGGCTGCCCAGGAGAGGAAGGTGACGGTGGCAGTGCTCCCTGAGGGCTCAGCGTGCCATGGGGCGTCCCCACCGGCCTCACATTAACCGAACCAAGCTCCTGAAAACCTGGCTTGATGCAGAGTGGAGAGGCACGTTTGCAGCTCTCACTCAGAGGCAGCTGTGCTCCCGCAGACGGTAGCGCTGGTAGCAGAGGCTCCTGGCCCTCCCTGTTACCAGGTGGTTCCAATTCCCGGTACAGCGTGCCTGAGCAGGGCTGGGCACTGGATTTCTCGGGGATGGGCCCAGGAAGTCACCTCCAGAAAGGTCCAGGCTGCTCTCCTCAGTGGCTGCCTGGGGCCCTCCCCCGCCGCCCCAGTGGCCCTACTTCCTGGCTGCCCAGCCAGCGGCCTTTTGGTGTGGTGCCAGCCTCTGGCCTGGGAGCCCTCTACCCAGCCATCCCATGGCTGATGGCCGTGGGGCTCACCTGAGGGCTGAAGGGTGGTCTCCCTGAGCATCCTCAGGTGGAAGCATCTCCTCTGCCTTGGGCAGGCTCAGTAGAGAACTGGCTGGAGGGCATTCTGGGGCCTGTCCATGCCTGCTGGCAGCTGCCACCAGCAAGAGCCAGGCCCCAGCCAGCTTCAAGCATGGTCTCAGGTGAGGGGGTGGGGTAGAGGTCGCAGGGCTACTGCCTTCCTTGCTGAGAGGTGGCCTTCCACATCAGGAAGGGGAAGTCTCAACCACCTCTATCCTCAAAGATGTGGTTGGGGTGTTATCTTGGAGACTTTTCCCCACCCCGGCTCCCAAGCCCCTGTCTCCTGACATGTCAGCGGGTGCCTGGGCCACAGCCGCTGCTGGTCTGTGAGAGGAACTGGCTCTGCTCATGGCTGCAGCAGCGGGGGCTTGGCTTGGGGTTTGGGAGATGTTCGTGTGCAGTGACCCAGGGGAACCCACCCAAGTCTGATGCCACTGTGCAAATGTCCAGCAGATGCCAGATTCACAGGTGCTGTGTGCTGTTGGCCACCTGCCTCCTGGACCCCAGACTCTCTGAGATGTCCAGGGGTGGGAAGACCCCCTCAGCCAGAGGCCAAGACAAAGTGCCTGCAGACCCCCTCAATTCTCGCTTGAGGTTTGTGGACATGTGCCTCTGGGCTCACTGCAGCCACCCGTGCGGAGGAAGAGGAGGAAGAGGGCTCGTCACGCCCCAGAGGAAGTCTCTGATTGCACTTGTGTTTTCTTCCTGATTTGGATTGTTTAGGTCTCGGAAGTTTGCTCAGCAGAGTCTACCTTTACCCAGCCTCCGTAGAGCTGGCAAGGCAGGGGTGGCTTCTGGGCACAGGGGCAGGAGGGCTTCTGTGAGGGGGTGGCCAGGAAAGGGATGCTTCTGTGAAATGGCCAGACTCGGGGTTGGTCCTTTCCAGCTCTGGGCCCTGTCCCTGTAAGATGTGTGCCTGGCCCTGGGAAGTTGTCATGAACAGCCCCTTCCCAGGTACCTCCATGCGGGGTGGGACTGGAGGTGGACCCTGGCTGGGCAGGACATGTGGCTTGGTGGGGGCCTGGGAGATGCACTCCCACCCTCAGTGCTCTAGGAGGTTGGCAGGACCAGTCTCTCAAGGGGAGACCTGGTCATAGAGCCAGGATGGCAGAGTAGCTGGAGGCTACCTACAGCCTCACAAAATCAGATCCAGCCCTGTGCCAGTCCAGCCCTTGTGTTGCTGTAAGAAGTCTTGGCAATGGTGGCAGAGACAGGGCCCTTTCCTTAGGTGGATTGTGAAATGAGAAGTATTGTGGTTTTTGACCTGAAGATGACAAGCCTGGCCTTGAAGAGCCAGGGCCCAAGCGTGTGTGCAGGGGGGTTGAGGCAGGAGCCGGTGTTCCGCTGACCCTACAGGGCTAGGCGAACTCTCCTGTGTGTGGCTGGGGAAGCCAGTCAGGATATCCTGTCCCCTCCTTGGGGAACCCCCGCCCCCAGGAGAGCAGCTCTTCCTGTGTTCCTTTTGGCCTCCCTGGGCTGGCCGGGGTGGACACGGCACCTGGGCCACAACCCTTGCCCGCTTAGGCTTCCTACCCCCAACACCCCCAGTTATCTGTGGCTGCTTGTGCCCCCACTGGGGGCAGCTCCCATCTTAGCTGAGGGGATGGGGATCCGTACAGCCCTGCTGCACCCAGAGGTCCTAGCTCCCTTGCTGTGAGCCTTCGTCAGGGGTGTGGACATCCAGCTGGCATCTATTCTGGTTGCTGAGACGCTTGGAGATCCTGGTTGTGGTCAAGGAGAGGGATTTGAGGGGGGACCTGGAGTGCATGGGGACAGCCCTCGTAGGCTCTCAAACCCAAGCCTGGCTCAGCAGCCGCTGTTCCCCCTTCCCACAGCCTTGCCTTTCCTTGTTTCCCAAGAACTTTCCAGGGGTATTGGCAGAACCCTCACGGATGCATGTTAATCAACAATGGAGCCAGAAGCAGGTCCTGGAGGTGGATTGGGCCGATCTGGTTGCCTCCCCAAAAGACAAAGCCATGCAGAGGCCAGCTCTCAGGGTGCAGCACCCACCTTTGTGAACCTCAGTGCCCTCCTGTCTCCAGGCTCTGGCATTGGAGTCTGAGGCAGCTGCTGGGCAGTTGTTCTGTAGCTGGGCAGGGAGGCCGGAGGCTGAAGCAGGTGCTGCAGCTGGGCACAGAGGAGGACGGAGCTCTTTGGGCCATCAGGTCTCTTTCCATCTTCTTTAAGACCCCTCCACCCACTCCTCAGCCCTAGATTCCCAGTAAAACTGGGAATTCCTTTTGGGGCTTTTCCCAGTGCCACCTTCTGTGGGGCCTGAGTCTTTGGTCTCATCCTCTGGCTGTGTGGGGTCACCTCACCTCCATTACAGACCCAGCCCAGTGTTTCTGGATCCACTCTTGCCAACATGTTGAGTGCCTAACTGTGGCTTCACTCTAGTTGGGGGGAACACAGGCATCCCTTACCCCTGGCCATCAGCTGGGGAGGGGGTAGTCCAGGTGGCAAAAGAGCCTGGAGTCTGGGAGAAAGGGCCTCCCCAGTCTGTGTGGGGACAGGGGGTCAGAAGCATGGTAGGGACTTGGGTCCTTGGAGGTGGCCCGGGCAGTGCCTGGTGGGCGTGGAGCAGGTGGCAGGGTTTTGTGTCTGTGCATGGTCCCATGGTTGGGCTGCCTTGGCCAGGGTCCTGGGCCTTCTGAGTCTGCGTCTTGTCCTCTGTGGCAGAGGCTACTGGTGCTGGCGCCCTCAGTGCAGGGTGCCTCAGTTGGAGGGAACATTCGTCCGTGCCTGGCACTGAAGCCACAGCTCCCTGTGGGCATGGTACTCGCAGCTTGAGCCTACAACCCTGGGGTGCTGGAGGCAGGGGGGTCCCTTTTCACTTGGCAGTTGCGAGGTCCTGGAACCTTTGCACATAATGTGCTGGCTGCGATGTGTCGCGGGGCCAGGTCTGAGGGAGGGGCTTTGCAGGGACACTCCTGGGTGCCGATGGGATGAAATTCTGCTGGGTGTGAGGGCCTGGGGTGCAGCTGGGCCGTCCAGTGCGAGGTCAGGTGGTTGGAGCCAGGGAGCTGGCATGTCAGCTGCTGCTATGAGTTCTGCCACGTGCCGTCCTGGCATATGGCACGTCCTGCAGAGGACAGGAAGGGTGAACAGCTCCGAACCCACCCTATGTGTGTTCCAGAGCTGGAAACAGGTTGTGTGGAGCTGAGCGCCTTTGGGGGCAGCTGAGATGGGCAGGAGCACCATGCCCACCGCGGGTATCAGAGTGACAGGGATTGGCAGGCAATTCCACTCGGGTGGCTGATGCCGCTGTTTTTAAAGGTGTTGGGTGCCGAGAATTCTGCTCCTGCTGCCAGGCTGGTTTCAAGTCTGCTCCTTCTACGCTTGACGCCCTTGCCAGGGTGATCCAGAGTTGCTCAGACGAGCAAGCGTCCTTGAGTCCCGGGGTGCTGTTAGCAGGGCTGTTGCCTGACGCAGCAGGTCCAGGGAGCTCATGCCTTCCAGCGATGGGGATGCCACCGGTCTCTATAGCCAAGGTGCAGACACACGCATCCTGGTCCTGAGCCCCTGCTTGGCCCTGGGCAGGGCCCCCAGTCCCTTGCATTCCACCGGCCTTGTCTGGGAGGTGGACGAGCCCTCCCTAGCCCTGACATTCCAAACTGGCTTTTGGCCCCTGCGATATGTCACTGTGATTCAAGACTCTGTCCACGGGCAAGAACAACAAGGCTGGGACAATCTCATCTCAGGCACCTGTGGGAGGAGACAGGTCCCAAGGCCGGTGATGCCAGGAGAACATTCCAGGCCTAGAAGGAGCTGAGAGAGCAGACGCCCAAGGGGAGATGCTGGCATGTGGCCAGTGTCAGGAGAGTATGGTGTCAGCCTGGGGAGATGCAAAGAAGCTTCCAGAAGCCCAACATCTGCTGCTGGGGGGGAGAATGAGGCAATGAATGTCACCATCCTGGGCCACTTTGACCTAGACCCCAAGGATTTGGTTACAGAGGGGAGGGCGGCAGGGTCTGGCTTCACTCTCAGGAGGTGCCTTGGGGCTGGCCAGTATGGGATTGCTGTCACCACGGGTCACTGCAGCCCCTGGGCGCTCCTACACCATGCTCTGCTTGCACCCGGGGTCCCTGCAGGCATGTCGGTGAGACCGTCCTGGCCTCCACACCACTTCCTGGAGGGTGGCTGTCTCTCTCTAGCACCTCCTCGGAGCACCATGAGAAACCCCAGACCTCATGGATGCAAAATTATTGTGGTCGATGAAGGGAGGCGGCTGGCGTCTCTGGTACCGGCTGGGTGACCACAGGGATGCCGCGTGACCCTAGTCCAGGGGGCCGGTTTTACGTGAGGCATCTGACCATGTGATGGGGTGTGGCTTCCGCTGCCCGGCCCAGCCCCCTTCTGGGAGCTGCACGTGGGTGGGTGCTGGCTGGGCAGGGTCTTCTCTCTGGGGAGCAGGCCCTGGCTGGGGGTGGGGAAGATCCATGATGGGACCCAGGTGTCTTCCCACTTCTCAACCATCTCCTGGGAAGTTCTAATATTTGGTTCAGGGTGTGGGGTCTGTCTGAGCAGGCGTGGTGCTTCCAGAAGGATCCAGGTTAAGGGTGGTGTGTCCAAGGGGGTGCCTGAGCCCTTCTGCAGAAACACCATTCCCCACAGAGCAGCAGTCCTCAACCTTTTTAGTACCAGAGACCTGTTTTATGGAAGAAGATTTTTCCACCGGGACAGTGGTGATCTTGGGATGAAACGGTTCCATCTCAGATCATCAGGTAATAGATTCTCATTAGAAGCACGCAACCTAGATCCCTCGCGTGCGCAGTTCACAATACGGTTTGTGCTCCTGTGAGAATCTAATGCCAGCGCTGATCCAACAGGAGGTAGAACTCAGGTGGTCATGCTCATTCACCTGTCACTCCCTCACTGCTGTACGTCCTGCTCCCTAACGGGCCACGGACCCGGGGTTGGGGAACCTTGTCTTAGAGGATCGAGGCTCGGGGCCATGGGATCGGCACTGTCGTTGCCCTTGGAGGGCTCTGAGCACCGGAAGGACCTGACTGTGGTCCCAGGCACTGTGTGGGATGGACCAGCAGAAAGGCTCCCAGGAGGGCGGTGGCTCCGTCATCAGCACGGGACTGTCGTGATGAGCCGCCTGGAGTCTGTTGGCATCTGCCTGGCCACCTCTGGCAGGAACTTCTCTTGATTGAAGAGCCGGGCCGGGGAGCTGACCCCAGGACATGCCCCTGCCCACTCTGGGGCCTGGGGCCTGGGCTCTGCTCCCCATTTTGCTCATCCACGCACAGACGGGGGCATTTGGGTTGCCTTACAGATGGGACAGCCAGGCCTGGCCACTTTGCTCATGCCACACCCAGAAAGCCCTTAGGATGCTGTGGTCTTGAGTGAGGTGACGCACTGTTCCTGGCCTCAAGTCCAGTTTGTTTCCACGGGCACCCCCGCTCCCACCTAGCACTTGCCACAAGGAAGCACCCCGAGGACTGTCCCCTTTGAGAGGCGGCTCCCAAAGCCTTGCTCTGTGCCTGCATCCTGGTGGCGGGTGAACTCTGGCTGCCCTCACCCAGAGGGTGCAGGTTCCCTGGGGGTGGGGGCTCTTGGCTTCCCCTCCATATCTGCTAAGGTGCGTGCCTTTCTCTGCTGCCTTCCCAAATCACACTCTGGGGCGCACTGAAAGGGTGCTCTGAGTAGCTCTCCCCAGCTCCTGGCTGAACTTGCTCCAGGCAGAGACTTGAAGAGATTCAGAAAGCAGGAACCACAGGCAGAGCAGCTGGACAGGGACCCCCGCCCCTGCACTCCCTTCAGCCCTGGAACGCTCCTCTGCATGGAGACAGCCCAGCTGCACTGGGACCCCTCACCCCACCCTGAGGCCAGGGGCTGCCTCCTCGACTTCCACTCAGAGCAGCCTGGGCAGCTCAGAGGAGGGAGCAGAAGGATCTCTGACTGAGAGGGGCAGACCCCTCCCAGAGGCAGCCCCACAGAGGGGAGCAGCTGGAGACAGGGGGCGGGAGCCTCCTCTGGCTGTGTCTGAGCAGCCCCAGGAGCCATGCGCTTCAAGCGTTTGATCTTGGCGGGCCCTGGGCTTGGCATTCTATTCCATGACGTCTCCAGCTGTTCTCTTGTGAAGAGTCACGTCTGTGTTCTTGGCTAGGATGGCTCAAATATTATAAAACATACAGCTTTGCTAATTAAAACAGCATGACACTGCCTTATAGGCAGGCAGATCACCAATGGAACAGCTTTTCAAAACCGCATGTAACTCCATTGTATATGAATTTTAGTAAAAGACAGAGGTAGCATCTCCAACCAGTGGGGAACAGATGGGCAGCTTCATGCGTGCTGCGGCGTGGGTGGGTGGCCACGTGCAAAGTGATCAGACTGTACCCACTTGTCACATCACACACCAGGATAGACTTCCAGGGGGGCAGAAGACCACTTGGGTACCAAAAGAAAGCACCTGGAATTCTTTAACCTGAGAGTGAAGAAACTTTTCTATGACTTGAAAGCTAGATGCGTGGAGGAGGAGATTTATGTGTTTGACCACATAAGAAAGAAGCAACCTTGGCCGGGCATGGTGTCTCACGCCTGTAATCCCAGTACTTGGGGAGGCCGAGGCGGGCGGATCACCTTAGGTCAGGAGTTCAAGACCAGTCTGACCAACGTGGTGAAACCCGTCTCTGCTAAAAATACAAAACTAGCCGGGCGTGGTTGCTCATGCCTGTAATCCCAGCTACTTGGGAGGCTGAGGCAGGAGAATCGCTTGAACCTGGAAGGCGGAGGTTGTGGTGGGCCGAGATCGCACCATTGCACTCCAGCCTGGGTAACAAGAGCAAAACTCCATCTCAGGGGAAAAAAAAAAAAAAGCAAACTTAACGGGAAACAGCCAATGCCAGGCTGGGGGAATGTGCTGTTTGATGAAGGGTTAATCTCTTTACTATAGAAAGAGTTTCTGAAAACAGAAGAAAACCCACAGCCAGCAGGAGATATGAACACCACTCACAGTTCAGCAACCCACAGGGGGCCCTTGAACATGTGAGAAGGTGCCACCTACACTCCTGGCGAGAGGGGTGCCGAGGAAATGTCACTGAGGTCCCGTCGGGCTGGCAGAAATCCTTTGGCATTTGCTAGCAGGCGTGCAAGAGGGTAGACTCTGAGAGAAGGGGATTTGGCAACATCTAGCAAAACTGTCTGCACTGACCCTGACCCAGCAATCCCCTCCCCGGAACCTACCTGAAGGCACCGGCACCGGCAAAGGCAGGAAAAGCCAGTGGGAAGGGCTGCTTGCGAAAGTACTGTTTGGAAAACTGCAAATGCCCATTGTAGGAGACTGGTTGAATCAGAGATGTGTGGAATCTTATGCAGCTGTAAAAGAGGAATGCATAGATCTGTCTTATTATGGAGTGATTATCAGGATTTATTTATTTTTTTAGACAGGATCTTGCTGTGTTGGCCAGGGTGGTCTTGAACTCTTGGCCTCAAGCAATCCTCCCACCTCAGCCTCCCAAAGTGCTGAGATTACAGGTATAAGCCAGCACACCCAGCATATCAGGATACTTTTTAAGTGAAAAAGCACAGTGAATAAAAATATAGCAGCTATTCTTCGTCTGATAAAGGGGAAGATGCAAGTCTAGATGTATATTAAAAACAAAAGCAATGGAAGCCTCCAAATCTTAAAAGTTTACCTCAAAAGGAGGGGGGGTATGGAATCAAGATGTCTCTGAACGTACCTTGTTTTATAGATTTCACTTTGGAGCCATGTAAATAGTTTGCATAATTTTAAAAAAGCTGTTCCTAATTGCTTAGTGAAAAATCCCTAAATAAATCTTAACCAGAAAAAGTAGTCCCTCAAAACTGAAACAAATGAGCCTAAAAATGTGTGCTGAATTAGTGGCTTAACCACCCAGAAGGACTGATTTCAGGTGATATATTTCTAGCGGGTTACTGCTGAAGACAAATAGAGCTGCATGCAGTGACCACATCACTGTTGTGACACTATTTGTTTTATTATTCTAAGAGTGCTGCATGCGAATTGCAGGTTAAGATAAGTAATTGTGTTGGTGTCACCCAAAATGGAGGTTTTACAAAATATGATTCACATATAAACAGAATTAAAAACAACCGTATGATCATCTCAATAGATGTAGAAAAAATTTTTTGATAAAATTCATCATCCCTTCATTTAAAAATCCTCAACAAAAATAGGCATCAAAGGAACATATCTCAAAATAATGAGAGCCATCTATGACAAACCCATGGTAAATATGATACTGAATGGGTAAAAGCTAGACGCATTCCCCTTTAAGAATAGGAACAAGACAAGGATGCCCACTTTCACCACTCCTATTCAAAATAATACTGGAGGTCCTAGCCAGAAAAATCCGGCCAGAGAAAGAAAAGGGGATCCAAATAGGAAAATAGGACCTCAAACCATCTCCCTTCACCAATGATGGAAGATTCTATACCTAGAAAACCCTAAAGAGTCTGCCAAAATCTCCTGGAACTGTAAGTGAAGTCTCAGGATACAAAATCCATGTGCAAAAATCAGCATTCTTTTTTTTTTTTTTTTTTTTTTTTTGAAACGGAGTCTCATTTTGTCACCCAGGCCAAGTGCAGTGACGCAATCTCAGCTCACTGCAAGCTCCGCCTCCTGGGTTCACACCATTCTCCTGCTTCAGCCTCTTGAGTAGCTGGGACTACAGGTGCCTGCCACCATGCCCCGCTAATTTTTTGTATTTTTTAGTAGAGAAGGGGTTTCACTGTGTTAGCCAGAATGGTCTCAATCTCCTGACCTCGTGATCCACTCGCCTCGGCCTCCCAAAGTGCTGGGATTACAGGCGTGAGCCACTGCGCCTGGCCAATCAGCAGCATTCTTATACACCAATGACATTCAAGCTGAGAGCCAAATCAAGAATGCAATTCCATTTATAATAGACACAAAAAGAATAAAATACCCAGGAATACATCTAACCAAGGGGGTGAAAGATCTCTACACAAGAGTTACAAAACACGGCTGAAAGGAATCATAGATGACAGAAATGGAAAAACATTCCATGCTGATGGGTTGGAAGAATCAATATTGTTAAAATGGCCATATGGCCCAAAGCAATCTACAGATTCAATGCTATTCCTATCAAACTACCAATGTCATTTTTCATAGAATTAGAAAAAACTATTCTAACATTCGTGTAGAACCAAAAAGCCCAAATAGCAAAAAAGAAACTAAGCCAGAGGCATCATGTTACCAGACTTCAAACTATACTTCAAGACTACAGTAACCAAAACAGCATGGTACTGGTACAAAAACAGACACATAGACCAATGGAACAGAATAGAGAACTCAGAAATAAAGCCACACACCTATAGCCATCTGATCTTCAATAAAATCAACAAAAATATGCCATGGGGAAAAGGCTCCATATTCAATAAATGGCTCAGGAATCACTGTCTCCCCGTATGCAGAGGAATGAAATCGGATTCCTATCTATCACCATATACAAAAATTAAAGACAGATTAGACGTGGCCAGGCACAGTGGCTCATGCCTGTAATCCCAGTACTTTGGGAGGCCAAGGTGGGTGGATCATGGGGTCAGGAGTTTGAGACCAGCTTGGCCAAGATGGGGAAACCCTGTCTCTACTAAAAATACAAAAATTAGCTGGGTGTGATGGTACGTGCCTGTAGTCCCAGCTACTTGGGAGTCTGAGGCAGGAGATTGCACCACTGCACTCCAGCCTGGGTGACAAGAGCGAAACTCTATCTCAAAATAATAATAATAGTAATAATAAAGATTAGATGTAAACATTAGACTACAAACTGAAAAAATCGTGGAAGAAAACCTAATACCCTTTTCAATATTGGCCTTGGCAAATAATATATAGCTAAGTCCTCGAAAGCAATTGCAACAAAACTAAAAATTCACAAGCGGGACCTAATTAAAGAGCTTCTGCACAGCAAGAGAGACTGTCAAGGGAATAAACAGACAACCTATAGAACGGGAGAAAATATTCGCAAACTTTGAACTGACAAAGTCCTAATATCTGGCGTCTACAAGGAATTAACAAATCAACAAGCAAAGAAACAACCCCATTAAAAAACGCCTGTAATCTCAGCACTTTGGGAGGCCAAGGCGGGCGGATCACAAGGTCAGGAGATCAAGACCATCCTGGCTAACGTGGTGAAACCCCGTCTCTACTAAAAAAAATACAAAAAAATTAGCTGGGTGTGGTGGCGGGCACCTGTAGTCCCAGCTACTTGGGAGGCTGAGGCGGGAGAATGACGTGAACCCAGGAGGTGGAGCTTGCAGTGAGCTGAGATCGCGTCACTGCACTCCAGCCTGGGTGACAGAGTGAGACTCCATCTCAAAAAAAAAAAAAAAAAAGTGGGCAAAAGATATGGTAGACATTTCTTTAAAAGAAGACATACAAGCAGTCAAACACCTGAAAAAATGCTCATCACGGATCATCAGAGAAATGCAAATCAAGGTCAGAGTGAGATACCATCTCACGCCAGTCAGAATGGCCTTTGTTTAAAAAGTCTAAAAACAACAGATGCTGGAGAGACAGCAGAGAAAGGGGAACACTTACATCCTATTGATGGGAATGTAAATGAGTACAGCCACCATGGAAAGCAGTTTGGAGATATCCCAGAGAACCAAGAGTTGAACTACCGTTCGATCCAGCAGTCTCATGTGCTGAATGTATACCCTAAGAAAAATTAGTCGTCCTACCAAAAAGACATATGCACCTATACAGTCATGGCGAAAGACATAGAATCAACCCTGGTGCCTGTCAATGGTAGATCGAATAAAGAAAATGTGGTATAGATACACCATGGAATACTATGCAGACATGAAAATCATGTCCTTTGCAGCAACATGGATGCAGCTGGAGGTCATTATCCTAAGGGAATTAATGCAGAAACTGAAAACCAAATACTGCATGGTCTCACTGATTATAAGTGAGGGCTAAACATCGAATACATGTGGACATGAAGATGAGAACAAGAGACACTGGGAAATACAAGAGTGGGGAGGGAGGAAGGGGAGCAAGGTTTGAAAAGTTACCTGTGGGTGCTGTGCTCACTACATGGGAGACAGGATCTGTTTATACTCTAAACCTCAACATTATGCAATATACCTTTGTAACAAACCTGCACTTATACCTCCTGAACCTGTTAAAAAAGTTGAAAAAAAAAAGTGGACACTTTTGGCATGGGAGAAAAAAAAAAAACAAACCAGATGTAAGTTAGAAGAGGTTAAGCAAAAATCCTCCATCCCTACATTTGAAATGAGGACTACATTCATGTATGCATCCATGATGACATTTACTTAAATATCTCTGTTTACTGGAAAGGCCCAGGACCAAGGACCACTCAGTAGCTAAGAGCATCTCTAGACCCCAGACTGTGGCCTCTAGGTACCATTTCCCCCTGAAAGAAACCAGGGCCCCTGGCGGGTTTCAGGTTGTGGGGGGAGATGTGCAAGCTAAGCCTGGAGTATTCATCACAGCAGAAGGCAGGGAAGTTATCAAAGGCCCTCTAGGGCCATGTCAGTGGGACTCGAAGGTGTCCCTGTCGTCCCCCTTCTCCCCAAGCTGAAGATGCAGTGGGTAAGCCTCACTGAAAATAACAGAGGAAGTGGATGAGCTGCATCAATGGGGTTCAGATCCCAAGTTCATCCTGATACTGAGGGGCAAAACCAGCGGACTTTGATTTGCATTTCTCTGATGATCTATGGAGGTCGACAGGGAGACCACTCATGATGTTGAATCCTGGCAGAGTAAATGGAGAGAATCTGACACGTGTCCCTGCCGTGATTCCCCTGTGAACTGTAACTTGCGGAAACCCAGCAGCTCATGAGGTTGCCTCTTTCTTCAAGACTCCCGCAGATGCCTGAAGCAGCAGTGCTGCTAAAGTCCTGCCAGACTCCAGCTCCTGGTGAGGTCAGGGATTCCACATGGAGCGTCACGGCTGCCAACCTCTCCAAAGCAGCGAAGGCCTTTGGATGGGGCACAGAAAGCGCTCCCATCCACAATGCTTCCTTGCCTGGGTGGGTGGATGGATGGATGGATGGATGGATGGATGGATCGATCTCACCAAACCTCGTGCTCTAAGTACAAGTTTACTGGAAATACTCGGGCCAGAGGAACACGCTGAATGACACTACAAGAGGCCGCTTGCGAAATCCCAGTGGTGGGGGATGCTGCATAGGACACATGACCTGATTTCCTCAGTAAGTCAATGACCAAGAAATAATGGGAAGGGAAGGGGGAAAGAACCACCTATCCACCAGTTGTGACATTGGCCTTAGTTAGGTCCTCACTAAATAAATGACAACAAATATTGTATTAAATCACTTCTGGTTTGCTGACATGTTCCATTTGTGCCCATGCCCCACCTGCCAGGGTGCATTTCTGATCCACGTGCCCATTTGGGAGGGTTTGGGGCTGTTGGGATGCTTTTGTGCACGGCTTCCTTCCTTCCCAAGCACAGGGGCTTAATGGCGCTCTGGAGCAGACAGACCAGAGTCTGCACCCAGCTCCCAGCTGGCCATGTTACCTCAACCGTAAAACGAGGAGAGGCAGACTTCTCTGGGACGCGGTGGTGGGGACACTGGTCTGTCTCCTCTGGGCCCCGTGGTGCCTCGTGGTGTGAGGTTAGGATGTGGGACGTGGTGTCCAGGGGCTGTGTGGCCTGCCTGGAGCTGGGCAGAGACAAAGCACGTATGTGACACTCCCTGACTTTAGGCCATAACAGGGGCGGGGGAGCGGTGGGGCAATCAGGGTTCCTGGAGGAGAACCCCATGTAGTTCCTCACTGCAGGGCTTAGTGGGAGCAGGTGAAGGCTTACCTGTCTCAGGTAATGAGGAGCTGTGGGAGTCTGAGACAGTCTGGCTCCTTTAAGGGTATGTAGGGGTCACTGCCAGTCTGTAGCTCCCTCCGTGCGGGGCAGACTGTGGCACTGTGGTGACTGGCAGTGCTGACTTCCTCTAAGCCAACCAGGCAGGGACCAGTCAGCTTGTTCTTCTGTCCACAGTGGAGGGCAGCCCTGGGGGTGAACAGCTGACCGTGAGGGCGTGGTCGCTCCCCCCAGACCACCCTGGAGGCCCCCTCAGCCCTCCTGCCTACAAAGAGCTCCCCCTATGTGGCGAGAGGCCTGGGCCTCAGAGGTGGATGATTGGAGTCTGTGAAATCAGGGCAAGGGTTCACTTCTGCTTAAAACCCACTCTCCTTCCCTGCGGAGAAACGTGAGGCCAAAACCTGCGGCTGGGTCAGAGGACTGGTTTAGTAAGAATTGTTTGTTTTTTTTTTCTTTTATGTGGTTACCTGCTAGCCAGAAAAGGTGTGTGGTTTTGCAGTCTTTCAGACAAATGAATAGCAGCTGACGTGAACAACTGTTTCTCCTCCAGGCTCCAGAGCCCCACCCCAGTGCAGATGTGGAAGCTTAGTTCTTCCAAAACCCAGACGGGCCTCGGTGTCCTGACTGCCACCCCCAGGGCGCCCCTCACTCAAGTCCTTGCTCGCAGCGCCCGTGGGCAGCAGAGGTCTCCGGAGACGCAATAGGGCCCAGACCCCTACCAGCCTGTGGCCCAGCTGGGGGCAGGACTCCGGGGCAGGGCGAGTCCCTGAGTGACCTGATTCTCTGTGGGCAGGCCGGGCAGGGTGGCTGCGGGGCAGTGGCGCCTTTGCTGCTGGCCTGTATTTCTCTGGCTGGACAGATACTGCGCTCATATCCCTGGTCTTTCAGGGGGCTCTGTGGCTGCTGGAGGGCAGCAGTGCCCCAAGGGAGGAGAAGGTGCCCAAGCCCCCAGGCGGCCCTGTGGGTACAGGTACTTGTCTACTCCGTGCATCAGTCCTGCTTCCCAACTCAAGGCTCTGGCCTCCACAGGCCGCCTCCCTTCCTCCCTGCCTCCCTTCCTCCCTGCCTCCCTTCCTCCCTCCCTTTTTTCCTGTGGCTCTGAGGCCTACTGGAGAAAGGCTGTGTCCATGCGTTTGGAAGGCCTCTCAGGTACAGGGACTGTCAGCCCAGCTATAAGGGGACCTTGGACCACAAGTTTGCATGGGCCCCTTTGCCAAAGCCCTGTGCCCACTGCCGGGGAATGCTGGGGACTCCACTCTGGTGGGGTGGTGGGGCTGGGTGGGAGCAGCTCCCCATCCAGGTGGCTGTGGCCGGGGCTGTCTCTGGATGCTCCGAGACCCTTATGAGAGGGAGGTAGGTGTGTCTCCACAGTGGAGGACCAGATCTCTCTGGTGCCAAAGACTGCTTCAAGCCTTTGGAGAAGCACTTCGCCCCAGGCTGGGGTGTGACTGCTTCTGGTTTAGGGTCGCTGCCTGTGCAGGTGGCCCTCTTGTCAGTCTTGTCTGCTGCCTGGGGGTGTGGCCTCTTGTGGAGGGCCCCTGTTCTGGGTGGTACCGCTACAGGACCTGGGCTTCCAGGGGTGTCCGGGAGTCAGATGGGCCTCCCTCTCCTGGCCTCCACTGGGTGCAGGGGTGGCGATCTGTGAGCCAGTGGCCGTGGCTGGGGGCAGCCTGGGGTGGGTGAGAGGCCCTGGGCAGCCACCTTGCGTCTCTGAGTTTGTCCTCATGTGTCAGGTGTGATTAAGTGTGTGGGACTCAGTCTGTGTGTGCAGGGCTGTTTGAAGGCCGGCAGGGCTGTCTGATGCCCCCCATCTCTTCCGCCTCAGAGGGGATGGCATCTCAGGCCGCCTCGCGGCAGATTTGCGGGCTGGTTGCTGTCGTTCCTGAAATAGCCTCTGAAGCTCTGTCCGGGAAGGGAACCTTGAGTGTGGAAGAGATAAGGCCGCTGACTGGGTAAGCTGGCCAGGGGCGGGGGGTGGCCCCTCTTCCCTTCCTCCCCTCCAGCTTCCATGGCCTGGCGCTATGAGAGGCCTGGGAAGGCCCTGTCTTTGCGCCTGCACACATGTGTGTCTGGAGTGCGGGAGGGCGCTGGTGCTGGGCCTAGATTTACTCAGCCCAGATCCTGGCTGCTTTTGTTTACGTGGCCCCTGCTCTCACCCACAACTCCAGGCTTCTGGCTCTCGGGAATTTGAGGCCTGTGGCCGCTGTGGACCCTGGGAAACAGCCTGTGCTGCCTGAGACAGTGCGGGGCCTGGCATGGAGTAGGTACCCTGGGGGTGGACAGGTAGGCAGAGGGAGAGATGGGCAGGTGGATGGGGGGATGGATTGTGGTGAGTTATGGGTGGCGGGTAGATGGGTGGACAGCTGGATAGATCAAGTAGTGGGTGGGTGGAGAGAGAAAGGGGTAGGTGGACGGAGGGATGGGCAGGGAGAGAAATGGATGGGGCATGCTGGTTCCAGCACCCACTGGGTGCAGCTGTCTGCCGTCTTCTCTCCTGGGGGAAGGTCTGGAGAGGGCCTCTCCATGCGTGTGGTCTCGGCCAGCCTAGCCCCAGTACACTTGGGATGCATTGCTGCTCCTTCCGCCATCCCAGCAGCTGTCCAGGGATGAGACCCAGCCCCACTGTGTCTTTCTGGGATTCACAAGTGACTCCGAGCCCTTCCCTGGGCTGAGCGGCGTCGCTGTGGGTGTATCTCACGGAGAGTCCCTGGGAGCCTGGCTGGAGCCTTCTGGTGGTTTGGGTTCCGGATCGGTGGGTGCTGGGTGGGTCTTCATGGCTGTTCCTGGGGCTGCCAGGCCTGCAAGGTAGACGGGACTCTGGACTTGAGTGTGGCTGTGGATTAGGGCAGCGTGGCCATCAGAGGCAGTGTCTAGGGCCGCCCCATCTCCCCGTCTATCTCCCTCTGACTTGCCTCCTCTCTCTGACGGGCCTGCTCCTGAGCCTGACACCTGCCTGGGGGCTCCCAGTGAAGGTTGCTGGTTTCTAGAATGCACCATCTCTTCCTGGCGTGACGGGAACCACCTGTGATGTTGCCACCACCTGACTGTAAGCTGTCATGATCCCCCCATGTGCCCCCTGTAAGACCCCCACCTGTTACTGAGTGGCAGGGACGTGCTCCCACACCCCCATGTGCCATCCTGCAGGCAATTTCTGCTGACCTCTGTGTGCCCTGGGGCCTGCTCTCCTAGTAGGGGGTGACCCTGTCTGTGACTTAGACGGCTTAGAGTGCCAGGACTGAGGCGAGGGGCCAGTGGAGTGAAGGGGAGCGTGGGCACTGCTGGCAAGAACCACAGGCAAAGGGTGCTGGGGGCAGGGAAGGCCTGGAGGTTTGAGGAGCAGAAAGGAGACCCTCCCTGGACTGGTGAGTCAGGGCCCAGCCCAGAGTGACAGGGACCGAACCTGGGTCCATGTGCCGTGCCCAGCCTGGGGTTCAGGTTTCTTCCCAGTGAGCCGAGCAGACAGGGAGGGTCTTGGGTGAGGGCTGCAGGCTCTTGGTGGAAGAGTCTCGGGTGAGGCCCCTGAGCTGGTAGGTGGGGCAGCAGCGGCAGGGGGCCCAGGGAAGTGGGGCCAGTCGGGGGTCCTCAGGGGTCTTTCAGGGATGTATCTGCTGTCAGGGTGTGGGGAGTGGGGGGCGGGGTGGATTCCAGGATCCCGGGTTGTGCTTGGTTAGAGTGGGGAACTGGACTCTCCGTCCCTGGCTCAGCCTCTGCCGGCTGTGACCTTGGGGGACCATTGACCTTACTGTGTGCCTGGTGAGCCTACTCCCTACCTACCAGTGGGTGAAACAGTAGGCAGGAATACAGAAGGCCTTTCAGAAGTTCTCGCTGACCTGCAAGGTAGAGGCTGTTTTCTGCTAAGGATAAATTTGCCCCCTCTATCTCCCAGATCAGCGGCTGCTCGAGGAGCCCGGTGCAGCTCCACGGAGGTGCAGCAACCACAGGGCAAGTGGTGGAATGTTCTGGTTGTCCTTGGTGCAGGGGGTGGGCGGGGCTGGGGGCTCTGTAGCCTTCCTGGCCTCGGTCCCCTGGGCAGGCTCCACCTCCCTTTTATCGTGCCCCTTTGGCAGGCTGCCTGCCACCTCAAAGTCACGCCGCCCTGGGCGTCCTGCCGCTTCCGGGGGCTGGGGCTGGGGCTGGGGCTGGGGCTGGGGCTGGGGCAGCGGTAGCCGTGTTTATGGGTGTACTCCTTGTGCTGGGCCCTTCACTGAGCTCAACACACAGGGGCTTACGGAGGTCTGTGGGTGCCCAGGCCAAGATGTGAACCCTGAGTTTGTGCAACTTGAGTTTCAGAGCGGTGACCTCCGCTGCTCGCAAGACATTGCCCTGTGAGGGGGTCAGCCCTGAAGCCGGATGGCCCAGCCCCTGGCTACCACGTGGTGACTCCCTGTAGGTGCTCATGTAGACACCCCTGTGGGGGGACTTGCTTGGCCGATGGATCAGAGGGAAGGTTCTCCCCAGGGTGTGAGGCAGCACTGAGGGCTCTGTGCCCAGCAGGCTCGCTGTTGGGAGTTGGGTCCGGTTTGATAACCGTGGACCGGGGTGACAGGCCCTGACTCTGCAAAGCAGGACTGTGGAAAATGGACACTGATGCTGCCAGGTGGATCCAGGCAGGGCCAAGATGTTTGCAGGACCCAAGGGACAATTAGAACGACTGGGCCTGACTGGCACAGGGATGTGGAATACGGTGCTTGCCATCAGCAGATACAAGCTGTATGCGGTGGGCTGAGGGTGCTCCCTGGGCCAGAACGCACGGATGTCCAGATGTGGAATGGCCCTGACAGCAGATACCAAGCCTTCATCGTGGTCACCCCTGGGTGTGGGCTGTGGATTTTAATCTTTTCATTTTTGCTCATCTGAATTTTCTAATTAAAAATCTATTGCTTTTTAAAAATTATAAAAGATCATCTAAATTAAAATATGTAAGTGAGGAGAGGCCAGTAAGAACGTTCTGGAGTCCCTGGAGTGTCTTCTGGCATCTCAGGGCTGAGAACTCTGAATTGAGTGTGATTTGACCTAGGAGGGTTCCTGGGTGGGGACAGGTGCACTGTGGCCCTGGGTCCACATGGTGCCAGGGTCCCATGGGCTTCTGGCCCCTGGCTGCTGCCCCTCTATTGGGCCCTGCACAGGGCATGAGTCCCATGTCCTGTCCTTGGGGAGGCCTGGGGGACGGGAGTGGGTGGGATGGGCAGTGCCTCTGTTTGGCAGATTCCAGCTTCTCTCAGGGGCCAGGATTGCATGGTCCGTGTTGGACTCTGGGATGCTGGTGGGAAGAACAGTCCGGGTGAGGAGGAAACGGTGGCCCTGCTGACCCCTCTTAGGTGGGCTGGGGCTGAGGTGGATCCCACCTGTGGGGCGCTGCCTAGAGATGAAAGGAGCCGGAGTCCACAGGGCACTTCTCTTCCCTTTTCCTGTATGTTAAGGTAGTTCAAAGGCCTCCTGCCGGCCGGGCGCGGTGGCTCAAGCCTGTAATCCCAGCACTTTGGGAGGCCGAGACGGGCGGATCACGAGGTCAGGAGATCGAGACCATCCTGGCGAACACGGTGAAACCCCGTCTCTACTAAAAATACAAAAAACTAGCCGGGCGAGGTGGCGGGCGCCTGTAGTCCCAGCTACTCCGGAGGCTGAGGCAGGAGAATGGCGTAAACCCGGGAGGCGGAGCTTGCAGTGAGCTGAGATCCGGCCACTGCACTCCAGCCTGGGCGACAGAGCCAGACTCCGTCTCAAAAAAAAAAAAAAAAAAAAAAAAAAAAAAAAAAGGCCTCCTGCCTAAGGAAGTAAGACAGCAATCTCTGTGGTCCTGGGCACCAGCTCTGGGCGCCGATGGGCCGGTCCAGCGTGGGAAGCTGCCCTGACAGCCCCTGTGGGTGCAGGGCATGGGCTGCTGTTTCCTTTGCCCCATCTGTAAAATGGGTAACGGCAGCTCCTTCAGGGACTGTTAGCCACGTGCTTAGACCACGCCTAGAAAACGCAGTCCCTCCAGAGCTCCTAACCTTTCACGGGCCACAGGCCCCTTCCTAGAAGTTTTTTTATTTTTTATTTTTTGAAGCAGGGTCTCACTCTGTTGCCCAGGTTAGAGTGTAGTGGCGCAGTCATAACTCACTGCAGCATGACCTCCTGGGCTCAAGCTGGCACTGTGACCCCTCGTCCAAGGGAGCAGCCTGGGAGGCTGGTCTCTAGTCCAGGTGTGAGGCTCTGAGGCCCTGGCTGCAGCTAGAAGCTCTTGGGCAGTGCTCTGTGCCCATAGCAGACTGCCTCCATCAAGCCAGGTGGCCTTAGATGCTCCTCCAAGGCCCAGCCAGCCAGAATCTGAGTTGGGAGGAACCATGGCCCCCACCAGGGCTGAGACTCCTCGGAGCTCATCATCCATCTTGGTTGGGTGGAGGCCTGAGAGGGCGGACACTCGCCTAGGGTCACACAGCTGGTGCTAGCAGAGCTCTCTGTCCGGCCCCTGCCCCATGCTGGCCCCTCTCACACCTTGCTCACACTAGGTGCCTTGTACCAGTGCCTGCCTGGGGGTGGAATCAGAGAGGGGAGGGGTGGGCGTGGAGCTCTGCCTCCTACTAGCATGCTTCCCGGAGCTTCCTGGGAGAAGGTTTTTAGAGGAGTGGCCTTGTCTGGTGTCCCTCTGGGTAGAGCCTGTGTTCTGGGCAGGCTGGGAACAATGAATGGTACAGATCCATTGCTCCCCTCAGGCCTCGGTGGGTGCCAGTTGTGCCTCCTGGAAGGTCATTTGGAGCCTGGTCGGCAGGCAGGAGCTGAGTGCTGCCAGGCGGATCTGGATGTGGTTGGTTCCTGGCTGCACCTGCCAGGCTTATGACCCGACCTGTCCTTTCCTGAGGGAGCTTGGTGATGGCTCAGGCTGACTCCCAGGGGCCTGCCCTTCAGGGCCTGCATGAGTGTTCTTGGACTGGCTGTGGGGGCATTGCTTCTTCCTGTCCTAGCCAGGACCTGCCCATCCACCCAGGGGGCTCAGGGACGTTTTGGAGTTTTCCTGAGGCTCTGCCTAGGGAGTGTTGCTGAGGAAGCTGGAGCAGCGACCTTCGTTGTTGGGGGAGGAGATGCAGGTAGGCTGTGGCCAGCTACCCCATTTTGTAGCTGGGGAAACTGAGGCCCAGAGTGGAGAAGGGATCTCCAAAGGGGAGGTGATCCCTTTTCAGGCTGAGCCCCTGCCTGACGGGTGCTTGCTGTGGGGAGAAGTCCTGGGGTTCCCCTCCCCAGGTTCGGGTTTGTCCCCTACTTTGCAGGAGGAGTGGGGCTCCCAGAAGAGAGTGAGTTTTGCGGGAACACAGTGCTGGGGGTCCCCTGCTGGGCCTGGGGTTATGGTTCTTAGAGGGGCAAGGGGCTGGACCCTGTTGCTGGCTGCAGCCTTCTGATGCTTGCTGGCCTGTCGTGGAGTGGGCTTCAAGATGCTATCACAGACATCTGCCCAGCCTCGGGGGCTTCTGTGTGGTGCCAGCCTTGCCTGGGGGCACAGCCCTCAGCAGGCCAGAAGTCCTCAGAAGAGCTGCTGCCAGGCCGCTGCCTGGGGCCAGGCTACGGATATGCTGGCCAGCCTTGTCCAGGGGGCCTCCTGCCAGGGGGGCAGAGGGAGACAGCCTTCCTGTCCTAATGAGAGCAGGGCTGGGCTCCATGCCTGGCAGTTCCTTAGCCTCTCTTGGCCTCAGTCATCCTATCTGGAAACAGGGATCATGATAGTTTTGGTTTATAGAGAGCGAGGGCCCGACCCCTGCCCTCTTCCTCTGTGGTCTCCTCTGCCCACTCCCAGAACACCGGGCCTCGTGCTCTGAGGGCCAGCCCTGGGTTGCAGCAGTGAGCATGACCTGGCCACAGTCCAGGGGCTTTGGGGTGGGTTTGTGGGCAGCTGGGCTACAGGGGGCTGTGGGAGCCCGAGGGGATACCTTCCAGGGGAAACCCGACAGATGGGGGTACTCCAGGCAGGGGCAGGAGGTGACCTGGACGTCAGGGAGCAAGCTGTGGCTGGAGAGCCAGGTAGGGTTGGTCAGCAGGACCGAGGGCCTGGGCCTCTCTGGGGTAAGGGCCAGGGTGCCTCTGCAGGGGTGGAAGTGGGCTGTGAGGGGGTCTGGGCTTATCTCCCCATTGCACAGGGCTCCATGGGGTGGGCTGAGCCATGGGTGCTCTTCGTGGCGCCTTGGCGTCCAGCAGGGAGATGGGGGCCCAGGAGGAGGGCATGACTGGCTTTGACGGTGTCGGTCTCTGCCCTTTTGGTTCTCACAGAGGAGGCTGCTCCGTCTTCCGTGGAGCAGCCAGGGATGGCGTGGGGGACTGGTCCCCTGGCTCGATGTGGGCTTCCGCAGAGGATATGGTGTGGCCGGGGGCTCAGCTGAGAAGCCACCAGGAGACAGATACAGGCTCAGGAAGTGGCTTTGTATCTCTGCTGAGAACCACAATCCGAGTCACAAGGGACCACTGAGATCACGTCAGGGTGTAGGCGGGGCAAGGCTGGGAGCTGGGCTTTGGCAAAGGCCCTGGGGTGCTCCTGTGCTGGACAGGCTGCTGTCTACCACCGGGCCTGGCCCAGGTGAGGTGAGAGACACCTGCCCCCCACATCAATGCCTGGGCACACGGGCCCAGCGCACACAGCCAGAAGGCGTGCATCTTGCAGTGGGGGCTGCAGAAACCCCTTTGCTCCCCGATCCCTCCCCTGCAGACCCAGGCAAGGTAGATTCAAGGTGTGGGGCAGGGCAGGGGCCGGGCACTGCCGGATGGTACGGGCCACCCGCACTGGGGCTGCTGTGACCTCTGAGTCCAGGCACTGCCTTCCATGTGGTTAGGGACAGGGTAGGGAGGCTGATGGGCTGGCCCAGCGTGGGGACCTGCCCAGTGGCCCTGTGGGTGCAGGCCATGTGCCTCGGCATTTCCTTTACCTCATTTGTAAAATAGGGATAACAGCAGCTCCTTCAGGGGCTGTTAGCCACGTGCTTAGACTGCACCCTGAAAATGCACTGTCTCTCCTGGGCTCCTAACCTTTCACAGGCCACAGGCCCATTCCCAGAAGTTTATTTATTTTTTTTTTATTTTTTGAGACAGGGTCTACCTCTGTCACTTAGGTTAGAGTGCAGTAGTGTAATCTTGGTTCACTGCAGCCTTGACATTCCCGGCTCAAGAGATCCTCCCGCTTCAGCCTCCTGAGTAGCTGGGACGACAGACGCGCACCACCACGCCCGGCTAATTTTTGTATTTTTTTTTTTGCAGAGATGGGGTCTCGCTGTATTGCCCAGGCTGGTGTCAAGCTCCTGGGCTCAAGTGATCTGCCTGCCTCAGCCTCCCGAGGTGCAGGGATTACAGGCATGCACTTTTTTCCTAAGTAGCTTTACGGAGACGTGCTTGGCAGATGGTAAATTGCCCCAGTTTAAAGCAGACAGTTCCATGAATCCTGACATTTGGAGACCCTGTGAAACCAGCATCAGAGTGGGCACACCCATCACCCTCACAGTGTCCCCCTGTTCCCACGGCCAGGCCACCGCTGCCTACCATCAGGCATGATGGATGGGCTTGTGCCTTGTGGAACTTTATTTGGATGGACTTTTGCAGCCAGTGCTGGTTTCGTCTGGCTTCTTTTACTCAGCGTCATGATTTTGAGCTGTGTGTCTGTTGTGTGTGTCAGCCTGTTGTTTGGGTAGAGGCTACTTTGCTGTTCCATGCACCTGTTGATGGACATGTGGGCTGTATCCCGGTTGGGCTCTCACAAATGATGCTGCTAGGAATAGTTGGAGTCTTTGTGTGAGCAAATGCTTTTGCTTCTCTTGTGCAAGCAAACGGTTTAACTTCTCCACAGCCAGCTGGGAAGTGAAACGGCTGTCATGGGGTGGGTGTGAGTTTAACTTTCTAGGACACTGACAACTCTTTTTCTAAAGCAACAATCCCCTTTTGCAGTCCAGCAGCCCTGTGACAGCTCTAGCTCCTCTGTCTCCTCGGCAACACTTGATGGGGTTGGTCTTTAATTTTAGCCAATCTAATGGATGTGTCGGGGCCATCCCTGGCCTTCCTGGTGACTCGCTGGGTGGGGGCATCTTTTCAGCTGCTTAGTTGTCCACATATCTTCTTTGGTGAAGTGTCTGTCCAATTGCTTGTTAAGAAAACTTGGTTGTTTTTTATTGAATTCAATAGTTTTTTTTTTTTCTCTCTGAGACGGAGTCTCGCTCTGTTGCCCAGGCTGGAGTGCAGTGGCACGATCTTGGCTCACTGTGACCTCCACCTCCCAAGTTCAAGCGATTCTCCTGCCTCAGCCTCCTGAGTAGTTGGGATTACAGGCACCTGCCACCACACCCGGCTAATATTTGTATTTTTAGTAGAGACAGGGTTTCACCCCTTTGGCCAGGCCGGTCTCTAACTCCTGACCTCGTGATCCTCCTGCCTTGGCCTCCCAAAGTGCTGGGATTACAGGCGTGAGCCACCGCTCCCGGCCAAGATGTTACATGTTTCTATATTCTCGACCAAGTCCTCTATCAGATACCTGCTCTGTGAAGGCTTCCCTCGTCCCTTGCTAGTCCTTCCGTTCTTTTAAACAATTTTTTTAGGGCTGTGTTCTCACTCTGTTACCCAGGTTGAAGTGTGTGGTGCTATGATAGCTCACTGCAGCTCCGACTCCTGGGCTCAAGCCATCCTCCCATCTCAGCCTCCTAAGTAGCTGGGACCACAGACGCATGCCACCACACCTGGCTGGTTTTTAAATTTTTTGTAGAGCTGGGGTCTCGCCGTGTTGCTGACAATCAAAATGAGTACTTGAAGCATACTCCTCAATCATCGAGGTTTATTGAGCCGGCTTAAGGGCACGCCCAGGAAAATCTCGAGTCACAGAGGCATCTGTGGCTGCTTTTTCCAAAGAGGTGCTTAGGAGGTTTCATTCATATTTATATGTTTTCTTGAAGAGGGGAGGGCCATAAAGTGAGACAAATGATTATATACTGGCGAGACTTTAGTTAGTACCCAGTAAATCTACGTTTTATAGAAGACGCACATTGGAGGAAAGAGGGAGCGTGGAAGCGTACATCTCAGGGAGGCGGAAGAACATCTTGTTATCTCATCTTGTCTTTGTTCTGTGCCTGAGAAGGAAGACAAGCGGTCATCTTATGAAAAGACTGGTTTCTGTTCACCCTTTGGGAAGAAAACCCGATGACTGTTATTGAGGGAGGGGGTATGATGATATGTATCTGACCGCACGTCCATCATGGCCCTGAACTCAGCTTCCAGGGTTTCTCTGGGGTTCCCTCGGCCGGGTGGGGATCCATTCAGTTAGGTGAGGAAGTGCTTAGAATTTTACTTTTATTTCTCATTGCCCAGACTGCTCTGAAAATCCTGATCTCAATCCATTCTCCCACCTCGGCCTCCCATTCTCTTAATAGTGCCGTTTTAGAGAACAAACGTTTTGACTTTGATGAAGTCCAGTTTATCAGTTTGTTCCTTTATGGATTGTGTTTTTTGGTGCCGTCTCAGAAATCTTTGCCTAAACAAAGGGCACAGATTTTCTGTTTTCTCCTAGGAATTTTGTAGTGTCAGGTTTCACACGGAGGTGGCTATTCCTTTCGAGTTAATGTCTGACCAGCTGAGAGGTGTCGGTGGAGGCTCCCTTTCTGCCTGTGGATTCCAGCACATTTGGGGGGATGGCCCTCCTCCCTCCACAGCAGAGCTCTGCCTGCCCTTACCACCCTGTATCAACCCATCTCATTGAAATCTTCCAACGGCTGGGGAACAAGGGCTGACTCGGCTGCAATCATCCTGCAGCCAGACTCAGCGACCTAGGACTCTGAACCTCCAAATGGTGTGGTTTCAGGCTCCCCAACATTTCAGACCCCACCTCTGTGTTGCTCTGCAAGTGGGGATCGGCAGGGCTGTACCCCAAATGCTGCTTGCTTCTCCCGCCCTCCTCCCTCTCCCCATCAGCTCTCAGCTGCACCCCCAACCCTGACCCAGGTGTCCTCTGCACTGGTCAGCAATGCCACAGCCTCTGACACTCCAGGGCACGAAAGTGTCAAGAGATCCAGGGAACCTGCGAGATCCATCTCACCCCACACACCACCGGGTCCCCAGGACTTGGAGGACATTGATGGCCCAGCTCTGGGTCCTAAGCATGGCAACATCACAGCCTCACATGCACATTTGTGTGTGTGTGTGGGTGCGTGTGCACCTGTGCGTATAGGTGTGTATGGGTGTGTGCACATACACATGGATGTGTGTACACATGTGTATGGGTGTGTGCATGTGTTTGCACGTGTGTGTGCATGTGTGCATGTGTATGGGTGTGTGCATGCGTATATAGGTGTGTGTGCATGTGTATGGGTGCGTGTGCCCCTATGTGTGTATAGGTGTGTGTGTTTATGGGTGTGTGTGCACCTGTGTGTGTGTATAGGTGTGTATGTTTATGTATGGGTGTGTGTGTGTGCACCTGTGTGTGTATATGTGTGTATGTGTGTGTGTGCATGTCTGGGTGTGTGTGTTCATGTTCATTCATGTCTGTATGGGTGTGTGTGTACCTATGTATGGGGGTGTGTGTACGTGCATGTCTGTGGGTGTGTGTGTTTTCATGTCTCTGTGTGTTTTCATGTCTGTATGGGTGTCTGTGTGTGTTCATGTCTGTGGCTGTGTGCATGTCTGTATGGGTGTCTGTGTGTGTTCATGTCTGTGGCTGTGTGCATGTCTGTATGGGTGTCTGTGTGTGTTCATGTCTGTGGCTGTGTGCATGTCTGTATGGGTGTCTGTGTGTGTTCATGTCTGGGTGTCTGGGTGTGTGTGTTCATGTCTGTATGGCTGTGTGTGTTCATGCCTGTATGGGTGTGTGTGTGTGTGTGTATGCATGTGTGCATGTCCCTCACAGGGCAGAGCTGGAAAGAACTGGAGAGGCCGAGGCTGGTCCCTTCATCTCAGGGTGAATGAAGCACCTCTACCCAGAGAAGGAGGGTCATGGCCTGGGCTACTTTGTGGGCTTGAGTCCTGGTCTCTGTCACTGACAAGAGCAGGGCAGAGCGGCTGGGAGGGGTATCATACGGGGCTTTCTGAGTCGCTGGCTGTGTGCGATGTGAGTGGGAGGTCTGTGGGACAGGGAGCCGGCCAGGGACTTGAGCTCCCTGCCTGCTGGGACCTCAGTCAGCCCCTGCCCCTTGTCAGTCTCCTTCCCTGACTGGGAGTACCCAGTAGAGCTGCCCAGCCCTGCCACCCCAGCTTGTCTGAGGAACAAGTGCAACCATGCTGTGGGTGGAGCCAGGTGTGATTCTGTCCTCAGGGGCATGGGGGTGACTCCATGGCTCTAAGCCAAGTCACAGCTCTGGGATCCTTCCTGATACTCCAGGGCCCCATCACCCCAGCACCGAGATGGGCATGAGCAGGGGGGCTCGTGGTGATGGGGTGGCGTGGCTGGGAGAAGCCTGCACATGAAGCCCTCTGTCGTTGGAGGAGACCATCCCATGGCCCCCCAAATCATGCCCCTGAATGGGGAGCACCTTCTGGGCAGAGTGGCGCACAGGGTCCCACCCATCTCAAGTGTCCCGTCCCCGGTTTGTCCCTGGGCAGTTCCCTTCCATGGGAATAGCTCCCCTGTGCTGGAACCTGCAGGAGCTGCTGCCTGTGGCTGAGGCGAGGCCAGGTCAGGCCAAGGAGAGCAGGCGAGAGACCGGGGTCTGGCAGGGAGGGAGCTCCATTAATGCTGATGTCCTTTATTGCTGTTCCTATATTTGTATAATAAATGGAAGAAAATAGTGGTTGGGGGCTTGCTGGGCACTCAGGGAGGGTTGGGGACCTCCAGGGCTTCCATTCGCCCTGGGGCGCATGGTGCAGTGAGTCCTGCCTGGAGTCCCATCCAGCAGGAGGTAGGAGAGCTGGTTTCTGGAGATGTGAGGGGCTGGGCCCTCCCAGGTGAGTGGGGTGGAGAAGGAAAGGGTCTGTGCTGGGAAATTCGAGGGGCAAGGCCATTTCCCGTCCTGGTCCATCGTTGAGTTCCCTGCCGTGGGACAGCCCTCAGCACAGCACGGACGCTCAGCTGTGTCATGTGGCCTGTAGAGCGAGAGTGTGTGGTCAGCATCATCCCAGGGAGCTCCGGAGGGACCGGGCCTCGGTGGGCATGGCCCAGGGCTGCCAGCCAAGAGCCTTCCTCCATCCCATTGAGAGCCAGGGCAGGTCCTGGAGATGGCAGCCTGCAGGTTGAAACCCCCGACAGCTGGGGGAGGCACTTCTCTGCAGGGGCAGGGCCATGGGGCCCGCTGGCCAGGGTGGCCGTTGCTCAGTGGCACCAGCTGAGCAGACAGCCACATACACTCACCCCTCGCTGTCCACAGATGGGAGCCTAGGAGAGCCCTGCCTCCAGGAATGGACATTCTCCTTCACCAAACCCGCAAAATAGGCCTGATGCCAGGAACGGGGCACTGCAAGGCCCTCGGGAGGGAGGTAAGCGGGCAGCCGGGCCAACCTGCTGCTTGGGGAAGGGCTGTGGCTGGCCCCAGCCTCCTACCAGCGCACTGGCCTGGTGGTCTCTCCACACATCACCCAGTGTGGAGTGGTTTTTTGTCCTTCCTTCGAAACAGGCTTTCCTCACTGAGGGGCTCACCGTGGGGCTGTGCTGGGGACACTGGATGTATACAGGGTCTGTCAAGAAGGGTTGGGGGTAGTCAGGGTCTCGGGGACCACTCTGCTGTGCTGTCTCCTGGTGGTGACCAGTGGTGATTCTTGTGGCGCCTGGGCCACAGCTGCTTTGTTCGCCTCCTAGGAGGGAAGAGGGCAAGGGTGAGCCTAGGGCAGACACCAGGGCAGCGAGGCTCACGCGGGTCTCTTTGCTTCCTCTTGCGCCCAGGCTGCAGTGGACACCCGAGCCCTGTGGGAAGTCCTGAGTCTGCAGCTGAGCAGAACGGCAGCCGCCAGATGATGGACCCTAAGTGGCTGCGGATAGCAGGCACCATTAAATGCAGAGACCATCTGAGGCTGCAGGCTCAGCACAGGTGGCTTTGGTGCCCTTAGGGAGGGGCAGCGGCGGAGCCCAGGTCTCTGAAACATTTATGACTTCATACGTCAGCTGGAGGCTCTTTCACCGCCCAGACAAAAGGCCCTTGCGTCAGAGTGTTCCATGTGGGGCGGGAGCTTGGGTTGAGAGCTTGGGCCCATGCTCCCAGGGAGAGGCCCAGACCTGGGGCAGCCACACCTGCTGGGAATGCCGCTGGTGGGACTAGGTTAGGGCGAGGAGGAGGGTGTCCATGGCCAGGTGGATTATGGCAGATTGTGACGGCGTGGTGGTCCTCACGGCGGGGGACTTGCCCATGGCAACCTCATCACAGCCCCACATCGGCACCTTTTACAGACGGGAAGACTGAGGTGTGGGGTGCATAGCTAGTGAGGGGCAGAGCCAGATGGGAACTCAGGCGTCGACTTCAGAGCTGACCTTTGTGCATTTGTGTGTTGTTTGTATTGTGACAAAATACACATAACGTAAAATTGACCTTTTTAACCCATGTTTCTTCGGTTTACTTGCAACGCTATGCATCCGCCGCTTCTTTCTTCTAATTCCTGAATGTTTCCATCATCCCCAAAAGGAAATTAGAAGCCACTCCTTTCCCCCTGCCCCCAGCTCCTGACAACCACAAGCCCACTTTCTACCTCTGGATTTACCTCTTCTGGACATTTCATGTGCCTGAAATCATGGCAAACGTGGCCCTGTGTGTCTGGTTTCCTTCACCGAGCATCCTGTCCTCACTGTCCACCGTGTTACAACACACAAGGGAATTCCCTTCCTTTCTGAGCTGAGTAGTGGTCTGTCGTGTGGGTGGACTATGTGCAGTTGTCCCGCCTTTGGCTGTTGTGGCTAGAGGTGCCTTCCTAACAGCCTAATACTTAGAATGGATTTAAAAACAAATTCAAATATGTGGTGCTTATGAAAATCAACAAATTAAGTATGATGCCATCAAAATGAAAAGATGGCTAAAGATTTTCAAGTACACACACCTAAAGATAGCAGAAGTTTCATTCAGCCTTAATCTCAAAGAATTAGGCTCAAGGAGGGCAATTCTAAATGACTGAAGGCATAGTCAGCTGCGAAGCTGTAACTTTCATGAAGACAATGACATGGTTTGTCTGTGTCCCTGCCCAAATCTCATCTTGAATTCCCGTGTGTTGTGGGAGGGACCTGGTGGGAGGTAATTGAATCATGGGGACGAGTCTTTCCTGCGCTGTTCTCGTGATAGTGAATCCATCTCACAAGATCTGATGGTTTTAAAAAGAGCCATTCCCCTACACAAACTCTCTCATTTTTTGCCTGCCACCATCCACGTAAGATGGGACTTGGTCCTCCTTGCCTTCCGCCGTGATTGTGAGGCTTCCCCAGCCACGTGGAACTGTAAGTCCAATTAAACCTCTTCCTTTTGTAAATTACTCAGTCTTGGGTATGTCTTTATCAGCAGTGTGAAAATGGACTAATACAGACAATAAAGTAAAAACTATTTAAAATGCAAAAGAAAATATAAATTTAAATCACCTCATCCAGTCTTTGGTAGATCAAGAAAACAAAAATAATCTGAATTATTAATATAGTTAAATCAATAGATAAACTTTGTAATTTTAAAGCAAAAGGTGTACCTTTTACAGTATTTCTGGGACACTCACAAACATTGATCATATACCAGACTGCAAAAACTTTAAGACATTCTAAAATTAAGAACCTGTGCTGGATATCTCTGATTTCAACATATATTTAAAACTTATATTATTAATTACAAGTTTAATTAATGAAAGTCTAAAAGAAGAAAAATCTGCTTAGAAGTAAAAACATCAACAATAGATGTTTTGATTAATAGATCAAAATAGATGTTTTGTGTAATAGATATGAACGTTAAAGGAGTATAAATGCATATCTGTACGCTGAGGCAAATTTATAGCTACAGGCATTTTCATTTTTTTAAAAAGGTAAATATGTAAGTTAAAAAGTTCACAGTTAGAAAAGCAAATATAAATAAGAGATAAGAACAGAAAATAATAGGAAACAGGAAAACAGACTTGAGAGTTCTTTTTAGGAGGTGATTCTTGGTTCTTTGAGGAAAAAAATATATATCTTATAATTTCAATGGAAAAACCCGAAAATATATAACTAAATTTAGACATGAGAAGGCTCTTCAGCAACCAATTTAGAAAAGTTTTGTTTGTTTTTTTGAGACAGAGTCTCACCCTGTCACCCAGGCTGGAGTGCAGTGGTGTAATCTTGGCTTACTGCAACATCTACCTCCTGGGTTAAAGCACTGCTCCCCTTCTCAGCCTCTCAAGTTGCTGGGTTTACAGGCACTGGCCACCACCCCTGGCTAACTTTTTGTATTTTTAGTAGAGACAAGGGTTTCATTATGTTGACCAGGCTGGTCTCGAACTCCTGACCATGAGTGATCCACCCACCTCGGCCTCCCAAATGCTGGGATTACAGGCATGAGTCACTGCACCCAGCCAAGTTTTTAATGTGACAGTACTTTGTAAAATTGTACTCCAACGAATTTGAAAAATGTTGTGAGATGGCTTATTCTTTGGGAAAAGATGTTAAGTCAAAATTAGGAAGAAGTGGAGACAATCTCAGTATGTGTGATATGAATCTGAACCATCATCAGAACGCCCACAGCTGACGTCGAACGCATTGGCAGGTGAGATAGGTGGAGACATGGCACGTGGTGAAAGTGCTTGGCAAAGTGTTCATGGCAGGATGGAGATACTGTATGGGCATTCACTGGACACTGTTTTCATCCTGTATGTTTGAAAAATTTTTAATGTGGGATCAAAGGTAGGAAATGCTCCTTACAAAGTCACCAAAAAGTTTTTTTCTGGAAAAGCCTCTCACTGTTGAAGTAAGATGCCGTCTGCTACTGAGAGATCCAGTCATGTTAGTGGCTCAATGGGCAGGGTGCCCAGATTGGCTGTGAACAAAGTGATCTCTCTGCTGCCTCGCTAGCAGAGAGAAAAGAAAAATACAGACCACTGATATGTACACAGAGAGAGATGAAAATCCTCATTATGATGGCAGACTAAACTCATAGTGTGTTAAAAATGACCACACATGTAGGCCAGGCACAGTAGCTTATGCCTGTAATCCCAGCACTTTGGGAGGTTAAGGTGGGAGGATCACCTGAGCTCAGGAGACCAGCCTGGGTGACATAGTGAGACCCTATCTCTTTTGTTAAAAAAAAAAAGAAGACCACACATACACACATGCACACACAACAGTGGTAATGAATTATAACTCATGAAATGAAAAAGGAATCTGTGCATCCATGGGGACACACCCATGTATATACACAAGTAAATAAGTGGAAGAAAGGAAGCCAGTTCTCGCATTAGAATCAACAGGGCTGGAAGGCCATCAAGGAAACCCCGTGGCAGGGGCAGGTGTTCAAAGAGCCAGTGGTTGTAGTCTCAGTGTCTCCCACCACTACTTACTAGTTACAAAGGAAAAAGAGTCACTTTCCAAGGGCAAAACTGTGACACCACCCGAGCCAAGTGATCCAAGTTAGCATCGCCAGGAACGGGACAGGCCAGCTTCACCACCTTCTGGATGGACAGCCTTGGTAGCAGAACTCCTGCCAAAGACACAGCTGTCCAGGGTCAAATCATCCGGAGACATAGGGCAAACCCACATGGAGGGAGAGACACAGTGTCCTGAATACTTCAAAAGTGCCAGGGCCAAAAAACGTAAAAGGCTAAATAAAGTACTGTTCAGGGCGAAGGGGAAGGAAGAAATGTGATCTCTAAATGGGAGTCTATGATTCCACTATGTTATGTATTAGTCCATTTTCACATTACTGATAAAGATATACCTGAGACTGGATAATTTATAAAGGGAAGAAGTTTAATTAACTCACAGTTCCACATGTCTGGGGATGCCTCACAATCACGGCAGAAGATGAGGGAAGAGCAAAGGGACATCTTACATGGTGACAGGCAAAGAGAGAAAGAAAACTGAGCACAAAGGGTTTCCCCTTATAAAACCATCAGATCTCATGAGATGTATTCATTACCATGAGAACAGTATGGAGGAAACCGGCCCCATAATTCAATTATCTCCCACCAGGTGCCTCCCACAACACGTCAGAACTATGGGAGCTACAATTCAAGTTGATATTTGGGTGGGGACACAGCCAAACCATATCATTCCACCCCTGGCCCCTCACAAATCTCATGTCCTCACATTTCAGAACCAATCATGCCTTCCCAACAGTGCCCCAAAGTCTTAACTCATTTCAGCATTAACTCAAAAACCTGCAGTCCAAAGTCTCATCTGAGATAAGGCAAGACCTTTCCACTTATGAGCCTGTAAAATCAAAAGCAAGTTAGTTAATTCCTAGACACAATTAGGGTACAGGCCTTGGATAAAGACACCCATTTGAAATGGGAGAAATTGGCCAAAACAAAGGGGCTAAAGGCCTCATGCAAGTTTGAAATCCAGTGGGGCAGTTAAATCTTAATGCTCCAAAATGATCTCCATTGACTCCACGTCTCACATCCAGGTCATGCTGATGCAAGAGGTGGGTTCCCATAGTCTTGAGCAGGTCTGCCTCTCTGACTTTGCAGGGTACAGCCTCCCTCCTGGCTGCTTTCACAGGCTGGCATTGAGTGTCTGCAGCTTTTCCAGGCACATGGTGCAAGATGTTGATGGATCTATTATTCTGGGATCTGGAGGACAGTGGCCTTCTTCTCACAGCTCCACTAGGCAGTGCCCCAGTGGGGACTTTGCATGGGGGCTCTGACCCCACTTTTCCCTTCTTCACTGCCCTAGCAGAGATTCTCCATGAGGACCCCCATCCCTGTAGCACACTTCTGCCTGGATATCCAGGCATTTCCATACATCTCTGAAATCCAGGCAGAGCTTTCCAAACCTCAATTCTTGACTTCTGTGCACCCACAGGCTCAACACCACATGGAAGCTACCAAGACTTGGGGCTTGCACCCTCTGAAGCCGCAGCCCAAGCTGTACCTTGACACCTTTTAGCTATGGCTAGAGTGGCTGGGACACAGGGCACCAAGTCCCTAGGCTGCACACAGCAGGGAGGCCCTGGGCCCAGTCCAGGAAGCCATTTTATCCTCCTAGGCCTCTGGGCTGGGGATGGGAGGGGCTGCCACTAACGTCTCTGACATGCCCTGGAGACATTTTCCCCATTATCTTAGTGATTAACATTTGGCTTCTCGTTACTTATGCAAATTTATGCAGCCAGCTTGAATTTTTCCTCAGAAAATAGGTTTTTATTTTCTATCACATTGTCAGACTGCACATTTTCTGAACTTTTATGCTCTGTTTCCCTTTTAAAACTGAATGCTTTTAACAACACCCAAGTCACCTCTTGAATGCTTTGCAGCTTAGAAATTTCTTCCACCAAATACCCTAAATCATCTCCCTCAAGTTCAAAGTTCCACAAATCTCTAGGGCAGTGGCAAAATGCTGACAGTCTCTTTGCTAAAACATAGCAAGAGTCATCTTTGATCCAGTTCCTAAAAAGTTTCTCATCTCCATCTGAGACCACCTCAGCCTGGATTTCATTGTCCATATCATTATCAGCATTTTGGTCAAGCCATTCAACAAGTTTCTAGGAAGTTCCAGATTCTCCCACATTTTCTTGTCTTCTTCTGAGCCCTCCAAACTGTCCAACCTCTGCCTCTTACCCAGTTCTAAAGTTGCTTCCACATTTTTGGGTATCTTTACAGCCGCACCCCACTCCCAATACCAATTTACTGTATTAGTCCATTTTCATGCTGCTGATAAAGGCATACCTGAGACTGGATAATTTATAAAGGGAAGAGGTTTAATTGACTCCCAGTTCCACAGGGCTGGGGAGGTCTCACAATCATGGCAGAAGACGAAGAAAGAGCAAAGGCACATCTTACATGGCAGCTGGCAAAGAGAGAATGAAAACTGAGTGCAAGGGGATCCCCCTTATAAAACCATCAGATCTCATGAGACTTAATTCACTACCACAAGAACAGTATGGGAGAAACTGTCCCCATGATTCAATTATCTCCCACCAGGTCCCTCCCACAACACGTGGAAATTATGGGAGCTACAGTTCCAGATGAGATTTGGATGGATACACAGCCAAACCATATCAGAATTGAATCCTGGCTGGGAAGAGAAGGCTGCAATAGCCAGCGTTAGGGCAGCTGATGACATGAGGGTATGAGGTAGAGAACTGTAGTGTGCAATAGAGACCTTTAGTGTGCATGTCAGTGTTCTTTCCCAATTTCGACAACAGTACCACATGGTTACAGAAGAGAACACCCTTATTCCTAAGAAATCCATGAGGAGTCATTTAGCAGAAAACAGGCATGGTGTCTCCAAGGGCTCAGAAATATTCAACTGAAAGAGGAAAGGCTGGAGAGGGATGGGACACAGCAGGACGGGGACAGTGTCGAAACTGCAGGCAAGTCTCAGCAGAGCATGTTTGGGAGTTCCTTCTGCTATTCTTGCAACTTCTCTTTAAGTTCGAAATGAAATCATATAAATCGAAAGTTAGAAGAGAATTACCACATCACATTGGATTTCACTCATAGCCACAAGAATGGGTGGTGGTCTTTTCTGCAGTGTACTGATGTGGTGTGTGATGTCACTAGTTCTCATCCAAAGCAGGTGACAATTCCAGTCACTGCTGGGAGGGTTAGGGTTATCTCCTCACCAGACATGAGAAAATGTTTTTAGTAGATCAGTTTTTCTGATTGTAAAGTCCAGAAATGTTAATCAGAGAACGTGCAGAAATTTTAAAGAAGAAAAGGAAAATGACTCATCATACCAAAAACCAGAGATGCCAGCTTTTAGTTTCCTGCTAGTCTCTTTTTCTCAGCATGTGTGTGTGTGTGCATGTGTGCGGGCACATGTTTCTTCTTGGTCATTGTGTGTGTGTTAAGGGCGTGTGCACACACAGTGCAGTCAGGAGTGAGTTGCAGGTCTATAGCTAGGCTGCTCCCCCGAGGCTGTGTGGCTGTCAGCCAGGCGTCCCCAATCCCCAGGCCACGGAGCACTACCAGTCCATGGCCTCTTAGGAACCACGCTGGACAGCAGGAGGTGAGCGGTGGGTGAGCAAATGAAGCTTCATCTGTATTTACAGTCACTCCCCATCGCTTGCATTGCCGCGTGAGCTCCACGTCCTGTCAGATCAGTGTTGGCATTAGATTCTCATAGGGGTGTGAACCCTGTTGCAAACTGCATGTGAGGGCTCTAGGTTGACTGTTCTTTATGAGAATCTAATGCCTGATGATCTGTCACTGTCTCCCATCACCCCCAGATGGGACTGTCTAGTTGCAGGAAAACAAGCTCAGGGCTCCCACTGATTCTACATGATGGTAAGTTGTATAATTATTTAATTCTATATTGCAATGTATTAACAGTAGAAATAAAGTGCCCAATACAAGTAAGTGCTTGAATCATCCCAGAACCACCCCCACTACTGGTCTGTGGAAAAACTGTTTTCCATGAAACCAGTCCCTGGTTCCAAAAAGGTTGGGGACCACGACCATAGGCTGTTTGCTTTATGAATTTGTGCCTCAGTTTCTTCATCTCTGAAACGGGAACGACGGGATCCCTTACCACATATGGTGGTTTGAGGATTGAATGAACTCATTGTCCGGCACTCTTAGCTTCTTGCCAGCTCAGGAAGTGGTGAGCAGGGTAACCCCTATCACTGTGCGTGTGTGTGTGTGTGTGTGTACTTGCCTATGCGTGTCTGTGCAAATACTTGGTAAAATTGGGAGGGTACTAGACAACTCATTTGTATCTTCTTACCTCTTGACACATGGCAGACGTGTCTCACATTTCTTCTTTCTCCAAATATGAGCTTTCAATGACTGCCTGGCATTTCCCCTGTGTTATTGAATGTAACCAACTCTCTATTGATGGCTGGGTTATTTCCTAATTGACTGCTGTAAATAACATTGTGATGCAAATCCTTGTACACTCATTTTTGCCTGGAACTCAAGATTATTTCCTTGGGTCACATTTGCAGGAGAAGACTGACAGGATCAAAGGGTTCCTGCATTTTTATGGCTCTGACACCTTTGGCCAAATCATCTTCCGGGACTGTTTTCCTAATTTAGCTTCTACTGTGCTGCTGGACTTCACTGACTCCCCCCGCTACCCCCCACCCCCCACTGCACCACAAAGCTGGGTATTATCTTTAAAACACTGCCATTTTGATGAAGCAAAAATAGAATATCCTTCCTCTTTCTTAGTGAGGGGAGTGTGTTTATGTTTGTTGACTTCTTTGTATTTTAGCCACCCATTCACTGGCCCACCTGCCCCTCGTGCACCTGCAGCAGTGAGACTGTCATCTAGGTTGCTGGGGAAACTGGGAGTGAGTGGAGCAGGAGGGTCACCCTCCAGGAAGTGATATGCAAGCTAGTGGAAAGAGTCATGGACTGGCATGGCGTGGTATTATATGGCGTGTGCCTCTCAGCAGTAAGACCCTGAGAAGGAGCCAGGCAGGGGGGAATGGGAGGGTGAAGGAGTGCCTTTTGTGGACAGGAGTCGGACACAGCCTCCTGGGCCAGATGGGATTTCAGCAGAGACCCGATGGAACTGAGGGAGTGGGCAGTGTGCGCTTCTGCCTGAAGAGCACCCAGGCAGAGGGCACGGCACATGCAAAGGTCCTGCGGTGGGAACGTGCTTGGTGCATGTGAGGAACGGTGTGGGGAAGGTGCTGGAGATAGGACAGGAGGGCCATGAGGGTTAAGATCCCAAGAGCAATGCGGGGGGAATGAGGGTGGAGGGTGGGGTTGTGAGTGATGAGGAACAACATCAGTCCTCTCTTGGCTTCTGTACTTTAAAAAAAAATCATTTTGTTTTGAAGTAATTTTAGACCTACAGAAAAGTTCCACGAGAGTACTGAGAGTTCCTGTAGACTCCTGGTATTAACATCTTAATAATGGGGTATATTGATTAAAACCGACACCTGACATGTTACTGTGAACTCAACTGCAGACCTGATTCAAATCCCGCGTTTTTCTAGCGTCCAGTTTCTGTTCTGTGATCCCCACATTGCTTTCAGCTGCCAGGTCTCCTTTCGTGTCCTGCAGCCTGTGCCAGCTCCTCAGTCTCTCTTTGTCTTTCGTGACCTTGATGTTTGAGATAAGTACTGGGCCGCTCTTTTGTAGAACGCCCCTCAGTTTGGATTCTCTGATATGCTCTCGTGATTAGATCAAGATTGTGCATTTTTGGCAAGAACACCGCGGGGGTGTTCTTGGGTCCTGAGGAGTCCCCGTGGCAGGGCTGTGTGAAGTTAGCATGACTTAGGGCGGGTTCATTTGACCTTGACTGCCCAGGTAGGAGTGTGTCAGCCCGGCTTCTCAGCTGCAAAATGACCATTTTCTGCTTCCTAATTAGTAAACACCTTGAGGAAGCCGCACCGAGACATTGCAGATGCCTTTTGTCTCCTGAGATTTTGCCCCGCTGATTTTAGTACCCATTAGCGGGTCTTGCTTGTGACAGGCAAAGTCTCTGGTGCTTGCCAAATGGGGATTTATTTCCCGCTTTCTTTCTATGTTTGTTAATTTGGATTCTTCTCCAGGAAGAGCTGTCCCCTTTGCTCTGGTTATGTATCCAGTGGCTTATTTATATCAACATGGTTTCATAGATACTTCTTTTGTGTTATGGGCTATAAGCCAATGCTATCATTATTTATTTTCCTCTCTCTCTCCAGAGAGAGAGAGAGAGAGAGAGAGAGAGAGAGATTTACTCTTGTTGCACAGACTGGAGTGCAGTGGCATGATCTTGGCTCACTGCAACCTCTGACTCCGGGGTTCAAGTGATTCTCCTGCCTCAGCCTCCTATGTAGCTGGGATTACAAGCATGCACCACTACACCCAGCTAATATTTTGTATTTTTAGTGGAGACTGGGTTTCATCATGTTGGCCAGGCTGGTCTTGAACTCCTAACCTCAGATGATCCACCCACCTCAGCATCCCAAAGTGCAGGGATTACAGGCATGAGCCACCACGCCGGCCTCATTATTTATTTTCATCACTCAAATTGTGCTGGCTCTGGCCCCAGAAACACCTACCAGCCAGCTTCCATGCCCCTTTGGTGTGCCCTGTCTTTTCTTGGACACTGACTTCCCGGCACCCCAAGACGCTGTGGGCTCAGCTTGTATTTCTTTGTCCCAGTCCTGAAATCAGCCACTTCTCCGAGGAGCCGGGGTTCCTTGCATTGGAGAGTGGTCTTTAGACACCCAGGCCTGGGTGCGTGGTGTGCTCATCGCCACTGTGGAGCTGCTGCTCTGGGCCCGCTCAGATGACGGAGCTGGGGAATACGTGTATGGCACCCCCACGTCTATGTTTCTGTGTTCATCTGCAGATATATTCATACATACCTGGGCTCATACTGTCTCCAACTCCAGTTCTGCCCCAGTGGGGCCAATTCTCTCTCTTTGTTGTAACATCTTTCTTTGATAGTGAGAAACCTGGCTCTCACACCTTCACCTGCTTGTCCGACCCCAGCTGCAAGGGAACTGGCTCCACATTTGCTGATGCGTGCCCCCATGAGAAACGACCGACCACCCAGAGCCCGGCGTCTGTGCATGGCGTCTGTGCATGGCACGTCTTGTCTTCAGCCTTGCCGCGTCCCATCAGTGCTTTTCCCCACAGTGACTTCAGGTATTTCTTTACTTCTCTACTCCCTTCAGTGTGATTATGTGATTCATCTGTGATATGTTTAGATTCATCTGTTAGGTTGGTATTCCTTTTTGGGTGTCCCCCAATTCTGATTTGTTTTAGTTACTTATCTGGGGGTCTGTGTGAAGGGAATGTAAAGCTGCTATGACTCCCGGAGTCAGACCTGCAGGAAGAGGTGTCCTCAGAGGAGAGCTAGGCGCCCACCCTGCCAGGCCCTCCCTTCCCCCTCCATCCTCCACCCCCAACCCTGGACAAAACCAGCCCTTCAGCCTTTTATGTCTCTCTTGCAGGCCTCTCACACAGATGAGAAAATACACGTGTGTTTTCCCGTATCCCCTCTTTCTTACAAAAAGAGAAGCACACTATCGATACTCCTTTGTAAATCTTTGATTGTGGTAAGATACATGTAATGCAAAATTTACCATTTTAACTATTTTTAAGCACACAGTTCAGTGGCATTAAGTGCAATGATTTTGTTATGCAACCATCACCACCATCCATTTCTAGAATTTCCTCATCCTCCCAAACTGAAACTCTGTCCCCATTAAACACCAACTCCCCCATTCTCTCTTCCCCAGCCCCTGGCACCTACCATTTACCTCTTGTCCCCATGGATTTGATTACTCCAGGAACCTCATGTAAGTGGAATCATTGAGTACTCTGTTTGTCTTTTGTGACTGGCTTATTTCACTCAGCGAAATGTCCTCAAGGTTCACTCATGCTGTAGCATGTGTCCGAATTTCCTTCCTTTTCCTTTTCAAAGCTGAATAATATTCCATTGTATGGATAGACCACATTTTGCTTATCCATTCGTCTTTTGATGAACACTTGGGTTGCCTCCATGTTTTAGCTATTGTGAATAATGCTGATATGAATATGGGTGTACAACTATCTTTTCAATGCCCTGCTTTCAATTCTTTTGGGTATATACCTAGAAGTGGAATTTCTGGATTATATGGTAATTATATTTTTAATTTTTTGAGGAAGCACTATGCTGTTTTCCACAGTGGCTACCACATCCTCACCAACACTTGTAATTTCTGGGGTTTTTTAATAGTAGCCATTCTAGTGGGTGTGAAGTGGTATCTCATTATAGTTTTGATTTGCATTTTCTTATGATTAGTGATGCTGAGTATCTTTTCATGTTCTTATTAGCCATTTGTATATCTTCTTTGGAGAATATCTCCTCAGCTCTTTTGCCCACTTCATTATATTGAGAGGTTTGTTTTTGTTGTTGAGTTTTAGCACTTCTCTGTATATTCTGGATATTAATCCCTTATCAGATATAGGATGCGCAAATATTTTCTCTCATTCTGTGGGTTGTCTTTTTACTCTGTTGATAGTGTCTTTAGGTGTACAAAAATTTTTAATGTTCCTGAAGTCCAAGTTGTCTATTTTTTGTTTTGTTGCCTGTGCCTTTGCTGTTTGTGTTAGTTCATTTAGCATTGCTATAAAGGAATACCAGAGGCTGGTAATTTATAAAGAAAAGAGGTTTAATTGGCTCATGGTTCTGCAGGCTGTACAAGAAACATAGTGTCAGCATCTGCTTCTGGTGAGAGCCTCAGGAAGCTTCCAATCATGGCAGAAGGTGAAGCGGGAGTAGGTATCTCATATGATGAGACAGGGAGTAAGAGAGAGGAGGTTTCAGTCTCCTTTTAACAACCAGATCTTGCATGAACTCATTACCTAATCATGGGGAATCTGCCCCCATGACCCAAACGGCACCCACCAGGCCCCACCTCCAACACTGGGTATCACATTTCAATGTGAGAGTTGGAGGGGACAAGCATCTAAACTCTATTAATGTCATATCCAAGAAATCATAGCCAAATACAACGTCATGAAGCTTTTGCCCTATGTTTTATTCTAAGATTTTTATAGTTTTAGGTTGCACATTTAGAATTTGATCCATTTTGAGTTTTTGTATATGGTATGAAGTAAGAGTCCAGCTTTCCTCTTGCATGTGGATTTCTGGTTTTCCCAGCACCGTTTATTGAAAAGACAGTCCTTTTCTCATTGACTAGTCTTGGAACCCTAGTCAAAAATCATTTGACCATTTATGCTGGGGTTTATTTCTGGGCTCTTTCATGTTCCATTGGTTTATATGTTGGTCTTTTTGCCTGTACCACACCGTCTTGATTACTGTAAGTTTATAGTAAAGTTTCGAAATCAGAAAGTGTTAGGCTTCCAGCTTTGCTTTTCTTTTTCAATATTGTTTTTGGCTATTTGGAATTCCTTGAGATTTCCATACGAATTTTAGGATGGGTTTTTCTATTTTTGCAAAAAATGTCATTAGGGTTTTGAGAGGGATTGCATTGAATCTATAAATCACTTTGGTTAGTGTTGATATCTCAACATTGTCTTCTAATCCATGAACGTTGGATATGTTTCCATTTATTTGCATCTTTTAAGTTTCTTTCAGTAATGTTTTATGAGTTTTGCTGCACAAGTCTTTTACCTCCTTGGTTAAGTTAATTCCTATGTATTCTATTTGATGCTATTATAAATTGAATTGTTTTTCTTAATTTCATTTTTGGATTGTTCATTGTTAGTATATAGAAATGCAACTGATTTTGCCTGACTTTAGATTCTGTAGCTTTGCTGAATTCATTTATTAGCTCTAATAAGTTTTTGTGGAATCTGTGGGGTTTTCTACATATAAGATTATGTCATCTGTGAATAGAAATAGTTTTACTTCTTCTTTTTCCATTCTGCATGCCTTTTATTTCTTTTAATGTTTTTCTTGCCAAATTGCTCTGGCTAGAATTTTCAGTACTATGTTGAATAGAAGTGATGAAAGTGGTCACCCTGGGCTTATTCCTGACCTTAGAGGGAAAAATTTCAGTCTCATCATTATCATGTTAGCTGTGGATTTTTCACATATGGTTTTTATTATGTTAAGGTAGTTTCCTTCTATTCCTAGTTTGTTGAGAGTTTTTAATAAGGATGTTGAATTTTGTCAAATGCTTTTTTGTATCAATTGAAATCATGTGATCATGTGAGTGTTATTCCTTAATTCTGTTAATATGCTCTATTACATGGATTTATTTTTGTATGTTGAACCATCCTTGCATTCCAGGAATAAATCTCACATGGTCATGATGTGTAATACTTTAAATATGTTTCTGAAGTCAGTTTGCTAGTATTTTGTTGAGAATTTTGCATCAGTTTTCATAAGGAATATTGATCTGTAGTTTTCTTGTAGCCTTTGTTTGACTTTAGTACCAGAGTAATGCTTTCCTCATAGAATGCATTAGAGACGTTTCCCCTCCTCTTTAATTTTTTGGGGGAAGTTTGAGAAGGATTGGAGTTTATTCTTTAAATATTTGGTAGGATTCACTGGGGAAGCCATCAGGTCCAGGTTTTCTTGTTGAGAGTTTTTTGATTACTGATTCAATCTCCTCACTAGTTATAGTTCCATGCAGATTTTCTATTTCTTTGTGATTTCATCTTGGTAGGTTTTGTGTGTCTCAGAATTTGTCCATTTCATCTAGGTTATCCAATTTGTTGATACACAATTGGTCACAATATTCTCTTATAATCCTTTTTATTTCTGTAGAATTGATAGTCATGTCCCTATTTTCACTTCTGATTTTAGTAGTTTTCTCTCTTTTTTACTTAGTCCATCTAGCTAAAGGTTTGTCAATTTTTAAAAATCTTTTCAGAGAAGCAACTTTGATTTCATTGATTTTTCTCTATTGTTTTTCCATTCTCTATTTTGTTTATCTCTGCTGTGGTATTTATTATCTTCTTTCTTCTGCTAGCTTTGGGTTTAGTTCTTTTGCTAGTCCCTTAAGCAGTAAAGTTAGGTTATTTATTGGAGATCTTTCTTGTTTATTAATGTAGCAATTTTTAGGGAGGGGGTGGAGCAAGATGACCAAATAGAAGCCTCCAATTGCCCTTCCCAACACTAAATTTGATAACTACACACAAAAGCACCTTCATAAGCACCAAAAATCAGATAAGCAATCACAGTACCTACTTTTAACTTTATATTGCTGGAAGAGGCACTGAAGAGGACAAGAGAGACAGCATTGAATCACAAACAGCACTGCTGTCCCATCCCCCAGCTATGTGGCATGGAGAGAGAATCTGAGAGCCTGGGGGAGGGAAAGTGCAGTGCTTTGGGACTTTCCATTGAGCTCTGATTCCCTGTTGCCGCAGAAAGCAGAACCAGGCTAAATTCAGCCCACACCCAGCACAGAGGGAGAATTTAAACCAGCCCTAGCCAGAGGGGAATCACATATCCTAGGGATCAGAAACTGAGTTCCGGAAAACCTTGCCACCATGGGCTAAAGTACTCTGGGGTTCTAAATAAACTTGTAAGGCAGTCTAGGCCACAATAACTGCAATTCGTAGGCAAGTCCTATTGCTGTAATGGGCTCAGAACCAGTGGACATGGGGGGCACACAACCTAGTGAGACACCAGCCAGGGTGGCTAACCCAAGGCAGCACAGCTCACAGAAACAAAAGTGACTCTTTTCCTCTGCTTAAAGAGAGGAGAGGGAGAAGTAAAGAGAACATTGTCTTGCATCTTGAATACCAGCTCAACCACAGTAGGAGAGGGCACTGGGCAGCGTCAATGGGCACCCATTTCAGGCCCTGGCTCTTGGACATTTCCAGACACACCCTGGGCCAGAGGAGAATCCATTGGCTTAGAGGGAAGGACCTATTCCTGTCAGTATTCATCATCAGCTGACTAAAGAGCCCTTGGACCCTGAACAACCAGGCCCATCCTGTGGGCCTTGGATGAGATTCTGAAATATACTGACTTCAGGTACCAGCTTGACCACAGTGGGGTAGAGCAGCAAATGGGTTCTTGGGGTCCCTGATTCCAGGCCTTGGCTCTTGGCCAGCACTTCTGGACCTGCTCTAGGCCAGAAGACAGCCCACTGACCTTGGAAGTTGAGTCCACAGCCTAGAAGCCTTCACCACAAGCTGACTGAAGAGCCCTCAGGCCTTCAGTGAACAACCGTGGTGACCTGATAGTACTGCCTATGGGTCTGTAGTGGTGGTGGCCACAGGGAGAGACTCCTTTGCCTATGGAAAGGAGAAGGAAGTCTAGGAATGACTTTGTCTTGTGCTACTACTGAGTGCCAGCTTAACCTCTGTAGTATACCACACCAGGTAGGTTTCTAAGGTCTTTGACTATAGTCCCTGGCTCCTGGATGGCATCTCTGGATCCACCTTGGACTTGGGGGAACTCACCACCCTAAAGTGAAGGACAAAAGCCTGGCTGGCTTTACCATTTGCTGATTGTGGAGCCCTAGGGCTTTGAGTGAACATAGTTGGTAGCCAGGTAGTGCTTACAGCAGGCCTTGGGTGAAACCCAGTGCTGTGTTGGCTTCAGGTCTGACCAGCACAGTCTCAGTGGTGGTGGCCACAGGTAAGCTTGTGTCACTCCACCCCAAGCTTCAGGTGGCTCAGCACAGAGAGAGACTCCATTTCCTTGGGAGAAAGTAAGAGAAGAAAATAAGAATCTCTGCCTGGTAATGCAGAGAATTCTTCTGGATCTTATCTAAGACCATCAAGGCAGTATTTTTTTTAATATTTATTTTTTTGAGACAGAGTTTCACTCCTGTTGCCCAGGCTAGAGTGCAATGGTGTGATCTCAGCTCACTGCAACCTCTATCTCCTGGGTTCAAGCGATTCTTCTGCTTCAGTGTCCCAAGTAGCTGGGATTACAGGCATGTGCCATCATGCCTGTCTATTATTATTTTTTTTTTTTTTCAGTAGAGACAGGGTTTCTCCATGTTGGTCAGGCTGATCTCAAACTCCTGACCTCAGGTGATCTGCCTGCCTCAGCCTCCCAAAGTGCTGGGATTACAGGAATGAAAAGAAGAACGATAAATAATGACTACAGCAACTTTTGCTGTACAATAGGCAGTACAATAAGATATAGAGACAACAAAAACTTAAAAAGCAGAGAGACAAAAGTTGAAGTGTGGAGATTTTTTATTTTACTTTAAGTTCTGTAATACATGTGCAGAACGTGCAGGTTTGCTACATATGTATACAGTGCCATGGTGGTTTGCTGCGCCTATCAACCCATCATCTAGGTTTTAAGCCCCACATGCATTAGGTATTTGTCCTAATGCTTTCCCTCCCCTTGGCCCCCATCTCCCAACAGATCCCAGTGTGTGATGTTCCCCTCGTTGTGTCCATGTGTTCTCATTGTTCAACTTCCACTTATGAGTTAGAACATATAGTGTTTGGTTTTCTGTTCCTGTGTTAGTTAACTGAGAATGATGGTTTTCAGCTTCATCCCCACAAAAGACATGAGCTCATTCTTTTTTTATGGCTGCGTAGTATTCCATAGTGCATATGTGCCAGTCTATCATTGATTTTTATTTTCTTTATCCAGTCTATCATTGATGGGCATTTGGGTTGGTTCCAAGTCTTTACTATTGTAAATAGTGCTGCAGTAAACATATGTGTGCTTGTGTCTTTACAGTAGAATGATTTATAATCCTTTGGGTTTATACCCAGTAATGGGATTGCTTGGTCAAATGGTATTTGTGTTCTAGATCCTTGAGGAATCGCCACACTGTCTTCCACAATGGTTGAACTAATTTACACTCCCACCGACAGTGTAAAAGTGTTCCTATTTATCCACAGCCTCACCAGCATCTGTTGTTTCCTGACTTTTTAATGATCGCCATTTTAACTGGCGTGAGATGGTATCTCATTGTGGTTTTGATTTGCATTTCTCTAGTGACCAGTAATGATGAGTTTGTTTTTTCACATGTTTCTTGGCCGCATAAATGTCTTCTTTTGATAAGTGTCTGTTCATATCCTTCACCTACTTTTTAATGGGTTTGTTTTTTCTTGTAAATTTAAATTCCTTGTAGATTTTGGATATTAGACCTTGTCAGATGGATAGATTGTAAACATTTTCTCCTATTCTGTAGGTTGCCTGTTTGCTGTGCAGAAGCTCTTTAGTTTAACTGGATCCCATTTGTCAATTTTGGCTTTTGTTGCAATTGCTTTTGGTGTTTTAGTCATGAAGCCTTTGCCCATGCCTATGTCCTGAATGGTATTGCCAAGATTTTCTTCTAGGGTTTTCATGGTTTTAGGTTTTACATTTAAGTCTTTAATACATCTTGAGTTAATTTTTATATAAGATGTAAGGAAAGGGGCCAGTTTCTGTTCTCTGCATATGACTAGCCAGTTTTCCCAGCACCATTTATTAAATAGGGAATCCTTTACGCATTGCTTTTTTGTCAGGTTTGTCAAAGATCAGATGGTTGTAGATGAGTGGTTTTATTTCTGAGGTCTCTTCTGTTCCCTTGGTCTATATATCTGTTTTGGTACCAGTATCATGCTATTTTGGCTACTGTAGCCTTGTAGTATAGTTTGAAGTCAGGTAGTGTGATGCCTCCAGCTTTGTTCTTTTTGCTTAAGATTGCCTTGGCTGTACGGGCTCTTTTTTGATTCCATATGAAATTTAAAGTAGTTTTCTAATTCTGCAAAGAAAGTCAATGGTAGCTTGATGGGGATAGCATTGAATCTATAAATTACTTTGGGCAGTATGGCCATTTTCATGATATTGATTCTTCATATCCATGAGCATGGAATTTTTTTCCACTTGTTTGTGTCCTCTCTTATTTCCTTCAGCAGTGGTTTGTAGTTCTCCTTGAAGAGGTCCTTCACGTCCCTCGTAAGTTGTATTCCTAGGTATTTTCTTCTCTTTGTAGCAATTGTGAATGGGGGTTCACTCATGATTTGACTCTCTGCTTGTCTGTTCTTGGTGTATATGAATGCTTGTGAATTTTGCACATTGATTTTGTATCCCGAGACTTTGCTGAAGTTGCTTATCAGTGTAAGGAGTTTTAGGGCTGAGACGATGGGGTTTTCTAAATATACAATCATGTCATCTGCAGAAAGAATCTGACTTCCTGTCTTCCTATTTGAATACTCTTTATTTCTTTCTCTTGCCTGATTGCCCTGGCCAGAACGTCCAATACTATGTTGAATAGGAGTGGTGAGAGAGGGCATCCTTGTCTTGTTCCAGTTTTCAAAGTGAATGCTTCCAGCTTTTGCCCATTCAGTCTGATATGGGCTGTGGGTTTGTCATAAATAGCTCTTGTTATTTCGAGATATGTTCCATCAATACCTAGTTTATTGAGAGTTTTTAGCATGAAGGGATGTTGAATTTTATTGAAGGCCTTTTCTGCATCTGTTGAGATAATCATGTGGTTTTTGTCATTGGTTCTGTTTATGTGATGGATTACATTTATTGATTTGCATATGTTGAATCAGCCTTGTATCCCAGGGATGAAGCCCACTTGATCCTGGTGGATAAGCTTTTTGATGTGCTGCTAGATTCGGTTTGCCAGTATTTTATTGAGGGTTTTCGCATTGATGTTCATCAGGGATATTGGCCTGAAGTTTTCTTTTTTTGTATGTCTCTGCCAAATTTTGGTATCAGGATGATGCTGGCCTCATAAAATGCGTTAGGGAGGAATCCCTCTTTTTCTACTGTTTGGAGTAGTTTCAGAAGGAATGGTACCAGCTCCTCTTTGTGCCCCTAGTAGAATTTGAGTGTGAATCCATCTGGTCCTGAGCCTTTTTTTTTTTTTTTTTTTGGTTGGTAGGCTATTAATTACTGCCTCAATTTCAGAACTTGTTATTGGTCGATTCAGGGATTCAACTTTTTCCTGGTTTAGTCTTGGAGGGTGTGTATGTCCAGGAATTTATCCATTTCTTCTAGATTTTCTAGTTTATTTGCACAGAGGTGTTTTTAGTATTCTCTGATGGCAGTTTGTATTTCTGTGGGGTCAGTGGTGATATCCCCTTTATCATTTTTTATTGCATCTATTTGATTATTCTCTCTTTTCTTCTTTATTAGTCTGGCTAGCAGTCTATTTTGTTAATCTTTTCAAAAAGCCAGCTCCTGGATTCATTGATTTTTTTTTTTTGAAGGGTTTTTCATGTCTCTGTCTCCTTCAGTTCTGCTCTAATCTTAGTTATTTCTTGTCTTCTGCTAGCTTTTGAATTTGTTTGCTTACTTCTCTAGTTATTTTAATTGTAATATTTGGGTGTTGATTTCAGATCTTTCTAGCTTTCTGATATGGGCCTTTAGTGCTATAAATTTCCCTCTAAACACTGCTGTAGTTGTGTCCCAGAGATTCTGGTACATTGTCTCTTTGTTCTCATTTGCTTCAAAGAACCTTATTTCTGCCTTAATTTTGTTATTTACTGAGTAGTCATTCAGGAGCAGGTTGTTCAATTTCCATGCAGTTGTTTGGTTTTCATTGAGTTTCTTCATCCTGAGTTCTAATTTGATTGTACTGTGGTCTGAGAGACTGTTTGTTATTATTTCCATTCTTTGGCATTTGCTGGGGAGTGTTTTACTTCCAAATATGTGGTCGATTTTAGAATAAGTGCTATGTGGTGCTGAGAACAATGTACATTCTCTTGATTTGGGTTGGAAAGTTCCGTAGATGTCTATTAGGTCTGCTTCATCCAGAGCTGAGTTCAAGTCCTGACTATCCTTGTTAATTTTCTGTCTCATTGATCTAATATTGACAGTGGGGTGTTAAAGTCTCCCACTATTATTGTGTGGGAATATAAGTCTCTTTGTAGGTCTCTAAGAACTTGTTTTATGAATCTAGGTGCTCCTGTATTGTGTGCATGTATTTAGGATAGTTAGCTCTTCTTGTTGCATTGATCCCCTTAACATTGTGTAATGCTCTTTTTTGTCTTTTTTAATCTTTGTTATTTTAAATCTGTTTTATCAAAGACTAGGATCGCAAATTTGCTTGGTTTCTATTCCTCCATCCCTTTATTTTGAGCCTATGTGTGTCTTTGCACATGAGATGGATCTCCTGAATACAGCACCCTGATGGGCCTTAACTCTTTATCCAGTTTGCCAGTCTGTGTCTTTTAACTGGGGCATTTAGCCCATTTACATTTAAGGTTAATATTGTTATGTGTGAATTTGATCCTGTTGTCATGATGCTAGCTGGTTATTTTGCACATTAGTTGATGCAGTTTCTTCATAGTGTCATTGGTCTTTATATTTTGGTGTGTTTTTGCAGTGGATGATACTGGTTTTTCCTTTCCATATTTAGTGTTTCCTTCAGGAGCTCTTGTAAGGCAGGCCTGGTGGTATCTAAATCCCTCAGCATTTGCTTGTCTGGAAAGGATTTTATTTATCCTTTACTTATGAACCTTAGTTTGGCTGGATATGAAATTCTGGGTTGAAAATTCTTTTCTTTAAGTATGTTGAATATTGGTCCCCACTCTCTTCTGGCTTGTAGGGCTTCTGCAGAGAGATCTGCTGTTAGTCTGATGCAATTCCCTTTGTAGGTAACCTGACCTTTCTCTCTGGCTGCCCTTAACATTTTGTCCTTCATTTCAACCTTGGAGAATCCGACAATTACATGTCTTGGGGTTGCTCTTCTTGAGGAGTATCTTAGTGGTGTTCTCTGTATTTCCTGAATTTGAATACTGACCTCTCTTGCTAGGTTGGGTAAGTTCTCCTGGATAATATCCTGTCCCAGGGAAATGGGAGTTTTGTCTATGATGCCCTGACTGGGACTGCTGCCCTTCTTTCAGACATGCCCTGCCTAGTGAGGAGGAGTCTAGAGAAGCAGTCTGGCCTCAGCTGCTTTGCTGTGCTTTGGTGAATTCTGCCCAGTCCAAGCCTCCCAGCCTCCTTAGCGCTATCCGTCTACTAAAGCCTCAGTAATACCAAACACCCCTCCCCCTATCAAGCTCGAGCATCCCAGGTCAACTTCAGACTGCTGTGCTGGCAGCGAGAATTTGAAGCCAGTGGTCCTTAGCTTGCTGGGCTCCATGGGAGTGGGACCCACTGAGTGAGACCACTTGGCTCCCTGGCTTCAGCACCCTTTCCAGGGGAGTACACGGTTCTGTCTTGCTGGGGTTCCAGGCACCACTGGGGTACAGAAAAACTCCTGCAGCTAGTTCAGTGTCTGTCCAGTCACTCAATTTTGCACTTGAAACCCAGGGCCCTGGCCATATAGGCACATGAGGGAATCTCCTGATCTGCAGATTGCAAAAACCATGGGAATAGCATAGTATCCAGGCCAGGTATCACAGTCCCTCACAGCTTCCCTTGGCTAGGGGAGGGAGGTCTCCCGGTTCCTTGCATTTCCCAGGTGAGGCGATGCCCCCCCCGCTTCTGTGTGCCCTCTGTGGGCTGCACCCACTGCCTAATCAGTCCCAATGAGATGAACTGGGTACCTCAGTTAGAAATGCAGAAATCACCCACCTTCTGTGCTGATCTCACTGGGAGCTGCAAACTGGAGCTGTTCCTATTCTTCTGTCTTGCCAGATCTAAAGTGTAGAGTTTTTGATTTTGTGTGTGTTTTTTTGTTTTTGTTTTTGTTTTTTTTGTTTTGTTTTTTTTTTTTTTTTGCTTGTTTATGCAATTAGTGTTAAGTTGTCATCAGTTTAAAATAATGAGTTAGAAGATATTTTCAAGCCTCATGGTAACCTCAAATGACACACACACAAATAAAAAGCAAGAAATTAAAGCATGCCACTAGAGAAAATCACTTTCACTAAAAGGAAGACAGGAGGGGGCGGTTCCAAGATGGCCAAATAGGAACAGCTACAGCCTCCAGCTCCCAGCGTGAACGACACAGAAGATGGGTGATTTCTGCATTTCCAACTGAGGTACTGGGTTCATCTCACTGGGGCGTGTTGGACAGTGGGTGCAGGACAGTGGGTGCAGCCCACTGAGCGAGAGCTGAAGCAGGGCGAGGCATCGCCTCACCCGGGAAGTGCAAGGGGGAAGCAAATTCCCTTTCCTAGCCAAGGGAAACTGTGACACACAGCCCCTGGAGAATCAGGTCACTCCTACCCTAATACTGCATTTTTCCAAAGGTCTTAGCAAATGGCACACCAGGAGATTATATCCTGCACCAGGCTCGGAGGGTCCCACGCCCACGGAGCCTCCCTCATTGCTAGTACAGCAGTCTGAGATCTAACTGCATGGCGACAGCGAGGCTGGGGGAGGGGCACCCGCCATTGCTGAGGCTTGAGTTGGTAAACAAAGCCTCCGGGAAGCACGAATTGGGTGGAGCCCACCGCAGCTCAAGGAGGCCTGCCCGCCTCTGTAGACTCCACCTCTGGGGAGAGGGCATAGCCAAACAAAAGGCAGCAGAAACTGCTGCAGATTTAAATGTCCCTGTCTGACGGCTTTGAAGAGAGTAGTGGTTCTCCCAGCACAGAGTTTGAGATCTGAGAAAGGACAGACTGCCTGCTCAAGTGGGTCCCTGACCCCCGAGTAGCCTAACTGGGAGACACCCCCTACTAGGATTGACACCTCACACCTCACACGGCTGGGTACCCCTCTGAGATGAAGCTTCCAGAGGAACCATCAGGCAGCAACATTTGCTATTCAGCAATATTCACTCTTCTGCAGCCTCCGCTGCTGATACCCAGGCAAACATGGTCTGGAGTGGACCTCCAGCAAACTCCAACAGACTTGCAGCTGAGGGTCCTGACTGTTAGAAGGAAAACTAACAAACAGAAAGGACATCTACACCAAAACCCCATCTGTACGTCACCATCATCAAAGACCAAAGGTAGATAAAACCACAAAGATGGGGAAAAAGCAGAGCAGAAAAGCTGAAAATTCTAAAATTTCTAAATTTCTAAATTAAATTCTAAAATCCTCACCAGCAACAGAACAAAGCTGGTTGGAGAATGACTTTGACAAGTTGAGAGAAGAAGGCTTCAGATGATCAAACTTCTCCGAGCTAAAGGAGGAATTTGAACCTGTCACAAAGAAGCTAAAAACTTTGAAAAAATATTTGATGAATGGCTAACTAGAATAACCAATGTAGAGAAGTCCTTAAATGACCTGATAGAGCTGAAAACCATGGCACGAGAACTATGTGACAAATGCACAAGCTTCAGTAACCAATTCAATCAACTGGAAGAAAGGATATCGGTGATTGAAGATCAAATGAATGAAATGAAACAAGAAGAGAAGTTTAGAGAAAAAAAAGTAAAAAGATACGAACAAAGCCTTCATGAAATATGGGACTATGTGAAAAGACCAAATCTACGTCTGATTGGTGTACCTGAAAATGACGGGGAGGATGGAACCAAGTTGGAAAACACTCTGCAAGATATTATCCAGGAGAACTTCCCCAACCTAGCAAGACAGGCCAACATTCAAATTCAGGAAATACAGAGAATGCCACAAAGATACTCCTCGAGAAGAGCAACTCCAAGACACATAATTGTCAGATTCACCAAAGTTGAAATGAAGGAAAAAATGTTAAGGGCAGCCAGAGAGAAAGGTCGCGTTACCCACAAAGGGAAGCCCATCAGACTAACAGCAGATCTCTTGGCAGAAACTCTACAAGTCAGAAGAGAGTGGGGGCCAATATTCAACATTCTTAAAGAAAATAATTTTCTTTTTTTTTTTTTTTTGAGACGGAGTCTCGCTCTGTCGCCCAGGCTGGAGTGCAGTGGCCGGATCTCAGCTCACTGCAAGCTCCGCCTCCTGGGTTCACGCCATTCTCCTGCCTCAGCCTCCCTATAGCTGGGACTACAGGCGCCCGCCACCTCGCCCGGCTAGTTTTTTGTATTTTTTAGTAGAGATGGGGTTTCACTGTGTTCGCCAGGATGGTCTCGATCTCCTGACCTCGTGATCCGCCCGTCTCAGCCTCCCAAAGTGCTGGGATTACAGGCTTGAGCCACCGCGCCCGGCCAAGAAAATAATTTTCAACCCAGAATTTCATATCGAGCCAAACTAAGTTTCATAAGTAAAGGAGAAATAAAATCCTTTACAGATAAACAAATGCTGAGAGATTTTGTCATCACCAGGCCTGCCCTACAAGAGATCCTGAAGGAAGCACTAAACGTGGAAAGGAACAACTGGTACCAGCCACTGCAAAAACATGCCAAAATGTAAAGACCATTGATGCTAGGAAGAAACTGCATCAACTCACGAGCAAAATAACCAGCTAACATAATGACAGGATCAAGTTCATACATAACAATGTTAACCTTAAATGTAAATGGGCTATCTTCTCCAATTAAAAAACACAGACTGGCAAATTGGATAAAGAGTCAAGACCCATCAGTGTGCTGTATTCAAGAGACCCATCTCACGTGCAGAGACACATATAGGCTCAAAATAAAGGGAGGGAGGAAGATCTACTAAGCAAATGGAAAAAAAAAAAAAAAAAAAGGCAGGGGTTGCAATCCTAGTTTCTGATAAAACAGACTTTAAACCAACAAAGATCAAAAGAGACAAAGAAGGCCATTATAAAATGGTAAAGGGATCAATTCAACAAGAAGAACTAACTATTCTAAATATATATGCACCTAATACAGGAGCACCCAGATTCATAAAATAAGTCCTTAGAGACTTACACAGAGACTTAGACTCTTACACAATAATAATGGGAGACTTTAACACCCCACTGTCAACATTAGACAGATCAATGAGACAGAAAGTTAACAAGGATATCCAGGAATTGAACTCAGCTCTGCACCAAGCAGACCTAATAGACATCTACAGAACTCTCCACCCCAAATCAACAGAATGTATATTCTTCACAGCACCACATTGCACTTACTCCAAAATTGACCACATAGTTGGAAGTAAAGCACTCCTCAGCAAATGTAAAAGAACAGAAATTATAACAAACTGTCTCTCAGACCACAGGACAATCAAACTAGAACTCAGGATTAAGAAACTCAGTCAAAACTGCTCAACTACATGGAAACTGAACAACCTGCTCCTGAATGACTACTGGGTACATAATGAAATGAAGGCAGAAATAAAGATGTTCTTTAAAACCAATGAAAATAAAGATACAACATACCAGAATCTCTGGGACACATTTAAAGCACTGTGTAGAGGGAAATTTGTAGCACTAAATGCCCACAAGAGAAAGCAGGAAAGATTTAAAATTGGCACCCTAACATCACAATTAAAAGAACTAGAGAAGCAAGAGCAAACACATTCAAAAGCTAGCAGAAGGCGAGAAATAACTAAGATCAGAGCAGAACCGAAGGAGATAGAGACACAAAAAAACCCTTCAAAAAATCAGTGAATCCATGAGCTAGTTTTTTGAAAAGATCAACAAAATTGATAGACCGCTAGCAAGACTAATAAGAAAAGAGAGAAGAATCAAATAGATGCAATAAAAAATGATAAAGGGGATATCACCACTGACCCCACAGAAATACAAGCTACCATCAGATAATACTACAAACACCTCTGTGAAAATAAACTAGAAAACCTAGAAGAAATGGATAAATTCCTGGACACATACACTCTCCCAAGACTAAACCAGGAAGAAACTGAATCCCTGAATAGACCAATAACAGGCTCTGAAATTGAGGCAATAATTAATAGCCCACCAACCAAAAAAAGTCCAGGACCAGGTGGATTCACAGCCGAATTCTACCAGAGGTACAAGGAAGAGCTGGTACAATTCCTTCTGAAACTATTCCAATCAATAGAAAAAGAGGGAATCCTCCCTAACTCATTTTATGAGGCCAACATAATCCTGATACCAAAGCCTGGCACAGATACAACAAAAAAAGAGAATTTTAGACCAATATCCCTGAAGAACATCGATGCAAAAATCCTCAAAAAAATACTGGCAAACCAAATCCCAGCAGCACATGAAAAAACTTATCCACCATGATCAAGTGGGCTTCATCCCTGGGATGCAAGGCTGATTCAATATATGCAAACCAATAAACATAATCCAGCGTGTAAACAGAACCAAAGACAAAAACCACAGGATTATCTCAATAGATGCAGAAAAGGCCTTTGACAAAATTCAACAGCCCTTCATGCTAAAAACTGTCAATAAATTTGGTATTGATGGAACGTATCTTAAAATAATAAGAGCTGTTTATAACAAACCCACAGCCAATATCATACTGAATGGGCAAAAACTGGAAGCATTCCCTTTGTAAACTGGCACAAGACAAGGATGCCCTCTCTCACTATTCCTATTCAACATACTGTTGGAAGTTCTGGCCAGGGCAATCAGACAGGAGAAAGAAATAAGGGGTATTCAATTAGGAAAAGGTGAAGTCAAATTGTCCCTTTTTGCAGATGACATGATTGCATATTTAGAAAACCCCATCGTCTCAGCCCAAAATCTCCTTAAGCTGATAAGCAACTTCAGCAAAGTCTCAGGATACAAAATCAATGTGCAAAAATCACAAGCGTTCTTATACACCAATAACAGACAAGCAGAGAGCCAAATCGTGAGTGAACTCCCATTCACAATTGCTTCAAAGAGAATAAAATACCTAGGAATCCAACTTACAAGGGATGTGAAGGACCCTTTCAAGGAGAACTACAAACCACTGCTCAATGAAGTAAAAGAGGACACAAACAAATGGAAGAACATTCCATGCTCATGGATAGGAAGAATCAATATTGTGAAAATGGCCATACTGCCCAAGGTAATTTATAGATTCAATACCATCCCCACTAAGCTACCAATGACTTTCTTCACAGAGTTGGAAAAAACTACTTTAAAGTTCATATGGAACCAAAAAAGAGCCCACATTGCCAAGACAATCCTAAGCCAAAAGAACAAAGCTGGAGGCATCATGCTACCTGACTTCAAACTATACTACAAGGTTACAGTAACCAAAACAGCATGGTACTAGTACCAAAACAGAGAGATAGACCAATGGAACAGAACAGAGCCCTCAGAAATAATACTACACATCTACAACCATCTGATCTTTGACAAATCTGACAAAAACAAGAAATGGGGAAATGATTCCCTATTTAGTAAATGGTGCTGGGAAAACTAGCTAGCCATAAGTAGAAAGCTGAAACTGGATCCCTTCCTTACACTTTATACAAAAATTAATTCAAGATGGTTTAGAGACTTAAATGTTAGACCTAAAATGATAAAAACCCTAGAAGAAATCCTAGGCAATACCATTCAGGACATAGGCATGGGCAAGGATTTCATGTCTAAAACACCAAAAGGAATGGCAACAAAAGCCAAAATTGACAAATGGGATCTAATTAAACTAAAGAGCTTCTGCACAGCAAAAGAAACTACCATCAGGGTGAACAGGCAATCTACAGAATGGGAGAAAATTTTTGCAATCTACTCGTCTGACAAAGGGCTAATATCGAGAACCTACAAAGAATTCAAATTTATAAGAAAAAAACAACCTCATAAAAAAGTGGGCAAAGGATAGGAACAGACACTTCTCAAAAGAAGACATTTATGCAGCCAACAGAAACATGAAAAAATGATCATCATCACTAGCCATCAGAGAAATGCAAATCAAAACCACAATGAGATACCATCTCACACCAGTTAGAATGGTGATCATTAAAAAGTCAGGAAACAACAGGTGCTGGAGAGGATGTGGAGAAATAGGAACACTTTTACCCTGTTGGTGGGACTGTAAACTAGTTCAACCATTGTGGAAGACAGTGTGGCGATTCCTCAAGGATCTAGAATTAGAAATACCATTTGACCCAGCCATCCCATTACTGGGTATATACCCAAAGGATTATAAATCATGCTGCTATAAAGACACATGCACACTTGTGTTTACTGTGGCACTATTCACAATAGCAAAGACTTGGAACCAACCCAAATGCCCATCAATGACAGACTGGATGAACAAAATGTGGCACATATACACCATGGAATACTATACAGCCATAAAAAAGGATGAGTTTATGTTCTTTGCAGGGACACGGATGAAGCTGGAAACTATCATTCTCAGCAAACTATCACAAGAACAGAAAACCAAACACTGCATGTTCTCACTCATAATTGGGAGTTGAACAAGGAGAACACATGGACACAGGGAGGGGAACATCACACACCAGGGCCTGTCGGGGGATGGGGGACTAGGGAAGGAAGAGCATTAGGAGAAATACTTAATGTAGATGATGGGTTGATGGATGCAGCAAACCACTGTGGCACGTGTACACTTATGTAACAAAACTACATGTTCTGCACCTGTACCCCAGAACTTAAAAAAATCCTGTGGGATACAGCAAAAGCTTAAGAGGGAAGTTTCTAGTTAAAAGCACCTGCATCAATAAAGAGAAAAACTTCAAGTAAACAACCTAATGATCTTAAAAAACAAGAAAAGCAAGAGTCAACCTAAAATTAGTAGAAGAAATAATAAAGTTTAGAGCAGAAATACATGAAATTGAAAGGGAAGAAAAGACAAAAGATCAACAAAATAAAAAGTTGGTTTTTTTGAAAAGATAAAATTGACAAACCATGAGCCAGACTAAGGAAAGAAGAGGGAAGATCCAATTAACTAAAGTCAGAGACAAAAAAGGAGACTTTACAACCGATACCACAGAAATTGAAAGGATAATTAGTGGCTGCTATGAGCAACTCTATGCCAATAAATTGGAAAATCTAGAAGAAATGGATAAATTCCTAGACATGTACAACCTACCAAGATTGAGCCAGGAAGAAATGCAAACCTGAACAGACCACTAAGCAGTAATGAGATTGAACCTGTAATTTAAAAATCCTCCAACAAAGAAAACCCTGAGACTTGATGGCTTCACTGCTCAATTCTGCCAAACATTTTAAGAACTAATGCCAATCCTTCTGAAACTATTATGAAAAATAGAGGGGGAGGGAACCTCCATACTCATCTACAAGGCCAGTATTACCCTGTTACCAAAACCAGACAAAGATACATCAAAAAAAGGAAACACAGGCCAATATCCCTGATAAATATTGATGCAAAAATCCTCAACAAAATACTAGCAAAGCAAATTCTGCAACACCTTAAAAAAGATCACTCATCATGACCAAGGGGGAGTCACCCCAGGAATGCAAGGATAGTTCAACATATGCAAATCAATGTATGTGATACATCGTATCAGCAGAATGAAGGATACAACCACATGAACATTTCAATTGATGCTGAAAAAGCACTTGATAAAATTCAACATCCCTTCAACATAAGAACCGTCAAAAACCTAGTTATAGAAGGAACATACCTCAACATAATAAAAGCCATAGGTGACAGACCCGCAGCTAGTAACATACTGAATGGGGAAAAACTGAAGGCCTTTCCTCTAAGACCTGGAACATGATAAAGATGCCCACTTTCATCACTGTTATTTAACACAGTAGTTGGAGTCCTAGCTAGAGCAATCAGACAAGAGAAAAAAATAAAGGGCATCCGAATGGGAAAGAAAGAAGTCAAATTATGTTTGTTTGCAGAAGATAGAATCATATATTTGGAAAAACCTAAAGACTCCACCAAGAAAACTAGTAGAACTGATGAATTCGGTAAATTTGCAGGATACAAAGTCAACATACAAAAATCAGTAGCATTTCTATATGCCAACAGTGAACAATCTGAAAAACAAATCAAGAAAGTAATCCCATTTAAAATAGCTACAAATAAAATACCTAGGAATAAACTTAACCAAAGAAGTGAGAGATCTCTGCAATGAAAATTATAATACACTGATGCAAGAAATTGAAGAGGACCCAAAAATGGAAAGAAATTTCATGTTCATGGATTGGAAGAATCAATATTGTTAAAATGTCTATATTGTCCAAAGCAATCTGCAGAGTCAACGCAACCCCTATCACAATACCAATGACATTCTTCACAGAAATAGCAAAAACAGTCCTAAAACTTATATGGAATCACTAAAGTCCCAGAATAGACAAAGCTATACTGAGCTAAAGAACAAAACTGGAGGGAGCACATTACCCGAGTTCAAATTATACTACAGAGTCATAGTAACCAAAACAGCATGCACTGGCATAAAAACAGACACATAGACCAATGGAACAGAATAGAAAACCCAGAAAACAAATCCATGTATCTACAATGAACTCATTTTTGACAAAGGTGCCAAGAATATGTGTTAAATTGGAAAATCCAGAAGAAATGGATAAATTCCTAGATGTGTACAACCTACCAAGATTGAGCCAGGAAGAAATGCAAACCTGAACAGACCACTAAGCAGTAACGAGATTGAACCTGTACTTTAAAAATCCTCCAACAAAGAAAACCCTGAGACAGGGAAATGGACAGTCTCTTCAAAAAACGATGCTGGGAAAACTGGATATCCATAATATGCAGAAGAATGAAACTAGATATGCAGAAGAATGAAACTAGACCCCTATCTCTTGCCATATTAAAAAACCAAAGTGGATTCAAGAATTAAATCTAGACTTCAGACTTCAGACTATGAAACTACTAAAAAGGCACTGGAGAAACTCTCCAGGACATTGGAGTGAGCAGATTTCTTGAGTAATCCCTAAAAGTACAGGCAAGCGAAGCAAAAATTGACAAATGGGATCACATCAAGTTAAAAAGCATCTGCACAGCACAGGAAACAAAGAGACAGCCTGCAGAATGGGAGAAAATATTTGCAAAGTACCCATCTGGTAAGGGACTAGTAACCAGAATATATAAGGAGCTCAAACAACCATACAAGAAAAACATCTAATAATCCAATTAAAAGATGGGCAAAAGATCTGAATAGACATTTCTCAAAAAAAGGCAAATAACAAATAGGTAAATGAAAAGGTGTTCAACATCACTGATCAGAGAAATGCAAATGAAAACTGTAATGAGATATGACCCCAGCCTAGTTAATACAGCTTTTATTTGAAAGATAGGCAATAATGAATGCTAGTGAGGATGTGGAGAAAAGGGAACCATTGTACACTGTTGGTGGGAATGTAAGTTAGTACAGCCACTGTGGAGAACAGTTTCAAGGCTCCTCAAAACTAAAAATAGAGCTACCTATGATCCAGCAGTCCCACTGCTAGTTATATACCCAGAAGAAAGAAAATGAGTCCAGCAGAGAAGGATCCACACTCCTGTGTTTATTGCAGCACTGTTCACAATAGCCAAGATTTGGGAGCAACCTGAGTGTCTATCAACAGATGAATGGATAAAGAAAATGCTGTGTATACACACAATGGTATACTAGTCAGCCATGAAAAAGAATGAGAACATGTCATTTGCAACAACATGGATGGAACTGGAGGTCACTATATTAGGTGATATAAGCCAGGCACAGAAGGACAAACTTTACATGTTCTCACTTATTTGTGGGAGATAAAGATTAAAACAATAGAACTCGAGATAGAGTGAAAGGATGGTTACCAGAGGCTGGGAAGGGTAGTGGGGGTTGTGAGGGAAGTAGAGATGGTTAATGGAAACAACAAAAAAATAGAAAAATGAATAAGACCTGGTATTTGATAGCACAACAGGGTGACTATAGTCAATGATTTAATTATACACTTAAAAATAACTAAAAGAGGGCCAGGCATGGTGGCTCACACCTGTAATCTCAGCACTTTGGGAGGCCAAGGCATGTGGATCACTTAAGGCCAGGAGTTCGAGGCCAGCCTGGCCAACGTGGTGAAACCCCTTCTCTACGAAAAATAGAAAAAATAGCTGGACATGGTGGCATACACCTGTAATCCCAGCTACTTGGGTGGCTGAGGCATGAGAATCACTCAGACACAGGAGGTGGAGGTTGCAGTGAGCTGAGATCACACCACTGCACTCCAGCTTGGGTAACAGAGTGAGACTCTGTCTCTAACTAAATAAATTAAATAAAACGAAAAGAGTATAATGGGGTTCTTTGTAACACAAGGGATAAATGTTTGAGGTAGTAGATACCCGCATTTACCTCAATGTGATTATTATGCACTGCATGCCTACATCAGAATGTCTCATGGACCCCATAAATCTATACTCCTACTATGTACCCACAAAAATCAAAAAGAAAAAGAGCTTATAGGTGTACATTTTTCTGTTAGCACCACTTTTGTTGTGTTCCAGTAAGTTTGGGTACATTGTGTTCTCATCTTCATTTGCATTTAAGTATTCTCTAATTTCCCTTCTTTTTTTTTTTTTTTTTTTTTTAAGTTCTAGGATACATGTGCAGGACATGCAGGTTTGTTACATAGGTAAATGTGTGCCATGGTGGTTTGCTGCACCTGTCAACCCATCACCTAGGTATTAAGTCCTACATGCATTAACTATTTATTCTGATGCTCTCCCTCCCTCTGCCCCCCTTTTTCTTCGATTCATTGGTTAAGAGTATGTTGTTTCATTTCCATAAATTTGTAATTTTTCCATTTTACTTCTATTATTGATTTCTAACCTTATCCCATTATTGTTGGAGAAGACCCTTTGTATGACTGGCATCTTTTTGAGTATTTCGAGACTTAATTCATGGCCTGATCTCTCCTGGGAACATTTCCATGTGCACTTGGGATGAACATGCATGCTGTGGTCATGGGTCCAGTGTTCTCTGTATGTTGGTTAGATCTAGGTGGCTTATTGTGTTAAGTCCTCTATTCTGTAACTTACCTTCTGCCTGGTTGTTCTGCTTATTGTTGAGAGTGTGGTATTGAAGTCTCTCACTATCATTGTAGAACTATTTCTCCCTTCAGTTCTGTAAATTTTTGCTTTGTATCTTTTGATCATCAGCCGTTAGATGCATAAATATTTATAATGGTTATTTGCAACATCTTGCAGTGTCAAACCTTTGATTAGTATGCCGTGTCCTCTTTTGTCTCTTGTAACCTTTTCAGATTTATTATAAAACTATTTTTGGCTGATGTTAGTAGCCACTCTGCTCTTGTGGTTGCTCTTTGCATGGAACATCTTCCTCCACCCTGTCCACCCTTTCACTTTCAATCTTTCTGTGTCTTTGGCTCTAACATGAGTCTCTAGTAGACAGCGTGTAACTGGATCATGTTTATCTATTCTGCCAATGCCAATATTACCTTTCAATATTCAGACTTTAGATTTTCATAAAATTTAATTTGTTCATGTTCTTAGCCCCTATGATCCAGCAATCCCACTACTAGTTATATACCCAAAAAGAAAGAAAATCAGTCCAGCAGAGACAGATCCACACTCCTACGTTTATCGCAGCACTGTTCACCAGAGTCTGTGCCCTTGATGTTATGTTCAAGAAATCATCCTCAAATCCAATGTCCTTCTATTTTCTTCTATGCGTTTATACTGTTTTAGGTCTTACATTTAGACTTTTGATCCATTTTGAGTTAATTTTTGTATACCCAACTTGATTATTTTGCATGTAGATACTCAGTTTTCCCACCATCATTTGTTGAAAAGACTATACTTGAACTTTTTGAATTTGCTTTTCTCACGTAATAGTATTTCCTAGAGACCACTACATATCAGTTCGTGGGGTCCTTCTATATTCTTTTTTATAGCCACCCCATGTTTCATGGTTGGATGTGCCATGCTTTTTCAAACCCTCTCCTATTTTTGGGCATGAAGGTTGTTCTGGTATTGTGCAATGATAAACAATGTTGCACAGTGTAGCCTTATACATATGTATATTGTATTGTTGAAACAATGTTGCAAAGAATAAATTTGTATCTATGGATGTTCCTATTGTTGGAGGTGTTATCTTCAGGGTAGATTCCTAGGATTGGGAGTGTTGGGCTGAAAGAGAAGCCCATAGTTTTGTTGGATGTGACCAAATTTCCCTGCAGAATGGTTGCACATTTGCACGCACCTAGCAATGCATGAGCATGCCATTTTTTCTACAGTTGTGCTGGCAGTGTGCTGTCACACTACCTTTTGCCAGGTCCATAGCTTTGTTTTAATCTGTTTTTCTGTAATTACGTTGGGTTTGAATGTTTTCCCTGTGTCTGATAGTCATGTCTGTGTGTATTTGTAAATCGTCTGTCTTCTCATTTCCAGCTTCTTCTATTGGGTTTTTGGTTCTTGGTCTCTCAATCTTTAAGTCATTTATATTGTGGGAACGTTTGTCTGGACTTATGTGAATTGTCTCCCTAGTTGGTCACTTGTCTTTGACTTTGCTTATGGTGCCTTTTGCTATGAGAAATTTTGCATGTTCATATCATCAACTTTATCATGCTTCTTTCTACTGCCTCTCGATTAAGGGCCACAGTTGAGAGGCTTTTCCTCCACTGAAGTTAAGGGGAATCCACTGTGTTTTCTTCTAGAAGTTTGGGGCCTTGTCTTCTGCATTTAGCTCCTTGTCCATTTGGAGTTTGCTCTTATGCATGATCTAAGGTAATCTTTTCTCAGATGGTGGCCTGAGACCACTTCCTTAGAAGTTCACCCCACTGGCTGGAGCCTTCATGAGGCCCCTCTGGCCTCTAAGTGGAACATGGAGTGTTGGGTCACTGGGCAGGACAGGAGACGAGCAGAAGGCTGTGACTGACAGGTGACTGTGGGATGGGACGGCATGGCTTGCTCTAGAGGGTTTGAAGGAAGGGTGAGAAGTCAGGACCACTGCTGTCGAAAGCAGGGTTTGCGAGTAGATTGGGTGGTGGGCGCAGGGGGAGGTAGAGGCAAGGATGCTGCTAGGACCCTCGCACCTGGGAGGATGCACTTTCTGTTTCTGACATGGATCAGGGTTGGGGCGAAGGAGTCCAGCTGGGGACATGTTATTGTGGAGGTGTTTGTGAGGCAGCCAGATGAGGCGAGTTGAAGGCAGTAAGACCCGCAGGTAGGAGCTCTGGGGAGGGAGTGCAGGCTGGCTCACAGGTTAGGGGAAGTGTCAGTGTGTAAATGACACGAGAGCCGGGGCTAGACAGGGCCTCCCGTAGCCTGGGTGGGTGGAAGGGCAGAGGGCGAGAGCTGTAGTGATGGCAGCTGTGGAGGCTGAGGGCAGGAAGGCAAATCCAGGAGTGTGGGTGTCCTGCAGCCTCCACAGGGGCGATGGAGGAAGAACAAAGGACTCAGTGTTGAGCACTCCTGAGAGGTTTCAGAACTAGCCTTGACTTGGTGACATGGGATTGTGAGTTATATTCCACACATGTATGTGGGAGTCTGGGTCCTGGTGGGTCCCAGCCCTGTACATGGAGGCTGGGACCCTGCCTGAAACCTCTCAGGCGCAAACACCCAGCTTGGCCCCACAGAGCTGGCCTGGGCCCCGGCAGGGTCCGTGCTGCCTTGGCCCCACGGCAGTGGAGCTGGGGGTTCCCGGGAATGCTGCTGCTGAAGGTGAGGTTTGCAAACACTAGGCACGCATGTTTGAGGTGCAACCACCTCCACCAACCCATGGTGGTCACCAAGGGTCTTTGGGTTCCTGTGTGGACCATACTGGCTTGTCTGACTTGCCATTACCCGGCGGAGATATGACTTGGAAAGACTTTAGGCCAGGAACCCATCATTGTCCTGGAACCTGGGTTCGGCAGGGCAAGCTTTGGGGAGCACCGTCCAGACAGTGCCCTGGACACTGCATCTCAGGTCAGGACACAGCTCCCGGGGCCTGGCTGCTCTGCACGGGGAGGAGTGTGGGTCCTGAGTGGACTGTCCCATGTGTCATGCAGACAGGGTGACGATATAACCAGCAGGTGGGGTGGGGGTCTCGCTTGGCTCACAGGGTCTCAGGAGACTAGTAGGTGGGCTTTTCAGAGCACAGAGGGTGTGGGTGACCCAGGTCTCCTGTTGTTGCTCAGAGACCCCCAGGGAATCCTTGAAGATGGCAGTGACCACCTGGCTTCCTCCATAGAAACTCCCCGAATGGGAGGGATGGGCAAGACGGTTGAACTAAGCTTTTTAGGAAGAGAGCCATCAATTCCCCTGCCCTCACACAGGCTTGAGGAGGGCTAAGGAAAGTCACAGTTGAACACTTGCTCCCTCCACACCCATGTGCCTGATGCACACAGCCTGGCCCTTGTGGGCACTGGAGGGCACCCTGCAGTCACAGAGGCAAACGAAGAAAGTAGAGCTCCAGCTGGATGAGGGCCATGGGGAAGGGGCACAGTGCTGGGCAAGTGTGTGCAGAGTCTGCATGGGATTTGATTGAGCAATCTGGAAGGCTTCCTGGAGGAGGAGGTATTGCTCAGGGTGAAATAGAGGTCCTGAAATTAGTACAACTCATGCCCTGTTCTGGGGAACTTGGGGGCCCCTGGGGGAAGGACTCTGCTACCAAAAACATAGCACAGGTTGGGAGACAGAGCACCTATCTCAAGGCTTTTATTTGCTATTTCATGAAACTGAAAATTTAAGTTTTTAATATCACATAATATTTCATGAAGAATGGCTTTGGACTTTGGGGAAGGGGCTGGTAGGATCCCAGGGCCCCTTCCCTCGGCATCATCATTGCTTCTCCTCCATGTTCAAGTTCAGCATCTCTGCACCCCCTTGCCTGGCAAACCCCATCTTCCTCTCCAAAGCCAGCCTTGGCTCCCTTTGCTCCAGGGAGTGGCCAGTGGCTGGGAGGCTGGGTCTGTGCTGTGTGGGGTGCCTTCGGTGTCTTAGGAGGAGTCTCTGTCCTGAGGAGAGGCAGGGGAAGGCAGGGCAGCCTGCTCAGAGGATGTGCCCAGCTATTCTGGGAGGCAGGCAGGAAGTGGCAGCTCCAGGTCTGGGTGTGAGGGTAGTAGTGCAGGCCGTGGTCCCAGATGGCCACGGAGGTGTCAGCGTTTCACTCCTACCACGTCACACCACGTCCCTTTCCTCTGCTTTGTTCCTCTTCAGCTGTGAGCTGTCTGGGTCTGGGCCAGGAGACAGTCCTGGGATAGAGAAAGAAAAGAGGGGCTTCCGGGGGTGGGGAGTGGGGCTGGGTGGCTGCTGGCTGAGCCAAGTGGACTGGGAGGCGTGGACAGGGAACCCTGGCGGGGCCGGCCAATGGTGGTGTGATGTAGCCTGGCTTGGGAAATGCCCATGGAGGTGACAAGTGACAGCTGGGAACAGACCCACTGACAGGGCCACCTCTCTCTTTAGATGTGTCCTGGCATCTGACTTTGGTTTCCTCGTGTTTAAAGGCTAATTGGGATCAGTTGTGGTGCCTCAGGCCTGTCATTCCAGCGCATTGGGAGGCCAAGGTGGGAGGATTGCTTGAGCCCAGGAGTTCGAGACCGGCCTGGGCAACATAGCAAGACCCCATCTCTACAAAAAAATTAAAATATTAATACTAACTGGGTGTGCTGGCATGCACCTGTGGTCCCAAATACTCCGGAGGCTGAGGTAGGAGCATCACTTGAGCCCAGGAGTGCAAGGTTGCAGAAGCTATGATTTTGCCACTGCACTCCAGCCTGGGTGACAGAATGAGACCCTGTGTCCTAAATAAATAAATAAATATATATATATATAAATAAATAAATGAAGGTTTGTTGGATGTGGTGGCTCACACCTGTAATCTCAGCATTTGGGGAGGCTGAGGCAAGTGGATTGCTTGAGGCCAGGAGTTTGAGACCAGCCTGGGCAACATGGTGAAACTGCGTCTCTACTAAAAATACAAAAATTAGCTGGGCATGGTGGCTCACATCTGTAGTCCCAGCTACTCTGGAGGCTGAGGTGGGAGAGTCGCTTGAGCCCAGGGGCGGAGGTTGCAGTGAGCTCAGATTGTGCCACTGCACTCCAGTCTGGGGGACAGAGCCAGGCCCTGTCTCAAACAAACAAACAAGGCTTATTGGGCTTCTCTGCTTCTGGGCAATGCCCATGAAAGTGAAGCCACGCTGGTGTTGTTCCACCTTTCCATCCAGCTGAAGTACCTGAGGCCCAGGCCAGGTGCTTCTCTGGTTAGCAGCAGGTTCTAGGCCAGAGCCTGCCTCCAGGTCCTGGGTAGACTGGCACGTTCAGATGTCGCTCCTGGGCCTGGAGGCACTCCTGGGCGCGGCCTTCCTCCGATCGCAGTGTAAGTAACTCTCCCTGCCCATCACGCTGCTCCCACCACTCAGACCAGGCCAGGCCTCGGGGCTTCTGCACATACAGTTTTCTCTGCCTGCAGGGTCTGCCTCTAGCTCTCTACTCAATTCAGATCCCACACCAACTTCTGGGGCAGCCCTCTTGCCCTGCCTCTCCCCAAGACATCACCATTTCTCTTTTCCCCATTGGTGGTGGTTTTATGTGTTCATTTACTGGTTTATTTTCTCTCTCCCTGTGTCTGTCATCTGTCGCTGCACCCCTGGGGCCCAGCGTGGTGCCAGGCACACACGACGTGCCTCCTGGGTCGGGGGCAGCAGGGACAGAAGCCAGGCATGGGATGTGGCTCTTGTGGGATGTGGCTTGGGTGTGGCTGTCACTGAAAAGGGGATGTGGGGTGGGGAAGGGGACAGCCCCTACAGTTCCTGGCAGCAGGACCAGAAGTGAGAGCCAGAGGTTGCCACTGGAGGTCTTCCTGGGGAGGCAACTGGCACCATCTGATTCCTGTTTCTGAATGCCCTCTCCCTCTCCCCAACCCCCATGGAGCCAGAACCAACTCGTCAGGCCCAGGAGCCCTTCAGGGTCAGTCTCTGCGTGGGTGGTAATGTGGCTTAACCGAGTCCTGGTCAGTCTGTGGCCTGGGAGTCCACCCTCCATGACTGGTGGTTTGTGGCAGGTAACGGGTGAGTGAGTGGTCTCCATGCTCCCGGCTGCTGTGTAGAGGTGCCAACCTGCCCCTCCTGCCAGAGTTGGGCTCCTGTTGGGCGGGACTGAGGATACTGAGACAGAAATAAAACTGCTAAATGCATCTGTTGTTGAATAATTCAATGCCCCATGCCAGGCCTGTTGCAAAATTAGCCACTTCCTCCCTCCAGGCCCACGAGTGACTCCGGGATTTGGTGAAAGCCAGGCCTGGTGGAACTGTGGCCCAGAAGGTCCTCTGTGCCCTGAGAACCTCCATGCAGGAGCCCAGGGGAGCAGGTGCTTGGACACGCACGGGCCCCTCAATCTGCCCTGTGGAACCTGGCCTGGCCTGCAGCCCCTGTGCAGGGAGAAACTTGTGGCTTTCCCTGGTGGAGGGCACAGGTCAGAGTGGGCGTGGACAGGGCATGAGGAAGCAGTGCGGAGGAAGCGCCAGCATTTGTCTCGGGCCAGCTGGAGAAAGGAAATGGGACCGCTTCCTGCAGGGCAGAGACGTCAGGGGCTGCGCTGTCGGGCTCGGCATGCAAGATTTGTGTCTCATCCCAGGGTTGGGTGTCTCCTACATGCCAGGGCTTTCCATGGGCCGTGCACCCTCAGTCGAACAAGATTTGCACAAAACCTGGGACATAAGCTCACTGAGCACTCGGCCTGCCCAGCCCGTGACAATGAGAACTGCACATGCTCAGCCTTCCCTGGACTCAGGGCCCTATGGGTGCTGGAGCCGGGTCGGGAGAGGGCCGCAGGCTGCTCCTGCCTCTGCATCCTCCCCATTGATGCCTGGGGTCACTGGGATTGGCAGAAAAGTGATGCCCCCAAGATGGGCAGCCAGGAGAACTGTCTGTCCCCCATCCCAATATGCCCACCTCCCCTCTGAATCCCCATTTCCCCCCCATCCTTGCCCCCACACACCTGGATTTCCAATGGGACGCACGGTCACCTGGAATAACAGCCCCTCCCAGTCTTCCCTCGAGACAAGTGTGGCCACGACCGCATGGGGCCAGCGGCTGTGAGTTGAAGTGTCCCTCAGCGGCTTCTGGGGATGGGCAGCCCTGCCCTGAGGCCCTCTGGCCGCCTCTTGCTCTGTGAGTGGGGATGTCCATGCCTGGGCCTGAGGCTGAGCTGGGCTGGGTCCCTGGGTGCCTGGGGCCACACTCTCTGGTCCAACCTGCTGTTACAGGGGATGCCTCAGGGCCACCACTGGTCATGGAGGCTGAGGGCACCTGCCTGCCCGCCTGGAGTTCAGGTAAACAACCCCAATGAGGAGGCACCCCCGGTTGTGGGGGCTGGCGTGTCCCACTCCCCAAGGGGGGTCTGTCCCCTTGGCGAGATCCTTGCTGTGTCAGCAGAGGGTTTTCCTGGACCGGGGTCTTGGGGAGTCGATGATGGGGCTTTAGGAGCTCTGGCTCTGGGAAGGCAGTGGGCCCTGGAGCAGGAACCTTGGGAGGTCGGAGAGTTGGTGCCTCGGGAAGGAGGCTGCTCGTGCCATGGCTGGCTCATGCCCTGGCCTGCTCACTGGGAAGAGCCGTCCTCCGAGGAGAGAGCTCCCGAGGAGACAGCTGTGATGCTGTGCTGTGCTCTGGGCTACCAGGTCTTATCTGGGGGGGAATCCTGACCCTGTGTGATGTGGGTGCAGGGACCCCACCAGGACCTTTGTCCTCTCCTGGCCATGTCATTGCACAGCTCCAGGGGGCGCCACTCACTTGAGCCCTATTTGCTCTTCTTGGCTGTCACCTGGTATGGCCATGCAGGGATTATCTCTAAGTGTCAGTTCTAGACTCAGCTGGAAAGGTTTCATGACCTCAAGAGACCCGTGGGACATGAGGGTGGGGCAGCTGTTTGCCCTGCGGATCAAAGGGGAGTGTCTGGGATGGGATCCACCTGCCCTGCCCTCAAAGTGCTAGGCAGTCCCCCAGAGCCGCAGGGCCTAGGGGGTCCTGGGCCCTCTTCCCCAGGGCGTGGCCTAAGCACCTGCCGACCTGAGGTCCCTGCTGGGCCCAAGGCACCCCTGTCCTGTGTAGGGTTCCACAGACACCAGTCCACCACACTGGGGCCTATTGGGAGAGATGGCACCCACTTGCTGTTGGGAGCCTCCATCACCAGAGCTTGGGGTTGTCCCAGCCACCCCAGCCGCTGCTTCTCTGCATCTGCACTGGCCTCTCTCCTGAGCTCCATCCATCCCTGTAGGTTGCATTCTTCTCTCTCCTCTGGGCTCTGCACAGGCTGCCATTCTCTCTGCCTGGACTGGGCCTCCACCTCTGAGAAGCCCTCCCTGATTGCCCCTTCCAAGGGGTTGGGAGAGGGAGGAAGGTCAGGTGCAGAGAGAGAATTCACCTGCCCGGTTAAAGCCCCACCTGCCTGTTTCAAGGCCTCTGATGCCCCCCGGCCTGCAAGGTGTGTACATGGGGCCTGTCCCATGCTGGTTCACCCAGCTGCTCAGAGAGGCAGGTGGCTCCCGGGTCCCACAGTGACACTGGGGGACTGTTTGTCTCCATCGGCGGTGGGTAGGGGGTGTGCAGGTCACTCCTGGTGCCCTGGTCAGCTTCACCAACCTGAGCTGCCCTCAGCTCCTGGCTTGGCCCTCCATGGAGGGAGAGATGCCCTCCTCCCCCGCCATCGTCGCACCTGACCTCGCTGGCGGCCATGGAGACAGTGAGAAGAGCCGAGGGAGCTGGCTGGGGCACGTTGCCATGCGGGACACTGGCCGCCTCCTGGCTTGCTCTTAGCCTGGTCATAGAGCCTGGCAGCATCTTGCCAGGTGTCTGTGGTCCCGGAGCCTGGGGCTGCCCCATCTCTGGAATATTGAGGTGTGGCTGGGGTTGATCTGAGGATGAACGTGGCTCAGGTTGCCGGGTGCCCTTGATGCATTCCTGTGTCCCAGTGGGGAAACTGAGGCTCGAGGCCACACAGCAGCTCTGTTTCCAGGGACACCCTGTGTTTTCTGTAGTGGGTAGGAGGTTTTCCTATGCAGGAGACCAAGCTACAGCAAGAAAGACTTGGGCTAGATGTGAGGAGGGACTTTCCCAAGTAGGGATGAACCCTGAGGACCCACGCCCTGAGCTGCCAGTGGGTTGCGCTGACCTGGCTGCCTGCGGCTCCCGGGCACCTGAGGCCTTCTCTGTCCTTCCGCACCTCGCCCCCTTCCCGAGTGGAGGTGCTCTGGGAGCTCTGCCAGCTTCCTCAAGTCTTTCTTATTTTTTATGTTATGTTATTTTAGATTTGAGGAGTACACATACTTGTTTGTTATGTGCATAATGGTGGGGTTTGGGCTTCTCGTGTGCCCATCAGCCGGGTATTGGACATGACACTCAAAAGGTAATTTTTCAACCCTCCCCCTCCCAGCCACTCCACCTCCCCTTTGGAGTCCCAGAGTGACCTTTCTGCATCTTTCCATCCAAACATCCCATCTGTCTAGCTTCCACTCATGAGTGAGAACGTGCTGTGTTTGGTTTTCTGTTTCTGTTAGTTCGCTTAGGATCATGGTCTCCAGATCCATCCATGTTGCTGCAAAGGACATGGTTTCATTCACTTCTCAGAGGCTTTAAAGCCTGCCCTGTGTGTGGGGGGTGGGGAGGCCTGGCCACCCCTCCCACGTCCCTGAGGCCCCTGCTGCCCGGCAAGACCACCACCCTCTGCTCCAGGACAGTGCCACCGCCATCAGTGGGGGTGAGGGGACAAGGCTGCTGGGACCCGGCCACGCCCAGGCAGAGCCTTGCCATTTCTGGGGTAGGGGGTGCGCAGGTGCATCTGGTCTGCCCAGCCCCTCCCCACCCCGGGCAGGCCTCTCACAGAGACAAGACGAGTGTCCTAGGGCAGATAGGGCCACATCCATGGGGTCACTTCAGTTTGTCCTCCCGGCGCCTTCTAAATATACTCTCTGTGGGTGTCTTATCACAGCCCAGGGAGCCAGGCTTTGTGTGGCCGGCCCCGGGAGCACAGAGCCCCATCCCCAGCAGCCCTCGGCCCTGGCGGGCTTGTGCCTCTGCCTGGCCACCTGCACCCTCCAGGCCCCAGGAGAAGCTCATGCCTTTCCTGCTTGCACCCCAGAGCCTGGCCACCCCCATCCTCTGCTGAGGCCCTGGCACCTCTGTGCGTGCCATGGCAGCAGTGACAGCTTTGATCCCAGAGGCCGGGCATCCCACTGCTCTCCTCACTGGGCCCCTGGGCCTATCTGCCCACCCCCAGGCCAGGGCTCCTGCTGGAATCTCCCTCTGGAAGGTCAGGCTGCCCAGATGCCCACCACTCCAGGCTTACTTCTGGGTTGTAGTTTTCAGGGTGCTTCGAGGTACAGTGGGGACCTGTGATGCTGTCAGGCAGACCTGGAGTCCAGTTCTCGCCAACCACTCAGTGCTGTGTGACTCGAGGCAGGTCCCTTAACCTCTCTGAGCCTCCTCCTGTCCTGTGAATGAGGGATGGGTCAACTTCTCAGGCTTCTCATGAAGTTTAGAGTTGACAGGAGGAAGTGGACTTTACACGGCTCAATCGCAGCCTCCCCTCACGCCTGGGACCACTGACCCCCTGTGCTTCTTGGGAGGCCACGATAGAGCCTGTTTGCAAAGGGGATGTGGCTGCCAGCTCCGGGGGCACACGTTTCTGTTTGAATTCTCAATCTCTGGGCTCAAAATTGGCCCCCAGAGAGCCTTTGAGATGGACAGGGAGCCAGACGTTACCAATTCAGTTGCCCTCAGCTTGATGTTTACGTGCCATCGTTGGGTGCTCCTGATCATGCAGCAGGTCCCATGAAACCAACACCCAGGTGCAGACACCCACGTCATCCTGCCAGAGCCCTGGGTTCTCAGCAGTACTCTGTGCCGGGGTCCTCATGCTACAGCCACCACCTGATTTTGTCGATAAAGTTTTATTAGGACACAGCCATGCCCGGCCAAATATTGCCACAGAGGCCACCTGCCCCACCACACCTAGGACATTTCCTTTCTGGCCCAGAGGTGTGCCAGGCCTGCACTGGGCTCTTCTGGTAGGAAGGGACATTGTTCTGAACCCCCCGCCCCAATCTCTCCCCAACCTTGCCCTGACTTCCCAGTGGTGTCACTGGGAAGCTTCCTGGCAGCCTGAGGCTCTCCCAGCACCTGTCCCTCTAGTGCCTCTGAAGGGCTTTGATGTGACACTCAGGATGGTGCGGCAGAAGCCTTGAGCATGGCTGTGTTCGCCCCCAGGCTGCTCTTGGAAAGGAAGGATCAGGGCCCAGGCTCCAGGCTCTGCACTGAGGTGTGGTTGAGGGCCCTGGGCGTCAGGGAATGAGTTGGGAATGAGCCCTCAGTAGCTGCCGGGCGGGGCCAGCCCTCATCCCCACTGCACAACCTGAGCATCCAAGAGCCCTGTGCTCAGCTGAACCCAGCAGTCCCTGGCTGGGTTCCTCAGCAGTCCCTCAGCAGAACCCAACACCCTGCAGGGCTGTTGAAAAGGGAACGCACACCTGTCGCCTCTTGGTGCGGGGGCATCCAGGTTCCTGGTGATGAGGATGGGGTGAGATGCACCTGATGGATCTCCAGGGACAGCTCCTGGGACACCCTGGAGGGCTCTGGTGGGAGACCTGGCTTTCTGTCTGCACCGAAGGGGGCTCAGGGCTGAGAAGCCCTGGGACAGGTTGGATTTGGGGTGCGTTCCCCACCCCACGCGTGTTGAGTCCCGGCTGCGTCACTGTCTGGCCTGTAGCGCCTCACCTCTCTGTCTGACAGGACTCAGGCAGAATGGAAGTAAAGGCAGGACCTTGTCCCAGGACGTCCAGTCATGTGGTGTGGCAGCCAGGTGGGTTGGGAGGGTTTCCCCCGGCAGGATCCCCACCTCTGGCACCTTTCCTGAGTTGGTCTTCTAGGGGCAGCCCCTAAGACGCTGCTCCTTCAGGGAAGAGGGACTGGTTTGGCCAGTGGGACCATGGCCCTGGGAGCATGTGCCTGCACGTCCTGTCCGCTCACACCTGCCTGCTGGGGTGGCCATGCGTGCACCCGCAGCTCACGTCAGAGCCCACCCCAGGAGGCTCCCAGCGACCTGTCAACCTGTGCTGTTGGCATGCAGCCTGGGGTGAGGGGGGTGCAGAACGCTGCTTCAGTACTATGTCCTGCTCAAAGGCCACTCGGGGGCTAGGCTGAGCCTGTGGTGTGGGGCGGGATAGGAAAGAAAAGAATAGAGCCTAAGGAGCCTAGTCTCACTTCCAGATTCACTCTGGAGGCCTGCATGGAGGAGACAGCACGGAGACTTCATTCACCGAGCCTCAGGGTTTACCGTAAACATTGATTCACACCAGCAGTCATCCGGTAAACACTTCACGGACATGCCTCCCAAGCCTGGCACTGGGCCTTCGGAGGGGATGCAGCTGGTGGGCCCCTGCCTGGGGAGCCCCTGCTGTGGTCGGGGAGGCAGTGGTGGCAATGACTGCCTGGTGGTCCAGGAACTGGTACAAGCCAGAGCCAGAGGCCTCCTGAGAGGCCCCACAGTTGGGGTACAGGCCTGGTGGCCCTGCAGTTGGGGTGCAGACCCGGTGGCCCCGGCAGGGGGACCAGCCTCTGGGGAGGTACTGCAGGCACAGGAGCTCTGTGGGGGCCCAGCCGAAAGCTGGCAGGGAGGGACCTGTTTCTTGGGGTTCCCAGTCCAGATCTGTTTTGGGAAAAGTGTCAGCTGAAACCCCAAGAGGTTAGGGACAGCCTCAGTCCTGCTGCGGGACACAGGTTTAATCTCCGAATGGCTCCTTAACAGGCAGGCTGGTGGCTGTGTCTAACGGGGGCAGCACACTTGGGGCTTCTGGAGACAATGAGGGCAGAAATCTTACCCCCCGGCCGCACCAAGTCACCATTGTGTCCTTCGGGCTGTGGATCATGTTGCCTTCAAGAACATTTGAAAGAAATGAGACTCAGCTGCTGTGGAACAAGTCGCAGTTAAAGAGTTCAAAACAGCGTGAGGCATGGGGTGGCCACGAGAGCCCTGGGCCAAGAAGGCCCAGCCAGGTGGGGAGGCGTCCATGCACCCAGAGCTGGACCGGGAGGCCCAGGCTGTGGGTCTGTGAAGCGGGTGTGGGATCACATCCACGCTCCTTCTGTGGGTCGTGCTTTGTTGTAGCTGCCAGGGGAGAAGCTTCCAAGGCCCTGCCAGCCAGCTGGGACGTGTGGACAATGGCAGACAGGGTGCTCTGTGGGGGCCTGAGGGGCAATGGTTGCGGGCAGCTGTTGCCTTTCTGGTGAGAAGTGCTGGTTCCTGAGGGGCTGGGGTGCTAGGGAGCCTCATGGACCTACTCCTGACGTGGCAGCTGCCTGTTAAAGATGGGCCAGCCAAGTCCTACCTATGCTGGGAGTTGTCACCCCCAGCTCCCTTCTCTCCAACACGACAGGGTTTGGGTGATGCCCTGTGGGCTGAATGGTGAGGGAGACGTCCCCATGCTGACACCAGTGTGCATGGACGCCACCCTCTTTTTAAAAGAATTTTTGCAGATGCAATTCCATGAAGGATCTGGAGGTGAGAGGATGAAAAGGAAACTCTGAGTTTTGAGTACATTTTGAATTATGTTTTAAAAATTAAGACATGAGGCCAGGCATGGTGGCACATGCCTGTAATCCCACCGCTTTGGGAGACCAAGGTGGGAGGATCGCTTGAGCCCAGGAAATTGAGGCTGCAGCAAGTGATGATCACACCACTGTCCTCTAGCCTGGGCGACAGAACAAGACCCTGTCTCAAAACGAAACAAAACAAAACAAAACAAAAAAAAGCTAATATGTGTTTTTGACCAATACCCAATTCGGCTGTTTAAGAATTCAAAATCGACCAATAATGATCATAACTAATGTATTAAATACTTATCATATGTCATAGGACACCAGGTGGTGGCCCCCAAGGCTGGTTTCCATCCCTGGAAGCTGCAAATGTGACCTGACATAGAAAAAACCCCTTTGCAGCTGTGAGGGTCTGGAGAGGCGTGATTGCGTTACCCAGGGGCCCAAGTCCAGTGACATGTGTCCTCCTAAAAGACAGGACAGATTCAACAGAGGAGGATCCGGCCACGTGCCGCACAGCACGGAAGTGAGGCCGCCACACAGCCAGGACACGGGAGCCCGCAGAGGCTGGAAGGTTGCAAAGGGCCCTGTCGCCCCCACCCCCACCCAGGATGGCGCATGGCCTGGTTATGGCATTCCTGCCTCAGGACCGTGGCCCCGAGTGGTGGGGCCGGGGGCCCTGGAGTCAGCCAGTCTGGGTGCGTCCCGTGCTGTGTCTGAGCCCAGAGTACCCATCGGTTGGTAGTACCTCCTGGCCCCAGACCAGGGGGCTTCCGGGGGGCAGCCTGGGACCAGACGTGACTCACCAGGGCTTCTGTCTCCTCACCAGGACTTCCATGATGTGACACCTTCCATGATGTGACGTGGGGTTCAGAGGGGGGAACCTGTGCCCAGTGTCCACCCAGTGTAGGGCCCTCTGTGCGGGCCAGGACTCACCCCTTTGGGAGGGGTCAGGAGATGCCTGGCCCAGGCTCCACCCATGCAGAGCCAGGAAGCAGGTGAACCTGTGGGTAACCTTGGTGACCCCCAAACCCTGCTGAGGCTGCCCACTGACAGCCACTGGTGAGGGGGGTGACCAGCTGGTAGCTTTTTTACTGAGGTGCAGATTCAGCCCTGGGGAATAGCCCTGGCAGGCCCTGAGACCTCTGCCCCTGGGCGTCCACATCCCAGGACTCTGAGCTCAGCTGCCCTGGAGCCGGCAGCCACATCAGGGATGGAGACCTGCTGGTGGCCAGTGAGCGAGCAGGGGAAGCCTATCCTCTCCAGCCCCCAGTGTTTCCTTCCTGGGGCACGTGGGTTTTGGAGGCATTTGGAGTCTTCCAGGATGACTTTTTTTTTAAGTCTCTAGATGTGGTTTGGGGTTTAAGCATCAATATTTAATCTCTCGAGGTTACACATTCAAGGCCCTGTCCCGCCTTCGGCTTTACATTCGCTTAACCCATTGTCTGCTTATCAGCCTGGCGAGGTCCTGTCCGCAGTAGGGGTCTTTGAACATTGCTCAATCTCGTTCACCAGCCACGTGAAACATTTTGAACCTTCTGATGCCTGCTCTATGAATGTTGTTTACTGTTTCCTTTAAAAAGTGCTTTTTTTTTATTGTGATAAAATACACATAACACAAAATTTACCATCTTAACTCTTTGTAAGGTTACAGTTCAGTGGCATTAGGTACATTTACATGGTTGTGCAACCATCACCACCATCCACCCCAAAACTTCTCTCCCAAACTGAAACTCTGCACCCATGAAATTCCACTCCCTCCCCCCAGCCCTGCCGTCCTGCTCTCCGCGACCACGGATGGATCCGTCCTCCCCGTGTCCACAGATCCCCTATCCCCCGGTCCCGCTGTCCGCCTCCCTGAGACGGTGGATTTGGCTGCTCCGGGTGCCTCCCGAGTGGAGCCCTGCGGCCTTTGCGCTTCTGTGACTGGCACTCTGCGTGGTGTGGTACACTCAAGGCGCCTCTGTGCTCACGTCCTTCCATGCATGATGCTTTCAGACTGACAAAACTCTTCAAGTATTAACGTAATTTTTAATGTTTACAGATTCAAGAAATTAAGCATACGGACACGAGAGTGCCAAGTTCTATGAAACGCTCCAGGGGTTATGCGCCCCAGGGTTTCAGCTTTGACCCTGGGTGAGCTCCATGGTGCAGTGGCTTCGAGCTGGAGTTCTAAGGGCACCCCTCGAGCTGCCCACGTGTCTTTGCACATGAAGTAGGCGGCTGTCTTTCAGGTTTCTCAGCTTTATTGGGAAACATCTCAGGGTTATAAAATGCCCCCCATGGGCTAACGAGGCTGTCACTCACTGTGTGTGGGGCCTGTCCCCGAGTGGGCACAGAAGGCCAGAGTCCCAGCATGGCCCCTGCCTGGACTGGATTCGCACCTGGATCAATCAGGCCCGTTTAGGGGCACTGCTCAGGGGCCCTAGTGTGTGCGACAGGGCAGGTCATGGAATCTCCAACCTTCAACTCGCTTTAGCCCCAGGCCATCTGAGCCATGGAGCCCTCCCAGGCCCACTGCCTGCACCCTGGGGGAACCCTCCTGCAGCGTCTCGAGCTATGACCCTGGCAGGATTCCTGCATTCTCTCATGTTCCTGGGCACCCAGGGCTGAGATGTTGAAATGATGTTGGATAATTCACCAGGTGCCCTCGGGGCTGGTGCTCGCCATCACTGCTCCTGAGGCCGATTTGCTGCCAAGGAGAACAAGTAGGGGATTGTTTCCTGGAGCATGGTGGGCTCCCCACTCAGGCAGCGCCGCCCGCATGACCACGCTGTCCCGGGAGCTCAGGTGGGACAGTGTTTGGGGACCACATGACCTGGGGGGCTCGGTGTCTTCTCCCCCACCTGCTGCCCACTCCGTGTCCAGAACACGCATAGGATTCATCCTTTCCCAGGGCCTCGGTTTCCCGGCTCTGCAGAGTTGGGGGCTGCGACTGCCTGGCCTTGGAGCTGAGGCAGAGGGGGTGACGGGTGGCTCTGCAGAGGCAGGAGGGTGCACAGGCACCCCAGGCCCTGAGTGCCTCAAGGGCAGGGACGCCAGCTTGGCACCTGTGAGGTTCCCAGCTCCGCCTGAGACAAGAATAGATAAAGCAGTAAATAAGATAAAACTCTTTTTATCTGGAGTAGATAAAAGTAACCTTTGTCCTATAATTCCTTCTGAGGCTAGCACAGTGTATCAAAATATCGGAAGCAGCATTTAGCCTTCAGAATATGGCAAGACTGACAGCCAGCCTAGCCCATGGGCACCTGTCCCCACCATCTGCCTGGCCTGCGGGGGATCATTTCTCAGCCCCTGCTGGCTCCCAACCCTGGCCCTGGAGCCCCGTCTTCTGACTCAGCCGCGATTCCACTGCACGGGACTTTCCCAGGCACCTCTGCCCAGGCGGTTGGGGTGAACGCCCACTTGGGTGCACACTCTGGCGGGGGCTGGTCCAGGACCACCCACATGCAGTCTTCCCTGGTCAGATCCTGTATTCCCCCGCAACGCCCAGTCAGGAATCTTCCCGCTGCAGTAACTCCACACACCTGAGCCCACTGTGTCCCCCGCGCACCGGACATGGGCAGGAGAGGCCCCTGCAGCTGGAATCCGTGCCATGAAGCCCAGGCGCTTGGCATTGGCAGCCAGTCACCAAGCTTCCAAGCCCTCACTCACGGCCTGTGAGTGAGTGCCCACTCTGCACATGGTGCTAACCAGCATCCATCACTGCTTTGTTTAAATTTTTATCTTTTTGAGACAGAGTCTCGCTCAGTCGCCCAGGCTGGAGTGCAGTGGCACGATCTCGGCTCCCTGCAACCTCCACCTCCCTGGTTCAAGCAGTCCTCCTGCCTCAGCCTCCCGAGTAACTGGGGTTACAGGCGCAAACCACTACCCATGCCCAGCTAATTTTTTCCTATTTTTAGTAGAGCCAGAGTTTCACCATGTTGGCCAGACTGGTCTCGAACTCCTGTCCTCAGGCAATCCTCCCACCTCGGCCTCCCAAAGTGCTGGGATTACAGGCATGAGCCACTGCGCCCAGCCCCATCACTGCTTTCTATGCCGTGGCCGAGGTCACCAACTGCCACTGTGATGGCCGGCTATCGCCCAAACAGCACAAGAATCGAAAAGCCGTGACGGCAGATGCAGAAGGCAGTGTCGCCTGTGGTCTTTTAGAAGAGTGGCCGTGAAGTGGGGCTATCTCAGCTTCCACGTCGCAGGTACCCATCACGGTGCCCCTGTGAAGGGCAGAGAAGCTGCAGGCGATTCTGTTCGCTCGCCTCTGCCACGGAGGAAGTTTACAGTTTTTTTTTTTTTTTTTTTTTTCTTTTTTAAAGTTTAGAGCTTTCAACTTGGGCCTGGAGGCTGCAGGGTCAGCAGATCTGGGTCCTGCCCATGGCCCCCTTCCCTCCCCAGGCCCCTGTTTGCTCATCTGAGAGTGGGGTGAGTGCAGCGCCTTCCGTGCAGGTCACTGAGAGGCTGGGGCAGTGGCATGGATTTGGGCACGTGACTCAGACATGGCTATCACTTGGCTGAACGGTGGCCCCTGAGGTGTCTGTGTCCTTGTCCTGTGAACAAGTTAGGTTGTGTGGCCAAAGGAGCTTTGCAGGGTGACTGAGGGATGGCTCATGAGAGGGGAGGTTGTCCTGGGTCACCCGGGTGGGCCCTCACTGTGATTGTGAGGGTTCTTCTAAGAGAAGCAGGAGGATCTGAGCTGGAGGAGGAGACGGGAGGATGGAAGCCACGCTCTGCGACGGGGAAGCTGCCGTGCCCCCCTCACTGCAGCCCTATCCCTGCTCACGCGCACCCAGACCAGAGCCCAGCAGTCGTCTCACACTGAGGGCCAAGGGACCCAGGGCCCGGCCTCCAGGAACCCCAGCCATGCCGGGTTAGGGAACCAGACTGCAGTCCTTTGTCTCCTCCTCAGTTTACCCCAATTGTGACCTCAGAAGCCCTCGGAGCCTCAGTTTCCCTACCTGTAGCATGTGTTTGATGACAGTGTGGCAGTGACATCACGGTCCGGCAGGGTCTCGTGGGGGTCTGTGTTACTGTCTGCAAAGCACTGGCTGAGCCGGTGGTCAGTGAGCAGGGGTGTGGGTACCGGGCAGTGGCCTGCAGCCCCCAGGAGCACTTCCTGTTGCTGGACAGAGAGCAACTTAGTGGATCCTCCCCAGGGCCCCTGCTGGGTGGTGGGTTTTGCCACATCTTGGCAGGAGACAGCACTGGGAGCTTCTGGCTTATCCAAGGCCTCAGGGTGACGTCGACGCTCGCTCCTGACTCCCTGCTGGATGTCGGGTGACACTTCCCTCCACAGCCTGGGAAGAAGCACCTGTGGGCCGCTTCTTTGTGTTGATGAGGAAACTGAGGCAGGGGAGCTGCCTGGGGCACCGGTGGGCGCTGCATCTCCATGTGCAGATGGTGCCCTGGCCTTCTCTGCACCCCCTGGGCCTGGGGAGCAGGCAGGTGGCATCTTCTGCCCCGGGCAGCCCTGCTCTGCTTCCTCGTGGCTGAGCCAGGCTGTGTCTAATCTCACTTCCCTGCTCACTGCAAATCAAAACAAACAGACGTCCAGGAGGATTAAGTGTGGCAGTCATGGCGGAGGGAGCCCTGGTGGGGTGAGAGAGCCAACAGTTGTACCAACAAGGGGCAGAGACCCAGCCCTGCCTTGGGGGCTGCAGAGTGAGGGGCCAGGGCCTGCGGCTTGGTGCAACGGCTCTTCTAAGAACCTGGAGGGAACCCTGCTCTGGCAGTGGGCAGCATGCTCTGTGCAAGTTGGGCCAGTCTGAGCCCATTCCCAGTGCCCGGAATGGTGCCCAATGCAGATGGGCACTCACCCTTCCAACCGATCTTTGCTTGTATCCCTATGAGATCCACAGAGTCACCCTATGGAGGGCTCCCCACAGGGTTGGCCCAGAGGCTCCAGCTGTGTCTGTTGAACTAATTACTCTGCACCCACCCACCCCGTGCCAGCACCGTGTGGATTTTGGTCCCAGAGACAGATGAGGGCAGGAGTGGTCAGTGTGGGAGCACCCGGAGGGAGCCTGGCAAGGCCGGGGCATCCTGTCCAAGCTGGCCAGGAAGAGTCCTCAGAGCCAAAGCAGTGTGGAGGGTGGGGGTGCAGAGAGGGTCCCCAGCTGGAAGCACCACATTGGCAAATGCCAGGCAGCTTATGCAGCCAGAGCTTTGGGCCGGCGGGGGTCAGGGAGACTGAAGCCCAGGGAAAGGCTGGGCTGCATGCCAGCCTTCCAGGTGCTCCTGGAACCACATGGCTGATCAGACTTGTGCTTTGGGTCGAATGTCCCAGTGAGGGAGTAACCTCAGGGAGCAGAGGAAGGGTCATGGTGAAGGGGGTGAAGCAGCAGCATTGGGGCTTAGAGATTAAATGAAGGAAGTGTCATGGGACTGGTCACCTACTGTGCACCAGGCCGCATCCTGGGCATGGACTGCAGCCCACAGCCCCACTCTTGGGGTGCTCATGGTCTAGGGGGCGGACAGCAGACTCTGGTCCCAGCGGTGATACTTGAGTATAGAGGACACAGTTGGGGTGTTGTGGGGGCCAGGGTCAGACATCAGAGCTGGCCTCTGCCCATGAGACAGGGCCCGTTGGTAGGACCCTGAAGCTGGGCTTTTAGGCTGGGCAGCAGCAGGTGCACGGGCCCTGAGGTGGGCTGGGCCAGGCATACTCAGGACTGGCAACAAGGGCCGGGAGGAGCTGGGGTGGTCTGGGGCCACTGCGGTGTAACACTGGGGTCCGGGAGGAGCTGGGGTGGTCTGGGGCCACTGCGGTGTAATACTGGGGTGTGACATTGAGGGTTCACTGACTGGCTGGGTATGTGGGCTGGGAATGCCAAGGGTGGAGGTGGGCACCGTGGTCAGGGGGAGATGAGGATGGATGGGCAGGGTGCAGACGGGCTGGCTCTCTACCTGCAGAGCTGACCAGTGTGGGAGGGACGGGGTGTTGCGAGGCAGATGACTGAGGAAATGGTAGCTGCAGGTTTTGGCCCCAGTACCAGCAGTGGGACTATGGCTATGGGGAGGGAGGAGCCCAGGAAGGGGGCCTGAGCAGGGTCGTTGGTGGAGTGAGCCATCAAGGGTCTTTGGGCGGGGCTGCCAGAGGCCAGGAAAGGATTGCCCTGCCCACAGGAGCTTGTTGGGGAGGGGAGTGCAGAGCCCCCCGCCCCACCTCCCCCTGAAACCTCTGTGCGGCGGGAGGATGAGCCAAGGCAGGCTGTGCTGGGAGGTGGCCTGTTTGTTGTGGGCTCCAGGGGCCTGGGGAGGGTGGGCTGGGCCGTCCACATCCAGACAGGTGGAAGAGGATGGGTTCCGGGTGGGGCTGAGTTCTGGAGGCTGGGTGAGAGGCAATGCAGGGGCCTTCTGGCTGCCCTGGGACAGGTTAGAAGCCACTTGGGATGGCAGGATCTCAGGGAGTGGAGGGGGCCTGGGGCACCCTATGCCGGGCGGAGGATCTATGCCAGGGCCCTCAGGGTCTGTGTGTGGCTTTCTCTGTGTCTCCCTGGGCCCTCAGGGCTGTGTGGCCACTTCCTGGCTCTCCTGTCGCTGAGGATCCATGGGGGTCCTTGGAGTCTCCGGAGCCCACGGGAATCTCCCCAGAGGCGGGAGGAAGGCCGGGCGGGCCCTGGAGGGCACGTTTGCAGAGGCAGCAGCTCCTTATCTTTATGGTTCCCTGGATCAGAGTGGGCCGCCCGTCTGTTCTCTGCGTGCCCACAGTGCAGAACGTTTGCCCCTGGGTGGGGCTCTGTGCACCTTCCTTTTCATGAGTTCTGTGGCTCGGCCTCCGGGCCTTGGGGAGGAGGAAGTGAAACTGGAGGAGACCTGCCCACAGCCTGCAGCCTCGAGGCTCCTCTGGGAAGCAGATACTTGGTGCAGGTATCGGGACCCCCACCTGGTGGGCTGGCCTCTGTGCTGTGACCACCAGCACCCCTGCCCTGGGCCCTGAACTTCTGGACAGGGGGCTGTTGACTGCTCTCTGGAAGTGATTTGGTTTTTTTTGTTTTTCTTTGAGACGGAGTCTCGCTCTGTCACCCTGGCTGGAGTGCAGTGGTGCGATCTTGGCTCACTGCAAGCTCCGTCTCCTGGGATCATGCCATTCTCCTGCCTCAGCCTCCCGAGCAGCTGGGACTACAGGCGCCCGCCGCCGCACCCGGCTAATTTTTTGTATTTTTAGTAGAGACGGGGTTTCACTGTGGTCTCGATCTCCTGACCTTGTGATCCGCCCACCTTGGCCTCCCAAAGTGCTGGGATTACAGGCGTGAGCCACCGCGCCCGGCCTCTGGAAGTGATTTGTAAAATCAGCTTTGCGGAGACTTGATTACATGCCGCAGTTCACTTATGGAAAGTGGGCCCCCTGTGGCTCTAGGACGTTCGGAGTTGTGTAGCCGTCACCACCATCCACATCCAGAATGTTTAATGGCCCCAAAAGAAAACCCCGTGCCCGTAGCAGGGCCGCCTAGGGGCAGCCACCAGCCTGCTTTCTGTTTCTGTGGCTCTGGCTGCCCAAGGCGTAGCCACACTGCAGGTGGTCAGCAGGTGGTCACCTGTCTGTGTCTGGCCTTGGCACCGTGTTTCCAGGGCCTGTCCACGTGGCGGCACCTGTTGGTGCTTTGTCCCTTCCCGTGGCGGGACAGCATCCCTCGTGGGGACCTACCTCAAGTGTGTGCTCACCAGCTAACAGACGACTGGGTTTCCATAGCACTGTCTAGTCCTACCCAGGGGCGGGGCGGAGGCCGAGGCCCCTCCACTTGCTGGGTGCATCTATGGGGTGGGCGGAAGCCATGGCACTGACCACCGTGTCCCTGTCTTACAGCTTCCTCATCGTCCTGGTCTGCCTCATCTTCAGCGTGCTGTCCACCATCGAGCAGTATGCCGCCCTGGCCACGGGGACCCTCTTCTGGATGGTATGTAGCATCTGAGGGCGTGGCTGGATGTCACGGCTGCCCTGGAGGCTGGCATCTCCCCGGCGCTGGGCCCCATAAGGTGGGGCAGAGCTGCCCCCGGCCCCTTGCCCACACGTTGGCCCTGCCCTGATACAGGGGCACCTCCCCAGACCCCACACTTGCCAAGTGACTCGGGATGTATGTGCCACAGGTGAGGGGGCCAAGGACTGAGAGGAGCCTGGAGCTGGTGGTCTGAAAGGACTTCCTGGAGGAGGGGCTTCCAAGCTGGGCTGGAAGGAAGGAAGGAGGAGGGAGGGTAGAGCTGGCGTTGTGGCCGGCAGGGGCCTGCCTGAGCCTTCATGCGCAGTGTCCCTGGGATCTGGGTGACACCTGCCCCTGGGTTATGACTGGCACACGGGCCCTGCTGGTGTCCCAGCAGCAGCCCTCACCCCAGGCACCTGGATGGTCCCTTCCATTGGCCTGAGCGGTGTTGGTGCCATTTGTGCCAGGCAGGTGCTGAGAGCAGGGCAGGGCAGGCTCATAGCCTGGTGGAAAACCCCAAAGTTGATCTGGCCGTGAGGCTGCCCGGAAGGCAGGGTGCAGGGAGCCAGCTGTGTCTGGCGCCCACAGGGTCCCCACATAAGCCACCTGAATGTGGGCCGTGGGCAACAGGATTCCAGCAGGACTGGGTCCAGCACCTCTCCATGGCTGGGCTTTCGTGTTTTCCTGTCTTGTCGTGGAATATTTCCAGTATCTGCAAAGAAAGAGAGTCACGACTCAGGTCCTGGCACGCACAGGCAGCTCTGGGCTGGGTTCTTGCTGCTTTTCTTTTTTTTTTTTTTTTTTTTTTTTTTTTTAATTTATTTATTATTATTAAACTTCAAGTTGTAGGGTACATGTGCACAACGTGCAGGTTTGCTACATATGTATACTTGTGCCATGTTGGTGTGCTGCACCCATTCTTGCTGCTTTTCAGTGCTGTGCTGTGTCTTCCTGGCCAGGGAAGCCTGTCCCGCCAGGGTCTAGAGTCCTCTCATGATGGCCTCGGCGGTGGAATCCATCCCATTTCTAGGGAGTCCATGTTAGCTTTCCTTCGTTGCTTTTGGACCTTGAGCCATAGCTGGAGGAATTCACCTGTGGTTTCCTCCAGCCCTCACCAGGTTCACTGTGTGTGCTCCATGGTGGCTGGGAGTTTCCTGGTTAAGTGGTGTGAGGCACAGGCCTGCTGTGCTTCCCAGTTCTCCCAGTGCCATGTTTTCCACAGTCCATCTGTCCTGCCTGGCTGGAGGGGCCGTCTTCTCTGTAAACCAGAGGTCCAGAGGCAGTAGGAAGGGTCTGCTTTGGGGTTTTTTGGGGGGTTTTTCTATTCTGTCCCACTGGTCTGCTGGACTTTTCCTTTACCGGGGCCCTACGGACTTGGTTCTCCCAGTACTAAAGTCAACTGCATGATGCCACTTTGTGCCTCGGTGGGGCCTTCTTTTTGGGGGGTTTCCTGGTGGCGCTTGCAGCCTTGCTTTTCCCAGTGAATGTTGCCATCACCTTATCCAGTCCCGGGAAGACACCCAATGGCAGTGGGTGAATGAACTGGGGGAGACCGACATCTCGGTGGTCTCCAGGAGCGCGGTGTGTGTCTATGGGCAGCGTTTTATGGTTTCATTATGTATATTTCAGGCAGTTTTTGTTAAGTGTATTCCTGATGATAATAATATTGATGAGAATAAGTTGTTATTGTTCCCATCACATAGGGAGTCTCTAGTCTATCGTGGTTTCCAGGCACTTTGCTGGCATCTGTGAAAGCTGTTAATTTCTGCTGTGGCCTGTGGCCCCGCCACCTCTCATGACTGGTCGTAGAAGTTTTTCCCTCTATCCTTTGCATTCTTTTGCGTTTCCAGATAAGGGATGCCCAGGAGGGCAGATTGCTGCTTGGGTCTGTCCAGAGCTGGGGGTGGTGCCTGTGGCCAGCTGGGCCCTCCTGGCTTCCGTGGGCGGGTTGGCTGCTGGGCGGGGGGTGTGCACCTCCCGCGCTTAGGAAGGGTCCTTCAGGTCCGATGTCTGGTGTGGTTTTACGGTGACCATGTGGATTCTGGTCAGGGGTCTTTCCTGCTTCTGTGAGGTGCTCCTGTCGGTGAGGGGCCTGCCTTGCCTTCTGGGAACAAACTCCCTTGGTCCTGGCATTTGAGGTTCATGTCCCATCACACTCTACCCTCATACTTTGTTCAGACTTTTGCACTGCGCCAGTGAAGTGGGGTGTATGTGTCATCTTGTGCCATCTTGGTTGGGGTGGGGCCATCCTTCCCCCACAGGGCAATGTCCAGTAGCCTTGGCAGCACGGGCCCCATGTTTTATGGGGTTCCCACGGCACCTGTCCAGGATCCCCAAGTCCTCCGCACCTACCACAGACTCGGTTCTCAGGTGAGCACCCAGCCAAGTCTCTGGCTGTGACTAGCAGGAGGACGTTCTGCCCTCGCCAACTGACAGGGTTGGCTCAACTTCAGGAGTGGGCATGGGATGTCCTTTGCTGGTTCTGCCATGGGGGCTGGGTCTGTAGGGGGGGGGTCCCTGACCTGGTAGTTGTCCCTGGAGGGCTTGGGGCCAAGGATGCCAGTGGTTCCCAGGCTGTGAGAGCCGGACTGCCAAACATTGCCCTGGAGGGTCTCCGTGTGAGGCCCTTTGTACCTCTGCAGGTGTGTGTACATGTGTGTATGTGTGTGCCCATATGCATGGGAATGTGTACACGTGTGGCTGTGTGTACACGCATGTGTGTGTGTATGGGTGAACTGTGTGCTTAAGTGTGCATCTGTATCTGACTATGTAAGCATGCGTACACATGAGCACGTGGGGACTTTCATGCATGGTTGGCTGTTTCAATGTGTGTACATGTGTGCATGTGTGTATCTGAGCATGTACACATGTGTGAATGTGGCCACATATAGGCACATTGTACTGTGCACCTGTGAGCATGTGTTGTGTGTTTATGTATGGCTGCGTTGTGTGTATTTATGTATAGATACATGTTGCTGTGTGTACCTATGTGTATGTATGTGTGTTCATGCCTGTGCTGTGTGTGAGACGTGAGATCCTGTCTGTCCTGTCCCTCACATACTAACTTGGATCTGGGTGGTTAGCCCGTCGCCCCCGACGTGGTCTGGGACTTGCTTGGTTTTAAATGGAGCCCCGGTGCTAACGTGAGCCCACCGGGTGCCCCTGCCCAGCCAGGCCTGTCAGCACCACGGCATCCAAGTTCAGGTCCTGACTTCCTAGGTAGCTATCTCCCAGGCAGCTGGGAGGGCAAAGCCTGGAGAAGCCTGCACCCAGGCCCAACCTGCAGGGACCTTCAGATGTGCCCTGGGCTCCACGTGCCCATCTACAGCTCGAGAATTAGACATTCCCTGGGCTCCATGCACCCGTCTACAGCTCAAGAATTAGATGCACCCTGGGCTCCACGTGCCCGTCTGCAGCCCTAGAATCACCAACAGCACCCAAGGGCCCCCGTGTGGCATCTAAACCAGGCAGGGGACAGGGGCAAGGAGCAGACCAGGTAGGGTTGCTCCCTAGGATGCAGCCCTGCCCAGGCAGGAGGGCAGACCCTAGATTTCAAGGCACAGTGCTGAGCTGTGCCCCCAGGGAAGCCTCCAGGATGGTCCTCATCCCGGCAGCCCTGCCCACTGTCCACGCATCCGTGGGGTCTGTGCGCCACCTGGTGGCTATTTGCTGAACTGTGGCCACAGACCCCTGGTCAGCGGGAACCAGGCCTTTCACTGCCCTGCAGCTCCCTCTCCTCCAGGCTGGGGTGGGATGGCAGAGAAGCAGCCCGCAGCCCCAAGCAGAGAGCCCCCTTTCTGCTGCAGTCCCCTTTGCAGTCCCCTCTGCCTTTTCCGCTGCTTGGAAGGCAGAGACCCTGGCCGCCTCCCTTGTCCCTCCTTCTCTCATGCCCGCTGCCTCCCCTGCCACACCTCGCGTCTCACCAGGCGACCCTGCACACAGCAGCTGGGGAGGACTTTCTAAGACAAAAATCTGATCATTCCAGAAGCTCCCTGTGACGTTTAGGGTACACTCCCCAAGGTGCCACGTTCAGGTCCGTCACCTGTAACCCTCCCCTCTCCACCTCCTCCAGCCTGGGCTCACTCACTCCAGGCCAAGCCTTGGACATTCCTGGCTGCTCCAGGGCCTTCACATGCCCTCTGCCCTGGGCCTGGCTGTCCTCAGGAGTGTCAGCACTCAGCCTCTTGTCACGTTTCAGGCCTCTGCTTGGGGCCATCCTGCGCAGCATCCCCGCCGACCTGCCCTGTTCTGGGTTGGTGGGGCTCTGGGAGGCTCACAAGCATCTGTCTGCCTCAGGCCATTCCACACTCCCTGAGGGCGGGACCCCGTGGCCGCGCTAACCCCACAGGCTCCACATGGCGCTTCCTGGCTGTGCATGTCCCTCCCTGCATCCAGTCCATAGGCCAGAGTTGCCCGACGAGGACACCCCAGCTTGGTATGTGCTCCTGGTTTCAGCTGCCCCTGCATGGTGGAGGGGTGGGAGACGCCCTCCCACTTGCCTCGCCACACTTCCCAGCAGTCTCTCGAAGCACTGGCCTCGTGGAGTCAAATCCTTCAAGGGGATTTGAGGGTCCAGCTGTCACTCAGTCATGGCCATGGAGGGCACATTGGGGGCACAGCAGAGAGTGAGACAGCCGTGGGCCTGGCCTTGAGAGGCAGGTGTACAGACACATCAAAAGCAGAGCCGAGACCGAGGCATAGGCTCTGGGTGGGGGGTATCTGCAGGGACAGTGACCACTTGCTTGGAGGAAGGGGCGCTCAGGTGGGGGGGCACAGTGAGAAGGAGGTAAGCAGGTGCTGGCAGGGCAGGCAGGGACCCCTCCCAGGGCTCACAGCTTCCAGTGGACAGCAGGCGCAGGGCAGGCGCAGGGTAGGCACAGGGCAGGCGCAGGGCAGGTGCTGAGCGGCGGGGCTCAGAGCACAGGCAGAAGTTGGGGACTTCCTGGGGAAGGGGCTGACAGCAGGTTCCTGAGGCTTCAGGCCTGGAGGAGTGAGGACGGCTGTTGGGTTTTTGAGTCCAGCAGAGGGGGGCTGTGCAGGGTTGCAGGAAGGTCGGTTGGAGGCACTGGGGGGAGGCACAAGAAGCAAAGGTGTTTGCAGCCCCTGGGGCCAGGCGGCGGGGACGCCTGCAGACGCCAGAGGGCGCTCGGGTTACATGCAACTCCGGAGCTGCTGGCCCCCGCCAAGGAGTGCTGAGCGCGGGGAGCCCAAACCACAGCCTTGGGGAACCCAGGAGGGGCCCGCCGGGTGCAGGACCCGCGTGAGGGATTCCGGGAGCACGGTGTTTAAATGTTGGGGAAAAAGTTGATCAAAGCGGCGTGTTCCCAGGGAGCCCCTGTTTTCTCGTTTCTTTTGGTCCGCCCTGCTTTGCAGTGCCAGAAAGCTGTTATCTCAGCATGGCTAAGGAAACCCCAGCGCGGCCTCGGAGGGATTAGGCATTCTGCTGAACCAGGGATATGCGGTGGGCCTGAAAAAGCCATTTCGGGAGGAATCTGGTCTCAGCTGGGGTCCGGCCCACACCGTGAACAGCACGTGAACAGCACGTCGGAAATCTGCTGGGCAGGGAGATTTGCTCATGGCCTCCCAGGGAGGAGAGCCACTTCCTGGGCTGCAAAGAGGGCCCCAGCCTAGTTTCTGAATTCAGAGGGGGCTGTGTGTGCACGTGTGTACGTACATGCGTGTGCACATCTGTGTGCCCACGTCTGTGGAAGTGGTACACATGTGCATGTGTGTACTGTGTACGTGTGTGTGCTTGTCAGTAGCTCTGTGCGCACAGACATACACATGTGCCTGTGTTGTGTGTGCTTTGCGTGTTCTTGCTTGGGAAGGAGTTCCCGGTTTGGGTGGCTCTCCTGTTTCTTGCTGAGGCCGGCTGCTGCCAGAAACGGCCCCCCTGCTCTCCGCAGGAGGAGACCCTGCCCTGGCCCAGGTGAAGGCCTGGCTTTTGTCTCCAGGATCACGGCTTTTGTCAAACCCCACACAAAGAGAGAGGCACTCAAAAGCACAACACAAACATGGCTCGTCCGCGCCTTTGGTGGGGAACATACCAGGGAATTGTCCTGCAATGCCTGTGGTTAAAAAACCCCGTGAGCGGCAGCCCCGGAGGCCTAGGGGATGAGGTCATCGCTGCGGCTTCCTCCCCTCTGCTGAGGCTCCCTCCACCCCGCCCGGTGGCCCACCCCTCCCGCCAGCTGGAGCCTTCACTGCCTGGGTTTCTGCTGTCCCTTCAGCACAGAGTGAGGCCTCAGTTTCCCTCCCAGCACAGAGCGAGGCCTCAGTTTCCCTTCCAGCACAGAGCAAGGCCTCAGTTTCCCTCCCAGCAGCAAAGTGAGACCCTGTGGAGAGTCTCTGGGCCTCCGTGACGGCCCTGGGTGGGCCCCTCTCTGTGGAACAAAGTCGGGTCCTGTCCTCAGCGCTCTGGCCTCCACTTGCTCAGGGCGCCCGCAGGCCCGCAGGTCCTCACCTGGTGTTTTCCACCTGGGACCCGCAGCTGCTGTGATGAGAAGCCTGCTCTGCGCAGGGCCTCAGGCGGTTTCCCGCAGCGCCCTTACTGCTGCTGCCGGGAAAAGACGCAGAAGTGGAGGCACCTTCGCCCGCATTGGGGAACCAGTGGGTGACTCAGGATTTTCCTCAACCCACCGCGAGGTCTGATTCCCTCTGCAGCTGCCGCCCGCTAGGGGTTCTCTTCCTCCCTGCCTGCCTCACTCTGCCTGGTGAGCTCCTATGGGTCTGGCAAAGCCCCGTCCTGCACACTTGCTTCAGGGGCAACTCCCCACTAGACTAGTTGCCCAGGGACGGGGGTACCCACTCCCTCCTCAGGGCTGCAGGGTGCTCTGGGAAGCGTTGTGTCCCTCTGTGGGGTTGTGGGCTCACTTGCCTTTTTGTCCCTGTCACTCAGGAGCTACCCAGCCAAGACCGGTCCCCACCGCCCAGGCCACTCTGAGGCTTCAGAACACAGTCGTCAGCTCCCTGGCAGGGTTCTTTCCGCCTGCATTTGTTCAGCCAGCAAATCTTTATTAAGCACCTACTGTGTGCCAGGATCTATGTGCAAGCAGACCATGGGCTCATGAAAGGCAGAACTGGACTTGGATTCTGCACCCCTGGGATCCTCACTGCAGGGCCCTGTGTATGTGTGGGCCGGAGCCCTGGTTCCTGTCTGCCCTGAGACCCTGGAACTAGGACTTGACAGAGGACTTGACAGATGTGGGCCTTCCCTCTGCACAGCCCCCATGGCACAGGGTGGCCTGCAGCTCTGCACAGCCAGACTTGAGGTCACTGCCCCATGAGCCTGTAGGAGGAACTTCTCACTCATCTGTCCTGAGACCCTGCCTGGAGCCCACCTCAGGGAGACAGAGGCTCTCGGGGCCTGTTCAGGGTGGAAGGATGCTGGAGCTGGACACTGGCCTGTAGGCTTTGGGCAGGCAGGGGTAGCGAAGGTGAACGTGGACCAGGGGCAGGGGGAACAGGGCAGGCCCGAGTGTCTGGGGCAGTTGGAGGCACCCAGGTGGGCTGAGCTTCAGCTGCCAAGGCTCCTCCAGGGTCAGGGTCGACCCCTGATGTCCTGGCAAGAGTTCCAAGAACAAAGGCTCAGAATCCACCAGGCAGAACTTGAAGCCACTGCCCTGTGGGGACAGGAGAAGTGACTTGGCTGACTCTCCAGAGCCCGGTGTTGGTCACTGAGGACCACCGGATACCAGTCCTTCCTGCTTTCCCCTGTAGTGACTCTGAAGCTGTTGAAATCCCCACCTGTCAGGAGCTCCTCGTCCTGGGAAGTCCTGTGCAACTCCCTCACGGCCTTGCAGAGCCCTGTGGCGTCTCTCTCATGGGCTGGCCATAGAGCTTCCTAAAAGCATCTCTGTCACCCACTCTGCGCCTGAGAGAGGGCGGCCAGGTGACTGGTGCCCCCTGAAGACCCTGGACCAGGCCCCCTGCCTCTGGGAATCCATCAAAATGTCTCCTTTTCTGAGGCCGCTTTGCTGGGCGTAGGATCAGCCTTGCTTTGGGGGCTGTTTAGGAGAGGAACCACGGCGTTGCTGCTCCCCGGAGGCAGCCTGTGCTTGTGATGGGCGCCCTGCTTCGAGTGCTCTGCTTCAGGGTGTGGGATGCACAGCTGGGGGGCAGGGGTGCTGCTGAAGCCACAGTCTCAGAGCCTGAGGCCCACAGGACATGGCACGAAGACCCAGTGGCTCTGCTTCCCCGGGACAGCCTTGGTCCAGCCTCACTGGCCACATGCTCTGCTTAGCATACCCGCTGCTGTCCCCAGCCACCTAGCCCCATGCACAGGCCACGTGGTGCCAGGGGCTGCTGAAGGAAGGCCAGCCTGCTCACTGCCTGTGATGGGAGCTCAGGCTCAGGGCAGGGCAGCAGGGGTGCTCAGCTGGGCCCCTGGGACTACAGGTGCCCGCCACCTCGCCTGGCTAATTTTTTTGTATTTTTTAGTAGAGATGAGGTTTCACCGTATTAGCCAGGATGGTCTCGAACTCCTGACCTCATGATCCACCCACCTCGGCCTCCTAAAGTGCTGGGATTACAGGCTTGAGCCACCACGCCCGACTTTTTTGTTGTTAGTTTTTAAAATTTTTATTTATTTATTTATTTATTTATTTATTTATTTATTTATTTTTGAGAGAGAGAGTGGGTCTTGCTGTGTTACCCAGGTTGGAGTGTAGTGGTGTATTCACGGCTCACTGCAGCCTTGGCCTCCCGGGCTCAAGTGTTCCCACTTCAGCCTCCTGAGCAGCTGGGACTGTGGGTGCGTGCCATCATGTCCAGCTAATTTTTGTATTTTTTGTAGAGATGGGGTTTTGCCATGTTACCCACGCTGGTCTTGAACTCCTGAACTCAAACAATCCTCCCACCTCAGCCAACCCAAAGTGCTGAAATTATAGGCGTGAGCCACGGCACCCAGCCTGCTTTGTTTTTATCCTGAGTCATTTGAGAGTGAGTTGGAGACAGTGTGATCCTTTCTCCCTATAAAGCCTGTGTCTATCCTCTGGAATGAGGACCTTCAACTTAGCCAGGGTGTCTGACTCTCAAGACACTGCTGTCCATTTCACAGCCTGCATTCAAGGCTCATCACTCATCCCAGTGTGTGTGACTGGTTTTTCCTCATTGCATGTGGCTGTCACACGATTTCGGCTTCTTTGACCTGGAGCAGCCCTGCCTGGCCTTCCCTTCATGGTCTCTCTCTTGGGCAGGGAAAGGTGGTGGACATGGAGGCTTGAAGACAGTCCCCTGGCCCCAGCGATGTTGTGTGGAGGAGTTGGAGGGCTCACAGGCCCCTCTGTGGGGCCCAGGGCAGAGGCAGCAGGCAGGCTGTCTCCAGCACAGTGGACATCGTTTATGCCCCAGCCGGGTCCCCTGTCCCAGGACCGCGGTCGACAGGGTTTGGGTTGGCTGCGTTCCTGTCTGAAGGCAGCTGCTTGGGCGGAGGACAGCTGACATTCCTTCATGCAAAATCTGCTCGCGGGAGAGTCGTGAAAGTGGGAATCCTGGGCTGGAACCGGAATGTTCCCGAGTACATAGGAATCCTGGGCTGGAACCGGAACTTTCCCCGAGCACACGGGGCCTTGTGTGTGCAGGGGCCCTACGGTGAATCGTTTTCTTTAACAAAGACTTCCTCTGTGCAGCCCACAGCCGGGCCTCACGTTATCTTTTGCAGGCCAGAATTGTCATATATATCAAGTTCGTTCAGAACAAGATGGGGTGGGGTGGGGGGGCGGTGAGGGGCCCGGGGCAGGAGGTAGAGGAAACTGCAAGATTTTTTAAACCTTCCCAAAAAGTAACTTGGACAGTAACCCGATTCTGTCCAAGTGGTTTGTGAGAATGGGGTTGACACCCCCGGGCCGGAACCTGGGAACCGCCAGTCCACGTCTTTCCTCCAGGGAGGCTGTGCAGAGGGAAGGCAGTGAGCCCCACCTGGGTTTGAGGAACCTGGGGCTTCAAGGGAGGCACTGTTAGCCCATGGTGCTCCGGCCAGGGGTAGGGCAGCCGTGGCATGAGTGCACAATGTCCTGTCTGCAGCCTGTGGTCCCTCTGGAGGTCAAGGTGCCTGTTCCCCATTGCGCCTCCATCAGAACTCCTCCAGATCTGCCAGGTGCGCTCCCTGGAGGAAAAGGGGATGGGGATCTGGCTTGTGCCTGGGAGCAAGTCTTCTTGGGCCCCAGAAAGACCCCATATGGCCAGGTAGAAGCTCCCACCTGCTGTGCCGGGAGAGTCTGGGGCCCTGTTGGCTCATTCCATCGTCTTCCCTGTTTTCAAGCCACAGGAGTGCGATCTTTCCAGAGCACTGAGTGACTAGAGGAACAGGCTTGTGCTAGGCAGGCGCTGGCATCTTAGACAATACCTGACATCTTTGCGGAACCCTGGTGAGAGGCCCCACAAGCATGTGACCCTGTACAGACTCCACCGCGGCAGCCTGGGGGCCGAACCGATGGCTGTGCCGGCCGTAGGGAGCGTCCCTCATCCTGCCTTTCCAGAAGCCCCTGGGAAAGGCTGGTGGGAAGGAAAGCGGGGCTGGGATGGGCCGATCTCTCTCTGGAGCAGGAGGAACCAAGAAGCCAAACGCAGTCAGGTGCCTGCCCGGCAGCCAGCACTCCCCACCACCCCCAGTGCCTGGCGTGCATGGCACACGTGGCCTCCAGGTCTCTCCCCAGTGCCAGGTGTCTGGGTGGTCTCTCTAACTCCCCCTACCGCACTCGCTTCTCTTTCTCCTCTTTTTAGAAACTGTGATGATTTAGCTCCAGGTTGGTAATGAGAGAGCCAGCGGCCTGGGTTTGGGGGCAGGCGCAGTTGGGGCCGAGCAGGGCGCCTGTGGGCTCTGCCAGGGTTGGGGCTCAGCCCGGGCAGGGGCTCTGTGTCGGGAGGAAGGGTCTTACTGGAGCGGGAGCCCCCAGCCCCTGGAAGGTGGTGACTGCACAAGGACAGGAGTAGGGGGACCCTGAGGCACCCAGGCTGTTGGAGGCCCCCACACCGCCATGGTGCTCTGCTCTCGGCAGCCCTGGGTCTGGTTGGAAGCTGTATCCCTGGTGAAGAGTGGCCACGGCTTTCCAGCTCTCCCAGGCCAGTTCCCGTGTTTTCTCTCCCGCCTTCCCCATAGTCCGGGACAAAAGTCAGACCTTGGTGGGGGGTGCGCCTGCTGCAGGGCCCCCGGGCTTCTCCATTCGGGTTTAGTGGGATTAGAGTGTGCGGCCGTGGGGACAGGTGTTTCCTTTATGTTCTGCCTGAGGGCTGGAAAGAGCCTCATCAGTGAGCGCCACGTTCGGTGGGGGTCTCTGGTGCAGGGGAGCCGGGGGGCCGGGTTGGGTTAGGTCCTTGTTTTCACATCTGACCCTGGCCAGCTGGAGAGCCTCGCTTGAAGCGCAGGGCAGCAGCTGACACAACACAACGGGACGGGCTGAGCAGGCCGGGCACAGGCAGGCGTGGGGGAGCTGGCACCAGCACTGCACATGGGGCTCCCAGGGGGCTGCCAGGGAAGTCGTTGGGGGATAATAGGATCCGCCCTGTGGGGCCCACTGGCCATGGGGTGCTGCACAATGGGGTCCACCCACTGTGTCCCTGGACGAGGAGGTAGCCTGAGGTCTCCTCTGATACTGGGCAGCAGCCTGGGGAGGGGGCTGGGCAGGTGCCAGGGGAACCTCCTAGGGCATTACATTCAGATGAGTTCTAATCACATTCTTGGGCTTCCCAGGTCACACAGAGCGAAAACCAGAGGTCCTGGCCATGGACCATTGAAGTGTGTCATCGTGTGACTTTGCAGGTGGGGGGACAGGGCTCGGTGTGGCCTCATGGGGTCAGGAGCTGTGGCTCGAGCACCTCGGACCCCAGCCCCCTGTTCAGGGCCAGGCCTAGACAGCTCTTCCCACAAGATTTTCTGTCTCCCAGGTATAAAACTGTAACCAACAGGGATGCCTGGTGGGATACCTGGGGCCAGGGGCTGCCAGCAGCCTCCTCAGTAGCTTATGGGAGATGCTGTCAACCCCAAGGTTGGCTCCAGCTGGCCTCAGGAGGAGTGGATGTTCACTTCAGGTGTCTTTAGGACCCTGGCAATTGGGGACAATAGTCTCCTCCCCAAATATGCAGTCTTGACTCCTGGCCACTTGGGAAGGTGTATTCTGGACCTCGCAGCTTCATGCCCTTTAGGATGGCAATGGGAGGAGAGAGCGCAGCCTGGGGACTTGCTGTGAGGGGACTGCATTCGGATTTTTAGGTGGAGCCAACCCCTGTTGGGCTGAGGAAAGTCCTGGGCGGCCGTGAGCTGGTGGTGAGGTTTCCAGACTTGGTCATGGTCAAGGTAGTTGAAGTTGCGGGTTGGAAAACACTCATGTCCAGCCCAGATGCCTGATGGAGAAGACGATGCACGGGCACACACGCACAGACATGGGTGCACGGATGGGCGTGTGGACACATGCACACACAGGTACCCATGTGGACACACTCACGTGTGTGCTCACGTTCAGGCTCAGACACGTGCCTGCATGCACACATGCACACGTGCACACCCAGCCCTGGACCTCGGACAGGCAGGGAGAGAGACCCCCTTGGGGCCGCGTTCCATTTGCACATTTAATCCAGAAACTGTCAGCATGGGAAGCCTGGATGAGAACAAAATGTCAAGTGTGTGCCGAGAGGCTCAGGCCAGCCCCTTTTCCTGGCGGGGCGATGATCTGGTCAGTTTCCGAGCACCATGTGCTGAGAATAATTTGTGCATTGAGAGCAGCATTTGGTGGGGAACCTGGGGGAAGGGCTGGCGTCTTTATTTCATTTTAGCTTTCTTTAGCGGCGCCTGTGTCTCTTCTCACTGACGATTTTCTGAAACTGGCTAGGGAGGGTTGGGGGTGGCTGCTGTCCTCCGGGGAGGGACTGAGCTGGGCCCTGTTCGCTGGTCAGTTCTCAGTGTTGCCCACCCAGCCAGGTCCCTGGACCTGGCCATGGCTACAAAAGCCTGAGATTGAGGACAAAGCCATGGGGACGCCGTTTTCAGGATGCTTGTGAGCAGGGCTTTGTCCCCACCGTTAAGATACTCTGAACGTTCCCAGAAAGCCCTTCTGCTCAAGTTTGCTTTCTTCATTTCAGGCTCAGGTGTTTTGGGTGTTCTTTTTAAATGAGGACATCTGTTAGACCACTTAGGAGTTCTAGAACCTTAGGAAAACTGCCTGTCTTCCCGGGAGTTTGTAAGAATTTGTAGTTTCTCCCCAGTTTTCATGGAGCCCCTGTCAGAGGCACTGAGGCCCGGGTCCTGTGGCCGATCCTCGCATAGACATCAGCTAAGGGGGTTTGGGGGCCAGTCAGCAGCCTTTGGAGGCCTCTGCACCCCTCCTGTGAAAGGCCAGCATCGAGCTGCGGCGTGGGGCCCCCTAGCTTGGGGTGGGCCTCAGACGCTGTCGCTGTGCCTGCTGTGGCTCTTCATGGCCCTGGAGCCTGGGATTGTAGAAAGACTCCCAGACCTTGCTGGAGAAACTCCAGGATGTGGGGGGATCCAGACTCCCGAGGCTTCCCAATGGGTCCACACACATCACCAATCCTCTCTGCACCTCAGTTTCTTCATGTGTAAAAATCAGGTCACATCAGGACCGCAGGTCCCGGGGCTGTGCCGAGGGTGTGGGGATGTTTGGCACGAAGGTTCTCAGTCCAGAGCCAATGGCCAAGAGGGCAAAAGGGTGTTGGTGGACGATGCCTCCTCCCCTGGTGGGGGCAGGAAAAGAGGTGCTGGGGAAGCAGGTGTAAAGGGCCCCGTGCCCACCAGAGGCGCACTAATTGCGAAGGAGGGGCCTCAGCCAGGAACCGCTATAGCCTCAGTTTTATTTATTCTGCTCACTCAAACAAAAAGTCAGCTATGTTGAGGTATAATTAGCATAGAGTAGACGGCCTTGTTTAAAATGTACGATTTGACCAATCTGGACATGGGTGTGTGCCACGGGACCATCACCACAATTGAGACAGCAGGCACATCCGTCACCCCCAAAAGGCTTCTCGTGCCCGTCGCTGGCCCCTCCTCCGCTGCTCCTAGCTCTGGACGGGACCCCTGGTCTGTCTTGTCAGTGTAGACGGTTGGCGTTTTCTGGGGCTTGCTGTCAGTGGAATTATACAGTGTGTGGTTTTTATTGTTTGGCTCCCATCACTCCACATTTGAGAGTCGTCCAGTCTGTGGCACGTAATTCATCCCTTTTTCATTGCTGAGCCGTATCCCATTGTATGGACGCATCGCAGTCTGTTTATCCACTCGTGTGCTGGTGGACTCTGTATAAAAGTCTTTGTAGGGACTTATATTTCCTTTCTTCATGGGTAAATACCTAGGAATAGAATGGCTGGATAATGTGGTGGGGGTGTGTGTGTATATATATATGTATGTGTATATATGTGTGTGTATATATATATACACACATTTTTTTTTTTTTTGAGACAGAGTCTCGGTCGCCCAGGCTGGAGTGCGGTGGCGCGATCTCAGCTCACTGCAAGCTCCGCCTCCCGGGTTCCCGCCATTCTCCTGCCTCAGCCCCCTGAGTAGCTGGAACTACAGGCGCCCGCCACCGCGCCCGGCTACTTTTTTGTATTTTTAGTAGAGACGGGGTTTCACCGTGGTCTCGATCTCCTGACCTTGTGATCCACCCGCCTCGGCCTCCCAAAGTGCTGGGATTACAGGCATGAGCCACCGCGCCCGGTCGGGTGTATATTTTTAACTATTTAAGAAAGCGACTAACTCATCAACACTTGACATGGTCCGTCATTTTCATGTGAGCCAGTCTCAGAGGTGTGTGTGGTATCTTGCTGTGGTTTTAACTTTCATTTCCTAATGACCAGTGATGTTGAGTATCTTTTTACATGTTTCATTGGCATCCAGGGAACATCTTTGGTGACATATCTTTTCAAATGTTTCACCTGTTGTAAAATTGGGCTGTTTGTCATCTTACTGAGTTGTAAAAGTTCTTTGTATATTCTGGTTACATAGCTATTTGTTTTACACATATATTCTCTAGTTGGTGGCTTTCCTTTTCATTTATTTTGTAGTTTTGTTGTTGTTGTTGTTGTTGTTGTTTTGAGACTGGGCCCCTGCACTGTGCTCAGGCTGGAGTGCAGTGGCGTAAACGTAGCTCGCTGCAACCTGGAATTCCTGGTCTCCAAGGATACTCCCACCTCAGCCTCCCAAGTAGCTGGGACTGTAGGCATGTGCCACCACAGCTACTAACTTTTTAAAGTTCTTATGCAGACAGGGTCTCACTTTGTTGCCCAGGTTGGTCTCAAACTCCTGGCCTCAAGCGATCCCCCTGCCTTGGCCTCCCAAAGTGCTGGAATTCCAGGTGTGAGCCGCTGCTCCAGGCTCAATAGTATCTTTTAAAGACCAAACATTTTCAATGTTATGAAGTCAAATGTAGCTTTTTCCTTTTAAATATTTCTCATGCTTTTTCACATTATATTTAAGAAATGCTTACGAAACACACAGTTACTAAGATTTTCTGCCAGTAGTTTTATAATTTTTGTGCTTACATTTAGGCCTAGGATGCATTTTGGGTTAATTTTTCTCTATCATGTAAGACAAAGGTGGAGATTCATGTGTTTTTTTCTTATGGATGACTGACTGGTCCAGTGTCATTTATTGAAAAGAATATACTTTCCCCAGTGAACCACCTTGACTCCTTTTAAAAGGTTCAATGTATCATAAAAGTGTCTCTTTCTGGACACTCTACTGTGATCCGTTGATCTGTCCTTTTGCCAGTCACACACTGGGATCGTTACAGCTCTACGATAAGGCTTAAAGTAAGTTAGGGTGATTTCGCCAACTTTGTTTTGCTATTTCAAGTTGTGTTGGTGGTTCTGGGTCCTTTGTATTTACATATAAACTTTGGAAGCTGCTTGCCAATTTTTACAAAGAAGCCTGGTAGAATTTTGTTTGGGATTGCGTTCAACCTCAAAATCAACATGGGGAGAATTGACATCTTACCAATATTGAATCCTCTGATCAATGAGATTATCTATTTCATATATGTATGGTTATATGTCTAATATGTATATGGTTATATAGCTCTTATACATATAAGGGTTATATATCTCATATATATATACGTATGAGGTTATATACCACTTACTTAGATTTTTAACTTCCGTCAGAGATGTTTCGTAGCTTTTAGTGTATAGGTCTTGTACACCTTTTGTGAGATACCCAGGTATTTCACATTTTTTTTAATGCTATTGTCACTGGTATTTCTTCTAATTTAGAACTGAAATTCATTTTGGCAAATTTATCTTGAATCTTGCAACCTTTCTAAACTCAGTTATTTTTGTTCTAGTGGCTTTTGAAAAAATGAATTCCATTGATTTCCTTACGTTAATACTGTTTCCTGAAAATAAAGACAGTTTTACCTCTTTTTCTCAAATGTAGGTGCCTATTTGTTTCTTTTTCTTGCCTGATTGCACTGGGCAGCTCATCCACTACAGTGTCCAATAGAAGTGAACATCGCCCCATCCTCAGCCGTAGAAGAAACACCTTGTCGTTCACCGTCAAGTGTGATGTTGGCTCTGGGTTTTCATAGATGTCTTTACCAGGTTAAGGAAACATCCTCTCTAATACTATTGCTGAGGTCTTTTAATATGAATGGGTGTTAAATTTTGTCAAATGCTGTTTGCTACATCTTTTGATATGATCATGTGGTTTTTCTTCTTCAGTCTCTTAATATGATAAATTATACTGATTCATTTTCACAGGTTAAACCTTGTATTCCTGGATAAACCCCACTTGGTCATGTTGTGGTATTCTTTTTGTGTATCATTGGACTTGACCTGTTAAAATTCTGCTAATGACCTTTGCATCTAGGTTCGTGAGGGATATTGTCTATATATTTTCTTGTAACGTCTTTGGCTTTGGTACTAGAGTAATGCTGGCATGAGAAGTGAGTTGGGAAGTGTTCTCTCTGCCTTTTCGAGAGGGAGTTTGTATAGAATTGGTTTTATTTCTTCCCTGTGTGTTTGGTGGACTCCATCAGGAAAGTTGTTTAGGTAGGCCTGGACTTTGCTTGATGAGAAGATTGTTAACTAGATTTTAAATTGACTTCATAGTTATAGTCAGGTGATTGATAATTATATTCAGGTGATTGATAGTAGTTATAGTCAGGTGATGGATAGTAGTTATATTCAGGTGATTGATAATAGTTATAGTCAGGTGATTGATAATTATATTCAGGTGATTGATAATTATATTCAGGTGATTGATAGTTATATTCAGGTGATTGATAATTATATTCAGGTGATTGATAGTTATATTCAGGTGATTGATAGTTATATTCAGGTGATTGATAATAGTTATATTCAGGTGATTGATAATAGTTATATTCAGGTGATTGCTTCTTGAGTGGGCTTTGGTAGTTTGTGTGTTTGAAAGAATATGTTCATTTCACCTAGGTGTTAATTATATTGGCATAAAGTTGTTCAGAATATCCTGTTGTTATTCTTTAAACAGCTTTAGAATTTGTAGCAATGTCTCCTCTCTCATTCCTGATATTGGTAATTTGTGCCCCTTTCTTCGTTAGTGTAGTCAGCCAGCTAAAGTTTTAGCAATTTTATAGATCTCAAATAATCAGCTTTTGGTTTCATTAATTTTTTTCTTTTTGGTTACTTGACTAATTTCTTCTTTTTAATTATTTTATTCTGCTTAGTTTTAATTTGCTCTTTTTTCTAGTTTCTTAAGCTGGAAGCTGAGGTCATTGATTAGGAATTTTTTTTCCATTCTAATACAGGCACTTGGTGGTATAAATTTCTCACCCTTTAGTTACATCCACAAATTTTGTGTTTTTTTAATCCCATTTAAAATATTTTCTAATTTCCTTTTTAGTTTCTTCTTCGGTGCATGCGTTATTTAAAAGTGCATTCGAAACATTGAGGGATTTTCAAGATACCTTTCTGTTACTGACTTCTACTTTAATTCATTTATGGCTATAGAAATACTTAATATAATTTGGTCTCTTAAAATATATTAAGACTTGATTTATGGCCCAGAATACGATTTATCCTGGTAAATACGCCATTGTGTGCTTGGAAAGAGTGTGTACTGCCGTTGTTGGGAGGACTGTTCTATAAATGTCAATGAGACTAATGTGGTTGATGATGGCATTTTCCAAGTCTACATCAGTAATGATACATCCTCACTGATTTTGTATCTACTTGTTCTGTTAGTTCTTGAGAGAGAGATGTTAGCATCTCCAACTATATATGTGGATTTCTCTCTTTATTCTTTAGTTCTTTATTCTTTAGTTATCAGTTTTTTGTTTAGTGTATTTTTTTGCTTTGGTCATTTAAAAAATTATTTACATTTGTTATTTTTCATTTTTGTGGATACACAATCGTTGTACACATTTATGGAGTCCATATGATATTTCAATATAAGTATACCATGTGTTCAATGTATTTTGAAGCTCCGTTCTTGGGTGCATTAGCATTTAGGATTGTTGTGTCCTCTTGAGAAATCAACACATTTGTCTTTATGAAACTGCCTCTTTATCCCTGATCACTTTCTTTGCTCTGAAATCTGCTTTGTCTGAGATTAATGTGGCTATTCTGGCTTTTTCTTTTTATCATTGTTAGCATAGTATGTATTTTATTCATTTACTTTTAAACCATTTGTGTCTTTAGACTCAAAACATGTTTTTCATATGAAGCATATATTTGAGTCTTATTCTGTGAGTCAAACTATTTTTCTCCTGATAAGTAAAGCTAATTTGCATTTATTCATATAAGTGATATTCTTGGTCTCAACTCTGTCAGTCTTTTATAATTACGTGTATTTTGTCACAGTTGCTGTTGTAGTTTTCTTTACAATATGTGTATTATTCTCTTTTTAAAAACATTCGGGTAATTAGGAGGTTGTATTTTTTATTTCTTTCTTTCTTTATTTATTTATGAAAAACAGTTTTACTCTGTCACCCAGGCTGGAGTGCAGTGGCACGATCTCAGCTCACCGAAACCCCCATCTCCCAGGGTTTAAGTGATTTTCTTGCCTCAACCTCCCAAGTAGCTGGGATTACAGGTGGGCACCACCACACCTGGCTAATTTTTTTGTATTATTAGTAGAGATAGTGTTTCACCATGTTGGCCAGGCTGGTCTTGAACTCCTCACCTCAAGTCATCTGCCCACCTCGGCCTCCCAAAGTGCTGGGATTACAGATGTGAGCCACCACGGCCAGCCTGTATTTTTGTCCTAATAGTTACCTTTATACTTATGCCTTTTTAAGTTTCTTTAGTCCCTGGTTTCTCATTTAACCCTTTACTGTTTTTATTAATGTGCCTTAACCTCCACTTAGTGCTTATACCACAAACAATAAGCCGACTCCATTTCCATCTTTTATAAGTTCAGACCCCCAAAACCTTGGGTGGACTACTGACTATTTCGAGGGTAAGAAATGGTAAGTGGTATGGAAGGGGAGGGGCGACAGTTCTCAGTGGAGCGGCCAGGCTGCAAGTCTCTGGAGGTGAAGGTCCAAATGTTGGAGTTTCGGGGGCAAGCATTCCTGGCAGAGAGCATGGCACACGCTGAGACCGAGATAGGGTGTATGCCTGGTGCAGGTGGAGGGAGCTGTGAGGAGCCCGTAGCGTTCAGAGACGGGGAGCAGGGAGCGGTGGGGGATGAGGTCAGGGAGATGGTAGGACCTGGCGTGCGAGGGCTTGGGGTGACTCTGGGGACTTAGGGTTTTGTTCTGCACGACAGGAGCCCTGGGGCCTGGCATGGTGTGACTCAGACTTAACGCCACCCCTCTGACTGGTAGAGGCCAGGCCCAGGATAAGGTGGCAGCAGGCAGGCCACTAAGCAGTGGCAGCTCAGACCTAAGGTCCCAGGGTCACACGTGTTTGTCCTGATTGCATGTGTCGTGTGAGCACAGAAACGTAGGTAGAAAGATGGTGGCTTCGTTCAGGGAGGTAGATTGGGGAATGTCTTTTGCTGCTTCCATCGGGTTTTGTTTCTCAAAGTCTGAATCAAGCGTGGCAGAAGAAAATACAGCAGAACGTGGGATGGGAGTATCCATGCGTATAATCGGTCAGGTTATTTGCTGTATTTTGATATATTTGATAGATTTCATAATGAACAAAGAAAAATTCCGGTATAATTTTTCCATAGTAGTTTATATTCCCTTTCTCAGCCTTGTTAGGTGTAGGTGGAGTGTCCTGAGCTCTGGGTCAAGGTGACATCTTCTTGCATCTCAGATAGCACCATGCTTGTGTGTGTACACATGTGCACACACGGTGTTGGGCTCTGGCAGTGGCCTGGGTGTGCTTAGGCTGTGCACAAATGCCCGTGCACGTACACACACACAGACACACACACAGCCTGACTTGGCCCAGGTGGGTGGGTGTCTGAGGAGAAGTTCGCCATTGTCGACCTTGAAGTAAAGTGAGGACCTGTCTGGCGGGAATAAAGGGGCTCTATTGCCTCCAGCCACTACCCCCGGCCCTCCTGAGCCCCTGGGGCTGAAAAATCCGTACTTTGGAGGATGTTTAGTGACAGGTGCTGGGGCCTGGACAGGACCTGGTTTCTTCACCCCAGCAGCTATCTCCAGGTGGGTTATAGAGCACATCCAGCTTTCACCCAAGGGAGAGTGACTGGGTGGAGAGGGGCAGGCTGAGGTCTGAGAAGCCAGGCTTGGGGGTTGTGGAGCAAATGATGGTGACTCAACCATGTGGCTTTAGGTCCCCAGCATGTGCTAGTGGCCATCAGCAGGCTACAGCATCCAGCCAGTGCCACCAGGAGCTCACTGGTGCCAGGATGCTGGGGTGGGGCTACGGGGAAGGAAGGCAGGTGGGCCAGGGTATGGGAGAAACCTGGGCCCAGGCACCTGGGACGACCCTCCTTGGCCGTCCTCGCCATCCTCTCTCTCTACACCTCTACCTTTGCCTGCTTTGGGGGCAGTTTGGGGCCTCAGATTTTCTACCTCAAAGAGATGGAACCCAGAAGACATGGCGCCCTCGAGGGAGGGTCCCCTGGGGGCTGCGAAAGCTGAGGGAGTGGAGTGTTACCGGGTGTCCCGGCCTGGGCAGGTCCTGTTGTGAGCTTCGTGACCTGCTCATGGTACAGCTGGGCTGTGACTTCACTTCCAGTGTTCTGCACGGCCCGGGGGCCGGGGGACTTCCTGCTCCCAAGCACCTGGGGTGGGAACAAGAGGCATTTTGTGTTCTGCGTGGGCGGCCCTGGGCTCCCCAGGCCTGGTGTGGGGATGCCTTGGGGGGCAATGGACATGAGCAGCAGCACGTGGCCCCTAGTCACGAGTACCTTAGGCCCCTATGCACCTTCTTCCCCATGGCTGGCCCTGGGTGGTGGAGAGACCCCTGGGCAGGACACCCCTCCCTGGCTTTTCCTTCTGCACCACTCAATCTGGGGGCTCCGGCCCCTTGCCCACTGCCCCCACCACCCAGTGCGAGCTGCGTAGAGCAGCAGGAAGGGGAACCAGCTCCACCTCCAGTAGACCCAGAGACGGGGAGGCCAGGGTGCAGGGGACTGTTTGGGCCTCGAAAGGGACAGACCCCAGAACTGGACCCCAATGTGCAGGTCTGCGTGTGGATGTACCTGTGTGTCTTTGGGGAGCTCAGATGAGGGATGCCCAGAGTTGTCTGTAGAGAACCAGAGCCTCCAAGCCCCAGCCTGGATGGACATCCCACAGGCAGTGCACGTACCTCCCCCGCCTCTCTTTGCCGTTGCTGGGACTGGGCCGTGTGCCTGGAGTTCAAACCTTTCTGATCACGGGGTGAGAGGGACTTTGCAGAGGCAGAGCCGTGGCATGGCACCTGGATTTCCAACACACTGCGGCATCTGCATCCTCGCTGTCACCCCTCACGCCCCCTCCTAGGGTCCCTCTCGGGGTTGAATGAAAAGGCATAGGTAGAAGGTGGGAGAAGCCCATGTTCTGGGAGCATCGTGATGGCCCAGACACCCATGTTCCTCCCTGGGCAGATCCACGCCCGGGCCCTGGAGCTGGAAAGCAGTCAAGGGCACTGCCCGCCCTGGGAGCTGATGCCTGACATGCATCCTCACTGAGGCCAGAGTGCCAGGCGGGGTAGGGGAACAAATGCCAACATGTGAGCCAAGTGACCGGAAGGGGGGTGCCTCCCTAAGCAGATGAATGAAGGGCGCTGGGGTGGCGAGTTGAGGGCCAACAGAGACAGTGTCCCGGGTGGTGTAGGGTCAGAGGCTTCTGGAATCCAGAGCCTCACAGGGAGAGCAGGGCAGCCCCAGGCTCAGCCCAGAACCAGAGTGCAAATAGGGCTGGAGTCCCGAGTATGAGGCATGGACAGGAGCCAGGCTTCACCCAGCACCTGGCTCTCCAGGGGCCCACACGGCAGGCGAGGGGTGCCTGGGGAGACTGCCATGTGAAGGGGGCACAGACAGAGACAGGGCCCCTGCGTTGGCTCCCAGGCCAGACTCTGGTGGTAGCAGGATCCAGGGAGGCTATGCTGAGCTCAGTGGGCTTGCTGGGGTCATAGCTGCCTCTCTCCTCTAAACAGATTAACTAAAAAATATTGTTGATTGACTCATGCATTTCTTTGGTTTTCTTATTTTCTAATTTCTTCTTCTTTTAAATTTAGGTTTGTTGAGGTTTAAATTACGTACAGGAAAACTCTCCTCTCTGTAGGTGTCCAGTTTGATGAGTTCTGGCAAACATTTATGGTCCTGTAACCACCCCCAAAATCAAGATCCAAGGCGTTCCCATCACCCCGAAAGCTCCCTGGTATTCCTTGGCAGCTAGCCCCCTCCCCCCGCCGCACCTGGGAACCGTGGACGTGTTTCCTGTCCCCATGGTTTTGCCTTTTCCAGAACGTCATGTGAATGGAATCTTGCAGCGTGTAGCCTCTGTGCCTGGCTTCTGTCACTTAGCATAATTCATTTGAGGTCCATCCGTGTCACGGTCTCTGCATTCAGCAGTTTGTCTCCTTTTATTTGGAAAGGATAAAATGTACCATAGTTTGTTTATCCATTCATAGGCTGATGGACATTTGAGCTGTCTCCAGTTTTCAGCTGTTATGATTAAAGCTGCCATGAATATTGCGTGCAGGTTTTTGAGTAATCATATGTCTTCATTTCTCTGGGGTAAATCCCTGGGAGTGGGATTGTGGGATCATGTGTTAGATGCATGTTTTCCTTTCGAAGAAACTGCCAAACCGTTTTGCAAAATGGTAGGCCCGTGTTTCACTGTTACCATTGATGTATGAGCCCCTACGGATTCTCACCAGCACTTAGTATTGTCTGCTTTTTAAGCGTCGCCCATCCTCAAGGTTGGAGCCATATTCCATCGTAGTCTTCATTTGCATTTCCCTAGTGACGAACGGTGTTGGGCGTATTTGCCATTCATTTATCTTCTTTGATGGAGTATCTGTTCAATTTGTTGCTGACTTGAACAATTAGGTTGTCTTCTTAGAATAATAACGTAAGTTGTAAGAGTTGTGTCTATTTTCTGGATAGCCGTCCTTCACCAGATCTGTTTTACAAATATTTTCTCCCAATCGTGGCTTTGTCTTTGCATTTTCTTAACAGGATCTTTCAAAAGAGCAGCAGTTTTTAATTTTGATGAAGTTCAATTCATCAGGGTTTTTTTTTTTTTTTTCTTTAGGGTTCATGTTCTTTGTGTTCTGTCTAAGAAATATTTGCCTAATCCAAGGTTACAAAGTTTTTTCTCCTGTTTTCTATAGAAATTTTATAGTTTCACATTTCTTGTTTAGATCTGTGATTCATTTCGAGTTTAATTTTATATATGGTGACAGGTATGGATGGAGGTTAAATCTTTTTGCATGTGGTTATCCAGTTGTCCCAGAGACTTTTTTCTCGTTGAATTACTTTGGCACCTTTGATGAAAATCAGTTGGCCGTGTGTGTGGGTTCGATTTCTGGACTTTGTCATCTGTTCTGCCAGGAAAGCACTGTCTTGATTACTGTGACTTTTACGCTAAGCCTTGAAATCAGGTCCTGTTAATCCTCCAATTTTGTTCATTTTCAAGAGTGTGCTGCTCTGCCAGCTCCTTCACATTCCCATGAATATCTTAGAATCAGTTCATCAATTTCTACCAAAAAAAAAAAAATTTGGCTAGAATTTTTATTGGCATTGCATTGGATATGTAGATAAATTTGGGTCTCATACACATCTTAATAATACCGAGTTTTCTGATCCACGAACATGGTCTCGCTCCCCAGTGCCTTAGATATTTTTCAACACCATGCATCAGTATTGTGTAATTTTTAGTGGTGCGAAACTTGCTAGATTTGTTCCTAAGTATTTTATGTTTTTGAAGCTACTGAAATGATATTGTTTTCTCAGTTTCACTTTTGGATTATTTGTTGCTGGGATATAGAAATACAATTGATTTGTTCGTATATTGACCTTGCATCCTGTGACTTTGCTCATGTTACTTATTAGTTTGAGAAGGTTTCTTGTTCATTTGTTTTTAGGTGTTTTTTGTTTGTTTGTTTTTTGTTTTTTTTGTTTTTTGTTTTTTTGTAGATTCTTTAGGATTTTCTATGGAGATGATTGTGTTGTCCCAAATTAAGTCAGTCTTATTTTTGCCTTTTCAATCCATATGCTGTTTATTTCTTGTTTTTGCTTGAATGCACCTGACAGTGTCTGCCAGTGGGGAGAGGGCCGCTATCCTTGTCTTACTCCTAGGGTGAAGTGAGGCAGTCTTTCACCATTAGGTGTGGTGGGAGCTGTGGGGTTTTAGTAGAAACCACTTACCAGGCCAAGAAGTTCCTCCTCTGCCTGGTTTGCTGGGAAGGGAGAGTGCGTTAAGAATGGCTGTTGGATTTTTGTCAAGTGCTCCTTCTGTCTCTGTTGAGATAATCATATCATTTGCAATGATCTCAATCACAAATTCTTCCTTAATTTGCTTGTGTGGGGAATCGCATTGATTGATTTTCAAATAGCAAAGCAACCTTGCATTCCTTACATAAAGCCCACTTGGTCATGATGAATTTTTATTTTGTTTTATTTTATTTATTTATTTTGTATGTATTTGTACTTTTTTAAAATTTTTATTTTTTTGAGATAGAGTCTTGGTCTTGTTGCCCAAGCTGGAGTACAATGGCGCGATCTTGGCTCACTGCAACCTCTGCCTCCCGGGCTCAAGTGATTCTCCTGCCTCAGCCTCCTGAGTAGCTGGGACTACAGGTGCCCGCCACCACACCTGGCTAATTTTTGTATTTTTAAGTAGAGATAGAGCTTCATCTCGTTGGTGAGGGTGATCTTGAACTCCTGACCTCAGGTGATCTGCCTGCCTCGACCTTCCAAAGTGCTGGGATTACAAGCGTGAGCCACCGTGCCCAGCTGTCATGATGCATTTTAAAACACCTTGTTGGATGTGACTGACTTCGGTTGTGTGTAGAACTTCCACACCCATGCTCACGAGGGCGTCGCCTGCTGTGTGTTGGCTATTGTGTCTGGTTTTGGCATCAGATGCTGCTGGCATCAGAGAATCAGTTGGGAAATATTTCCTGCTCTTCAATTTTTAGGAAGAGTTTGTGTAGAATTGCAATTATTTCTCCCTTAAACATTTGATAGCAAGAACATGTGGAGGTATCTGGGCCTGGAGTTTTCTTTGTGGGGAAGTTTGTCATTGGAAAGTCAGTAGATACAGGGCTATGCAGGTTGTCTATTTCTTCTTGATGAGGTTTTGATAGTTCATGTCTTTGAAGGTATTTGTCCCCAAGAAACAGAAGCCCCAGCCCAAATTTGGAAACAAGACCCTGTTGTGCTGAGATGTCATTCCTGAGCAGCTTAGGGGCTGTGGGGGTTGCAGACCTCTGAATGCAGCCATCTGCTGGGGGATCCTCCTCAGTGCCCTGAGGGGGCCTGGGCTGGGTGGTCTCTGCCGCTGGCCATCCCACTGGGCACTGCCTCCCCAGGGATTCTGCAACGGGACACAGTGAGGGGCACAGGGGACAAAGATCAGACTTTTGCTGTTTCCTTCCAGCTTTGCTCCCCAGGAAGGCAGCCCCTTCTCAGAGGAATGAAATTTAAGAAGACGGGCCCTACAAATTCACGACAAGTCTGCTTTTGACTCACCCGTTTACTGTGTAAACTTCAGCCCTAAAACAACATACATCCTTCTGAAGTTGTTCACATATTAACTCTTAAAACAGCAAAATCCGTGCACAATTTCCTCTCAATCCCTTAAAACATTCCTGAAAGGGGGGAAAAAAAACTGTTTAAATTCACCGCCTGTTATTAAAATCTCTAGATTTGCAGAATCAGAGTGAGGTACGCAGCAGTCAGAAAACAGACTAGACAGGCCCGCGTGCACACACGCACCGACACACGTGCACACACGCACCAACACACGTGCACACACACACGTACACAGGGCAGCCTTTAATAACTGCAGGCCTTCCTGTCCCAACACTGTGCCAGCCCCTGAAAGGCTGGTGTGGGTCGCAGCTCCTCAACCTCTGCTAAAGTAAACAGGGTTCAACCCTGCGGCCTTCTCAGCACTCTCCCCAAGTCAAAAGAAGGGTGCTCAGAACCTGGTTTGCCGAACTTCTAGTGCTGGTGAAATTCTTAAATAAGACATTTTTAGAAGCTTCGGCTCCTGGCAGATAAAAATAATGTCCCTCCCTCCACTCCCTTTTCCCCCCATCCCAGTTCCGGCTAAGACAGTGATCATAGGGGTATACCGTCTTTGGGGTTAACAGCCATCAGCAGTGGGGTTCCCAGGCTGAAAGTAAATCCTCGTTTAACTGGCCTGGAGACGGAAATAGCCCTGCCTGGGGAAAATGGGGGATTTGCTTTAAATACGTGTAAAGCTGCCTGCCGGGCGGCTAATGGTGTCTGCAGCCAGGCGTGGGCGTCTCCGGGCCATGGACTCCCCCACCACAAATTGCAGGGCCGCCGGCTTGGGCCACTCCTGTGTGTGCGGGGCCCTGGGTATGATTCCTGGGAGGCAGCTCCCAAACTGTGGGGCTCAGCAGAGGGTTCAGGGCCTGATTTGCAGGCAGCCCCACCTGCCTTTTTGACTGTCCAGAGCCCTGGATGCCTCCACACGCCCACGTTTTCCTGCCCCTGGGCCTTTTCTTCTGCTGGTCGTTGGCCTGGAGTGCCTCCACTGACACTTTGAGTTCTGCCTTCAGAGCCCAGGTTTTCCGGTGGAAGGGGGCAGGGGTAGGCTGATAGACGTCTTGGAGAGACAGGGCACTGTTCATTGTAGGCCCCCAGGGACACTGCCTGGGGAGGGGGAAGCTTCAGGCCCTGAGGCCTATGGCCTGGACCTCTCCAGAGACCCTAAAACAGAACTCTGGCCTGGCCTTGCTGATGACCTGGAGCCCCTGGGTGCCAGCAGTAGCCCCCTACCTGTCCAGGAGTGTCTGAGATCCAGGTATCAGCTAGGTGGGTTCTTTCTAAGGCTGTGATGGAGAGTGTTCCAGGCCTCCCCGAAGCTACTGTGGAAGGGTTCCTGGTCGATGCAGCACACCAGGCTCTGCCTCCACCTCCACACAGTGCTCCCCGGCCTACAAGTCCATGTCCAGGTTTCCCATTTGATAAGAACACCAGTTGTATGGGAATGGGGGCCCACCCTAACCACCTCATCTTAATAGGACTTCAACATATGAATGTGGGGACACAATTTAGCCGGTAGGAATACCTACCCGTCAGAGGATTCTTTAATCCAAGGGTCTGCAAACCATAACCTACAAACTTGGCTGCTGATTTGTATAAATAAGGTTTGATTAGCACACAGCCACGTGTGCTTGTGAATATCTCATCTCTGGCTGTTTTTATGCTATAACAGCACAAAATTGTCTGCTGGAATTGTTACAACAGAAATCGCGTGGCCTGCAAAGCCTAAAATATTTACTATCTGGCTTTTGAGAAAAAGCTTGTCAAGCCCTGTTCTAAACTATGAAAACAATGTTGGAGGTTGCTTTCTTTACCCACAGAGCAGTTGATGGGGTGAAGGGAGAGGGGTGAAATGCAGTCACACGCAAATTCTTATCTTCCTGAGGAGAAAGCCTTAGGGAACACACTATAGTGGAAACTGTCTTTGGAAAGTAGCAGATTTGATTGTGAGTTGAAGGAACCAGTGAAATGAGAGTTCAGTGAAATTCTCAAATTCATGAGATCAGAAAATGGATAATATGTGGGTCAACTAAATAACCGAAAGCAAAAGGGAGAAGCAACAGAGTCAAATAGCAAATATAAAGATAGAAAAAGTCAAATCAAATGCATCTAACTCCACACCAAATGTAAATGGCCTGAATTCCTCTTTGAAAGACAGAGAAGGCTCCACCATAGCTGCTGGGCTTTTATCTTTTAACAGATACATTGCTCAGTAGCATTAAGTAAGGCAAAGCAATAACTGAAGCCCAAATAAGACAAGTGTGAATGAGATCAGGCACTATTAGAAGACCTGACTGTAATCTTTAAGGCATCAGACAACATAAAATACATAAAGCAAAAACTATTGAAAATCTGCAAGGACAAGAAGGTTAAATATGATAATGGGAGGAGATTTTAATGTACCTCTTTCGGAATAGGACAGTTCTAGTGAGCACAAAATAAGTGAGGATGTGGACAGTTAAATGTTGTAATCATGAGCAATTTCAGATTCTAACTAATTTGAAATAACTCCTATTCTTGCTATCTATAGCTATGTAACAAACCATTCACAAATCTAGCACCTTCAAAATAGGCATCACACCTGAGCTCGCTAGCGTGCAGTCTGGCAGGGCTCAGTGGGACGGCTCATCTCCCCTCTGCATAGTATCAGCTGGGGCTGGAGGTTCCGTGGCAGCATTGCACCTATGTGGTTGGTAAGATTTCTGTTCACGAGGGCCTCTCCAAGTCTGCATGGATTCCTCACACCTCAGAAATGAACAGTCCAAGAGACAGGCAGTGCCAGGGACTGCAGAGCCACCTGGCTGTATTCTCTTGATGCAGGTGTCACAGAGCCCAGGTTCAACTGGGGAGGACTGGCAAAGAACTTCAGGACTGTGCTTTAAAACCAATGCTATGTCTTCGAACCCTAGTAATGGAGTTGTTTTGTTCCCTTATGTCTGCAGAACACTTACAAAACCAATCATTCATGTGGCTATAAACAAATCTAACCTACCTCAAAAAACTGATATTTAACTGGCCATGTTCTCTGATCAAAACCCAGTATCATGAGAAATAAATGACTTAAAGATTGGGGAAGAAAAATCCCTTCCCTATTTGAGAATTAAGCAACACTCTCCTAAATAGCCAGAAAGAAGAGATTGATGTGGGAAGTGCGGGCCCTGTACGGTGTTATGAGACATAGGCCCCTCTGCCTGCCCCAGCCCCCACATCACTCCAGCTACCCCCCAGCAACAACTATAAATGCTTTTATTTTGTAAATTCCATGCCAGTGCCTGCGTCACTTGCTGGTGGCTTTACTGTGTTTGCAAATGTTGTCCCCCACATAGATTGAAATTCATCTATTGCCTGAAAGTAATGAAATATGTGCATTGCACATTGTGTAAGCATACACATTTATTCAGTGCCTCCTGGGTTCTCACCCCTTGCCAGGTGATGGGTTGATTCAGTGTGCTGGGGGTCTCCAGGCGGGGGGTTCCACATAGTTTTTGCTTCATCAGAATCTGCTGATAAGCCCAGTTCGGGGCAGAGATTAGACGGGCCAGCCTATGGGCACTCTGCCTAACGCCATCTGCCTCTCCCACCCCAGGCAGGTGTCGGGTGGCTGCTGCGCCCTGTGTCCGCCTCCTGACCTTGAGAACACCCAGGTGGGGGAGGAAGTGGGCCGCGCTTGGGAACCCCCACCCCGCCGGCTCATGCAGCGAGCTGGGTCCCAGGGCTGGAGGCACCTCATTAAACCGCCTGAAACGTGTGTAACTCTAGTCGGCCCCCGTAAGGCACCAGCAGTACATGTGAAATTAAAATTACCGAGAGGCCCCACTCTCCTCCCCACCGTGGGTGGGCAGCCTTCATGCAGAGGCCAAGGCCCGGAAGCCGGCAGTCCTGGGAAAGATTTGGCCCCAATGATAATGGGCCCAAGAATGTGCTGGGCCCAGGGTGTGGTCTAAGTTCCTTTCTTAGCTAACCCCTCCACCCTGAGAAGCCTCCCCCACTATACCCACACATGGGGCCAGCTGCCTTGAGCACCTCCTGCTCAGACCCAGGTGAGGTACCTGAGTGACAAATGTCGAGAGTTTGCAGTTACTTCCAGAGCTACGGACAAGGGGCAAGGGGGGCTGGAGGCACTGGCCCAGCAAGAGGGGTCACTTGAGCCTTGGCCTGCAGGGAGGTTTTGCTCAAGGAGTGTCCCTTGAGCAAAATATTGCAGTTTTGTTGCTCTCTGAAAGCCCACCAGGCAGTCTTCCCAGAGGTGCCTCCTGGGAAGCCCGTGGAGAGAATGCGTTCTACACCCAAGGCCTTATGGGATCAGTCCCAGGGCCTGGAGAGTCGTAGGGAAATGTGTGAACATGGCTCCCCTTAGGCCAGGGGTAGACAGAGGACCAGGGAGGATCAGGAAAGCCCTGGATCTTGTTGACACCCCGGGGTGTGCCCCTGTGGCTACTTAGATGTAGAGCATGGGGCAGGGGGAGGGCCAGTTCCTATGGTTTTAGCCTCCCGAGAGTCTCCCCAGACAGCCCACAGGGGACACTGGGCCTCATGCCGCCTGTCGGGATGGTGTCCAGGATGGGGGGACCAGACGACAGCTGTCGCCCACTTGCAGGGCCTGGCTGCCCGGTGGATGGGAACGGCCGTCCCCATGACAACCCAGCAAGTCCCTTGCCTCTCTTGCTCACCAGGAAGAAGAGACATCCGGGCAGCTGGCAGGTGGGGCTAGTTCTTGAGGGAAAGAGGCCCCATGCCTCGCAGAGTTACCCCGAAATCATTAACGGGGAAACAAGCACACAAAGCAGCTGGCCGATTGCGACTCTGAAGGTCAGAGATGGCCGCCGGCTGTGGGAAGGCCTGTGGCTAGGGCTCTGCTGCCCGCTTCCTGGGCAGGGGCTCCTTCCTCCGTCTCTGTCTCTGGGGTCCCATGGGAAGTCAGGGTGGGGCCTGGTGTGTGGCTTCCGCTGACTTTCCGGGTGTGTCTTCCTGCAGGGCCAGGACCCCCAAAGTGTTCCAGTGACTTCAGGGAGGGGGAGCCAGACCAGGAGGAGCTCCAGAGGTGCCCTGTGGGGAGACGGCAGCATCCGAAACATGGGAGAGGGGGGTACAACCAGCCTGGGGATGGATAGCAGCATCTCAGCCACGGGGGGCAGTGACATCCGGTCAGGAGGGGGTTAGCAGCATCTCAGACATGGTGGGGTGATGTCCAGCCCAGGGGAATGGGGGAAGGTGATGTCCATCCTGGGGAATGGGGTGTGACGTCCATCCTGGGGGACAAGGGGTGACGTCCATCCTGGGAGGACGGGAAGTGACGTCCATCCTGGGGAGGAGTGATATCCATCCTGGGGAACCGGGTGGGGTAATGTCCGTCCTGGGGGGACAGTGGGGGGTGATGTCCATCCTGGGGGGTGGGGGGTTGATGTCCATCCTGGGGGGGCAAGGGGGTGATGTCCACCTGGGGGAGATGGCAACATCCCAAACATGGGGGGTGATGTCCAGAGTGGGGGTCTGCAGGTCTTTACAGGCCCCTCAGCTTCCCTTTCCACACCCCAAGTACAGCACCCACAAGGCAGGTGCCTGTGAGGGAGACGCACCTGTCCCCTGCCTGAAGTTTCTCAGCAGGCTTTTGGGCACAGGGGGGTAGTGAGCCGGTCTCAGCACTGAGCTTGCAGGTAGAGAAGGCGGCCCCTGACTTTAGGGTGCTGTGGGCGGGATGAGGACAGACTGGAGGAAAGGAGGGATCCCAGCAGAGGCAGAGGCAGCAGTGGGTGGGGCAGGGCTTCACCACAGGAAGGTGAGGCTGAGCAGTGCCCTCCAGGACAGATAGGCACTCCCAGGCTGGAGCTGTGAACAGATAGGAACTTCCACAGCCGGGAAGGCCAGGTGACATGACATGGAGGACTCCAGGCAGTTGGGCCAGCACGGGACGGGGCGTCAGGTCAGCGGGGCTCTTCTGTGCTGTGTGCAGCATGAGAGTCAGTACCCCACCTGTACTCAGCACCCTGCCCCCCGTCCCCCGATGACGAGGTTGCTTCCCTCTTGAGCACACGGAACCCCGCCTTCCTGCTACACTGGTCCCATGGCATTTCCACAGGCCCAAGCCACTGTTGTAGTTCCACCCTCCCCACAGCCCTAGGAGGTGGGCACTGCTGGTGCCCCCATTTTACAGATGTAGATGCAGAGCACAGAGTGGCTGAGCTGCTCATCCAGGCCCCCTGCCTGGGATGCCACCAGCGTCCTCACACCAGCCTGCTCCTGCCCTGCGCCCATTCTGCCCTGCTTAGCGATCTTTCTCTTGCTAATATGTGGGACAGGGGGCTCCCAGGAGGCCTGGCCGAGGTAGTGGGTCCCCCCACCATACTCCCAGTGCCACCCCTGGCTGCCTGGAGCTAGCTGTGTGGGGGCCCAGAAGCCCTCCCCTCCGAGGAAGTGGGCCTGTTCCAGGCTACCTTGGGCGGGCAAGGCCTTGAGCGGCCAGGGCCTTGGGCGGCCACGGCCTCAGGAGGGACATGGAGGGCCCCACTCAAGGTCACGGGCTGCACATTCCATGGGGCCTGGGGAAGCAGCCGAGCAGAAGGTTGCAGCCCTGGACTAAGGCTGGCTCCGCGTGGCACCCCAGCGGTGCCCACACTAAGGGGACACTTGGCAGGGGAGGGGCTGTGGCAGGGCAGGGTCAGCTCCCCAGCAGTAAGACCAGGACAGGGCAACCGGACCCCGACTGTGTCACCCTCAACCCAGTGGCTGGTGCATCTCACCTGGGCCTGGCTGGCTGTACTGTGGCGCCTGCCCCAGACCAGGCTACCTTGGGCAGGGTGGGGACTGGTGCTCTCTCAGGGGGTGGGGGTGAGGGGGGTGGTGAGTGTGGACTGAGGGCCCCAGCTGTGCCCAGCACGTCACCGGGGGCCCACAAGCTCTCAGCACAGGCTGGCGGCTGGGAGCAGCTGGCCACAGGCAGGCCCTGGGACAAAGGGCGCTTTGAGCCGCCTGAGTGCCTGCATCGCCCTCCGGCCAGCTGACCCTCCCGGGAGCCGAGACTGGCTCTCTCTGTGGCTTATCAGGGCCGGGCCGGCGTGGAGTTGGAACAGCTGGCCCCAGAGCCCGCCAGCCGGGCTCTATGCTGTGGGGACCACTGCCCCCACAGGGAAATGCCTGGCTCAGCGCAGGCCCAGCCCTCTGGCGTCCCAGCTCTGGGAGGGGGTGAGACCCTAATCCCGGGTCCCCACAGCACCCTCAGCCTAACCCTGTGTCCACCCCTCTTCGGAGTCTCCAGGCCCCATCTTGGCCTGATGGGATCTCATTGTCTCCTAAAAAAGTGTGGGCACAGATCTCAGGCTTTTCGGGGGGTGGGTGGATTCCTGACTCCAGCGGAAGGTCCCCAGGCCTAAGTCTATGGGGCGCCTGGGAGGCCGGCTGTGTTTCTGCTTCCTTGACCCTGGCCCCTTCCACAAAGCTCAGCTCTGATCCTTGGTATTTAATCTTCATCTTCCAGCCCTCTTTAAAATTAAATTTCCTTTAAAGATACTGTAGAGCAGTAACTTCAGAGACACCAAAATAGACAAAAGAGATAATAGAAGAGTAATATCAGAGACGCTAAAGTCCTCACGATAAGGGTCTGCGACGCTTCCTTTATTGTTTTGCAAAAAAATCCATATATTTCATCCAGAAAGACAGGATGTGAGTGCAGCTGGTCAGAACCAGTTATTTCAGGCTGCCCTGCGATCGTTCCCATGTGATTGATTGACACAGGGACCTTCTCTCAGATCCTAAATTATGTGGTTCCGGCAGCATGGAACTTCAAAACACATTGAACCCCAGAAAATCTTCACTATGATGCAGATTCGCTGGCTGATAAAAGCAAAACAATAGATAAGATGGCCAGATCGACCTTCAGCCTTCTCGGAGAACGCTGGTTCCACAGCCGGTTGCAACACGTTTAAGCCAAAGTGCGACCTTTCCCCCCTGTGTTCACTCAGAGACTAAAAATCCCAGATAAGCACCTGCTTTGCTAAACCCTCGCTGGCCCTCCGGCTTTGGGCAGATCTCCTGTTTACGCTACCGTAACCCCACAACACCGGATACCAGCATGGGGCCGGCCTGCGGGGCCGTGTGTCTCCTCCTGTGTGACCTTGAGCTACCTTGAGCTTCCATTTTCCTTCCACACCACGCACTGATTTCCTCTGGGTTGAGGTTGAGGGTCCCAGGGTCTGTCTGCCTAATGACAAGATTTCAACCCAATAGTGAAGCCATCAGCGGCAGTGACTGTGCTTTAGGGTGTCCTGTTGGCATCCAGGACCCCCTGTGAAGGATGGCCCTGAGCTCCATTCAGCATAAGTCTTGTCAACGATGAAACAAGATTAGGGGAATTTTACAGCTTGCCTGTGTTTTTCCACCCAGGGCCCTTTGCACTGCCTGCTATTTGTTTTCTGTCTTCATCCTGAGAGGGCTCAAGGTCTGCGTGCCATTTTGCAATTGACAAATGACTTGCGCTTAGCTATTTTGTTTAATGCTGAACTAACAATAGTTAGTGAAGATTAAGAACTAAAGGCTCAAGGACAGCTACAGATGACCACAGCTGGAGTGTGGCAGATACTTGGGGCCGCTGGGTGGCCCTGAAGGTCCATAGAATCCTTTGGGAGACGTGACCCGTGGGAGCCCAGGTGAGCAACCGCCATGGGCCCGGGCCCCTCAAGGCACTCATTTCCGTGTCAGAGAACACACATAACGTAAAATTCACCATTTCAGCCATTTCATAGCGTGCAATTTGGTGGCATTTAGTACATTCAGAAGGCAGTGCAACCAATACCTGTCTCTGGTTCCAGAGGTTTTTCATCACCTCAAAAGGAAAACCATCCCCATTGCCTTTCTCCTAGTTCCTGACAAACACATTCTTTTTAAAATTATGGTGAAATATAAGGCCAGGCGCAGTGACTCATGCCTGTAATCCCAGCACTTCGGAAGGCTGAGGCGGGTGGATCACCTAAGGTCAGGAGTTTGAGACCAGCTTGGCCAACATGGTGAAACCCCATCTCTACTAATAATACAAAAAAAGTTAGCCTGGCGTGGTGGTGCGTGCCTCTAATCCCGGCTGCTCAGGAGGCTGAGGCAGGAGAATCACTTGAACCCAGGAGGCAGAGGTTGCAGTGAGCTGAGATAGTGCCACTGCACTCCTGCCTGGGCAACAGAGTAAGACTCTATTTCAAAATAAAATAAAATGAAAATGTGTTTTACCATCTTAACCCTTTTTTAGATCACAGTTCATTGCGACCGTCGCCACCATCCAGCTCCAGAGCTTTTTCCATCTTGTAAAACTGGTGAAAGTCTGTCCTCATTAAACACTCACTCCCTACTCCCCCTTCCCCAGCCCCTGGCACCCACCATCTACTTTCTACCTCTGTGAATCTGACAACTGTAGGGACCTCACGTGAGTGGAAGTAGATAGTATTTGTCCTTGTGTAACTGGCTCGTTTCATTGAGAGTAATGTCTTCAGGGTTCCTCCATGTTGCAGCCTGTGTGAGAACTCTCTTCCTTTTTGAGGCCGAATCCTATCCTGTGGTATGGAGGGACCACATCTTCTGTCTCCGTCGGTGCGCTGAGGGTCACCGGGCTGGTTCCACTTTTTGGTTGTTGTGAATGGTGCTGCTTTGGACATGGGTGTGTGTGGATCTCTGTTAAAGAGACTGGGGACAGACTCCAAGATGGAATTTCTGGGCCATACAGTCATTCTATTTTTTTTCGGGCATATTATTTAAATAGACTATTTGTTAGAGCAGTTTTAGGTTCACTGCAAAATCGAGAGACTGGTCGTTTCATATTTTAAAGCAGCTGCAGCATTCTACCTCCCACAGCAGCACACAAGGTCCCAACTTCTCCAGATCCTTGGGAGCACTTGTTACTCTGTTTGGGGTGGTAGCCGCCCTAGTGGATGAGAGGCGGCATCTCGTTGTGGTCTTGATTTCCCTGATGATTAGTGACACTGTGCACCTCTCCGTGTGCCTGTTGGCCATCTGTGTATCTTCTTCACAGAAATGACTGTCCAAGCCCTTTGCCTATTTTTAAAAAATTGAGTTGTTAGGAACTTTGGTCTTTTAAATAATTTTAAATCACACAAATAATACCCCTGAGAGCCAACTTATAACACGCCCCAGGATGGACATGGACTTGTGGTAGAATGGAGCTAGGGGTGCAGCATGGGATGGCTGGCTTGTGGGCAGGGGAAAGACCCATGGCCTATCTTGTTTTGGGGGGCAGGGACCCAGAAACCCATTGCTTTCAGGCCTTGCTAGAAGAACACACAGTCGAACGAGTGGGTCCCATGTGGAGGGCAGTGGCATCAGCCAAGGCTCCGGGGCGTTTCCTCCCATTTCACATGTCTTTTCTGTTGTTTCTGTGAGGGTGTCTCAGGGAGGGGCAGAACCCACAGTGTTTGGCTTCCTGACCCTGAACATCTTTGTCCCCAGCCCCTCACTGGGTCTGGAGGAAGGAGGGTAGGGTGGTCCTGGTGGCTCTTGTGCCTGCACCCGCCTTGGGGCCATCTGACACCCACACCCTCCCTCTAGGCCAGACCCAGCTCTCCAGCTGCCCACTAGATGACCACCAAGGCAGGGCGGCTGGTGGTGCTGACGGCTCTGTGAGGCCCAGGCCTGTCTTCCCCACCTCGCCCCACAGGGCTGAGACACCTCCCTGTCCCCTGGCAGGGCTGGAGGCTCTGGAGTCTCTCTTAGTTACCCTCTACCTCCTGGGGCTGCTTTTGCAGCCTGGTGTCCTTGTCTCATGTCTGGGTCCCCTTAGCCAAGGGTCCTCCAGCCTTTGTCCTGTACCCACTCGTCCGGCAGTAACACCGCTTCCAGAACCACCACCATGCCCAGGTCGTGTCTGTGCATGAAAGTGGTCAGCCCTCCATGGCAGGCCTGGCCTCACCTGCCAGTGTCCTCTCCCACACCTGAGGATACCTGTACCTTGTCCCGGAGGCGGGGGGGGGGCTCTCTTTGCCATGGACACCAGCCTTCCCTCCCCTAAGCTGCGGGTGACCTGACCTAGCCGAGCCTGGCTTTCCGCCTCTGTAAAATGTGAACAGAGGCCACCACCCCCATTATGTGGGTCTGTGTTTGTTCTGTGCACGTCTCGGTGCCCAGCTCTGAGGCCCTTTTGTCCATGAAGCCATCCGCAGCCAGGAGGCGGCCTTGCTTTAGTCTGAAGGAGAGTGACCAGGGTGGGAGGGGCCTCTTTGTCCCTTTGGTCTGTTTGTGGTCTCAGTGGAGACCAAGGACGGCTCTTTTTCTCGTATCTGTGGGGCAGAGCTCAGGGCCGCACTCCATCAGCGTCCCGGGCCATTGAATCCTTGACCCCGGGGGGCTTGCAGGCGCCACATAGATCTTGTGAGAGACGCTTTATGGAGCTGGACGATCCCGGGTGCCCCTCAGAGAAGGGCCTGGGGCTGGCCCTGTTATCAGTGGGGGAGTCAGGAAGTACCCGTGGTTCCGCATGTGTAGTGGGTGGGCCTCTCAGAGGGGCTGGGGGTGGGGGTGCTGAGCTGGCCTGAGAAGGGTGGGTGGGATAACCTCGGCGGTGGAATGGGGGAGGGAGAGAGTGCTCCAGACACAGGGCCCTGAGGAGGCAGGGGCACCCCAGGGAATGGGGGGCACCTGGGGCCCATGGGAGGCTCTGGGGCAGACTGGGCTATGAGTCCCCGGGAAGAAGGCCTCAGGGACAGCCCTAGACTCTGACCCTCAGTGTGGACAGCAGGAGCTATGGCAGTTGCTTAAACAAGGCGGGCAAGGGAGAAGTGCCAAATGCATGCAGGTTCTGGGGAGGAGCTTGAGGCCCCTTTAGTTCACCTTTGGAGCTTAGAGCCAAGTCTGCAAATACAGATGAACCCAAGGTTAGGAGGGTGGCTAGGGCATCACCCACCTGGGGTCTGGACTGCTGGAGCCAGAGGGAGGCCTGCCATTCTGTGAACCTGCTTTAGACTGGGGCTGTGGTCCGGTGAATCAGGGATGGGCCATGGCATGGTGTGGGGGACTAGCCCTCCTCCCTGTCCCCAGCTGAGTGTGAGCTCCCTGGGGTCTCGCTGTGGCCTTGGCCCTGGGTGTTGTCCCGCACAACCCAGGAGAGCGTTTGAGGCTCATGGTGGTGGAGATAGTTTTATCTCTGAGCAAACATTCCATCTTGCATTTTCCAGCTTAGAGATGGTGAAGGGACTTTTCCTTGGCTCTTTCCTGGCCTGCCAATAGCACCAGCCTAATTAACCCAACAAGCGGGGCCTCCCCAGCCACGGAGCCTTGCACTGCCCTCCCACATCCAGCTGGATTTGGGGATCGGCGTTGTTTTTAATTATTTCTCCCACCTTGTCCAACAGGCAGGAGTCCTGCCATCTCAGAAGGCCAGCCCCTAAACAGGTTCCCTGAGTGTTAGGTCAAGACAACTTTAGAAAGTCACGCAGTTATCCATAGCAATCCCTAATAGTTATTTATTTCAAGGTATAACATAAGACACACCTAGCACTTCAGACCTGCCTAGGACATGGTAGGAGAAGGTATTTAAGTAATTTTTAAAGTGCATCAAAACAAGGTCAGGCACGGTGGCTCACGCTTATAATCCCAGCACTTTGGAAGGCCGAGGCGGGCGGATCACCTGAGGTCAGGAGTTCGAGACCAGCCTGGCCAACATGACAAAACCCCATCTCTACTAAAAAAAAAATACAAAAAATTAGCCAGGCGTGGTGGCAGGCGCCTATAGTCCCAGCTACTCAGGAGGCTGAGGCAGGAGAATTGCTTGAACCTGGGAGGCCGAGGTTGCAGTGAGCCGAGATCACGCCACTGCACTCCAGCCGAGATCACGCCACTGCACTCCAGCCTGGGTGACAGAGCGAGACTGTCTCAAAAATAAATAAATCATAAATAAATAAAGTGCATCAAAACAGGAAAAACCCTGCTAAGGACCAGTCTGCGGGGTGTTGTCTGGGTCAGCAGAGCTAGGGTGGGAGCCACTATGCCTCCCCACCGAGGCCACCAGCAGTCGGATGAGCTGGTCTCTGTGCCATCATGGGCACCCTGTCTCAGCTCCAGGGACTTGGAGCTCCGTGTTTCTGTGGCCTTTTTCACGATGACCAAACAAAGGCAGGCGTTATGGTGTCCAGGCCTGGTCTCCCTAAAGGGCAGGTTTTCAGAAGCAAAGATTGATGAGACAGAGCTCCTGCTACCAGAGAGTTCTAGGCCGGCTCGTTGGAAGAGTCATGTATTTGTTCCTTCATTCGTTCGTTCAGCATGTCCGTGTTGAGCACTGACTGGAGCAGATCCTGTTCTGGGGCCTGGGAAATGGGGGTGGGTAAGACCAGGGAGCTTAGCCATACCTCAGCCTAGAGCCCCGGTCCCCAGGAGCTGAAGACAGAGGTGGGACCCGAACCCCACCATGAGGCCACAGAGCCTGCAGGTGTTCACACCTTTTGTTGTGTGTGTGTGTGTGTGTTTTTGTTGTTTTTATTTGCTTTCTTTTTTGTTCTTTTTTTTTTTTTTTTTTTTGAGATGTAGTCTTGCTCTGTCATCCAGGCTGGAGTGCAATGGAGCAATCTTGGCTCACTGCAACCTCCACCTCCCGGGTTCAAGCGATTCTCCTGCCTCAGCCTCCTGAGTAGCTGGGATTAGAGGCATGTGCCACCATGCCCAGCTAATTTTTGTATTTTTAGTAGAGATGGGGTTTCACCATGTTAGTCAGACTGGTCTTGAACTCCTGACCTCGTGATCCGCCCACATCAGCCTCCCAAAGTGCTGGGATTACAGGCGTGAGCCCCTGCGCCCGGCCCATACCCTTTCTTTACCTTGTACCCCTGCCATCTCCCGTATGCACCCGACTGCACACACCCCGACCCCTGAAGGACCTGACGTCACGAGCCTAAAACATTTTTCCAAAAGGAAAGCAACTAAGCTCCCAGCCTGTCTCCCCTTATCCATTGGGCTTGCCACAAACACATGCTGGATGGTGTCAGTATCATTCCATCCTAATTAATAACATTTGGGAGCCAGCGATGGCAGTGTCCAGCTGACCGCTCATAGTAGACTCCCTGGTGGGGGTGTGGCATGGGAGCAAGGCCAGCCACTGTCACCCAGTGGGAGCAGAAGTCCCCTTCAGGGCCTGACTTCTGAGGGAGGACAGGCAGGAGTCTGCCGGAAGTGGGCCTGAGACGCTGTATGCCTGTGGCTTTGTGGCTTTGTGTGGCTAGCGCCTCTCACATGAGGGGGCTGTTTTCATCTTCCAGCCCCACATACCTTCCCCAAGGGCCTCCCATACACCCCAGCTGCCTGGGCGCTGGGCTCGAGCCTGCAGGTGGCCGCCATGCTTTGAGTGTCATAACAGGCTGCAATTTACATGAAAGCTGCATTTTGGCAATAAGTCTCCACGAAAGTCCACTGAGCCTGGCACTGATGCATCCACACTTTACAGCCGAGGAAACTGAGGCCCTGGTTCCCACTTCTGTGCCTAGGGGGTGGGATCCAGCTCCGAACGTCTCCTTCCCACTCCTCCAGGAACCTCAGCCCTCTGGTGTCGGTGGAGTTGAGGAGGTGTTGGGGTGTAGAGGGGCCAGGTGACTTCCTATAAGAGCAAAGTGGTCCAGAGGCTGCCCCTACCCCAGGTATACCAGACTCAAAGGCCAGCTGTGAGGTTTTCCAGGGCTGGATCTGGTGGGAAAATGCTTCTCATGGAGGGCACCCAGGGTTCCTGGTGTGGGACCCTCTCTGGCCCAGGCTGGGGTTTGTGGTGTGGGGCCTCCTCTGACCCTGGCTGGAGTTCCTGGTGTGGGGCCTCCTCGGGCCTGGGTGGTCCTGACCTGAGAGCTGCAGCCTCACCTGGGCTCCACTGCCTGTGGACGTGAGCTTGAAGCTGCTTGGCTCTCCAGGGCCTGTGTGCACAGGCATCGCCATCCCCAGCAGGCCAGGACCTGGGCCTGCTGTTCTCAGGGTGTCCTTCGGTGGAGGCTCCAGCATGGCTGGGTTCAAACAGGTTGCAGGGTCTGAAGCCACTCAAGGCCGAGCCTGCCTGCAGTGAGCGCCCCACTCTGTCGCTGCAGGAGATCGTGCTGGTGGTGTTCTTTGGGACAGAGTACGTGGTCCGCCTCTGGTCCGCTGGCTGCCGCAGCAAGTACGTGGGCCTCTGGGGGCGGCTGCGCTTTGCCCGGAAGCCCATTTCCATCATCGGTGAGTCATGCCTGCCCTGTGGAGGTCACGCCCAGGTTTCCAGACCAGGAATGACCCCCACCTCATGATCCCCACCAGATGGAGTTCCCTAAGGACGGGGGAACCCCAAGGCCAGCAGCGGGTGACTGCCCAGGACCCAGCATAGGAGCATTGGCAGCCCTCAGCCACCTCTGCACCAAGACGCTAACATGGTGTTGGGAGTAGGGGGTTGGTCCCTTACAGATTCCCATGAGCCCTTGCAGCCCAGCATAGCTTCACGGTGGGCCAGTTGCCCTCGGCAGCCTGAGAACCATGGTCCAGGCCTAAGGCCCTGCCCTTTCTGGTCCCTTGCAGGGCTCAGCACAAGGCCTAGGAAGGGCTGGGGGCTCCACATGACCAGGATAGAGATTGGATCTCTCAGTTTAGACGCTGCCTGTCTCCCTATCCGAGATGTCCCCATGTCCCTGGTCATCAGGGCCTGACCCGCCTGACTGGCAAGCCCCTTCCCCAAATGAGAGCAGGGCGTGTGCTCTTCCCCGGGATCCTGGCTGTGACGACCACAACAAGCTCCCCCCTCTCCTGTACTCCACAGACCTCATCGTAGTTGTGGCCTCCATGGTGGTCCTCTGCGTGGGCTCCAAGGGGCAGGTGTTTGCCACATCAGCCATCAGGTGCGTCTGTGCCATGAGCTCTCCCTGCCATGCCAACCTGCCCTGAGCACCCCTCCTGAGCCGTGGGTGGTCTCGTGCCCCATCCGCCTTGCTCTGATGCAAGGTGCCCTGGTGCCCGCTGCCCCTGGGGACACTGAGCCATGTGCTGGGGTGAGTGGAGCAGGGTAGGTGCGGGCAAGTGTGGAGGGCACGGCTTAGACTCAAGATGCCTCAGGCAGCCCTAGGCTCTGGCCCAACACCAGCACCTCTGAGCTTCCAGGGTTTGGGTTGTAACCTGACCATCTGGGCACATAACCTGCCCATCTGCAAACTGGGGTGACCCCAGGGGCTCCCTGAGAAGGCAGTCTGGGGACTGAGGGAATCTGGAGGTACCTGGTCGACCCCCAGCCCCAGCCCTGTGTGAGCAGATTCAGAGCAGACTCTGGGGGGGCTGCACCTGGGAGGGAAATTCCGAGGCCCCTGTCGGGATGGATGTATATCCGGCCTCCCCACCCAGAGTGGGCGCCCGGCAGGGGCAGGGACACCCATGCCATCGGCCACCCCCAGGCCCGGAGTGAACACCTGAGCCCAGCCTGGCTCCCTCAGCCCCACACCATCTCCTTCCCAGGGGCATCCGCTTTCTGCAGATCCTGAGGATGCTACATGTCGACCGCCAGGGAGGCACCTGGAGGCTCCTGGGCTCCGTGGTCTTCATCCACCGCCAGGTGGGTGGCCCAAGTTGGGGGTGCGGGGCCCGGGTTGGGGGCAGGATGGAGGGAGCAGAGCAGCCCACGCTAGGACGGCTTGAGATGCGCTGAGGCCCTTGGTGTCGGTGGGTGCCCGGGCGCAAGGGTACCTGAACGGGGCCCAGGATCTCAGAGCAAGCCCAAGCCTGAGCCCAGCTTGGATGCTCACCCCAGCTGGGTGCCGGTGACCCTGGCCTACCAGGCTGATGATGTGCTCACCTTCCTCTGAGCTGGGGGCAAAAGAAGACAGAAAGTCAGAAATGAAAAACCCAGGCAAATCAGGAACCCGGTCAAGGCGGGGACACCCGCACCCCTTCCCGAGGGCTGCGCCTGGATGGGCTCAGGCTGCACCATCCCCTGGCTCTGTGGGGTGAGGGGACCCTTCCTCTCCCTGGGGATCTCCTGGGTCCTGGTCCATTCTTGGTTCTGTCATGTGGCGGGAAAGAGAGCCGGAGCCTGCGGCGGTCCAGACGGTGGGCCTGGGGCAACCCCAGGGCTGATCCTCATTCTAAGGGTAACCCCCACCTGCCACTGGATGAGGAGTGGGTTATATTGAAGCCAGCCCCACGCATGTGAACTTCACTAGAGCGGCATAGGATGCCCAGTGATCGCTGGGACTCACTGCCTTAGGTGTCTTTGAAGGAGGCTCCCAGCCTGCAGTTCCTGGAGCCCGACACTGTCTGTTTTCTGGCCTAGGAGCTGATAACCACCCTGTACATTGGCTTCCTGGGCCTCATCTTCTCCTCGTACTTTGTGTACCTGGCTGAGAAGGACGCGGTGAACGAGTCAGGCCGCGTGGAGTTCGGCAGCTACGCAGATGCGCTGTGGTGGGGGGTGGTAAGTCGGAAACTTCCAGGCATGGGGACAGGGGCAGCTGGGGCTGAAGAGGTGACAGGACACCAGGGCACTGGTGTCTCGAGACTTCAGGCCTTGTTGGCGGGGGCTTCTCACCTGCGTGCTCACAGGCCTCTGTCCACAAACCTGCGCTTGGAGCCGCTGTCATGGGTCCCCACACTCAGTGTCGAGTCCTTCGGCACCACTGTCTTGAAGTTCTGAACGTCTCGTCTTTGAACTTGAGATTTGAGAGGGAAGTTGGAGTGGTCACTGGAGTGTGTGTTGGGGGCTTAGCGGTCTCGGCTCCCCCATGGCTCTGCCTCCCACCACCATCCTAGGCTGCCCATTCTCTGCCTCCACCCCGGCCCTCACCCTGGCAGGGCCCCAGGAGAGCGGCGTCAGATGCATACCTCCCGTGTCTCTGAGGGTCCACACAGGCCCTGTGAGTGCCCCTGTCCCCAAGGAGCCAGAGAGCAAACAGGAAGGACCATGATGGCTCAAGAGACCCCAGCAGAGATCAGAGAGCCCCCGTGTTTCCAGTGGATGCTGGGCCTGCAAGTTCTGGAGCCGGCCCTGGGCAGTGGTGACGTAGGTGTAGCTGAGCTAGCGGGGAGCAGGGACCCGGCCTGTAGGCCCAGAGGCTGCCCCTGGCTGTGAAAGTGGGTTCCAACCACCTAGAGCAGCCCAGGAGCCTTGGGGAAGCGGGTGTGCAGCAGCCGGATCCCGCACCGGAACACCAAGCCACCCAAAGCTCCGTGAGCCTGCACAGGAAGGGTGGGGCAGGGTGTCTCAGGCCGAGTCTGTGGCGGCTTCCTTGAGGGAGTCAGGCTTGCACGTGGGAGAGGGAGATGTTCCGATGAGGATGCAGCTGCAGGAATCAGGGCGCGCCCTCCTAGCTGCAGGCTCCCTGAGTCCCATGTCACTGGCCTGTGGGCCCAGCAGCAGTTTCTCACGGCTCAGAGGACGTTGGTTGAGGCATTTTTAGGGGCAGGCCCAACTTGCCAGTGTCCCTCTGGGAGCTGGTGGTTGCTTTCAAATCCTCCAGTGAAAGCTGGCGTTTATATACACATGGAGCTTGAGGGTTGCTTCTAGGGGGAACACGTGGGTACCCTGAGGGGAGCAGCTGGCTGGAGGCCAGAGTGCGGGGAGGGAGTGACTCCATCCCATCTCCCCCCACAGCTGCAGGGCCGGGTGGGCCGTCCAGAGGCCACCAAGGCCCAGGGTGGCACCATCACACCTTGGGGAGTGACCTTGGGTGGGGGCCGGGAAGCCCAAATGCCGAGGTGACGGGGTGCCCCCTGCTCTGCCGCCACAAGCCTGCCCCCGCGTCTGCCCTTGTCTACTGACCTCCGGACTCACTCAGCCCGATAACAGGTCAGATGGGATCGTGGTAGCAACAGGGGCTGGGGCTGTGGAGGAGGCCATCGAAGCCCACACAGGGTGGGAGCCAAGGCCTGCGGGCCACACAGGGGCTGGAGGTGGGGCGGGCAGGGCATCCGTGGGCAACACATGCTGGTGGTGCCAGGACCCAGTCTGTCTGCCCCGAGTTCTCCTTCCAGAAAGGACCAGCCTTGCTGGCTCTTGGGCCCCCCAACCACCATCAGAGCCTACCTGGGTGGGACGAGAAGCCTCTCAGTGGCTCCCCAGGCAGGCGCATGTCCCTGTGATTGCTGTGCCTTGTCCCTCCCCCACCGCTTCCGCCGTGAGGCCAGACACTCAGCAGTGGCTCCTGACATAGGCAGAGTCAGCAGGTTTTCTGGAAGCTTCCAAAGTGCTACACTGCTCAGGGATGGCAGGGGCATGCTGACACAACTCCTGGGTTGGGGCAGGCCCCAGTTTCGGCCTCTTCCCGCCTTCCTGGGGGCCTGTGTCCCCAAAGGCCCCAGTGTGGCAGGCCTGGGCAGGTTTGGGCAGAAGGGCCCAGCCCCCTGGCGGGAGCCTGCCGGCAGTGAGTGTGGCTGGGTAGGGCCTGCTCGGGGGATAGACTGCCCAAAGCCAGGAGAGTTCCCAGGAGGCTGGTGGCAAGGTGGGCAGTGAGGAGTGGCGGTGTGGCGGAAGCCAGTGGATACTGGCCCCGGAACGCCTGATAAGCAGTGCCCAGCCTTCGGTGCTGTCCTGCCTGCCTTCCCGGCCGCCCACTGGAGCTATGGACGGCAGACGCTACTCCCCAGCCCCCCAGCCCGCGGCAGAGCGGCGCTCCCACTCCCACACCTGTGCAAACATCCGCTCGCTGGCCGGGAACACGGCCCCTTTGTGCCCGGCTTGGCATCAGTGCCCCGGCCCGCACTGTCAGCTGCAGCCTGAGCCTCGGCCATCGCGCGCCCTGGCCTGGCCATTGTTCCCGCCGGGCCCTGCGCCCCTGGTCGCCCTGGGCCCCCCGCCGCCCGGGGCTCTGGGGCAAACAGCTCCCATTCAGCTGCCCTGCAGCTGTCTGGGGGGAGCGGCCCCTGAGGCCTGAGTTATGGGCTGTGTTCCTGGCGTTTCTCGGACAAACAGAACTTGAGAAACGCAAGAAGGGGCAGCCCAGATGGGGGCTTTTAAGCCAGTTTTGCCAATTTGTAACTGCGCCCTGAGCAGTTGTTTTCTTTCAGCTCCTTTGTCCTGCTTCCTTCACTCCACTGGGGAGGGAAGCACGCCCCCGCCGGCCAGGCAGCCAGGCCTGCTCCATGTCCGTCCGTCCGTCCGGGCTGCCACTGGCCCTTACTGGGTGGGAGGTGGCTTCCTGGAGGCCAGGCCATTCTGATCATCATGCTGCATCTGCCCCAGGCCTTGTCTGGACTCTGTGGACTCCTCACCCCTCAGACACACCCTGAGAGGGTGCTGGAGCTGCCACAACAAAGTCCTCAAACTGCTGGGCCCAGAGCAACAGAAACGCACGAGCTCTAGAGGCCAGAGCCCGAAGCGAGGTGTGCGCAGGGCTGGCCCCTTCGAAGGCTCAGGGAGAACTTTCCTCCCCTCTCCCAGTGGCTGGAGACTCTAGGCGTGCCCGGTGTGTGGCCACCTCATTCCTCCGTGTCAGGCCCTGTCTCTCAGGAGGACACTGTTGGCTTTAGAGTCCACCCAGGTGATCCAGGAGGAGCTCATCTCGATTGAATCTTCAAAGAGCCTATTTCCAAATATCACATTCTGTGGGGCCAAGTGAATATGAATTAGGGGGGATGCAGTCCAGCCTAGGACAGTGGGTGGCTCAGGTGGGCTTCCTGGGAAGGTCTCTCTCCCCTTGCCAGCTGTCCAGTGAAGGTGCCAGCTCAGTGGCTGAGTGTCCCCTCCTGTCCCCTTCCCCAGGGTGGGGATACCCAACTTGGATGTGAGAACTCCCGGATCCCCTAAGTGTGGCGCCTGCCCTGGCTACAGAGGTGTTTGGGGAGAATTTAAGACTTTTCTTTGCCCTTGGAACAAAATGCGTTTGTTTGTGTTAAAGTTTGAGTGGAGGGAGAAGCACTTGCAAACACGGGCTTCTCTGTTCAGCGCCTGGGGGTCTCTAAAAACAGGAGGCTGCTGGGCTGTTTACCCCTCTGCATCTAAATTTAGAATTGAGAGTAAAAAAACTGGAACCCCATTCCTACATTTCAGCCGCCTTTTGAAGTAGAATCTCACTGCCTGCCGTTCACTCTCTCCTCACCTGGAGGCTCCAAAAACTCCCACCTCCCTGGCAATGCTGCACCCTGGCGGGGCAAGGCCAGAAGGGGCTGGGGGCTGGTGCAGGGGTGTGCGTGAGGGCAGGGCCTCCCAGGCAGTCACAGGCAAGCCCTGTTGGCACTGCCCAGCGGGAGGGGTGGTGTCAGGAATTGCGGGGGAAGCCAAGGCACTGTGGGCTGAGGCACAGCAGGACCCGGCCCCCAACTGAGCACCTGGGTCAGGGTTCTTCCTCCTCCTGGAGTTCCATGCAAAGGGGAACGAGTTCAGCTGCCCTACTGAGTGGGCCTGGGGACAGAGGCAGAGTACACACCTGCTACGTGCCTCAGTTTCTCCATCTGCACATGGGAGACAGCAATCCATCTCCCAGGGCCGATGTGGGGCCCGCGGCGCAGGCTGCTGAGGACTGTAGTCCCAGAGGCTGCAACCGATCCCTTTGCTGCGGTGACTTTCCCTGGACCGAAAAAGCCTCCTGGTGAGGCTGGGTCTCCATTTGTGGACTCACTGTTGAGGCGTGTGGCTTGCAGTCCTGCTCTGTGCCAGGCACTGGCAGGGGTTCGGGCAGCCCTGTCTTGCTCTCTCTGTCACGGTCAGGAGCAAGAAGCATGGTGTGAGCTGGTGCTGGCCTGTGGTGGTTCACAGGTGGCCATGGGACACACCACTGGGGTGTCCCTGCAAGACTGTCTCCGCGCGGGAGCAGGGAAGCCTCCCTGAGGTGACGTCTGAGCTGAGACCTCAAGACACAGTCACCTGGGCCACCTTTGGGCAGGGTGCTGAGCCTGACTGTACCTCGGGGAAGACGCGGCCTGGGGCCTGGGTGCCATGGGGGTGTTGACGGTTTCACCACCAGCCCGTGTGTGGGGCTCCGGGCTTCATGAGTGAAGAGAGGACCCCGTGTGATGGGGAGGCCTGGCCCTCGTGAATTTGTGTTCGTTTATTTACTTTCTCCTGCTGAAAGGAAGCGGGTTTATTTTGGGGTGTGTGTTTGCTTTTGCTTTTACCCTGAGAGTTTGCGAGCCTGCTGGCTTGTTCCCCCACCCCCACGTGGCGGCGTCAGCCCCTTTATAGCTCTTCCTGAAAGCCAGGCCAGAGTCTCCAGGGCGGCCCCACGGGGGCTGGGCGAATCTTCGGAATGTGCTGGGCGTCCCCTCGGAATGTGAGTGCCTGGCCTGTTAGAGCCCCAGGACTGCTGGCCCCACCCTTCTCTGCCCTAGAGACAGTCCTGCCTCCCACCCAGGGGCCTCCCTCTGTCCATGGCTCCCCCTTCCCCAGGCCACCCCCCTAGGCGCCTCTTCTCCAACTTTGTTGGCCCTGCTCTCCATAGTATCACCCCGGTCAGGGGGCCCTGTCCTGCCCTGTCCTGAGGAGTGCATGTCTCTGAGCCCTGCGTGGGGGGAGCCCACCAGCTAGCAGAGGCTCTAGACAGGCTCTAGACTGGGTCTCTAAGTCTGCAAGGGGCACCAAAGCACTTTACAAATTCCAGGAGTGAGTGACAGGCTGGCCACATGCCAAACCCTAACCCAGCAGGCAGCCCGTGGGAAGTGTGTTGTGACCATGCACCTTCCCAAGAGGGGGAAATTGAGGCACAGAACAGGCTGGGGCTTTGCCTGAGGCCAGATGGACAGGGTGAGAACTGCCCCCACACTCAGAACCGTGGTGCCAGCCCAGCCTTGCCAGCAGGGCAACCACAGGACTGCCAGGCAAGGCGAGGGTGCCAGGTGGGGCCCGAGGCCCTCACTCACAGGGCACATTGTCCTACATCCCTTGGAACCACTGAGACAGGCATCGTGCCACGAGAGGGGCACCTGCCTGGACCTCTGTGTGCTCAGTTTACTGGGGGCACTGAGACTGAGGGCGCAGCTCTGGGAGATCCTGCATGGGCTTCCTGCTAGGCCCTGGAGAGGGGACCAGGCCTGGGAGGGCATCCTTGGCCCACAGCCTCCATGAAGAGCCAGGGGCCTCGTCATGGCTGGGGCCCCAGCACAGCGACCTGGGAATGGCTGTGGCCGCATGGGATGTCCCGGAGCCCCTGCCACCCTCCCTGGAGCTGTGGGGCTAAGCTTGGGTGCTGTGCTCTCCTGACTCCATCCTCGAGTGCCTCTTCATGGGCAGGCTGGGCCCTCGAGCCTGGGCAAGGTCTAGGCCTGCAAGGCTGAAGCAGCCTTAGCCCAACTCTACCTTCGGGGGCCACAGCGGGGAGCGTGGGTCCTGCAGGCCTTGGTCCAGCTGTCTGCCTGGACACTTTCTAATGGGAAGCCCTCAACACAGTGATTGCCCAGCCTCAGTTTCCTCCTCCGTAGATGATCTTGACCTGAGGGTGCCAGCTGGGGTGTGACACCTCTGGGCTACCTCCTGCTCCCGCTCTTGACCACCCCTCGCTCTGGACAGACGACCACCACCTCTCCAGCCAGGGCCACCCCTTCCTTCTGGGCAAATGACTACCGTGTCTCCAGCCGGGGCCAGTGAGCTCTGGGAGCCAAGGCTTGGCGTGTGGCTGGAGCTCAGGTTTCTGGGCTGGCCTCAGTCATCCCCTTGAGGCCAGCCTTGAGGAGGCTGCTTCCGAAAGGAGGGAATAGAATCCCAGTGCTCCTCAGGGCGGAAAATGGGGAACTAGAAGGCTCCCCTGCCTCCCGCCCCTTCACACAGGAGTGAAGGCACAGGTCAGCAGGAGGGTGGGGGAACGTGCTGACCAGTGGGGTGTGGGTTCCCCGCTCGCCCCCACAGTTCCTGCCATGGGTGTGACTTTGTGTGCCTCGTGCGACTGGCGCCCTGGCGAGGAGCTGTCACCCAGGAGACAGACATGTGGATCTGCATTCCAGGTGGCGGGCCATCAGGGACTAATCCCCAGCATGGTGACCATAAAACAGCCCATTCCTGAGCTGCTTGTGTCTGAATGTAGGAAAAACAAACAGGTCTGCAGGGAGGGGCCTTTTCCTTGTTAACTTGAGGAGGAGGGTCTAGGCCGGGTCTGGGCAGACGGGCAGGCGGACAGGGCGAAGGTGGGGTCCTGGAACTACATCCGGCTGTTTGTGTGCTCTCCACGGTGGGCAGACACCCAGGGGCACTTCTGGGGCTGGCCTTTCTCTCCCGCTGGGGGCACCCCTGGCTTCTACGGACTACCCAGCCAGCCAGCCAGCAGGCGCCCACGTGCACCCAGCTCAGCCCCAGGAGGTGACGCCCCCACCCTCAGCAGGTCTCGTCTGTTTGGGGGCAGGTTTGGGAGGCGGTCTCGGGTGTCCTTACCTGAGCAGGTGGCCATCTCACCTGCTCGCCTGACCCCAGCTCCACTCTGGCTTCCAGGCCAGCCCTACTCCATTCCACCTTCATCATGGAGTTTCTGTATTCGATTTTTAAGTAAATCAAAATATGGTATTTTCATTTAAAAAGTAATGATTCTAAATATTTTTAAATAGTTTAATGTTATTATTAAAATGACGTTTAATACACCAGCCCCTGCCATTTGTTCTGATGCCTGAGTTTGCTGGCGCCCCTTATGCTTGGTGCCCAAGGCACGAGCACCTTGCTGGCGTCCCCCAGCCGCCTGCTGCCTGGCCCCCCTACAGCCCAATTCCTGCCTCTTAGCCTATCTTGGGTTTGTCCCCGGCCTCCTCGGGAGGCAGCCGTGCCCAGGCCTCTTGGTCTCAGGGCCCCTTGGCGCCCCTGACAGAGAAGCCTCGTTCGTGGGCATTGTGCCATCAATATTTAATACAGTGGAGACATGTAAAAACAATTCCATATTAATTTATTAAAATAATAGACCCATTACATTTTCATAAATAATGTTATGAAAAATTTCTATATTTTCCAAAACAAATATTATTGAAAGAAAAATAAGCATTTTTGCAAATCTCCAGAAAGCCTGGCTCCCCAGAGGACAGGGATCCCCACGCCTGCCCCAGGCCTGTCTGTCAAGAGCAATGTCCCGCAATGTCCCACTGCTCACGCTTGGGTGGGAGCAGGAGTACCGGTTAGTGCCCCCCAGCCATAGCAAGTGCTGCCTGCCGTCCCTGAGCCCGGCCCCAGCAGATCATCAGTGCACATTTGCCTGGGGAAGCAGACTCAGCCCTGTCCTGGACGCAGCCCTCCAACCCTGCTTCTTGTACCTGGCCCCCACCTGGGGCACTGCTCTGCCATACCCCACCACCCCCGCTTTCTTCGGCCTAATCTTGTCCTTCGGGGCCCAGTGCTAGGAGGATGTCCAGGTGGGGTGGGACTTGGGCCTGCGCTGGGCTGCTTCTCAAGTCTCGGGCTGCACATGCCAGCCAGGCGGACGGTGCTGAGAGGGGTCCTTCTGCAGAGCAGAGGCAGAGCCAGGAGTGGAGGGGTGAGCACTGCCTCAGGGCATCAGCAGGGGCTGTGCAGGCCCAGGCACAGGTTTGAGGGATGAATAGGAGGAATCAGCATGTTCATACTGAAGGAGTGAGTGTCCCCCCAAGAAATCTGGATTAGACAGACTGTGGAGCCCTCTTGTTACTTGTCCAGGCTGCAGGGGCCCTCTGAGTTTAAGGCCAGGATAGGCCAGGGTCCCTGCTCTGCCCAGGCCCTTCTAGGCCCGTTAATGGGCCACCCGTGTGTGTTTTCTTGGACTTGCTGTAGACTTGGTGAATAGTGGATGTGCTGGGCCCCCAGGCTCTGAGCCTCTTTGGGCTGAGAGCTCACCAGGTGGGAGTTGCTCCCCAGGGCAGGACTGGCACAGGGTCTCCGATGCCCCGCCCAATTTGCAGCCCTGTGTCTGCCTCTGCAACTCCCCACCCCAGTGCACGTGGGCCCTCTGGGGAAGTTAGCAGCAGCCCAGCCTGTGCATGTGGGTGCAGGCCCTCTGGGGAGGACACCCTGCAGACGAGGGCCTCGGGCTCCCCCAGGGTCCCCCTCTCTGCCAGCCACTGTCAGCCTCACCCGTGGCCTGGCTGCACCCTGTGGGGACGTGGCTGCACTCTGTGCCTGTGCTGTGTGTTCAAGGTGTCTGCACCTCAGTGTGCCCTGAGAGTGTCAGGCTCGGACATGGGGACCAGCTCCCTTTTTACATGACTTTGTCCCATGTGTGACGCACGTGTGTGTACTGGCTGGGTCATTGTATGTTTCAGTGTGTATGTGTGTGCACACACATGTGCATGTGTGGAGCGTCCCATCTCTGCATGAGGCATGTTTGTGGGTGTGCGCCCACGCACACAGAGCCAGGTGGCCCACAGAAAGGGCCTGGCAGTAAACAGCTTCCTGTGCACATTGTGTGTATGGAGGGGGCATGGGTGCATATGGGTGTCTCTTAAGAACAGCGGCACTGCAGGGAGAGCTCCGTGTGCAGTTGCAGGAGATAACCTGCGAGCAGCCTCTGCAGCAGCCTCCTGACCATAAGCGAACGTGCGGTTAGAGCATTAGCGGGCAGGGGCCTGGATGACGGTCAGGGCTCAGCAGAGGCCAGTCCTGCCCTGCGGCCTGATGGTGGTGGCTGGCATTTGTCAGTGTTCGTTAATGTGCTCATCAGCACAGCCTGGTTTCCTGTAATGTGGCCCCTTCTGCTGCCTGAGCCTCCAAGCCTCCTGCTCTGGCAGTTCTGGGCAGTCACATGAGCCATGGGCACCTGCTTCTCCACGTGTGCGCCTGTGCGCGCCTGCCCGGCGGTGGTCACGGGGATTCTCCCCACCCTCCCTCCTCCTCAGTGGCCGGTGGAAACCACAGGGTGGCCCAGGGACCCTGGTCTCGTGGGGGCTCAGGTGGGCCGGGAATTGTTCTTGCCTTCCATCAGAGTGTGTTAAACAGGCCTCAGGCCTTCCTGCCATCAGCGCTGGGCCCATAGGGCTGAGAATCCAATGGGGGTCTCCATGTGGTTCCCAGCTAGGGCATTCCTGGGCCTGCAAGCAGTCCAGAAGCCCCAAGTGGGTAAATGCTGGGCTAATAGCTGAGTATGGTGCCCAGAGCAGACCTCCTGCAGCCACAGCCATGGTCTGGGCCACCGTGCCAGCTGTCCAGGTGAGCCCGGGCATGAGCCTGTGTGTCTACAGGGTGAGCTGTGCCTCAGGGCCACTCTGGGTCTCCTTGTTGGGCTCAGCGCCAGCTCCTGAAGAACCCAGCAGGCAGCCCACACAGGCCGGGCCCAGCCAGGGTGGGCTCCTAAGTCCTGCAGGATGACATTTCCAGGCTCAGGCTGGAAGCCCCAGGAAGCAAACCTCAGATGCCAGCAGGAGGCATGGGTGGGGGGAGCCTCCTATTGTCCCACCACACGTCCTGTTCGGATGGCTCTCCCACCAAGAAGGCTTGAGCTGCATCTTGTACTCTCAGAAAAGAGGAAAATAAAACATCTGGTGCCCTGGAGTGGCGTCAGGAAGCAGCGCGTCATCCCAGCCCCTGCTCTTTGTCGACGACCGGCCTCAGTGGGAGCTCCCGGTCTCCTGGGGGCGGCACACAGCAATGTCGGTGGTCCAGGGGCCCAGCCTCCTGGGGACAGGCAGGCAGATGAGGCAGCAGGTACGGGGTGAGCTCTCAGGCCCACGTTCCCAGCCAGCAGGCCCGGCCCTTTGTGGGTGCTGGGCTCCTTGCATGTGCTGGTGGGACATGCCTTGTGTGTGACGCCGAGAGCCTGGGAGACACGTGCCATCCCGCGGCTCTGTTCCTGGTGCTTTCGCTGAGTCACACGGGGTCGTCCTGGTGGTCAGGGTCTCTCATCGGCCTCTCCGCTCATCAGAGTGGTGGGTTTGGGTTAGGCAGGTGGCGCTTCCAAGGCTCCAGTCCCATCCGTGGCTGACCACTGTCCCTCTTCCTGCAGGTCACAGTCACCACCATTGGCTATGGGGACAAGGTGCCCCAGACGTGGGTCGGGAAGACCATTGCCTCCTGCTTCTCTGTCTTTGCCATCTCCTTCTTTGCGCTCCCAGCGGTAGGTGCTCCATGGTGTGTTTTCCCCAGCTCCTCGGACAGCTGGGGCCCTGGGGTGGCTGCACGCCCCTCCCTCTGAGCAGACCCGCTTATGTTCAGAACCAAGAAGGTGCTTCCCTTCTAGAAGGTGCTATACTCCAGAGCTCCACCTGCCCTCCCTGGGGCCCTGGATGCAGACTTCCTGTTTGCAGTCCCCACTGGGGTCCTTGCAGGCAGTGTGGGAGGCAGCCTGGAGTGGCTGTGCATGGACACAGTGTGGGACAGGCCTGCTTACTCAGCCCTGGGGGTGGGCAATGATGCTGCCACACCCCATGGAGGCAGAATCTTGTGCCTGGAGAGGGTACTTCCATGCTGTGGCTGGCCGGGGAGAGGGTTTGTTCCATGGCCTTTCCAGAAACCACAGATTGTTAGGTGATGTGTCTAGTTCGCAGTGCCCGTATATGGGTGTATGTGTGTTATGTGTGTATGTGCATATGTGTTTGTGCTGTGTGTGTATAATTTTATGTTACTTGTATACTATGGGTATGTGTATATGTATCACATGGGTGTGTATTGTACCGTATATGTGCGTGCATACTGTGTATACGTATTGTATGTGCATATGTTGTATTTAGTATGTGTGGTGTGTTGTGTGCACATGTATGCGTTATACATTTATATTAGTATGTTTGCATGTGTGTATGTATCTGTGTGTCACAGGTATATATACTGTACATCTATGTGCTGTGTATGTGTGTGTGCACATGACATGTAGACGTGTTTGTGTTAGTGTGTGTGTGTTTGTATGTTAGTGTTTGTGTTAGTGTGTGTTAGTGTTTGTTAGTGTGTGTGTTTGTTAGTGTGTTAGTGTGTGAGTGCATGTGTTTGTTAGTGTGTGTTAGTGTGCGTATCTATTGTGTGTGCATGTGCGTCACATATGCATATGGACTACGTGATCCCCTCTGTAGACCAGGAGTTCTCTAGCTTCTGGGTGGGTCCTTTGCATCCCATCAGCCACCCTTGGGCAGGGTGGCAGCAGTGGTGACTGAGAAGGGCCAACTTCTCACTTGCGACCCCCATCCCAGTGGTATGACCCCTTCCTGGGTGCATACAGATGGGCCAGCCCACCTGGCCCCCAGAATGGTCCCTGGGAATGGGTTAGAGAGGCTCTAGCCCCACCCCATGGGACTGGGCCCCTTGCTGGGGCCTGGGGTATAAGTTCTGCCCCCCATGCTGGCCCAGGACAGGCAGGCTGGGCCCGAGGTGGGACTTGGGGGACTTCCAGCACTGACCATGCCTGGCCTTCCCACAACTGTGACTGGTAACCATGTCCTGAGGCTGCACCCAGCTGGCAGTGGCCTGTGTGGACGGGACCCTCCTGTCCATTCCTTCCCAGGGGATTCTCGGCTCGGGGTTTGCCCTGAAGGTGCAGCAAAAGCAGAGGCAGAAGCACTTCAACCGGCAGATCCCGGCGGCAGCCTCACTCATTCAGGTGCGGTACCTGCAAGGCCCTAGTCACTGACATTTTGGTCACTGTTATTGTTGTGTCCAGCCCTCATGGCCACCTGTCGGAACCACCATTGGCCCCTGTGTCCGCCTGGCTGGCCTGTGGGGCATACCCTGCTTGTGGAAGCCTTGGCTTCTCTGGTGATGGGGTGAGCATGGGGCGCTGGAGCCTGTCTTCCTCCAAAGCCACTCCCATCAAGGGCCATACCCTGTGGGCTGGAGAGGAGGCACGGCCGTGGCCATGCCAGGAGTGGACGTGGTTGGCTCTGAGGCTCCCTTGCGCTCCCATTCTCCCTCCCATTGCACAACAACCTGAGGGCTGAGTCTGGGAGTGGCGGAGCCAGGTGATTGTCCCCAAGGGAGGTAGGACCCAGCTGTGCAGTTGGTGCCTTCTGGAGGGCCTGGCATCCCTCAGGGCTCGGGAGGCCCTGGTGCCTGGAGGTGAGGGCTGGCAATGGACGGCATGGGCCTCCCTCTGGGTTCACAAGGCCAGTGGGCAGGGAAAGGCAGAGCCCTGGAACATCATGGCAGGAAGGTCCTGGAGGTGGGTGGGAGGCAGGCAGTACCAAGCTCTGGGACGCTGGGCTCTGGCTCTGTCACTCCAGGCTCTCCAGGACCCACCAGAGAATGGGACTGCCCTGTTAACATAAGCAAGGACTTAGCACAGAAGCCACTTGAGAACTGCGTCCCTGTGGGTCTCTCTTGTTGGCCACCGCAGGGCCAGGGCTGCCCTGAGGAACAGCTGCTGAGGGGCCCAGAGGGTGGGCATTGCTAGGTTGAATGACAAGTGCCCGCTAGGGATAGGGCCTCTGCCCAGTGCAGTGGCTGGGAGCAGTGTCAGCTCCTCTGGGCACACTGGGCCTGATGTCCCCCAGGAAGGCCCAGGGCCTGGGCAGCCCCTGCTGGCTGGGGTCCCCCCTGCAGGCCTCCTGAGCTTGCTGACCCCGGCAAGGCCCAGGCTATCAGGGGCCAGTCGCAGTCCTGCCAGGCTCCTGGCTCAGCTATCGGGGGGCTGTGAGCTCCCACCCTCAGCCTGACTTCACAGTTTCTCCTTCCCAGGAGACCGTAAATCAGGCCCGTAAGCCCACCTTGGTCCTAGCGTGAGCATGTTGGCCACCCACGCCCAGCAGGGGACCACACTGGATTCCTGGTCCCACTCCCTGGGAACCACAGGTCCTGTGAAAGAGGGCTCCCTCGGAAGCTGCACACACTGTGGGAGGACTGGAGTGGGGGCCCCAGGTGACAGGCCTGCACAGGAGCAGGGCAGGGGTTGTGGGGTTTGCCAGGGTTGGGGGACCACGTGGAGTGCTCATCCTGTAGGTGTGATGCTCGGGCCTTGGAAGGCTGGGCTTGTGCCCTTGCCTGCCTGTCCCTGGGTGCTGGGTGGGAGTGAGGGCTGCAGGTGCCCCTTGCCAGCTGCTGTGTCTATCTGGCACTATCACCCAGGAGCCCACCAGTGTGGGGACACATTCTCCACTTGGCCCTCTCTCAGGCTCATGTGGCCAGTGATGACAAGGCCACCAGGATGTGTCCTCATACAAGGCCCTGGGAGCCCCTCCTGCCCACCTGGATGCTGCACAACTTCCCCCCGCCAAGTCCCCTACCGATAGTGTCCCCTCCTCCCACCGTTCCCATGTGGTGCTGCCATAGGGTCTCTCTGAAATGCTGGCTTCAGAGCTGCACCCATGTGCCATCAGAGGCTCCCCCAACTGCAAGGGGGCACTCACAGGCCTCTAGGAGAGACCTCACCTCCTGTCAGCCCAAGGGACCCTGCCTCTCCCTGCCCCCTGTTCAGCATCTGCAGGTCCCAGACGACCTCTCTTAGCCCTTCCTTACTGTGTGGCCGCTGGTTGCCTATTTCTGCATTGGTCTCCTATGCACGCTGTGCACCCTGGCACCCGGGGGCGATGTGCGACCTGCCCACCTTTGCGAGTCTTGCCTTTGGCTCAAGGCTGGCTCAGGGCCGGTAAAGACCTTTGTGGTGTCGCAGCTGTGGGTAACAGTTGGCCCAGGCAGCGGTGAGCTGCCTGGTACAGCAAGGGACCAAGCCAGGTTGCCTGGGCAGAGGGTCTCGGAGCTGGGACCACATCAAGCCTGTGACTCTGAGGTCCCAGACCCTGCCACCCAGAGGGGAGGGGGTCCGGCCTGGAGAACAGGGAGGGGGAGCTGTAGCTTCCATAAGGGCCCCCACTGGGTGGCTCAGCAGGTGACAGCCTCTCCCCCGACCGACCTCAGACCGCATGGAGGTGCTATGCTGCCGAGAACCCCGACTCCTCCACCTGGAAGATCTACGTCCGGAAGCCCTCCCGGAGCCACACTCTGCTGTCACCCAGCCCCAAACCCAAGAAGTCTGTGGTGGTGAGTAGCCCACCTGCCACCAGGGCAGGGCCTTCTTGCTAGCAGGTGGGGGGGCCGTGGGGGCCGCAGCACAAGGCTGGGATCTCACCATGCATTTGACCTGGTGCGGCCTATGTCAGGGTGTCAGCATCGTTCGGGACACTGGGCTATACACCCGATGCTAGGTTCCGGCTATCCCAATGTCCCCCAACTTGGGGGTATGTAGGATCGGTCATTCCGGGGTCAGGGCATGAGAGCTCCAGAGATAGAGCTCCGGGAGCAGGACGTGCTGGAAAGAAGGCTCTTCAGAGGGCCTTGGGGTTGGGCTTTCCATGTGGGGCGCAGTGGGTGGTGAGCAGTGGGCAGTGGGAGGGGAGCAGCAGGGGAGGGAGGTGATGCAGGGGTGTAGCGAAGGGGGTCTGGAGGTCACAGGGCAGTGGAGTTTGGCAGGTGCCAGGCAGAAGTCTTGTGACGTGGCTGGGGTCATAAGAGGGGTTGGGGCTGATGCTGGCATGGTTCCACTTCCTGGCCTGTGCCCACACCCTCTGTGGAGAGACCTGGCCTTCCCAGTTTCCAGCTGCCAGTGGAGCTTCCGTGCCGACTGTTCCCTGTGCTGGAATGTTCCCCCAGATTTCCACACAGCCTGCTCCCTGACTTCAGGCGCCCTCTTCATGCCCTGCTGGCCCCTAGCCTGCTCCCCCCATATGCATTCACCCCTACTGGTCACAGCTCCCATTACCACTTCCACTGGCACCATCTTGTATGTCTGTCTGCTTCCTGCTGTCCTGTTAGCAAGGCCATGAGCTCACAGGGCAGCACCAGGGCCAAGCCCCCTATGTGACCCCCAGCAGCCCTGCCCTGTCTCTGTGTGAGGACTCTGGAGCTGGCCCCAGGCCTCAGGTCCCTGTCCAGGTGTATGTGATGGGGGCTGGGCTCAGGGCAGCTGCACAGGCACTTTGGGGCCAGCGTAAGGCCTGGCAGATGATATCCAGGAACCGCTAATCTATTGTCTGTTTTTTTAGGTAAAGAAAAAAAAGTTCAAGCTGGACAAAGATAATGGGGTGAGTCCCGGAGAGAAGATGCTCACAGTCCCCCATATCACGTGCGACCCCCCAGAAGAGCGGAGGCTGGACCACTTCTCTGTTGACGGCTATGACAGTTCTGGTGAGAACCCCTCAAGCAGGTGTGGGCCGCAGGGCTGGGAAGGTCACTGCATTTTTTGGGATCCCGAGCAAGCCAATGAGTTTTTCCCTTGGGCTGGGGTCTCTGATAACGAGGTATGAACAGACAGAGAGTGGAGCTTCTAGAAACTTCTGTAAACCTTCCAGCCACCTTCCCCTCAGAGTCTTCCCAAGGAGGGGCTGGCCACACCTTCTGATGCGAGAGGAAGCCTGGGAAGGTGACGGGATGGGTCAGCTGTGTCCGGCTGTGCTGAGGGAAGGCTATGTTCCTGATTCCAGCTGCCTGGCTTCCTCCCAGCTGAGCCCATGGGCTGTGGTTGGAAAGTGTCTGGGATGACCTCTGGGCCCACTGGCAGGGAGACCAGAGGTAAGGGGTCTGGGGATGGGGCTCTGGAGGAGAAGCACCAGACCTGGGTAAAACGTGGGAGGTCTGATGGGACAGGCCGTTCTCATGCAGCCTGGAGGCCACGAGTCTGTACATGATGGTGTGTGGCTCAGACCTGCGTCCCTCCTCTCACCCCTGCAGCAGGGGCTAGGATGAAGCTGCCTTCTGCAGCACCTGACAATTGGATGGCAGACCTGTCTAGGGTTTAGATGCCCTCCATCCCGGGTGAGGGGTTTTACCCACGCTAACTCGTAAGCATGGCTCTTTGACAGACGTGGAGAGCGAGGCCCTGGAGGCTGGGCTCGTGTGCTCCAGCCACACAGCAGGGACACAGCAGTGCCTGGTTGTGGCCCCCATATGCCTCCTGCCAACTTCTGCTGTTCCCAGAAGTGCAGTTGGCTGAGCACACACACAGCAGGTAACCCGTGGTGATGCCAGAGCATCAGTGCTTGGTCTCCCCACACTGCTCCAGGGCAGACCTGGCCTCCTGGCTGCTTCAGGAGGCACACGTGATGCATCCGTCATCTTGGGACCAGTTTTGAGACAAACCTCCTATAGGACAGGACTGTGAACTGGCCAGCTCTACAGAGTGTGAGGGGCTGGAGACCTCATGCTCCCTGGCCACAGATGCCCTTGAGAGTTAGAAGAGGTGGAAGGGACCCCGCTTCTCCCTGGGAGCTCCAACTTCTCTCGCATATGACTTCAATGCCCACTTCTGGGGACTGTGATCCCAAACTGCCAAATTCTCTAGCAGCTCTCTTAAAACCAAATGTGAAGGATTCTGGCTTTTTCTGACCTCTGAGCCCAGTGTGGGGTATTTGAGATAGCTGTGCTGCCACCAGGACAGGGGCGTGCCCCTTGTCTTCCCAGGAGACAACACAGTGAAGCCTGTTTGTTCCCCAGTACCTCGTGCAAAGGTGCCATCTGTGGCCCTGCTCGCTGCTTCCTCTGAGGCAGACACAGTGGTGACTGTGTTCTGATACAAAGATGGCACTTTCTGGCTGCTGCACTGTAGCACCAATGCAGGGGCCCTGGCAAATGTTTGCAGAAGCCCCTGTCCCAGGGCGCGGTCCCCCTGGGAGGAAAGGGGCACCTGTTTTGAAAACACTTGGTTGTCATAATGCCAGAAAGAAGCACTAGTTCAGGCCCACGCGAAACAGTGGCCTTGCCCTCCCAGCATGGGAGAGCCCTCATTTTCCAGGTGGTGGGGGGAGCACAGCATTCCAGGTGGTGGGGAGCACAGCATTTGAAGCCCACTCCCCTTTGACCACTTGCTGTTGTCCAGACAGATATCACGCACTTGGGCCTTGCATTGGTTCCTGCTCACCTTGTTTCTGCTCACCTGGTTTCTGCCCCTTGAAGTCTCAGACCCCTTCTTCCATGACTCCAAGGCATGTCCCTCTAAGGAGGCTTGACCCCACCCTGGAGGGACTGCTCCCCACTCTCCCTGCCTTCCATGCCCTGTGGGAGGACTCCATGTGGCCCAGTCCCTTGGAAACTTGACCCCACTGTTCTGGACTCTGGGCTATTGGAGGCCAGGCCCTGACTCAGTTGTGCCAAGTGGCCAGGGTTCCATGCCTGGCAGAGGAGGTGGGTCATCCACCTTGCCCTCCCATCCAGGTCATATGATCCATTCCCTCCTCAGCAGCTGTCCCTTTACCCTTTGGTCACTTCTGTATCCATCCCTCCCCTCTCAGACCTCTTCCCAGTGCCTGGGACCAACCCGAATGTTCCAGCTTACCAGCAGTTGTAAGATGCTGTCACATCTTATGCATGGCAGAGAGGGGACAAAACCACACTGTTCACAACCCTTTGTGCTCGCAGACACCAGCCCAGCCCGCCAAGCTCCAGTTTATTCAGGATGGCTCACCTGCATCCCCACATCCTTGGCAGAAGGCCGGGTGGTGTTCCCTGCCCCTTGGGGCTTTCCTGGACATCCACTGTGGAAGTCACCAGGCAAGACCAAGTCCAGACACCCGCTCCACTGGGCACCAGGCTCCCTGGGGCCTTAGATGCCATCAGGATTTGGCTGGGACCCGGCCACATCTCTGAGCCCCTGGGATGTGCTCCCGCCTGCCCGCTGGAGCCGGCACAAAGGGCGATTGTGCCAACCAGTGCCCAGTGCCCCCACAGCTCTGGATTCAGGGCTGGGACCATTGTCTCCATGCAAATGGGGGCTTTCTGCGCATGCTAACGGGCAGGTGGGCGTGGCCGGGGGCTGGGGACGCAGCCTGTGTGCGGCCTGGAGAAGCATCGCTTGCTGCTTGCTGAATGTGGGGCAGCCCGAGTCGATGCCATCCATTCAGCCTGGTTAGTGTTATGAAGTCATTAGTGCTGTCTGCAGAATGTTAATGAGGGGCGAGTGCGGAGAAAGTCAGGCGCCTTTTGTGGAATGCTCCTCCACGGAGGTTTTTCTTTCCTGCTGGACTTTTTTCTTTCCTAACTTGATAAGTCAGCCCAGGCTGGAGCCACCAGATTTCTGGAGCCTGAGCTGTCAGCCTGGCCCCCAGGGACCTAGAGCAGCCCCTGATACTCCTGAGTCCCCTTTGCCCAGAAGGCTCTTTGAGAGTCCTGGCATGGGGAGAAGGGCATGCGGATCCCAGGGCAGATGCAACCCCTGGGGAAGCCCCACAGCCCCACTCCCTCAAGGAGGGTATGAACAGCCACACTGATCCCCCGCAAAGGCAAACCCAGGCCTCAACCTTGCCTGACTGTGCTTTCTGTTGTGTGAACCCGCAAATTAGGCAGAAGTCCCCTTGGCCCTGCCTCAGGGCTCCTACCTGTCTGCGCCATCCACCTGCACACAGGCCCCTTCAGCTTGTGCTCTAGCTGGTGCTGTGCAGTGTTGGCCCCATTTATAGATGGAGAAATGGAAGGACAGGGCCATGTGGGGAACTCCTGAGGACACCTGTGTGTCCTGACACCCCCACTGAGCCTGCCAAGAGGCACATGCAGGTATGGCAGTGGCAGACCTCAGGGGAGGGAGGCTGGGAAGGAAGAAGGTCCCTCACGGTGGCATCAGAACACAGACTAACCTGCAGCAAAAATGGGCTGTGTGGTCCCTGCAGAGCGGCCTCACTAAGAGGAGGAACCAGCCCTCATCCCAGCAGGAAGGGCCTGCTGCCGTTCCCCCAACCTTCTGACCTGGGTAGAAAGGGAGGGGAATGTCAGCAGCCACCCAGCCCGAGAGCCAGAGTGCAGCAGGGGCTGGCCAGCCTAGCCCTAGGGTCTTTGCAGTGAAGTGTCACAGACTGCTTATGAAGGATGCATGGGGACCCAACCTCATGCCACTTGGCTTGGCAGTGTTGAAGGGACTGGGGACCTGCGAGGATGCGGTGGCCATTGTCCATGCCTAGCCTGGGGAGCCTGACACTCACAGCCCAGCTGCTGCTGCCTTGGGGGTCCTGAAGATCCTCTGTATGCTTGTGGGATGGGGGCAGACACAGGCAGCCTCCTGCCCAGGGGATCCAAGCAGGCACAGGCCATCCACATCTGCAGGTTAGAAGAGGCCTGGGCTGGAGCCACATACTGGCCATCCTGCCTCGCTGTCCCTGCCTCAGAGCCACTGTGTTCACTCTGCCTGGAACTGTCTTTCCTGGATCCCAGAAGTCCTGAAGGAGCCACCTCCATCCTGCGCTGACTACCCCGTCCCTCCTCCACTCTAGTTGTCTCCACAGCCAGGTCATCATTGACCAGGTTGTCCAGTCCCCTCCTCAAAGGGGAGTGGCCCTTTGTTTTTCACCACTGACCCTTCCTGAGCTGGTACCATACATAACCCATGGTGGGTACACGATAAAAATACAGGGCTGTGCCACCAGGGTTTTGTCTTGACAAAGGGGCTGGAGGTGGGTTGTCAAGACCAGGGCTGGCCGGAGGTGGCCTCCTGAACACCCGAGTCCCCAGGAGGGCAGAGGAAACTTCCCCAAATTCACTGGTCCTGGAGGCCGCCTCAGAGGCCTTTTGCTGCTCAGAGAACACCGGGCTGGAAGGTCGGGGTCTGTGACGTAGGATCGGGTAGCACGCACGTGTCCACCGGCCTGGAGGTCATTCTGAAGGGTTTCTGGGGAGGTGTCTTCAAAGCTGTGCCTGTGTATGTCACCACGTGTCTGTCAGGTGACCTGGGATGATTGTGTGGTTTCCCATTTGTGAAGTGGGGCAGTGTTCTGGAGGAGCATGCATCACATACCCAGAGGTCCCCAGTGTGGCCTGGGGTCTCATCCTTCACACTCATGTGTGTGCTTTTTGGAAGCATGCGTCATGGAACAGCCTAACTTCTCACTTCTACGCTTGTGAGCCTGGTTCTCACAGGGTCAGGCTATAGCCTCCTCCTGCTCCCAGCTTGACATCCTCAGCCCAACAGACCAAGCCTGGCCTTTCACCCACTCCTCCATTCAAAGCTGTGTGTTCTGATATGCATTTTTGGTGGCTGCTGCAGGATTAAATCCTGAATGCTTTGCCAATTGAGATCAAAAGTCACCCCAACTCCTCTGGAACCTCACTGGGACCTCAAGGTGCTCCAGATCCTACTGTCTCCTGCCGTTTCCTGGGCCTTTATTGCCCAGTGTTTTGGTTTTGTCTTTTAAACAATCCTCTTTTTGTTAATGCTGCATACATCTAGATATTTACTCACAGACTTGCAGTTTTCTGTCTCACTGTTTGGATTTAATTTCCTTTTTCCTGAAGTCTGTGATTCCTTCAGTGAAGGTAAACTCTCAGTTTCTGGTTGTCTGAAATATTTTTACTTTGCCTTTATTCTTGGATGATGATTTCGTTGGGGGGAAAGTTACAGGTTAATGTGTACATTTTGTCTGAAGACTCTGGAGCTATAACACCGCAGTCTCCTAGCTTCTGTGGCTCATCAGGCTAATTGATTTTCCTTTGTAAGTGACCCTACCTCTAGTGACTTCAGAAACCTTCCTTTTGACTTTAGTGTTCAGAAATTTCACTGTACTGTACCAAGGTGGTGGATTATTTTTATTTATCGTGCCTACAATTTGTTGTGATTCCTGAATCTGAGGATTTATGTCTTTCGTCAACTGTGGAAAGTCAGTACCATTATGTTGTAGAATATTGCCTCCCCTAATGCTTCTGATCTTTTCCAGAAACTTCTATTTGACCATCTCATTGTCTTCCTCAGCTATCTCATAGATTTTCTATCTCTGTCTCCCTCTGCTTCATTCACAGAATTTTCCATGCAGTTTCTAACTCTTGAGATGTTTCTGTTCCACTGCTTTATCCACCCACTGAGACTTTCAGTTACATATTTTTTCCATTCCTATAAATCCTTGTATGTGGGTTTAATTTGCTTTATTTTAGCATCTTGTACCTTTCTCATATTTTAAACTACAACTTTAAATCTTTAGGTCATTTGAACCTGTGTATTTTATACCCTCTATCATGTCATTTCATCATCTGCAGTTCTTGGAGAATCTAATTCTGTTCACTGTAGTTTTTCCTAACTCTTGCTCATGATGGCTCATTTCATTGTGGGTGTGCAATTTAGATCATGAGTTTGTGTGGTGGATGTTTTTGTTTGTGGGGTTCCTATGTATCCTGTATAAGGTACATGCCTCTGGAGAAGCTGTACTTTTGCTTGTACAGGGTGACTGAGTGAACCAATCCAGGACCTTCATGATACATGTTTTAGATATGGGATCTTCTAGACAACCTATGCAGTGTAAACAGAAACCCCAGTCTCCTGTGAGAGCAAGTCTAAGTTACATATATTGAGAGGAGAGTTTTATTTTATAAAGTAAAACTGTCTTTATTTGCAGAAGACATGGTTATCTATATAGAAAATGTGATGAATATACAAGATGACCACTATGACTAATATATGAGTTTAGTAAGGTGGCAGATACAAGATTAATATGAAAAATCAATTCCATTCATATATTCTTTTTTTTTTTTTTTTTTTTTTTTTTTTGAGACGGAGTCTCGCTCTGTCGCCCAGGCTGGAGTGCAGTGGCCAGATCTCAGCTCACTGCAAGCTCCGCCTCCCGGGTTTACACCATTCTCCTACCTCAGCCTCCCAAGTAGCTGGGACTACAGGCACCCGCCACCTAGCCCGGCTAGTTTTTTGTATTTTTTTTAGTAGAGACGGGGTTTCACTATGTTAGCCAGGATGGTCTCGATCTCCTGACCTCGTGATCCGCCCGTCTTGGCCTCCCAAAGTGCTGGGATTACAGGATTGAGCCACCGCGCCCGGCCCCATTCATATATTCTTGCAGCAAATAACCAGAAATTGAAATTTTTAAAATACAGGCATGTCTCATTCTTATTGACTGCACTTTGGTTTGTTGCACTTTGCTGATAATGCATTTTTTACAAATTGAAGGTTTGTGGCAACCCTGCTCAAGTTGAAGCCAGTATTCATTTACCATTCAATAATCCTAGGGCCCTTAAGAATTACGCTAAATCTACTCTGCTTATGCTCTATAACAGAACAACAAAGCCTGATGACAGTACATCTGTTGACAACATGGTTTACTGAATATGTTGAGCCCATTTTTGAGAACTACTGCTCAGACAAAAAGATTCCTCTCAAAATGTTACTGCTCAATGACAGTGCACCTGGTCATCCAAGACCTCTGATGGAGATGTACAAGAAGATTAATGTTGTTCTTATGCCTGCTAACACAACATCCATTCTGCAGCCCATAATCAAGGAGTAATTCCAACTTCAAAGTCTTATTATTTAAGAAATGCATTTTATAAGGCTATAGCGGTCATAGAGAGTGATTGCTTTGATGAATCTGGGCAAAGTAAATTGAAAACACTTTAGAAAAGAATCACCATACTAGATGAAATTGAGAACATTAGTAATTCATGGAAGAAGGTAAAAATATCAACATTAACAGGAATTGGGAAAAAGTTGATTTCAACCCTCTTGGATGACTGTGAGGGGTTGAAGATTTCAGTGGAGGAAGTAACTGCTGATGTGAAAACTGCAAGAGAACTAGAATTAGAAGTGGAGCCTGAAGATGTGGCTGAAATATCATTAGTTATTAGAGAAATGCAAATGAAAGACACCATGAAATACCAGTACCCAATTATTATATTGTATAAAATTAGGGAGATGGATGATACCAAGTGTTGGCGAAGATGTGTCGGAGGTGGAACTCTCATATGCTCCTGGTGAGAATGCAAAGTCCAAAGCGATGCAACCATTTGGGAAACAGTTCAGCAGTTTCCTAATGTGTTAAATATATACCTACCATATTCCACAGCCATTCTATTCTTAGGTATTTATCCAGGAGAAATAAGATCATATGCATGCCACCATTTGTACATGGAATATTCATAGCAGCTTTATAAAAACTGGAAACCCAAAACTGGAGGCAACCCAAATGCCCACCATTTGAATAGATTTTTTTCAAAGTTGTGGTATATTCCTACAATGGAATACTACTCAGAAATACAAAGGAATGAACCATTGATATACCTACAATATGGATAAATTGCAACATAATTATGATGAGTGAAAGAAGCCAGACCAAAAAAAAAAAAAGTACATGGTATCTTATTTATGTAAAAATCTACAAAATGGCCACTAATATAGAGTGGCAAAAATGTCAGTGGTTATTAGTGGTTACCTGGGGGTCAGGGGTAGTGGCAGGAGGGAAAAGGACAAAAGGGCACAAAAAAACTTTTGGGGCAGTGGATATGTTCATTATAATAATCATGGCAATGGTTTCATCGTGTGTCAAAAGTTACCAAATTGCACACTTTAAACATATGCAAGTTATGTCAATTATACCTCAATAAAGCTGTTTATAATAAATATGTAATATAAATACATATTTTGCATAGCAAAAAAATACTGAAAATACTTTTTTATTGATAACCTAAAGAAACCAGTTGCCACTCACCTATAGGCATGGGGCTAATTTAATTGCTATATAAAAATGCTCTTGGCCAGGCCGCGGTAGCTCACGCCTGTCCCAGCACTTTGGGAGGCCAAGGTGGGCAGATCACAAGGTCAGGAGATCAAGACCATCCTGGCTAACACAGTGAAACCCCATCTCTACTAAAAAAATACAAAAAATTAGCCAGGCGTGGTGGTGGGTGCCTGTAGTCCCAGCTACTTGGGAGGCTGAGGCAGGAGAATGGCATGAACCCTGGAGGCAGAACTTGCAGTGAGCCAAGATCACGCCACTGCACTCCAGACTGGGAGAGAGAGAGAAAGACTCCATCTCAAAAAATTAAAAAAAAAAAAAAAATGCTCTTGTAAATAAAGATAAAAGTTAAACAGTTCACAGAAAAGGAAATACCAATGATTCTTAAGAATGAAAATACGCCGGATGACTTCAATTATGACAGAAATGCAAATTAAAGCAATGGAGTTTTTGAAATTTATCTGATTATTAAATATCAAAGAGTTTGATAACACTCTATGGGTATGTGTACAGGGAAACTCTCAGTCATTGATGTTGGAAAAATAAATTGATACAAACCTCTGTGGAGATAAATAAGGCAATCTCAATCAAAATTAAAGATGCATATGCCTTTGAATCATTCTAGAAATTTATTCTACATATATCTTACACATTTGCAAAATAATCCATCATTAGGATATTGATTTCTGCAATTGTTAAATAGCAAATAATTGCAAACCACCAACATGCCCATCAGTGAAGGTCTGCTTCAAGTAGCATATCTCTATTAAACAGTCATCAAAACTGTGAAGCTGCACTCTCATCAGTGGTGCAGGCCATCCCTGATATCTGATCCTAGAAATAACAGTACATCTTTCAGAAGAGTATGAAATCTGCCATTATGTGGGGGCAAATACAATGGTTTACAAAACAAAGTTTTATCTGCCTTGTTCTGTGTCTTGGAACTGTTTGAAGAACATTGGGATTATCTTTTCTGTAAAGGTTAAATAGAACTGAGTTGTAAAACCATCTGGGCCTGATACATGTTTTATAGGACATCTTTAGTAATTTCTTTTTAGTCTGTTTTATGATAAGTTGTTATACATTAGTTTATTGCATCTTTTGGAGTGATTTATTCACTCCTATTTAATTTCCTCAAGTGTTTCAATTGTGTTGCCACTCGGTAGCAACTAATTTTTTCCTTTAGTGATTTTATGGTCTCTATCATCTCTTTGTTTTTCTTTTCCTTTATGCCTGAACTTTTGTAGTTTTTCTCCTTTTTTCTTAAGCACATGAGAAATTTATCTATTTTATTTATATTATCAGAAAACTATCTTTGTACTCTTTGTTATCTATTTCATTAATCTAAGCTTTTATAGCTGTTAATTCCCTTTGCTTGGCTAACTCTGTTTTCTTTTACTTAAGAGTCATAGTTCATTTATTTGAAGTTCTTCTACTAAAGGCATTTTTAAAGGCTATAAATTTTCCTCTGATTGCAGCTTTAGCTGTGACACATAGATCTGATTATGAAATATGTTCCTTTTAATTGCTTTCTTGATAGTTTTTATTTTGTGTTTTGATTTTTCTCTTTAGAGTTATTTTAATGTCTTCTTAATTTTTAAGCAGTAAATTTTTATCACTGTTATTTATTTCTAATTTAGTAGGCTTACAGCGAAAGGATGTAGCCTATGAAGTCTCCACTTTTTTTTAATGAAGATTTTGTGTCCAAGTATGTAAATAAGACCATTATTTTTGTAAATGCTCCACAGACCTCAGAAAATATTTTCCGTATTTGTAGGACACAAAGTTTTATTTGTATACATGGACAGCTAAAATGTATATTGAGATGGATTGTGTGTGTATATACACACACACACACACACACACACACACATATATATATATATATGTTTATTCATTGCCTCATTTAGGTCTGCTCTGCCCTTAGTTTAAAAAAAAAAAAAGAACAAAAACCTAATACATCTGCCAAATTCTGAGACAGGAAAATTAAATCCTTCCTGTACAATTATGTTTCTAAAACTTGAGTGGCAGGTTTCTTGGAGTGGTTTGGAGCATAGCCTATATGGCCACCCTTCTTAGGGCCATAGCCCAGCTCTGCCATTTTCTTATGTGGCCCTAAGCAAGCTACTGCATTCTCTGTGCCTCAGTTTCCACATCTGTGAAATCAGGATCCTAACTGTGCCTGCTCCCAGGACTCCTGTGTTGACTGAGTGAGTTAGAACATGTAAGTGCTCACCCAGGGCCCATATGCAGCAAACAGTCTTGTGTCTATGTCTACTGCCAAATTGGCCCCAGGCTCTATCAACACCAGATCTGCTCTGCTCTCCTTCCAAACACTTGTACCACAAATCTAGGGGCTATTCTTTCTTTTAGTGTCCTTAATATTGTATTACTTTCTAATATTCACTTTAACTTTACAGATGAGTAGAATGGAATAGATGTGTTTCAGTACAGAACTTTTTTCTTATGTTTGCTTGGGCTCCCCTCCTCTCTGTTACCTATGTTGATAATCTAGGATTTGTTGTCTAACATTTTTCCTGATGTTCACATAATATTCAATGAAATAAAATACATGTGACATAATGAAGGCATTATCATTGTTTTCCAAACTCATGGGATCATATCATACCTGGTTTCTGCATCTTGTTTTTCTCAATCAGTAAAATAGTAAAAATGTCCCTAAGGCTGCTGGAACAATTTTATTTTGATTTAATTCTATCTCTAATTGAATTTTATTTCTATTTCAATTCTATTCTAAAATTTATAATCTCTGCTTAATTTCCTTTGGTGTACATATTCTGTGATGTTCTCTATTGCTTAAAATTCATTTTGTTTCTGAACATAGGTTCTTGAACCTGTTTCTATGTACAGAACTTTTATTTCTATGTGATAAATTTCCAGAATGTATTAGTTTGCTAGGGCTGCCATAACAAAAATGCCACAGGCTGGGTGGCTTAGACGGCAGACATTTATTTCTCACAATTCTGGAGGATAGAAGTCTGAGATCAAGGTGTCAGCAAGGTTGCTTTCCCTGAGGCCTCTCTCCTTGCCTTGCAGATGGCTGCCTTCTTCCTGTGTCATCACATGGTCGTTGCTCTGTGCACTTGCACTCCGGTGTTTCTCTGTGTGTCCAAATATCCTTTTCTTTAAAGGCACCCGTCACATTGGATTAGGGCCACCCTAACAGCCTCATTGTAGCTTCATCACCTTTTCAAAGGTCCTGTCTCCAAATATGCTGAGTCACATGCTGAGGTATTAAAGACTAGGGCTTCAATTGCAAATCTTGTGGGACACAATTCAGCCCATGACACAGGAATAGGCATGTTAATTTCAGTGATGTGGCCAGGTTGTTTTTCTTGGGTTGTCTGACCTTGAATTCCACAGGCAGGGTTCCTCTTTCCGGGCCGGCATTCCTGCCCACCCATCCTGGCAGAGTGACTTGTTGTCAGCCAAGTGGGGCAGAGTTTCTCCACTGTACCTCTATTGACATCTAGTGCCGGATAAGTCTTTGTTGAGGGAGGAAGTCCTGTCCATTGTAAGATGTTTAGCAGCATCTCTGGCCTCTACCAGGAAGCCAGCAGCATCATTCCCTCAGTTATGACAACCAAAAACATCTCAACATGTTGCCACATGTCCCCTGGAGGGCAAAATTGCCCCCAGTTGTGACCTGCTGGGCTAAGGTGGTCCCTCAGGATTCTTTCTTAAAGCAAAACAAACTTTATTTGGCAATAATTTTGAACTACAGAAAAATTACAAGCATGAGATATAAAACACCTATATACCCTTCACTAAGACTTACCAGTTTACTAATTGTTGCATTTTGCCACATTCGCTTTATCATTTGAACCCCTTTCTCTACATTATATTCACATAACATGTTTTTCTGAAACATCTGTGAGTTGCATACTCCACAGCCCTTTGCCCCTAAACATTTTGCTGTGTATTTCTGAAAAATAAAGATATTATCTTTGAAAGCAAGAATACAGTTATCGACTTCTGCAATTAAACATCGATACAATACTTTTACCTAATTTAATGCCTATGTTCCCATTTTGTCAGTTGCCACGACAATGTCCTTTGTAGCATTTTTTCCTCCACTGAAAGATCCAGTTCAGGGTCAGTATTGCCTTTAGATGTGTCTCTTCAGTCTTCTTTAATCTGGAGCATTTCTAGTCTCTTTCTCTGTTATGACACTGATATTTTTGAAAGATACAGTCCTGCCACTTCTTGGGGGAGTTTGATGTTTCCTCAGGTTAGATCCACGTTGTGTACTCTGTAAGTGACCTGATGTCCTTCTCAGTGTACACATCCTGAGGCACACAGTGTATCTGCCCCTTATTGAAGATGTTATTTTGATCACCAAATTGAGGCATTATCCACTTTTCTACCCTACAGTTACTATATTTTGTCTTGCAACCGATAGAAAATCTGGGGGAGATTCTTTAAGGCCATGCATATACCCTCCTGCCTATCAAAAAAAAAGTCTCCCCAGATTTAAATGCTTTTGGAAACCAGGCTTTATTGTGGTAGTTGCAAAAATGATAATTTTCCAACTCTAGCACCTCTTCCACGAAAGTATAGAAAGAAAAAAAAAATACTGTCCCGTTGGAATGGTTACCTCATCGTGGTTGTGATTTGCATTTTCCTAATGATGCTGAGCGTTTTTCCATGTGCTTGGTGCTCAATTGTATATCTTCTTTAATGAAATATTTATTCAGATCTTTTGCCCATTTTAAAAAATGACACTTTTAAGCTTTTTATTTTTAGACATTCACATGCAATGGTAAGAAATAATAGGGATCCCATGCACCCTTTAGTTAGTCTCCCTCAGTGGTAGCATCTTCTAAAACCATAGCACAATATGATAACCAGGATGTCAACAGTGAGAGTCAAGATACAGAGTGTTTCCATCACCACAAGGATTCCCATTGTTTGTCCTTTTACACCAACTTTCCCCCACCCTATTCCTCTAATCCCTGGCAACCACTCATCTGTTCTCTGATTCTGTAGTTTTGTCTTTTCAAAAATGCCATATAAATGGAATCACACCGTACACAATATCTTAGAAACTGGGTCTTTTGGCTCAGCATCATTCTCTGGATTCATTCAAGTTGTTTTGTATAGCGACAGTTCACTAAATTGTAGTGCTGAGTGGAATTTCATGATATGGACATATACCCCAGTTTATTTAACCATTCCCTCATCCAAGGACATGTGGGTCATTTCCAGTTTGGGCTATTACAAATCATAGTAGGCTGAACAATGGCCCCCAAAGTAGCCAGGTCCTAACTCCTGGAACCTATGACTATTGCCTTCTGTGGAAAAGGGCACTCTGCAGATGTGTTAAATGAAGGACCTTGAGATGGAGAGATCATCCTGGATTGTCTGAGTGGGTCCAGTGTAATCACAAGGGTCCTTATAAGAGGGAGGCAGAAGCATATTTGACTATAGAAGAGAAAGAGGGTTATGTGGCCACGGAAGCAGGGGCAGGAAATGGCAATGTGATTTGAGGAAGGGGTCACAAACCAAGGAATGCAGGCAGCTTCCAGAAGAAAAGGCAAGGAAAGGGAAGTGGAGCCTCCAGAAGGAACCGGCCCTGCTGACACCTTGATTTTTAGTCCCTTAAGACTCTTTTCAGACTTCTGGCCTCTAGAACTGTAAAAAAAAAAAAAAAAAAAAAAAAAGGCTTGTGTTGTTTTAAGCCACTAAGTTTGTGGAAATGTATTACAGCAGCCATGGGAACCTTATACATTGATAAGGATGACATGAATATTCTTGTAAGGTTCTTGTGTGAACATAAGTTTTTATTTCTTTGGGATAAAAGCTGCTGGTAACTGCTGAGTTGTATGGCAGTTGCATGTTTAGTTTTATAAGAAACTACCAAACTGATTTTCCAGAGTGACTGCACCATTTCACATTCCCCATTCCTGCCAGCAATGTCTAAGTGATGTAGTTTCTCTGCATTCTTGCTGATATTTGATGTTCACACTGTTTTTCATTTTATCCATTCAGATAGGTGTGTAGTGAGATCTCATTGCGGTTTACATGTACATTTCCTCATTAGGATGATACTGAACATCTTTACATGTGCCTGTTTGCCATTTTTATGTTCTATTCAGTGAAATTCTTATTGATACCATTTTCCAATTTCCCAATTAGACTTTTTGTTACTGTCGAGTTTTGGGAGATATTTATATATTCTAGATACTTATACTAAGTCAGAAACAGGGTGTAAATATTTTACTCATTGTAGCTTTCATTGTCATCATCTCAACAAAGTACTTTATAGAGCAAACATTTTAAAGTTTGATGAGATTCAATGTGTCCTTCTTATGGATTGCACTTCTGATGTCAGGTCTAAGAAGACTTTGGCCCTGGACCCCAAATATTTTCTCCTATAGCTTTTTTCTAACAGCCTTATGGAGATAATAGTTTACATACATACAATTCACCCATTTAAAGAATATGATTGAATGGTTTTTAGTATAGGCATACCTCGGAGATATTGTGGTTCGGCTCCAGTACACTGCAATAAAGCAAATATTGCAATAAAGCAAGTCACACAAATTTTTTGGTTTACCACTGCATATAAAAGTTATGTTTATATTGTAGTCTATTAAGTGTGCAATAGCCCCATGTCTAAGAAAACAATGTGCCTACCTTAATTGAAAAACACTTTATTGGTAAAAAATGCTGACTCAGAATGAGGCGAGCACATGTTGTTGGAAAAATGGCACTGATAGACTTGCTCAATGCAGGCTTACCACACACATTTAATTTTTTAAAAACACATTATCCACAAAGTGCAATAAAGTGAAGTGTGCCTGTGTATCCCCAGAGCTGTGCGACTGCCGCTCCATCTTCATCATTCCAAAAAGAAACCCAGTGCCTTTTAAATATCACCCCAAACCCACTATTCCATCCCCCTCAGCCCTAGGCAATAACTAATCTTTCTCTCTATGGGTTTGCCTATTCTGGACATTTTATATAAATGGAATCATACAATGTATGGTCCTTTGTGACTGGTTGCTTTCACTTAGCATCATGTTTTCAAGGTTCGTACTTTATCCTTTTTTTTTTTTTTTCCGAGACAGAGTCTCACTCTGTTGCCCAGGCTGGAGTGCAGTGGCGCGATACCAGTTCACTGCAACCTCTGCCTCCCAGGTTCAAGCAAATCACCCGCCTCAGCCTCCCAAGTAGTTGGGATTACAGGCACACGCCACCACGCCTGGCTAATTTTTGTATTTTTAGTAGTGACGGGGTTTCGCCATGTTAGCCAGACTGGTCTCGAACTCCTGACCTCAGGTGATCTGCCCGCCTTGGCCTCCTAACCTGCTGGGACCACAGGTGTGAGCCACTGCATCCAGTCCTTGTGCTTCATTCTTTTATGAATGAATAATCTACCATCATATGATATACAATGAATAAACATTTTGTTTATCCATTCATTTGTTGATAAGCATTTTAGATTGTTTCCACGTTTTGACTACTAGGAAAAATGCTTCTAGAACACGTGTATATGGGTTTTTGTGTGGACATGTGTCTTCATATCTCTTGGGCATGAAAGAGATATGAAAGGCTGGGTGTGGTGGTGGCTCACACTTGTAATCCCAACACTTTGGGAGGCCGAGGCAGGTAGATCACCTGAGGTCAGGAGTTTGAGACCAGCCTGGCCAACATGGTGAAACGCCATCTCTACTAAAAATACAAAAATTAGCTGGGCGTGGTGGCAAGTGCCTGTAATTCCTGCTACTCGGGAGGCTCAGGCAGGAGAATTGCTTGAACCCAGGAGGAAGAGGTTGCAGTGAGCTGAGACCATGCTACTGCACTCCAGCCTGGGCAACAGAGCAAGACTCTGTTTCAAAAAAAAAAAAAAAAAGAAAGAAAGAAAGGGATATGAAAACACATGGGTTTTTTTTTTTTTTTTTTGAGACGGAGTCTTGCTCTGTCGCCAACCTGGAGAGCAGTGGTGCGATCTCAGCTCACTGCAACCTCCGCCTCCTGGGTTCAAGCAATTCCCCTTTCTCAGCCTCCCAAATAGCTGGGATTACAGGCACGTGTCACCATGCCCAGCTAATTTTTTGTATTTTAGTAGAGATGGGGTTTCACCATGCTGTCCAAGATAGTCTCGATCTCCTGACCTTGTGATCCACCCACCTCGGCCTCCCAAAGAGCTGGAATTACAGGTGTGAGCCATAGCACCTGGCCGATAACTATCTCTTTGAAGAACTGACCAATTATTTCCAAAGTGGGTGCATCATTTTACATTCTCACCACCAGCATATGAGCACTGTGCAATTTCTCCACATCCTCACCAACACTTGCTATTATCTTTTTTCAATTACAGCCATCTTAGTGGTTATTAACTAGTACCTCCTTTTGGGTTTGATTTACATTTTCCTATGACTAATCATGTTGAGCATCCTTTCATGTGTTTATTGACTATATATATGTCATCACTGAAGAAATGTCTATTCCAATTCTTCATCCATTCTTTAAGTTGGGATATTTGTCTTTTTGTTTTTGAGTTGTAAGAGTTATTTATATATTCAGTAACAAGTCCCCTATCAGATAAATTATTTGCAAATATTTTCTCCCATCGGTAGGTTGTCTTTTCACTTTCTTTAAGGTGTCTTTTGAAGCACAAAAGTTTTTAACTTTTATGAAGTCCAATATATCTACTTTTTTTGTTGTTGTTCCTTGTTCTTTGGTGTTATATCTAAGAAATCTCTGCCAAATCCAAGGTCATAAAGATTTACCCTTATGTTTACCCTAAGAATTTTATAGCTTTATCTGTTATGTATTTATGTCTTTGATCCACTTTGAGTTAATTTTTGTATATGATGTGGAGTGGTCCAATTTATTTTTCTCATGTGGATATCAATTGTTTCGATTGACTATTCTTTTCACATTGAATGTTCTTGGCATCCTTGTCAAAAATCAATTGACCATAGATGTATGGCTCCATTTTAACACTCTGATTCTATTCCCTTGATCTATATATCTATCTCATGCCAGTATCACATTTTCTTGAATACTGTTGCTTTGTAGTCATTTTGGAGATCAGGAAGTGTGAAGCCTCCAACTTTTCTTTTTCAAAATTGTTGCTATTCCGGGTCCTTTGCATTTTCATATGAAGTTTAACATCAGTTTATTATTCTACAAAGAAACCAGCTGAGATTCTGGTAAGGATTGTGTTAAATTTGTAGATCAACACAATTCCAGGAGTGTTGCCATCTTAACAATATTAAGTCTTCTAGTCCATGAGCATGTAATGTCTTTCCATTTATTTGTATCTTCTTTTCTTTCAACAGTGTTTTGTAATTTTCAGAGGATAAATTTTGTACTTCTTTTGTTAAATTTATTCCCAAGGTATTTTGTTTTTCTTTAATATGGTAAAAATATACATAAAATCTACTATTTTACCCATTTTAGGTATATAGTTACGTGGCATTAGGTAAATTTGCACTGTTGTGCTTTACTCTTTTTTGAGGTTGTTGTACATGGAGTTGTTTTCTTAATTATATTTTCAGATTGTTTTTTGACAGTGTGTAGAAATACAATTGATTTTTGTATACTGATTTTGTCTCCTGCAACCTTACTGAACTCATTAGTTATCATTGTTTCACAATGGATTCCTTGGGGTTTTCTGTATACAACAGTGATATGGTTTGGATGTTTGGTCCTTCCAAATCTCATATTAAAATGATTCCCAATGTTGGAGACGGGGTCTGGTGGGAGGTGTTTGGATCATGCATGGAGCCCTCATGAATGGCTTGGTACCATCCCCATGGTAATCAGCGAGCTCTTACTGTGGTAGTTTATGCTAAGAGCTGGTTGTTTAAAGAACCTGCCACCTCCCTCCACCTTGCTCCTGCTCTTGCCATGTGATATGCCTGCCCCTCTGCCTTTCGCCATGATTGTAAGCTTCTTGAGGCCCTCACCAGGAGCAGGTGCTGGTGCCGTATTTCTTGTATAGCCTGAAGAACTGTAAGCCAATTAAAATATTCTTTATAAATTACCCAGCCTTGGGTGTACCTTTATAGTAATGCAAAACTGAACTAACACAAAGATTATGCCATCTCCAAGTAGTTTTACTTCTTTCCAGTCTGGATTCTTTCTCTTCCCAAATTGTCCTGGATAGAACACTCAGTAAATGTTGAATAGAAGTGGAAAGAGCAGATCTCTTTGTCTGGTTCCTGATCTTAATGGGAAAACATTCAGTCATTGCTGTTAAGTATGATATTAACTGTGATTTTTAATAGATGCCCTTTATCAGGTTGAAGATGTTCCCTTCTATTCCTAGTATACTGAGTACAGCTTTTTCTCCCATCATGGAAGGGTATTGAATCACCCAAATGCTTTTCTGTGCCTTTTATTCTATCGTTAATTGCTATAGATGGAATAGTGGGTTTGGGGTGATATTTAAAAGGCACTGGGTTTCTTTCATAGATCTTGTCCATGCCAAACCTATTGAGAAGCCTGTGGGCCAGCAGCAGGCTAGTACAATATGCTGCAGCATAATTTGTCAGGCCAACCTTCCTACCATATTTTGGCAGTTCGTGGGCATATGCTGCGCAGACTATCATATCCCCCTCTATACAGGCATAAGCAATCTGACAAATGATATCTCTGTTTGTTACACGAACTATCATCCTGTATTTGGGTGTGTGGTATTTATTTTTATCCTGTATCACCAAGCATTTGTGAGCACAGTAATCAGTTTTCCCCTCTCGTCGTCTTCTAAATTTCACTTGGTATCTCTTAAAGTAGGCCTTATTCTTAACAACTTTAACAAACCCCATCCTGCGGAACTGAGACCCACGTCCGCGGCTCAACAGAGACCTGCAGGCCCAGCGGCGCTGGGAACGCGGGGAAGGGTCCCCTATTTTGAAAGTGTAATCTGGAGGTTACAATAAGCAGCTTAAGTGAAAACAATCTGCTTCAGGTTAATAATCTACTCAAATATTTTTGTCTGCCCTTTTCTCTTCTCTCCTTCTGAGTACTCTTATTAACACATATGTTGTTACTCTTTAATTCCACATATGTTTTCTACTCTTAATTACATGTATATTACAACTTAATTACACATACATTGTTACACATCCTGTTAGGACAGGGTTCCCCAGCCCTAGGGCCATGGACTGGTACCAGTCTGTGGCCTATTAGAAACTGGGCCACACAGCAGGAGGTGAGCAGTGGGCAAGCAAGCATTACTGCCTGAGCTCCGCCTCCTGTCCGATCAGTGATGGCATTAGATTCTCACAGGAGAGCACATCCTATTGTGAACTGAGCATGTGAGGGATCTAAGTTACGCATTCCTTATGAGAATCTAACTAAAGCCTCCCCCAGCTGGCTGTGGAAAAATTGTCTTCCACAAAACTGTTCCCTCGTGCCAAAAAGGTTAGGGACCACTATCATGGTATCCAATGGGTATCTCTTCATTTTTCTTCATTATTTTTCTTTCTACAGTCTGAATTATCTTTATGGATCCATGTTCAAGTTCACTGATTCTTCTGCCAGGTCAAATTTGCTTAGCCCCACTAGTGAGTTTTTCATCTAAGTTATTATATTTCACAACTACAGAACTTCTATTTGGTTTACTTTATCATTTCTATCTCTTTATTGATATTATCTATTTGATGAGTCTTTGTCATCACACTTTCATTCTTTAATGTGGTTTCTTTTGGTTCTTTGAACATAGTTATGATACTTATTTTGAAATCACGCCCTAACATTTGGGGCCCCTCAGAGATAATTCCTATTTACTGCTCATTATTCTTGTTTAAGGGTCACAATTTTCTGTTTCTTTGCATATCTCATAATTTTTTTTGTTAAAAACTTATTTTAGATAATATATCATAGAAACTCTGGATTCTAATTCTTCTCCCTAACCAGGGATGATTTCTGTTGCTCGTTTGTTTGTTGGTTTGTTTATGCCTTCTCTGCATGGATTCTGCAGCGTCTGTGTTCTCCTGCAATGTGCAGCCACTGGTGTCTCTGCTCAGTTTTGTTTGTTTTAACTCTTATGTTTGTTTTGTAAGCCCGGCTTCATTGGTGTCACCCCTGGATCAGCATAACCTAGTGGTCAAACCATGATTAGTCAGACATTTGTTTAAACATCTTGAGCCAGTGAATCTTCCACCCTCTGCTGAGGGGATCTATGTGTGGGTTGGGACATTCAAAGTTCAGGCACTTTACAACTCTGTCCTGTATTTTACTGTCTGTTTTCAAAAGGTCTCACAGTCAGCCAAGGATAAGTAGATAGCAGGAAACCTCTCTGATCTCTCCTGTGAGAATGTACAATCTTCCATATCTCCAGACTTCCTTTTAAAATTTTTCTTAATCTGTCGCTTGCCCAACCAGTATTGGAACATTAGGTTGCTGTGATGTTGGCTGCCTCCAATTATTTGCCACTGAAATCGCTGTTGCTTGACATAGTGCATAGGGTTTTCTGTGGAATTCAACATCAGATGAGCCTTCTTGGTTGCTGGTCCTCAAATCTACTGTGTCCCTGAGCTTGGGTGGGGAGATGGCAGCCCCATGTTAAATCAGAACAAACCCTGCTATTCTTAGGAAGGTTTAATTTTTTTTATTTAATTAGCAATTTTTCAGTTTTTTCAATTTTTATATTTCTTTGGTTAATTTCCAGACTTCTTAAATGGTTGTTTTTGACAGTTTTGTCCAGTTTTATCATTGCTTTTCAGGGAGTGGTTATACCAAGGTGCTCATTCCACTATCTCAGAAGTGGTCCCTATCTTTTATTTTTAAAATACATATAACATTAACATACTTCCAAAAGTCAATACTAAACAAAAGGAGCTACTGAGAGAAATCTTCCTCTCATCCATATCTCTTCCATCCTAATTCCCCCTACCCCTTATAGGTAACCAGTTTCAGTGTTTTCTAGTTTATAGTTTGTGTGTGTGTGTGTTCTTTATGAGACATGATAATTTTCTCATTTCCCAAAAAAGTAGTATTCTATATATGCTCTTTTGAATTTTGCTTTTCTCACCTAACATCTCCTAGAAATCACTCAATATCCATTCACAGAGATCTTTCTCCTTTTATTGCTAAAGTTGCATAGTATTCCTTAGTGTGTCTGTACTATAACCTTTCAACCAATCTGTTATGCTTGCATGTGTAGGTAGTTTCTAAATGGCAGCTATGCTCACCATTCTTTGGCTTTCCTACCATGTCTCTGAGAGATACATCTACTCTATCAATCGAATCTACCCCCCAAGAAGTGATTCTCTGAGGCTGCCACCTCAAATCTTAGTCATTCGCAAGAGCCTCCACTATAGCTGCTGCTCTGGACTGTCTATTTCTGACATGTGTTCTCCATGTTGACATTTAATGTTGAGCCTTATTTTTCTGGTGATAATTCTGTCTGTGCTGCTTTTTAGTCTTCTATGCACCCTTTAAATTTTTTTAATAACATTTCAAAATATACAATTCAGTGTCACTTAGTACATTTACAATGTTGTGTTCTCTGTACCATTTCTAAGAATTTATTTCCAATCTCAAGTCATGAAGATTTACTCCTGTTTTCTACTAAGGAATTTATGCCTTTAACTCTTATTTTTTGGTCTCTGATCCACTTTGAGATAATTTTTATATGCTATGAGGTATGGGTCCAACTTCATTCTTTGATATATGAGGATCCAGTTGCCCCAGCACCATTTGTTAAAAGACTACTCTTTCCACTGATTTCTTGACACATTTGTTGAAAATGAATTGACCATATATGTGAGTGTTTATTTCTACGTTCTCTGTTATATTCCATTGGTCTATATGTCCATCCTTGTGTCATAGAGACCACAATGTGTCAGTACCACATTATTTTGATTACTGCAGCTTTGTAAAAGTTTTGAAAATGGCAGGCCTGAGTCTTCCAACTTTGTTCTTTTTCAATTGATTTTAGATTATTTAGGGCCCTGGAAAAATTCCATTTACATTGTAAAATCAGTTTTTAAATTTCTGCAAATAAAAAGGCCCTTGGGATTTTGATAGGGGTTGCATTGAATCTGTAGATCACTGGGTAATATTGTCAACTTAACAATATTAAATCTTCCAATCTGTGAACACAGGATGTATAGTTCTATTTATTTAGGTCTTCTTTAATTTTTGTCAACAAGTATTTTGTAGTCTTTAGTGTAGAAGTCTTTCACCTTGGTTTAATTTATTCCCAGCTATTTTACTCTTTTTGATGCTATTATAAGTAGAATTTTAAAAACTGACATCCTTCTTGGGCTGTTCATTCCTGGTACATAGAGGCACAAATGATTTTTTTAAATGAATGTTGAACATGTACCCTGCAATTCTGCTGGACTTGTTTATTAGCTCTACTAGTTTGTGGATTCTTTGAGATTTTCTAGATATAAGATGTCATTATTGAATAAAGAGTTTTACTGCTTCCTTTCCAATTTGGATGCTATTCACTTACCTGTTTGTTTATTTATCTGCCTAATTGTCATGGCTAAAACTTTCCGTACATTGTTCAGTAGCACTGGGTAAAGCATACAGCCCTATCTTATTTTTGGTTATGGGAGAAATTTTTCAGTTTTTTTCTCATTAAGTATATTAGCTGTGGATTTTCCACAAATCCTCTTTAACACATTTTGAAAGCTCCATGTTTTTATCCTGAAAGTTTGTTGAATTTTGTCAAATGCTTGTTCTGAGTCAATTGAAATGATCACATGGGGTTTTTTTTCTTCATTTTATTAATGTGGTGTATTACACTGATTGATACCCTTGTACTGAACCACCCTTGCATTCCTGAGATAAATTCCATGTGGTCATGGTATATAATCCTTTTTAATATGCTGCTGAATTTGGCTTACTAGTACTTTGTTAAATAAAATATTTTAGTATCTAGTTTTTCTTTTCTTGTGGTATATTTGTCTGGCTTTGGAATCCATGTAATACTGGCCTCACAGAATGTATTGCAAAGTGTTTTCTCCTCCTCTGTTTTTTGGAAGAGTTTGAGTTAATTCTTCAAGTGTTTGGTATAATTCAACAGTGATGCCATCTGGTCGTAGCATTTTCTTCATTGGAAGGTTTTTGGTTACTGATTCAAACTTTCTACTTGTTATGGGTCTGCTCATAATTTCAATTTCTTTTTTATATTAGTATTTTGTGAATTTGTCCATTTTATCTAGGTTATATAATTTGTTGGTATACAGTTATTCATACTATTCTCTTATCACACTTTTTATTTCCGTAAGGTCAGTTATATCGTTCCCACTTTTCTTATTTTTGTTTTTTCTGTTGTGTTCCTACTTTTGTTTATGATTTTAGATATGTGCAACTTCTCTAATTTTTTCTTACTAATTCTAGTTAAAGGTTTTCAACTTTGATCTTTTCAAAAATAAGCAACTTTTGGTTTTGTTAAATTATCTCTGTTGTGTATTTAATCTCGAATTCAGTTATCTCCACTCTCATACATATTATTTCATTCTCTGTTTTAACTTTAGGTTTAGTTTGTTCTTCTTCCTCTAGTTACATAAGGTATAATATTAGGTTATTGATCCTCCTTCTTTTTTAGTGTGAGCATTCACAGCTATAATTTTTCCTCTAAGCACTTCTTTCACTACGTCCCATAAGTTTGAGTATGTTATGTCTTCATTTTCACTTTTTGAAAGTATTTTATAATTTTTCATTCTGATGTCTTCTTTGACATAATTTTTAAAGAGTGTGTAGTTTTATTTCCATGAATTTGTTAATTTTTAGATTTTTCTTCTGTTACAGATTTCTGGCCTCACTATATTGTAGTTAGAGAAGATATTTCGTGTGATTTATTTTTAAATTTATTGAGACTCTTTTGTGGCCTAACATATCATCCCTCCTGGGGAATGTTCCATGTGCACTTAAGAAGAATGTGTAGTTAAGTGGAATGTCCATATTTGTTTGTAGGTCTACTTGGTTTATAGTATTGTTCAAGTCCTCTCTTTCCTTATTGGGCTTTTGTCTGGCTGTACATTATCTTGTGGTTTTTGTTTTTTTTAATTTTAAAAATATGCATATTTAGTGTATAAAACATACAGTTAAATCATTAACATAGTGATGCAAATTAATATATCCATCATCTCACAGTTATTCTTTTGTGTGTATAAGTGAGAAAAGCTGTATCTACTCAATTGACAAAAATTCCAAATGCAATATACTATTAACTATTCTCATGTTATACATTAGATCTCTAGACTTGTTTATACTATATATCTGCTACTTTGTATCCTTTGACCTACATCTTTCCATTTTCTTCCCCCACACCTTGCCCACGGTAACGACTATTTTATTCTATCTCTGTATATTTGACTTTTTTCTTTTTAAGATTCTACATATAAGTTAGATTATTTAAAACTTTCATTTGTATTTGGCTTATTTAACTTAGCATAATGTCTTCCAGTTTCATCCATATGGCAAGTGGCAGTATTTCCTTCTTTTTTAATGCGGAATAATATCCCATTGTACACATATACACCACAATTTATTCATCCATCAAAGGACACTTAAGTTTATATATTGTGACTCATGCGTATAGTGCCACAATGAATGTAAGAGTGCAGATATCTTTACGAGGTGGCGATTTCATTTTCTTTAGGAATATACCCAGGAAGAGGGATTACTGGGTCGGATGATGGTATATTTTCAATTCCTTTAGGAGTCACCATTCTGTTTTTCATTATGGCTGCACCAATCTACAGTCCCACCAACACTATACAAGAGTTCCCTAACCCTAGCCAACACTTAATAGCTATCCTAATGGGTGTGAGGTGGTATCTCATGGTAATTTTGATTTGCATTTCCCTGATGATTAGTGATATTAAATGTCTTTTCATATATGTGTTTGCCATTTTTATAACTTCTTTGCAAAAATGTCTACTCAGGTCCATTGCCCATTTTTTAAATGGGTTATCTGTTTTCTTGCTATTGAGTTGTATGCATTCCTTATAAATTTTGGATATTATCCCCTTATAAGATACATGGTTTGCAAATATTTTCTTCGAATCCATAGGTTACCTTTTCATTTTGTTGACTGTTTCCGTTCATGTGCAGAAGTTTTTTAGTTTGATGGTATACCAATTATTTGTTTTTGTAGCCTGAGCTTTTGGTGTGATCTCCAAAAAATCACTGCCAGAGCCATGTCGAGCTTTTCCCTTCTGTTTTCTTCTGGTTATGGGTTTTGGTCTTATGCTTAGGTCTTTTATCCATTTTGAGTTTATTTTTATTTATGGTGTAAGGCAGCGATATCCAATCTTTTGGCTTCCCTGGGCCACATTGTAAGAACAATTGTCTTGGGCCACACATAAAATACGCTAACAATAACAACAGCTGATTGGCTAAAATAAATGCAAAAAAAAAAAGAACAAAAAACAACTCAATGTTTTAAGAAAGTTTACAAATTTGTGTTGGGCCTCATTAAAGCCATCCTGGGCTACATGTGGTCTGCGGGCCATGGTTTGGACAAGACACAAAACTGGGTTTCCTAACATCATTTATGAGCGAGACTATCCTTTCTGTGTTGTTTTCTTCCTGTTCTTGTGGAGAATTGGTTGATCGTATATCTTTGAATTTCTTTCTTGGCTCTCTATTCTGTTCCACTGGTCTACATGTTTGTTTTTCATGCCAGGACCATACTGTTTGATCAATAGTTTTGTAAAATAAACCAGAAAGTATGATGTCTCCAACTTTGTTTTTCAGAACAGAATTTTCAGAATTTCATTGGCTAGTAAAGGTTCTTGCTATTCCATGCGAACTTCAGAATTTAAAAAAATTTTCCATGGGATTTTGATAGGGATTTTATTCAATCTGTATATTGCTTTGGATATTATTGACATTTTAACAATATTATTCAGATTCATGAGCATGGGATATCTTTCCATCTATTTGTATCTTGTTTAATTTCTTTCATCAATGATTCATAGTTTTCAGTGTACAGGTCTTTCATCTTCTTGGCTAAATTTATTCCTAAGCATTTTTTTTGATGCTATCATAAATGGGATTGTTTTCTTGATTTCTTTTTTGGCCAGGTCATTATTTGTGTATAGAAATGCAACTACTTTTTTATATTGATTTTATATTCTACAACTTTACTGAACTCATTTATTAGTTCTAACAGGTTTCTTTAGCAGAGTCTTTGGGGTTTTCTATATGTAGGATCACGTCATCTTCAAATAGAGATAATATTACTTCTTTCTGATTTGAATGCCTTTCATTTCTTTTTCTTGTCTGTTTGGTCTTGCTAGTACTTCCAGTACTACATTGAGTAGAAGCAGCTAGAGTGGGCATCCTTGCCTTGTACTGGATCATAGTGGAAGAGCTTTTGTTTTCCCTCATTGATTATAATGTTAGCTGTGGGCTTTTCATAAATGGCATTCATTATATTGAGGAGTGTTCCTTCTATACCTGAACTGTTAGAATTTATCAAGAAAGGATGTTCAACTTCATCAAATGCTTTATGTGTGTCAATTGAGATGATCATGTGGTTTTCATCTTTCAGTCTATTAGTGTATATCACATTGATTGCCACATGTATATTAAACCAGACTTGCATGCCAGGGATTAATTCCACATGGACATGATGTATAATCTTTTTGCTGTGTTGTTAAATTTAGTCTGCTAATATTTTATTAAGGATTTTTGTATCAGTATTCTTGGGTTATATTGGCTTATAGTTTCCTTTCCGGTGATGCCTTTGTCTCACCTGGGTATCAAGGTGATGCTAGCCTTATAAAATGTGTTAGGAAGTATTGCGTTTAGCTCCATTTTTGGGGGAAGAGTTTAACAAGTATTAGTATTATTTGAATATTGGGTAGTATTCAGCCATGAAGCTATCTGGTTCTGGGCTTTTCTTTGTTGGAGGTTTTTTTTTTTTTTTTTAACTTTTATTTTGATTTAGAGGGTATATGTACAGGTTTGTACGTTGCATGATGGGTATATTGAGTATATTGCATGATGCTGAGGTTTGGGGTGTGGATAAGCCTATCACCCAGGTAGTGAGCATAGTACCCAGTAGGTAGTTTTTCAGCCCACCTCTCTGTTCCTCCCCCAAGTAGTCCCCAGTGTCTATTGATCATCTTTATGTTCATGTTTACTCAGTGTTTAACATGCAGTATTTGGTTTTCTGTTCCTGCATTAATTTGCTTAAGATAGTGGCCTCTAGCTGCATCCATGTTGCTGCAAAGGACATGAGTTCATTCATATTTCTTTCTTTCTTTCTTTCTTTTTTAGATGGAGTTTCGCTCTTGTTGCCCAGGCTGGAGTGCAATGGTGTAATTTCGGCTCATTGCAGCCTCTGCCTCCCAGGTTCAAGTGATTCTCCTGCCTCAGCCTCCTGAGTACCTGGGATTAGAGGCAAGCACCACCATGCCCAGCTAATTTCATATTTTTAGTAGAGGTAGAGTTTTTCCATGTTGCTCAGGCTGGTCTCGAACTCCTGACCTCAGGTGATCCACCTGCCTGGCCTCCCAAAGTGCTGGGATTACAGGTGAGAGCCACCGCACCTGGCCGAGTTCATTCATTTTTATAGCTGCGTGGTATTTCATGGTGTACATGTACCACATTTTCTTTATCCAATCCACCACCGATGGGCATCTAAGTGGATTCCATGTCTTTGCTATTGTGGATAGTGCTGTGATGAACATACAAGTGCATGTGTCTTTTTGATAGAACAATTTATTTTCCTTTGAATATATATCCAGTAATGGGATTGTTGGGTCAAATGGTAGTTCTGTTTTCAGTTTTTCATTTGAGAAATCTCCAAACTGCTTTCCACAGTGGCTGAATTAATTTGTATTCCTGCCAACAGTGTATAAGCGTTCTCTTTTCTCTGCAGCCTTCCCAGCCACTTTTATTTTTTTGACTTTTTAATAATTGTCATTCTGACTGGTGTGAGATGGTATCTCATTATGACTTGGTGGGTCTTTTTTTTTTTTTTTTTTTTTTTTTTTTTGAGACAGAGTGTTGCCCTGTCTTCCAGGCTGGAGTGCAGTGGCACAATCTCAGCTCACTGCAACCTCCACCTCCCGGGTTCAAGCAATTCTCCTGCCTCAGCCTCTCGAGTAGCTGGGAATACAGGTGACTGCCACCACACCTGGCTACTTTTTGTGTTTTTAGTAGAGACGGAGTTTCACCATGTTGGCCAGGATGGTCTTGAATGCCTGACCCCAGATGATCCACGCACCTCGGCCTCCCAAAGTGCTAGGATTACAGGTGTGAGCCACTGCGCCTGGTCTCATTGTGGCTGTGACTCACATTTCTGATTATTAGTGATCATGAACATGTTTGTTTGGCTACTTGTGTATTTTCTTTTAAGAAATGTATGTTCATGTCCTTTGCTGATTCAATTGGATTATTTGTTTTTTGCTTGTTGATCGGTTTAAGTTCCTTATGGATTCTGGATATAGGACCTTTGTCAGATGAACAGTTTGCAAATATTTTTTCTCCCATTCTATACGTTGTCTGTTTACTGATAATTTCTTTTGCTTTGCAGAAGCTCTTTAGTTTACCACTGTGATCTCTTTGCTGTTGGTCTGTTCAGGCTTTCTATTCCTGATTTAATCTTAGCAGGTTGTATTTTTTCTAGCAATTTATCCATTTCCTCTAGGTTATTCAATTTGTTTGGATATAATTGTTCATAAAAGTCCCTTATGATCCTTTTTATTTCTGAAGTACCTGTTGTAATATATTCTCCATTTTCATTCTGATTTTGTCTTCTCTTTTTCTTGGTCCAAGAGTTTGTTGATTTTATTTCTCAAAAATCAATTCTTTGTTTCAAAAATTGAAGTCTTAGTTTTATTGACTTTTTTCCCCTATGGTTTTTCTATTCTAATTTGTCTCTGTTCTGATCTTTATTCTTTCCTTCTACTAACTTTGGCTTTAGTTTGTTCTTCTTTTTCTAATTCCTTGAGGTATAATTTTAGGCTATTTATTTGAGATATCTCTTCTTTTTTTAATGTAGGCAAGGCATTTAGCGCTGTAAACTTCCCTCTTAGAACTGCTTTTGCTGAATGTTTTGCTTTTGGTATGTTGTGTTTCCACTGTCATTTGTCTGAAGATATTTTTAAGTTTCTGTTTTCATTTCTTCTTTGACTCTACCCATTGCTGAAAGTAACTTACTGAAAGTCCCTAAGCATTATTGTAGAACTGTCTTTTTCATTCCAATTCTGTCAATATATTTTCTTATATTCTGGGGCTCTATATTTTGGTGTGTCTACATTTCCAATTACAAAGTCTTGAGTAATTTACCATTTTCTCAGTATGTAATGTCCTCTTTTGTCTCCTATAACAATTTTAAAATTCAAGTTTATTTCTTTTATTAGTATAATTACCTCCAGCTTTCTTTAGGTTACTATTTGTATTAAATATCATTTTTCATTCTTTCACTTTCAATCTACTTGTGTCTTTAGATCAAAAGTGAATTTGTGATAAATAACACAGGTTGATGGTTTTCTTTTAAATCCATTCTGCTAACCTCTGCCTTTTGGAGAATTTAATCAATTTACATTTAAAGTACTTACTTATAAAAAAGAAATTCTGACATTTTGTGCCTTTTTTTTTTTGCCTTACACTTTTTAAATACAACATTTCCTCCCTTACTGCCTTTTTTTGTGTTTGTTGATTTTCGGTAATGTACCATTACAATGCTCTATTCGATTGTCTGTATGTGTTTATGTGTATTTTAAAGACTTTATATTTTTAGAGCAGTTTTAGGGTTCAGCAAAATTGAGAGGAAAGTACAGAGATTTCCCATATACCCACTGCACCCATACATACACAGCTTTTCCCATTACCAACTCTCCCACCAGAGTGGCAACTTATGAACTTATGAGTGACAACTTATGAGTGGCAACTTTGTTACAACTTATGAATCTGCATTTATACTTTATTATCAAAGTCCCTAGTTAACATTAGAGCTCACTCTTGGGGTGAACATTCTGTGGGTTTCTACAAATGTGGAACATGTTGATATGGTTTGGCTCTGTGTTCCCACCCAAATTTCATCTAGAACTGTAATCCCCATGTGTCAGGGGAGATGGCCTGGTGAGAGGTGACTGAATCATGGGGGCAAACTTCCCCTTGCTGTTCACATGATAGTAAGTGAGTTCTCATGAGATCTGGTTGTTTAAATGTGTGTGGCACTTCCCATCTCGCTTTCTTTCCCTCTCCATGGTAAAGATGTGCCTGCTTCTCCTTCGCCTTCCACCATGATTTTAAGTTTCTGAGGCCTGCCAGTCATGCTTACTGTACAGTCTACAAAACTGTGAGTCAATTAAACCTCTTTTCTCACAAATTACCCAGTCTCAGGTAGTTCTTTATAGCAATGTGAGAACAGACTAATATACATGTATCTACCATTATAGTACCATACAGATACTGTATATTTATATATATTTGTACATTTTCACTGCCCTAAAAGTACTCTGCACTGCCTATTCATCCCTTCTTCCCCACCAACCCTTGGCAACCACTGAACTTTTTAGTCTCCATAGCATTGTCTTTTCTGAAATGCAGTATGATTGGAATCATACAGTATGTAGTATCTTCACATTGCCTTATTTCACATGGTAATATGTTTTTTAATTACCTCCCTATCTTTTCATGGCTTTATAGCTCATTTCTATTTAGTGATGAATAGTATTTCATTGCCTAGATGTACTACAGTTTATCTGTCTACTCACCTACGGAAGGACATCTCGGTTGCTTCCAATTTCAACAATCACAAATAAAGCGTCTGTAAACATCTATGTGCAGATTTTTATGTGAATGTAAGTCTTCACCTCCTTTGAGTAAATACCAAGGATGTGATTGCTGAATTGCATGGTAAAAAAATGTTTAATTTTATAAGAAACCACCAATTTCGATATACTTTGGATTATTTGGGGGATATATATACACATTCAGAAGTGGAATTGATGGATCCTGTGATAATTCCATTTTTAATTTTTTGAAGAACCACCAAACTCTTTTCCACCAGGGCTGCACCACTTTACATTCCCATTAATGGTGTATGTCAAAGTGGCTGTACCATTTTGCATTCCCACCAGCAATGGATGAGTGTTCCTGTTGCCCCACATATTGGCAAGCATTTGGTACTGTCAGGGTTTTGAATTTTGGCCATTCTAATAAGCGTGTAGATATATCACATTTCTTGTTTTAATTTCCATTTCCCTAATGACATAAGATGTGGGGCATCTTTTCATATACTTAGTTGCTGTCTGTATATCTTCATTGGTGAGATGTCTGTTAAGGTCTTCAGTTCATTTGTAATCAGGTTGTTTGTTTTCTAATTGTTAAGTTTTTAAGGTTCTTTCTATATTTTGGATAACAGTCTTTTATCAGATATATTTTTTACAAGTATTGTCTCCCTTCTGTGGCCTGTCCTTTCGTCCTCTTGATAGTATGTTTTACAGAGCAGAAACTTTTATTTTTAACAAAGTCCAGCTTATCAATTATTTCTTTCATGAATCATGCCTTTGGTGTCATATCTAAAAAGTCATCACCAAACTAAAGATCATCTAGATTTCTTCTTATGTTATCTTCTGGGATTTCTGTTTGTTGTTGATTTCCAAATCTTTTATTGTGGTAAAATACACTTAACATAAAAATTACCATCCTAACCAATTTTAGTGTACAATTCACTGAACGTATTACTTTCACAATGTTGTGCAATCATCACTATCATCCATCTCCATAACACTTGTCATTTGTAATTATGAAACTCTATATCCATTAAACAATAATTCCCTAATTCCCCCACCACCTCCATCTCTTGAAAACCACCTTTTACTTTCTATGTCTCTGATTTGACTATTCTACCTCATGTAAGTGGAAACATACAGTACTCTTTTTGTGACTGCTGTATTTCATTTAACATAATGGCCTCGAGGTTCATCCATGTCGTGGCATGTGTCAGAATTTCTTTTTTTTTTTTTTAAGCTGAATAATATTACATTGTATGTATACACCACATTTTGCTTATCCATTCATCCATGGACATTTGGGTTGCACTGATGTTTTAACTGGTCTAAATAATGCCACTATAATCATGGGTATACAGGTATACAAATATATATTTGAGACTCTGCTTTTAATCCTTCTGGGTAAATACACGGAAGTAGAGTTGATGGATCAGATAATTCTGTTTTTAATTTTTGAAGGAACCACCAAACTGTTTAACATAGAGGCTGCACCATTTTGCATTCCCACTAACAGTGCACAAGGATTCCAATTTCTCCATGTCCCTACCAGCACTGGTTATTTTCTGTTTATTTGGGATTTTTTTGAGACAAGGTCTGGCTCTGTCACTTAGGCTGGAATGCAGTGGCGTGATTATGGCACACTGCAGCCTCAACCTAGACCTCTGGGCTTAAGCGATCCTCCCACCTTAACCTCCCACGTAGCTGGTACCAGAGATGGGTCTTACTGTGTTGCTTAGGCTGTTTGTTTTTTAATAGTAGTCATCTGAGTGTATGTAGGGTTGTAGTTTTGACTTGTATTTCCTCATGATCAGTGACGTTAAACAACTTTTCATGTACAATTTCCATGTGTATACCTTCTTTGGAGATATGTCTGTCCAAGTCCTTTGCCCACGTTTTTTCTTTCTTTCTTTCTTTTTTTTGAGAAGGAGTCTCGCTCTGTTGCCCAAGCTGGTGTGCAGTGGCACCATCTCAGCTCACTGCAAGCACCACCTCCCGGATTCATGCCATTCTCTTGCCTCAGCCTCCCGAGTAGCTGGGACTACAGGCGCCCACCACCATGCCCGGCTAGTTTTTTGTATTTTTAGTAGAGATGGGGTTTCACCGTGTTAGCCAGGATGGTCTCCATCTTCTGACCTCGTGATCCTCCTGCCTTGGCCTCCCAAAGTACTGGGATTACAGGCATAAGCCACTGTGCCCGGCCCCTTTGCCCATTTTTCAGTTGCATTGTTTTTTGGTGATGACTTTTAGAAGTTCTCTATATAATCTGGGCATTAATCCCTTATCAGGTATGTGATTTGCAAATATTTTATCCCATCCTGTAGGTTGTCTTATTACTTAGTTGATATTCTTTTAATGTACACAATGTAAATTTTTAAAATTTATCGATTTTTACTTTTATTGCCTGTGCAAGTACAATTTATCTATTTTTACTTTTATTGCCTGTGCCTTTGGTGTCATATGCAAGAAGCACTGCTAAATCCAATGATGTAAAATTTTCCCCCTATGTTTCCTTATAAGACTTTATAGTTTTAGGACTTTGACCCATTTTGAGTAAGTTTTGTACACGGTGTTAGGTAAGGGTCTCAACTTCATTCTCTTTTATACATGGTGTTAGGTAAGGATCTGAACTTCATTCTCTTTAGTTAATTTTTGTACATAGTATTAGGTAAGGGTCTCAACTTCAGTTTTCCTGGCACCATTTGTTGAAAATACAGCACTTTCCCTATTGAATGCTCTTGGCACTCTTCTTAGGAATCATTTGATCATGTATACAATGGTTTATTTCTGGGCTCTCTATTGAATTCCATTGGTCTCTACATCTTTCTTTATATCAATACCACATAGTTTTGATTACTGTAGCTTTGTAATAAGTTGGGGTTTTTGTTTGTTTTTCAGACATTCTCACTCTGTTGCCCACGCTGGAGTACAATGGCATTATCACTGCTTACTGCCACCTCAATCTCCCAGGCTCAAGCAATCCTCCCACTTCAGATTCTTGAGTAGCTGGGAATACAAGTGTTTACCACTACACCTGGCCAATTATTTTATTTTTTGTAGAGATGAGGTCTCCCTGTGTTCCCCAGGCTGGTCTCAAACTCCTGGGCTCAGCAGTCCTCCCACCTCAGCCTTTAAAAGTGCTGAGATTACAGGTGTGAGCCATTGTACCTGGCCTGTAGTAAGTTTTGAAATCAGAAAGTGTGAGTCCTCCAATGTTGTTCATCATTTTCAAGAATGTTTTAGCTATTCAAGGTCCCTTGAGATTCCATATGAATTTTAGGATGGGGTTTCTTCTTTCTGCAGATAACATCATTAGGATTTTTATTGGGATTCTCGTGGATTTGTAGATTGTTTTGTGTGGTATTGACACCTTAACAATATTGGTCTTCCAATCCATGAACATAGAATGTGTTTTCCCTTTATGTCTACTTTAATTTCTTTCAGCATTGTTTTATAATTTTCATTGTACAAGACTTTCACCTCCTTGGTAAAGCTGATTCCTAAGTATGTTATTCTTGACGCTTTTTTCAGCTTTTATTAAGGTATAATTGACAAATTAAAAGTGCATATATTTAAGAACATATTTTACCTACTGTGAAATGATTACTACAATCAAGCCAATTAACATATACCTCACGTAGTTGCCACATGTGTGCGTGTGTGTGGTCAGAAAACCTAAGCTATACTCTTAGCAAATTCCAAGTTAGAATATATTAACTATAGTCACCAATCTGGACATTATGTCTCAAGAACTTATTCATCTAATAACTCTATGTTTTACCCTTCAACCGACATTTCCTAATTCCCCCACTCCCTGACCCCTAGTAACCACCCTTCTACTCTGTTTCTCTGAGTTCAAGCTTTTTAGAATTCCATATATAACTGGGATAGTGCAGTATTTGTCTTTCTGTGTCTGGCTATTTCACTTAGTATAATATCCTCCAGGTTCATCTATGTTGTCACAAATTGCATGACTTCCTACTTTTTAAAGGATGAATATTTCGTTGTGTGTGTGTGTGTGTGTGTGAGAGTGTGTGTGTATGTGATGTGTTTATTTGGGATTTTGGTGATACACACACACACAATGTTTTCTTCCTTTCTTTCTTTTTGAGACAGGGTCTCCATCTGTCATCCAAGCAGGAGTACAGTGGCACAATCACAGTTCACTGTAGCCTCAGCCTCCTGGACTCAAGTGATACCCCTGCCTCAGCCTCCCGAGTAGCTGGGACCACAGTCATGTGCCCCCATGTCCAGCTAATTTTTAAAATTTTATATAGAATAGGGTATCACTATGTTTCCCAGGCTGGACTCAAACTCCTGTGTTCAAGCTATCTCCCACCTTGGCCACCCCCAAGTACTGGGATTACAGGTACAAGCCACCATGCCTGGTCCACATTTCTTTATCCACTCATCCATAAATGAACACTATGTTGTTCATTTCTTGACTACTGTAATGTTGCAATTAACGTGGGAGTGCAGATACCTCTTCAGGATACTGACTTTGTTTTCCTTAGATATACCCAGAACTGAGACTGCTGGATTATATAGCAGTTCCATTTTTAATTTTGTAAAGAAGATCTATCATGTTTTCCATAATGACTGTATCAATTTACATTCCTAACAAAAATGTATAAGGGACACCTTTTCTCCACATCCTCACCAACACTTGCTATCTTTTGACTTTTTGATAATAGCTATTCTAACAGTTGTGAGGTGATATCTCAGTGTGGTTTTGATTTGCATTTCCCTGATGATAAGTGATGTTAAGCACCTTTTCATATACCTGTTGACCATCTGTATGTCTTCTTTGGATAAATGTCTCTTCAGTCCCTTGTCCATCTTAACAGGTTATTAATGGGATTATGAAGATTTTTTTGCTATTTAGTTATATGAGTTCCTTATATAGATTGATATTAATAGCTTGTTAGATATATGGTTGGAAATATTTTCTCCCACTACATGTGCTGCCTTTCCATTCTGTTGTTTCCTTTGTTGTGCACTTTTTTGTTTGATGTAGTTCTAATTTATTTTTGCTTTTTATTCCTTGTGCTTTTGATGTCACATCTAAAAAATCATCACAAAGACCAATGGCAAGGAGTTTTCCCCTGTTTTCTTTTATAGGTTTTATGGTTTCAGGTCAAATATTTAAATCTTATTCACTTTTCTGTAAAGTGTAGGGTAAGGTTCCAATTTCATTTTTTTGCATGTGGATATCCTGGTTTCACAGTGCCATTCAAGAGAGTACCCTTTCCCCATTATGTACTCTTGTCAAAGATTAGTTGACCATAAATGTGTGGGTTTATTTCTGTGCTTTCTATTCTGTTGCATTGGTTTATTTCTATACCAGTACCATGCTGTTTTGGTTGCTATAACTTTGAAATATAATTCAAAATAAGCATGTGTAATGCCTCTTACTTTGTTCTTATTGCTCAAGAATGCTTTAGATCTTTAAAGTCTTTTGTAGTTTCTTTCAAATTTTAGGATTTTTTTGTATATGTGTGTGAACAAAAGTCACTGGAAATTTGATAGGCATTGCCTTGAATCTGTAGATCACTTTGAGTAGTACAGATATTTCAGCAATATTGATTCTATTGATCTACAAACACCAGATATCTTTCCATTTATTTGTGTCATCTTAGAATTCTTTCAATGTTTCATAGTTTTCAGTGTCTAGGTCTTTTACCTCCTTGGTTAAATGTATGCCTAAATGTTATGCAGTCCAATTTCTCTATTTTTTATTTTATCTGTGCCTTTGGTATTATCTCATATCCAAATAAAGTCAATACCAAATCCAATGTCATGCAGTTTTTGCCCCATGTTTTCTTCTAAGAGTTTTATAGTTTTAGGTCATACATTTAGGTTTGTGGTCCACTTTGAGTTAATTTTTGTATATGGAGTTAGGTAAAGGTCTCAACTTCATTCTTTCACATGAAGATATCCAGTTTTCCTGGCACAATTTGTTGAAAAGGTAATCCATTCTCCATTGAATGGACATGGCATGCTTGTCAGAAATCATGTGTTCATATATGAAAGGATTTATTTAGGAGCTCTCTTCTTTTTGATGCTATTTTAAATGAAATTGTTTTCTTAATTTGTTTTTCAGGTTGTTCATTATTAGGTGTAGAGAAATGCAAATGATTTCTGAATGCTGATTTTGTATCCTGACAGTTTACTGAATTAGATTATTACTTCTAACAGGTGTTTTTTGTGGAGTCTGTAGCATTTTCTAGATATATGATCATGTCATCTGCAAACAGAGACAATTTTACTTCCTTCTTTCTGATTCGAGTGTATTTATTTGTTTTTCTTGCCCAATTCCTCTGGCTAGGACTTCCAGTACTGTGTTAAATAGAAGTGGTGAGAATATCTTTTTCTTGTTCCTCATCTTAGAGGAGAGGCATTCAGCTTTTCAGCATTGAGTATGATGTTAGCTGTGGGCTTTTCATATATGGCCTTTATTGTGTTGCAGTACATTCCTTCTATACCTAATTTGTTCACAGTTTTTATCATGGAAGGATTGTGAACTGCATTATTTGCACTTATCAAAATGATTGTATGATTTTTATCTTTGATTTTATTAATGTAATGTATCCCATTTATTGCATATATACATTTAATGTCCTTATGTACTAAGGATAAATCCCATGTGTTTGTGATATATGATTTTTTTAATGTGCGGTTAAATTCAGTTTGATCACATTTGGTTGAAAATTTTTAAGTGTACTGTCATAAAAAATATTGGCCAGTTATTTTCTTTTCTTATATTGTCCTTGTCTGGCCTTAGTATGAGAGCAATGCTAGCCTTGTAAAATAAGTTGGGATTGTCCCCTCTTTGTTTGGGGGGAATATTTTGATCTTATACTTCCCCCTCTACATTTTATTTTTGATGCCCCAAGGTACACCTTTTAATATTGTGTATCCATTGAGAAATTATTAAAACAATAGTAATTTTTAATTATTTTTCTTTTAGCCTTTATACTAGAGTTATATGATTTATATACTACCATTACACTATTAGAGTATTCTTAAGTTGCCTATATATTTATTTATTTATCAGTGAATTTTGTACTTTCATATGTTTTCATGTTACTAATTAGCATCCTTCCATTTAAGCTTGAATAACTCCCTCTGGCATATCTTGTAAGGTAAGAGTAGTTGGTGATAAACTCCCTCAACTTTTGTTTACCTGAGAAAGTCTTGTATCTGTTTCATATCTGAAGGACAGCTTTGCTGTGTAATGTATTCTCAGATGGCAGGGTTTTTTTTATCTTTCAGAACTTCGAATATATAATTCTGTTGTTTCCTGGCCTGGAAAGTTTCTGCTCAGAAATCCACTGATAGCCTTATGGAGGTTCCTGTAGATGTAAGAACTTTATTCATCTTGCTGCTTTCAAAATTATCTTGTCTTCCATTTTTTACAGTTTGATGGTAATATATCTAGGTGAAATCTCTTTTAGATGGAACCTAATTGTAATTCTTTGAGCTTCATGTACCTAGATGTCCATAAATCTGGGGAGAGCCTCAGATATGGGAAGTTTTCAGCCATTATTTCTTTGAATTAGCTTTCTACCCTTTACCTCTCTCCTTTCCTTCTATAAGTCCTGTGTGAACATTCACTCTCCTGCTGGTGTCCCATAAATCCTGTAAACTTCCCTTACTACCTTTTCATTCTTTATTTTTCTCCTCTACTGGATATTTTCAAATAATTTATCCTCCAGTTGACAAATTCCTCCTTCTATTTGATTAAGTCTGCTGCTGCTGCTTTCTATTTCACATTTAATTTTATGCATTATATTCTTCACCTCCAAAATGTTTGGTAATTTTTTAGGATTTCTATTTCTTTATTAAATGTCTCCTTTTGTGTATTAATGATTTCTCTCTTCTCTGGTAGCACACTGAACTTCCTTAAATCAGTCATTTTTAATTTTCTGTAAGGCAATTAACGTATCCCAATTTCTTTGGAGTCAGTCCCTGAAAATTATTGTATTTCTCTGGTGAGTGCTTTGTTTCCTTAGTTTTTCTGTTTCTTGTTACAATGAACTGAAATATGCTCACTTGATGGAGTGTTAAGTAGGTAGGGTGCAGCAGCTGTAGCCCAGGTGAGAATATAATGGAATACATTTCTTGCAGCTCCATCAGCTGAGGTCAGCAGTGGCAAACATTACAAGGGTCCTTGGTGGCCAAGGCTGAGTGTCCTGATGCTGTTGTGTAAATAGAGTTGTGTTCATAATATCCCTTTCAGATTGTTTGTGATTAATGTATAGAAATGCAACTGAATTTTGTGTACTGACTTACTATCCTGCTACTTTGCTGAATTAATTTATTCAGTTTTTGTGGTGAGTTTTCATGGATTTCTACATATATGATCATATCTATGAACAAATATAATTTTAATTCTTCCTTTCCAATTTGGATGCCTTTATTTCTTTTTTTTTTTTTTTTTTTTGAGACGGAGTCTGGCTCTGTCGCCCAGGCTGGAGTGCAGTGGCCGGATCTCAGCTCACTGCAAGCTCCGCCTCCCAGGTTTACGCCATTCTCCTGCCTCAGCCTCCCGAGTAGCTGGGACTACAGGCACCCGCCACCGCGCCCGGCTAGTTTTTTGTATTGTTTTAGTAGAGACGGGGTTTCACCGGGTTAGCCAGGATGGTCTCGATCTCCTGACCTCGTGATCCACCCGTCTCGGCCTCCCAAAGTGCTGGGATTACAGGCTTGAGCCACCGCGCCCGGCCTTGGATGCCTTTATTTCTTTTCTACATTCTCTGGCTAGAAATTCTACTACTATGTTTAATATAATGGCTGAAGTCGGCATCTTGCTTTATTCCTGATGTTAGAGGAAAAGCTCTCAGTCTTTTCACCATTATGATGCTCCTTGTAGGTTTTTCTTCTAGGAGTCTTTTTCTTTGTGTCCTTTTATTTTTAGTCAACATGTAATAATTGCAGATATTTATGGGATATACAGTGATATTTTGATACATGTATACAATGTGTCATAATCAAATCATATTCATCACCTCAAATATCATTTCTCTGTTTTGTGAGCAGTCAAAATCCTCCATCTTTCTGTGCCTAATTTCATTTAACATATTCTCCAAGTTCATCCATGTTGCTGTGAATGACAGGACTTAATGCTTTATTATGACTGAACAATATCCCATTGTGTTTACATACCACATTCTCCATTCATCTGCTGATGGAGATTTAAGTTGATTCCATATCTTAACTGTTGTGAACACTACTGCAATAAATATGAGAATGCAAACATCTTTTCTATATACTGATTTTCTTTCCTTTGAGTCAATACCTGGTAGTGGGATTGTCAAACTGTATGGTAGTCTACTTTTAATTTTTTTGACAAACACCATAGTATTTTCCTTAATGACTCACTAATTTATATTCCCATAAATAATGTATTATTTCCCGTTTCTCTGCATCCTTGCCAGCATTTGTTATTTTTTGTCTTTTTGAAAACAGCCATTCTAACTGAGGTGAAATAATGTATCATTGTGGCTTTGACTTGCATTTCTGTGATGAGAGATATTGAACATTTTTTCACATACCTGTTGGCCAGTTGTTCTATTTTGCACATTTCTAAATCAGATAATCTGGTGTTTTTTGCTGTTGAATTGTTTGAATTCCTTGTATATTCTGGATATTAATCCCTTGTCAGATGAATATTTTCTCCCATTCTGCAGGATCTCTCTTAACAGTTTATTATTTCCTTTTATGTGTAGGTTTTTAGTTTGATATAGTCCCATTTGTCTACTTTTGTTTTTGTTGCCTGTGCTTATAAAGTCTTACCCATAAAATCTTTGCCTGGACCCATATCCTGAAGGATTTCCCTTCTGTTTTCTTCTAGTACTGTTTGCTTCAGGTCTCATGTTTAAATCTCTAATCAATTTTGAGTTGATTTTTTTATATGCTGAGAGATAGTCTAGTTTCATTCTTCTGCATATGGATATCCTGTTTTCCCAACATGATGCGTTTAACATAGTGTCCTTTCCCTGAAGTGTATTCTTGGCACCTTTGTCAAAAACCAGTTGTCTGTAAATAAATGGATTTAATTCTGGGTTCTCCATTCTGTTCCATTGGTCTATATGTCTGTTTTATGTCCACTGCATGCTAATTTGGTTACTACTGTTTTGTATACATGGGGGATTGCTTCCAGGCCCCCCTGTATATACCAAAAGCCATGTATATTCAAGTCCCAGAGTCATTCCTGTGTAACGCACATATACAAAATGTTAGCCATCTGTATATATGGTTTTCACTTTTGTGAATACTGCATTCTATCCTTGTTAGATTATGGGGAAAATCCACATATAAGTGAACCTACACAGTTCAAATCTATGTTGTTGAAGAGTTGACTGTATTTTGATGTCAGGCAGTGTGGTGCCTCTAGCTTCATTCTACCTGCTCAGCATTGTTTGTCCTATTTGCAGTCTTTTGTGGTTCCATGCAAGTTTAAGGATTGTGTTTTTTCTATTTCTGTGAAGAATGTCTTTTTTTTTTTTTTTTTTTTTTAGATTTCTCTTTTCTCTCTCTTTTTTTTTTTTTTTTTTTTTTGACTGATACATAATACTTATGGAGTACATGTGCTATTGCTACATGCATTGAATGTGTAATGATCAAGTCAGGGTATCTATCACCCTCAATTTATCATCTGTATGTGTTAGGAACATTTCAAGTCCTCTTTTTTTATTTTGAAATATACATTGCATTGTTAAATATAGCCAACCGACTCTTATCAAACATTATAAATTATTTATTCTAACTAGCTGTATATTTTTGTCCACTAACCAACATATCTTCACCCCCTAAACATACCTTTCACAGCCTTCGGTATCTATCCTTCTACTCTCTACCTCCATGAGATCAACTTTTATAGCTCCCACATATGATAATAATATAAGATAATTATCTTTCTGTACCTGGCTTAAAATAATGACCTCCAGCTCCATTCATGTTGCTGCAAAGGACATGATTTCATTCTTCTTTGGTCAATTAGTATTCCATTGTATATATTTACCTCATTTTCTTTTTCCATTTATCTACTGATATACACTTAGGTTCCTGAGTCCATATCTTTGCTGTTGTGAATAGTGCTGCAATAAACATGGGGACGCAGGTATATTTTTAGTATACTGATATCTTTTCCTTTAGATAAATATCCAGTAGTGAGATTGCTGGATTATATCATATTTCTCTTTTTAGGTTTTTCAGAAATCAAACTGTTTTCTATAGTATTAATTTATATTCCCACCAACAGTGCATAAGAGTTCCTTGACATCCTCTCCAGCATTGGTTATTTTTTGTCTTTTTAATAATAGCCATTCTCATTCTGATTTTGACTTGCATTTCCCTGATAATTACTGATGTTGAACATTTTTTTCATATACCTATTGGCTACTTGTATGTATTCTTTTGAGAAATATCTATATATGTCTTTTGCTCACTTTTTATTGGAATTAATTGGTTGTTTACTATTGAGTTATTTGAGTTCCTAGTATATTCTGGGTATTAGTACCTTGTCAGATGAGTAGTTTGCAAATATTTTCTCCCATTCAACTAGCTGTCTCTTCATTCTGGTGATTGTTTCCCTTGTTGTGTACAAGCTTTATCATTTAATATAGTCCCATTTGTCTATTTTTTTTTGTCCGTGTTTTTGAGGTCTTATCCATAAAATCTTTGCCTAGACCAATGTCCTAAAGTGTTTCCCCAATGTCTCCTTCTATTAATAATGGTGTTACTGTTTCATGCCTCATGTTTAAGTCTTTAACCTGTCTTGAGTTGATTTCGGTATGGCAAGAGATAGAAACACTTTCATTTTTCACATGGATATCTAATTTTCCCAGCTCCATTAAGTGAAGAGGGTGCTCTTTCCCCAGTGTATGTTCTTGGCACCTTTATCAAAAATTCGTTGGCTGTAAGTACATGCATTTATTTCCAGGTTCTACCCTGTTCCATTGGTCTATAAGTTTTTATTCCAAAACCATGCTGCTTTTGATGCTATAGCCTTATATTTTTAAGTCAGGCAGTGTGATGCATCCAGCTTTCTTCTTTTTACTCAGAATTGTTGTGGCTATTCCAGCTTTTTTTTTTTTTTTTTTTTTTTTTGGTTCCATCTGAATTTTAGGATTTTTTTCTATTTCCAGGAAAAATGGCATTGGTATTTTGACAGAGACTGCATTGAATCTGTAGATTGCTTTGAGTAGTATGGTCATTTTAATTTTGTTAATTCTCCTGGCCCATGAGTATGGGACTTTTTTTGTGTGTTCTCTTCAATTTCTTTCATCAGACTTTTGTAGTTTTCCTTGTCAGAGGTTTCTCACCTCTTTGGTTAAATTCATTCCTAGATTTTTTGTAGTGGTTGTAAATGATAATGCCTTCTTGATTTCTTTCTCAGCTGGTTCTTTGTTGGTATATAGAAATGCGCCTGATTTTTAAATCCTGTAACTATAATCAATTTATTGATCATACTGAAGAGTTTTGATCCTTCGTATTTCATGGTATCAGTTGTAATATCCCCTTTTTCATTTTTGATTTTATTCATGTAGGTCTTCTTTCTTTTCTTCTTGGTTAGTTTAGCTATTTTGTTTCTTTTCAAAATCCAATTTTGCATTTCATTGATCCCTTATATTTAGTCTCTTGTTCTGCTCTGATCTTTGTTATTTCTTTCCTTCTACTAATTTTACATTTGGTACGGTTTGGTCTTGCTTTTCTGGTTCCTTCAGGTGCATCATTAGATTATTTAAGATCTTTTCTACCTTTTTTGATGGGGGTATTTATTATGATAAACTTTCCTCTTAGCATTGCTTTTGCGGTATCCCATAAGTTTCAGAATGTTGTGTTTCTATTTTCACTTGTTTCAGTAAATTTTTTATTTCTGCCTTAATTTCTTCTTTGACCCAATGGTCATTCAGGAGCATGTTAATTTCCATTTACTTATACAGTTTTATATTTATTTATAGTTTAATGCTATTGTGGTCTGAGAAGATATGTGATACTAATCCAATTTAAAATATATATATATTTAAAATCATACTTAGTCTCCTAACATATAATATATCCTGGAGAGTGTTCCATGTACTGATGAGAAGAGTGTGTATTCTACAGCTGTTTTATGAACTGTTCTGTAAATGTCTGTTAGGTCCATTTGGTATAAAGTGTAGTTTAAATCCAATGTTTCTTTGTTAATTTTTTGTCTAGATGATCTAATACTGGAAATGGAGAATTGAAGTTCCCAAGTTTATTGTGTTGAAGTCTACCTTTCCCTTCAGATTTGATGTTTGCCTTATATATCTGGGTGCTTTGATTTTGGGTGCATATATGTTTAGAATTGTTATATCCTCTTGGTCAATTGATCCCTTTGTCACTATATAATGACTTTGTCTCTTTTTACTGTTTTATCTGATATAAGTATAGCTACTCCTGTTTGGTTTTTGTTTCCTTTTGCATGTAATATCTTTTCCCATTCCTTTACTTTCAACTATGCATGTCTTTACAGGTGAGATGAGTTTCTTGTAGACAGCATTTAGCTGGGTCGTGTTTTTAAGTTCATTCAGCCAGTCTGTCTTTTAAGTAGAAAGTTTAATCCATATGCAGGGTTACTGTTGATATGCGAGGGCTTATTCCTGTCATTAATTGATTTCTGATTATTTTGTGTGCTTTCATGAAGTTGTCGTTTCACATCTTCATGTAAGACTCCCTTAAGCATTTCTTGTAGGGCCTGTGTAGTGGCAGTTAATTCCCTCAGCTTTTACTTTTAAGGGAAACACGTTATTTCTCCTTCATTTCTGACGAATATAACTTTGCTAAATACAGTATTCCTGGCTGGCAGGTTTTGTTTTTTTCTTTCAGCACTCTGCATATATAATCCCATCATCCTGGCCTGTAAAGTTTCTGCTGAGAAATCTGTTAGTCTGCAGGTTGTTCCCTTATAAGTGTCTACAACCTCTTTTATTGCTGGTTTTATGATTCTTTGTCTTTGGTTGGGCAATTTGACTCTAATGTGCTGTGGAAAAGACCTTTCTGAATTGTATCTATTTAGGGTTCTGAGATTCCTATATTTGGATCTAAATCTCATGGGAGATTGGGAAGTGTTCAGGTATTATTTCATTAAATAGGTTTTATAATCTTTTAGTTTGCTCTTCACCTTCTGGGACACTGAAAGTGTCACCTTATGGCACCCTGCAAGTCACATAGCCTTTGTTCATGCTTTTCTATTTTTTCTTTATTTTTGTCTGAGTCATTTCAAAAGACTTATCTTCAAGGTGTGAAATTCTTTCTTCTGCTTGGCATGGTCTGTTACTGAAGCTTTCAAATGTGTTTTTTATTTCATTCAATTAATTATTCAATTCTAGAATATCTGTTTGGTTCTTTTTATATCTATCTCTTGGACACATTTCTCATTCATACCCTGAATTGTCTTTTCTGATTTCTTTGTATAGTCTTCAGGACCTTCTTTAATATTATACTGAATTGTTCAAGGTTCCATCAATTTCTTTTTCACTGGAATCTGTTGGAGAATTATTGCATTCCTTAGGAGGTGTCATGTTTTCTTGCCTTTTCATGTTTTTCGTGTGCTTACATTGGTATCTGCACATCTGGTGTAACACTAGCTTCATCCAATTTTTTGATCTGTCTTTCCTAAGAGAGTCTTATTCCCAAAGATGTATCTATGGTGTTCTTTGGGCAGGGCACTTTGGTTTTGATTCTGGGTGCCTGCAGTAGTGTAATCTCCATGGAATTTTTTTCAGCTGTAAACAGCACCAGTAGTGTCTGAGAGTTCCTCTATAGTTTAGGATGCAGTTATTGGTGGAGGCTGTGGTAAAGTCTGGCTGGGGATAGGGACACCAGGTGGGCCAGTCCTCAGGCCCAGTGGCAGGCCCTGAATGCTTATCCTTGGACCCAATGGTGGTATATGCTGGCACTAGTGTTAGCAGGTCCAGGAAGACCAACTTTGGGCCTCCAGGCAGCTTGCTCAGGTGCCAATGATGGCAGAGCTGGGCCACAGGGTGGGTAAGTCATTGAGTCCTGAGTAGCAGGTATGGCTTAGGCAATGGTGGTAGCAGTGGCAGAACAATCTTCTGCCTCCCAAGGTGTCCATGCTGGTATTGGGATGGCTGGGATAAGCTGGATGAGCTTGTCCCAAGGCCCACAGGTGGCAAATTCAAGTGAATGCCAGTTGTGGTGGTAATGGTCAGTTGGGTAGTACAGTCCTCAAGCCCCTAGGAGTGCTCAGGTGCCAACAATACTAGATAGGGCAGGGTGATCCCTAGGCCCAGAGATGGTATGCGCTGGCACTGGGAGAAAAAAGGGTGGGACCAGGCCAAGTGGTTCTCTCCTGAAGCCCTCCAGTAATGCAAGAATGTACTGACTGGTAGGAAGGCACAGGATGATCCCTGTATACCCTGCTGAATGCTCATGCAGGGGCAGCAGCAACTCTATTGCAGCCCTACTCCTGGGGAAGTTGGGTGGGATTGCTTTCAGTGGCAGCAGCTATAAACAGGCAGTTGGGCAATGCATGCTTCAGCCCCAGGTGGTAACTATGGGCAGGGTTACCTTTTCTCAGGATGTTTTAAAATACATGGCAGCCTTGCTTTGGAGGTGGCAGAGTATTGCCAGTGGCTCATGTTTTGGCCCTGGAGGCAGCAGTCAGGGGTGGCACCCAGCTTTGTGTAGGGGATGTCCATGGGGCTCCAGGGATGAGATACAGGGATGTGGGGCCCACAGCAGATGCAGCCTGGTGGGGGCTGGGCTATCAAAATGGAACTTTCCTGAAGTTGCCTGAGGATTCAGGGGATGTGTGAATTGCCTGAGGATTCAGGGTGATCTCCCTCCCTGGGAGCTGTTCATTGCCATTGCACAGTCTGTAGGTAGCCTCTTGTTAGTCTCAGGGCATCTATGGGTCAGGCGGTTCTCTGACTAGGATTTCACGCATCTGCTGTGGGAATGTGGACCAGTGAGGGCTCACTTACTTACCCTTTCTGCACATCGAGGAGTCTCTTCATGCTCCCAGCCAGTCCCATAGAAGCCTACTGCCTGACTCCCCTCTTATCCCTTCGTTGGGTTTTTCTTATTACTTCTCAGTTGAATTCCAGCATTCTCTCAGAGGCGATCTATATAAACTGTGATTACCTACTTGCTATTTTTGTTCTTCTTTGTGGAGGAGGTGAGTGCCAGATGCCTCTAGTTAGCCATCTTGAAGCCCCTGCTGATATCCAAATAGGGATTTCATAGCATCTGTATATTGCTATGGGTAATATGATCCTTTTAACATTATTCTTTCAATCCATGAACATGGGATATCTCAAAAATTTTGTAGCCTCTTAAATTACTGAAATCAGTATTTTATAGCTTTCATTGTGGAAATCTTTCACCTCCTTGGCTAAGCTTTGCTTTTTTTTTTTTTTTTTTTTTTTTTTTTTTTTTTTTTTTGTAGCTATTGCAAATGGGATTGCTTTCTTGATTTCTCTTTTGGCTAATTTGCTGTTTCACAGAAATGCTACTGATTTTTGGGGGGGGGGGGCAGGGGCCAGGCGGGGGGAGTGGAGATAGGGTCTCACTCTGTTGCCCAGGCTGGGGTGCAATGGTGCAATCTCTGCTCACTGCAACTTTCACCTCCCAGGTTCAAGCGATCCTCCCATCTCAGCCTCCCGAGTAGCTGAACTTCAGGTGCAGGCCACCACACCCAGCTCATTTTTTTACAGATGGGGTTTTGCCGTGTTGCCCAAGCCAGTCTCAAACTCCCAGGCCCAAGAAATCCACCCACCTCATCTTTTCAAAGTGCTGAAATTACAAGCATGAACCACCACGTCCACTTCTACTGGTTTTTGTTTGTTGATGTTTTTATCCTGCAACTTTACTGAATTTGTTTACCAGTTCTAAAATATTTTGGTGGAATCTTTAGGTTTTTCTATGTATAAGACTGCCATCTGCAAAGGACAGTATGACATTCTTTTTTCCAATTTGGATACCCTTTTTCTTTTACTTGCCTAATTGTTCTGGTGAGGACTTTTCTTACTCTGTTGAATAAGAATGGTGAAAGTGGGCATCCTTGTCTTGTTCTAGTTCTAAGAGAGAAGGTGTTTAGCTTTTCCTCAGGTAGCTGGTGGGTTTGTCATATATGACCTTCATTGAGTTATGTTCCTTCTAGACATTAGGTGTTGAGTTTTTTTTTTTTTTAATCATGAAGAGATGTTGAATTTTATCACATGCTTTTTCTGCATCTATTCAGATGATCATGTATTTTTTGTCCTTCCTTCTATTAATGTGATATATCACATTTATTGATTTGTATATGTTGAACCATCCTTGAATCCCTGGGATAAATCCCACTTGATAATGGTATATTATCTTTTTGATGTGCAATTGGATTCAGATTGCTAGTTTGTGTGTCTGTGTGTGGGTTTTGTTTTTGAGGATTCAGCATCTATGCTCATTCAGGGAGACTGGCCTGTAGTTTTCTTTTTTGCTGTTGTTGTGTCCTTATCTGGTTTTGGTATCAAGATACTGCTTGCCTCACAGAATAAGTTAGGGAGAATCCCTTTCTCTTCAATCTTTTGGAATCGTCTGAGAAGAATTCATGTTAGTTCTTTAAAAGTTTGGTAGAATTCAGTAGTAAACTCATGCAGTCCTGAGGTTTTCTTTACTGGGAGACTTTATTACTGATTCAATCTCATTCCTTGTTATTGCTCTGTTCAGATTTTTTTTCTTCCTGGTTCAGTCTTGGGAGATTTTATATGTCCAGGAATTTATCTGTTTCCTCTAGGTTTTCTAATTGTTGACATATAGTTAGTTGTTCATAATAGTCTCTAATAATCTTTTGTATTTCTGTGGTGTCCATTGTAAGTCTCCTTTTTCATTTCTGATTTTATTTGGGTCTTCTTGGTTAGTCTAGCTAATGGTTTATTGATTTTCTGTTTTCAAAAAATCAACTTTTTGGCTAGATTTGTTGGCTCACACCTGTATACCCAGCACTTTGGAAGGCCAAGGCAGGCCGATTGCTTGAGTTCAGGAGTTTGAGATCAGCCTGAGCAATATGGCAAACCCCCTTCTCTACAAAAAAAAAAAAAAAAAAAAAAAAAAAAAAAAAATTAGCCAGGTGTGGTGCTGTACATCTACTCAGAAGCTGAGGTAGGAGGATTGCCTGAGCCCAGGAAGCAGAGGTTACAGCGAATCAAGATCACACCACTGCACTCTAGCCTGGATGACAGAGCAAGACCCTGTCTCGGGGTTGCGGGGGCGGGGGGAACCTCATTTCATTGATCTTTTGTCTTTTTTATTTTTTATCTCTATTTCATTTAGATCTGCTCTGATCTTTACTATTTATTTCCTTCTAATTTTAGGTTTGATTTGTTCTTGTGTTTCTAGTTCCTTGAGATGCATTTATTAAGTTGTTTAAAATATTTCTACCTTATTGATGTGGGCGTTTATTGAAATAAATGTCCCTCATAGCACTTCTTTTGTTGTACCATATACATTTTTGTATGCTGTGTTTCTATTTTCATTTGTTTCAAAGAATTTTTAAATTTTTCAAATCAGGCTGGGCGCGGTGGGTCACACCTGTAATCCCAGCACTTTGGGAGGCCGAGGTGGGCAGATCACGAGGTCAGGAGATCGAGACCATCCTGGCTAACACAGTGAAACCCCGTCTCTACTAAAAGTACAAAAAAATAGCCAGGCATGGTGGCAGACGCCTGTAGTCCCAGCTACTCGGGAGGCTGAGGCAGGAGAATGGCGTGAACCGGGGACGCGGAGCTTGTGGTGAGCTGAGATCACGCCACTGCACTCCAGCCTGGGCGACAGAGCAAGACTCCATTTCATAACAAAACAAAACAAAATTAAATCAGTTTCTTCACTGACACAATGGTCATTCAGGAACATGTAGTTTGATTTCCATGTATCTGTCCAATTTCAGAAGTTCCTCTTGTTATTGATTTCCAGTTTTATTCCATTGTGGTCTGAGAAGATAGTTGATAAGATTTTGATTTTTAAAAATGTATTGAGACTTGTTTTGTGTCCTAACATATGGTATATCCTGGAGAATGTGCTATGTGCTAATGAAGAATGTGTATTCTGCATCTGTGGATGAAATGTGTAAATTTGTTAGGTCCATTTGATCTATGCAGTTTAAATCCAATATTTCTTTGTTGATATTTTCACATCCAAATGATTTGTCCAGTGCTGATTATGGAATGTTGCCATCCCTAACTATGATTGTATTGGGGTCTATCTCTTTAGCACTAGTAATATTTGTTTAATATACCTGGGTACTCCAGTGTCGTTGGTTTCACACATATTTGTTGTATCTTCTTGCTGAATTGATCCTTTTATAATATATAATGACCTCCTTTGTCTCTTTTTTCTTTTTCTTTTTTTTTTTTTTTTTTTTTTTGGACTTAGTATTTTTTGTCTATCTACTCCTGCATGCTTTTGATGTCTGTGTAGAATATCGTTTTCTATCCATTCCCTTGCAGTCTTATGGGTGTCTTTACAGGTGAAGTCAGTATCTTGTAGGCAGCATGTAATTGGGTTTTTTTTTTAAAAAATTCATTTAGCCAGTATCTATTTTTTACTTGGGAAATTTAAATTACTTACATTCAAGATTGTTATCAATAGGTGAGGACTTACTCCTGTCCTTTTATTGTTTTCTGATTGATTTGTATACTTTTGTTTCCTCTCATTGTTTTTCTTTGCAATTTTATGATTCTCTGTAGTGATAATCCTTTATTCCTTTTCCTTTCTCATTTGTGTATCTGCTCTACTAGTAAGTTTTATGCTTTTGTATTTTCATGATGGTAGATATCATCCTCCTACTTCCAGATGTAGTACTCCCTGAAGCATTTCTTGTGGGGCTGATTTAGTAGTAATGAATTCCCTCAGTTTTTGCTTGTCTGAGGGAAGCAAAATTTCTTCCTTCATTCTGCTTCATTTCTGAAGGATAGCTTTGCTGGGTATAGTATTTGTGACTAGCAATTTTGTGAGCTTTTCCCCACCTTTCGGCACTTTGAATATGGCATCCAATTCCTTCCTGGCCTAGAAGGTTTCTGCTGAAAAATCTGTTCGTCTGCTGTTGATTCCCTTATATGTGACTTCATGCTTCTCTCTTGGTGTTTTTTAAATTCTGTCTTTGATTTTTGACAGTTTGATGAAAATGTGCCTCAGAGAGGCCCTTTTAGGGTTAAATCTATTTAGGGATTTGTCAGCTTCCTTTATCTGTTAGTCTCTTTCTCTCCCAAAACTTTGGCAGTTTTCAGGTATTATCTTCTTAAATAGATTTTCTGGTCCGTATCCCAATACTTCTTCTGGAGCTCCCAAAATGTGAACTACTGTTAGCTTAATAGTGTCTCATATGTCACACAGGCGTTCTTCATTCTTTTTTATTGTTATTTTTTAAATCTGTATGGTTTATTTCAAAACACCTGTCTTCAAATTTAGAAATTATTTCTTCTGCTTGATTTAGCCTGCTTTTGAAGTTTTCAATTGCATTTTTTATTTCATTCATTTAATTTATCACTTCCTGGACTTTTGTTTGGTTCTTTTTTATGATATCTAACTGCTGGATTTCCCATTTAGATCATGAATTGTTTTCCTGATATCTTTGTATTGTCTATTTGTGTTATTTTTTATCTCATTGGGTTTCCTTAAGATTTCCTTTCCTTTGGTGTCTATTATTGGAGAATTACTGTGTTCTTTTGGCATGTCATGTTTTCTTGTTTTTTTATTTCCCCAAGATTTCTGTGTCCCCAAGTTGATATCTGCATATCTAGAGTAACAGAGACTTCCAATTTTATGCAGTAGCCTTAGTAAGGACTTTTCCTGTACACGTGTCTGTAGTATCATTTGGGTAGGGTGCTTTGGCTTTGGTTCTGGTTTGGTGCAGAAGTGTGGTGTCTCTACAATTAATTAGACTATAATCAACATCAGTGGTATCCGCAAGTTCATCAGTGGCTTAGGCTGCTTAGTGCTTAGGATGTCTGTGAAGGCAAAAAGGCTCCTTAGAGGTACTTACTCCTCTATTTTTCCTGATGTTGCTAACTACCTTCAAACATTTTGACAAAGCATTTTAAGCCTCTTCTCTCTGACTCTGTATGCACAGTTTTGCAGTGCTGGGCAGGGGACTAGAATGCTATTGGAATTTAGTTCACTTTGCTACTCACAGACAATTTAAAGGTATTCTTTCTCCTAATACTGCTAACAGCATGGGTCATGTGGTTTTATTGGCACTAACTGATTTTATGCTTTTGGGGAGGATAAGTGAGATGATTTATAGTCATAGGGGACGGGGAGCAGCATGCTATTTTTCTCCAAGCCTGGCTGAAAGTCTTTTTTAAATTATCCTTTTTTCTTAGTGCTCCTATCTAATCTATCAATGTGTCTTATCAACTCTCTGGATTTGCCCACACCTAGTCTTTCCAGCTATCTCCCTGGTTAGGGACCACCACCATTTCTCTGCCTACATTGTTGTCCTTACCTCATTACTGGTCTCTCACTTTCCACTGTTGCTTCCTCTACTCCATTCTTCACATAACAACTCAAGGGAGTTCTTTAAATGTAAAGTGGATCTTGCTGCTTCCCTACTCGAATGTTCCAACAGCTTCCTGTCACACTGTCTTATGTCAGTCTCACAGCACACACAGCTTAATTCAGAAATCCTTTTGCTGGTCACTTATTGAGAAAGAGCTTCATGGTGGGCAGCTGGGAAGCTGCACAGAACACTCCTCAGAGTTCTACAAGCGGCTGAGAGAGCTGGGGTATTTATCTGTCACTAGTGAGTGCTGCCCCGGTGGTGGCTCACTTTCCATTCCTTTTGGCCTGCCCTGTGTGCAGCTAAGCAAGTCCCTGAAGTCAGAGGTAGTGCTTATGAAAGTATCTGGTGAGGGTTTGCATTAAGAAGCCGTCAGTGTGGAGAACGTGAATGCTAAGGGCATATGAGTGTGTCCTTGAGAACGTGGATACTGTGTTCTTTTCCTCTGTGTCTCCAGTGCCTGCCATATAGCAAGTCCTCCAAGATTTGCTGATCTGCCTGCCCCACCTGGGGTCTCTCTCTCTCCCACAGCTAGCTGACATTAGCCATGTGGCCCTCTGTTCCCTGTAATAGGCCATTTCCTAAGTAAGCATCATCCTCATTTCTATACATTTTCTCTGATTACTGGAAATTCCTCAAGTGTTGACCATTTTGATTCCTGGGCCCCTTAAGAGTCCATTAGCATTGGAATGGAGCCCACAGGACCATACCAGACAGATGCCACCACATCTTTTCTTGAAGTAGTATTCAGGCTGAGGGGGTCATAGCCGAGAGGTCCCCCTGGGGCCGCTTGCTCTCCTCCTACTCACAGCCCTCCTGCAGCCAGCAGCAGTGGGGGAGCCAAGCTGAGTTGATTACTTTTGACATCAGTTGTTAACATAATTTTGATGTTGAGCCTCCCCCCAGTTCTGGGGTGGCTCTGACTGTGTCCAGGCTCCAACTTGAGAAGCTATAGGGAGCCTCTCGGCCCCAGATCTGGCCTGGCTGGGAGGTGGCCTGGGAAGGGACCTGTGTTTCTCAAGCCCGCGCCCTCGGGGCCTGGGGGTGGGGCCCCAGCAGATGTCTGGATTTGGTAGCCAGGGCCTGGAGCCGGATGCTGAGAATGAGGCCTGCAACTCATTTCCCCATTAAACATTCTGAGAACATCTGCACCGGTTTCCAAGGCTTCTCCCTCACTAATTGCTTTGATTATTGTGTGAAGTTAAGAACTGGCACATTTCCGTGATGTTGTGATGAAGGTGAAAAGATCGCTCTTAATTAGATTAAAAACATTTTTTTCTTCCTGTGTAATTTTGCCTTGAAAATCAAGGCCACTTTTTTGTTTTCTTCATCCAAAGACCTCCAGAAACTTTCCTCCCCACCTCTCCAGAGGTTTCTGGGGAATGTCCTGTGAGCTCAACTCTTGGAGAAGATAGTGCTTAACCCAGATTCCATTGTATATTAAAGTTTCCTAGCGCTGCTCTTGCTGCCTGGAACCTTCCCCTGAAAATGTGTCTTGGGAGACCTAGACAGTAACTTCCTGCAGCATGGAGACCCGGGTGGGTCGATTTTAGTTGTGTGGGTGGCTGTGTTGCTCTCTTTCCGTTTCCTGGGCTCACTCACGCTCAGGGTTGACCCTGTCCTGGCTCTGTCACTGCCTGTCTTCCTCAGCGCCCCCGCTACTCAGACCCCACCCTTGGGCCTGCAGAGCCATTTCCGTTCACTCTGAGATTTGTGTATGCTGAGGCTTGCTATACTCATTCTAAGGAGAAGTGCTTGGCGGTGTGGGGATGGTCCTCAGTATCCTAAACTTGGGTTTTAGAAAGCCCAGCATCCTCCCTGGGATTTCTCAGGATCCCGGAAATCATCTTTGACTGTGTCACATCGCTGTCATGCTTGAGGCAAAACTATTCTGCACATCTTTGATCCAATGTGAGATCCAACGTGTTCCATAATTTGCATCAAACATCCTCATACAGCAGGGTGTGGAGAGAGGGTCACTGAAGGTTTGGGGAGATGAGGACTTGCCTCACAGCAGTAGAAAGCCTATGTCCCACCTTAGGAAGTCCCTTTTCCAAGAGTTCCCTGTGCTGTTGCAGGGTTAGGGCCAGGGCCTTGGCCTCAGGCCAGCTTCTTTCCCACAAGCCTTCTCCCTGCCCTCTGCCCTGAAAACTAGTGGGGGCAGTGCAGAGCAGTTCAGCTATTTTGTAACCTTGACTGCCCCCAGGCCCATGTCCTTAGGCTCACACCTCACCCCCAAGTTTGTCATGCACATTCCTGAAGACTCTCTTGGTAACAAATGATGGAACCCCAACTCAAACAAGCTTAAGCACAAAAGGGACATTTTTTGGCTCACACAGCTGGACACAGCTGTTTCAGACACAGCTGGACCCCAGAGCTGAGATGATCTTGCTCACTTGCTCTCACTCTCCCCCTCTTGCACTCCCCTTCTCCCTCCCCGTTCAATCTTTTGTTCTCCCTTTCCCTTGCTCTCTATCCATTGGCCCCATGGGATGGCTGTATCCTTAGGCAGCTACTTTCTAAAAGGGGCAAAATGGCCACCAGCTTGCATTCAACAGCTCAGGAAGCCCAGCAGAACGAGGTCATCGCTTTCCCCAGGATTCCTGCCAGAATCTAAGGCCAGGTTCTTATTGACCTCAGCTGGGGTACAAGCCATCCTTGGACCTGCAACTGTACCTCCAATGGCTGAGGCAAGGTCCACAAGGACCCCTTTGGGGTTGGCCAGAGGGTACCTCAACACTGCACACTAGGAGTGGGAAAAGAGGAGCCCCCTAAGGAAGATTTGAGAAGCTGTTCCCAGAAGCCAGGCCTGGCTGCTGGGCCGGCAAAAACAACAGGTGTCCACTCAAGCAAGGTATTTTCCTAAGCGGAACTGGGTGCCAGCTGTGAATATACATTTTCACTCCATTCCTCGCCTTGTTCCTGGCAGCTGTTGTGGGAATGGCTTTTACACTTTCCATCCATGTCCCTTACTTCTCGCCTCTGAGTGGAGACACAGGTGGTGGCGGGGCCACTCTGGCTCGGGGTCTATGAGCCGGGCATGGGCAGCTGGCACAGGCTGTGGGGCTGCGGCTCAGCAATGTCACGCAGGGCCTGGCTGCAGCTGTCCGGATGCCCCTGGGGAGGGCTTCTCCTTCACAGTGCAGGATCTGCAGGGCTTTGGTGAATCCACTGAAAGGGGGAGATTTCTTGAGGGGGCCAGGGAGGGGGCTTCTACTTGCGAAGGATAGGGAGAGCTTCTGTTCATCCCTGTGAAGTAGGCTGGCTCAGGGAACTCGCCTGTGCCAAACCCTGGAGAGACATGGGTGAGGCAGAAGGCAACGTTCCCGTGTCGAGTGCCAGGCACACATAAGCCCTGCAGCCGTACAGGGGAGGGGGCATCTCCAGAGCCCTGGAAAGCTTGTGGAAGAGGGCTTGGGTTACACCTGGGAGATTAGGCAGGATTTTAATCAATCAGGAGGGGAAGGGCAGGGGATGAGTGGCTGGGTGAAGTTACCAGGAAAGGCCCAGACACTGGCGAGAGTCTCTTGAGGGCAGAGGGCAGCAGGGATGGGCTGGAGCTTTGAGCTTTGCCATAGGCTGGACTTGGGGCTTGAATGCTGACCTAATCTGGGCAGGGAGGGGGCTGGGGCTCGATGAGAAGGCAGAGGAAGTGAGACCAGAATTTCTTGGGAACAGAGAGCCTCGAAGACCTTCATGATAGGAGAGCTCTGTGTTGCCTCATGGGCAGCTCCAGGCCAGGTAGAGGGACATATTCTGGCAACTCTAGGATAAGATGTACAGGGTCGTGGGCCAGAGAGCAAGGCACAGTACAGGAGACTTCCACAAATTATTGTTTCTTGACTTGGAAAAGTATCATCCAAAATAGAAAACACAGACACAATAAGGAAGGAAATGAAAATTACCCAAAGTCCCTTCACCCGAAGACAAAGTTAACATTTGGATCTGTTTCCTTTTAGTCTTTTTTCTGTGCCTGTATTTTAAAAAAATAAAATAAAATTCAAATCCCTCTATCAAGCAGGACCACTGATTAGAAAGGAAGATGCTGTGCTGAGTTTGATTCCTGTTCTCCTGAGAGGGTGAGACTTGGCAGCCAGCGTCCCCAGCTGGGGTAGTCGCCACGCCCAAGGCTGCCTTTGCCATCCCAGACCTCCCATTTTCCTAGAAAACAAAATTGTTTTGTTCTGCCCTGAAAATTTAGGCCCAGATCCTGGCCTTGACAAAGCAAAGGCAGCCAAAGAATTAAAGCATCAAAAACCAGGACTGTCTTAGGAAAGTGTGACTTCATTGTCACCAGGATGCTGTGCTCCTTGTCCCCAGGGCCAGCCACTCCAGGCAGTTCAGCAAAGGGTACCTGGCATTGCTCCGGTACCTCCTGCAGAGACTGGATATCCAGATGAACTGCCCTTTCAAGTACATCATGGGCTCAACCTTCTCTGCAGATGTGAGTTCAGGCTGTGAAATACCCAGTTCAGAGGTGGGGATGACAAGCAAGACTTGTTAGGGCACAGCACTTGCCCTCAAGCCCTGGCCTGAAAGAGGCAGCACCAGTGTGTCTGGAAAGAGCTGAATCCCCACCAAACCACCCCCAGCTCCCCTCCATGCTCTCCTAGATGCCTGACCTGACTATAACCACAGGTGAAAACAGGAAAGAGGTGGCGGCTCTGGTCACTGCCTCCCTGTGGTGGAGAAAGCAGGCCCCACAGTCTCCAACACACAAGCCAACAGACAATAACCTCTCCTCTTGAATTGGAAAAACAAACCTGTGGAGTCCTTCTCTGCCCCTTGCTATAGGGGCCCCATATGCCTTTCCCACGATTAAACCAAAAAGCACACATTCCTCTCTGGCAGGTGCAGGTCCCACCCACTCTGGGCAGCCAACTGATGTGCACATTTTCATTTCCTAAAACACCAGGGCAGAACCTTTCTCAGGGGTCAGGTGGCTTACCCTTGGCCCTCAGGCTTTGGAGATGGCACTTGTCATCATGGGTGTTTGGAAAGCAACTCCACATTCTAGCCTCTGCTCCATCGTTCCTTCTATATACAAGTGATGCAAACATCGAAATATGTTTTTTTCTTTTTCTTTCCTTAAAAAAAAAATTGAATCCTGGATGACGTTTTAGCTATGTCACTTGACAACTGCTTTATATAACCCAGGGTACTTGAATCTCAGCCCCAAATCTCTAAAATGGGGGCAGTAACATGCTTCTGCCAGGTCCCAGACCTGTGGGTCTCTGAATGTGCACACATTCTTCAAGCCTTACGGGTCCTTCCCTGGTCTCTCTAAGGATGTCATGGGCACAGAGCCCTTTCACTCTGAGCCCTTCTCCTGGCTGTGACTAAGTAATGTCTGTGTGGTTTCCTGCTGGAAGTCTGCCACTCGCCCCCACGGGCCATGAGCTCCTGAGTTTATTTACATTTCCCTGATTGCTAGTCAGGCGCAACACCTTTCCACATGCTCATCAGCCTTTTGGATTCCTCTTTTGTGATGTGCTACTTTGTCTATTGTTCATTTTCTATTAAGTCATTTATATTTTTCCTATTGATTTGTAGGAGTCCTTTGTATTTTGTGGGCACTGTCTTTTCACTCTTTAAGATGTATTTTGATGATTGGGTCTTAACTCTAATGTCAAATTAATCAGTCTTCTCTCTTATGGTTATTGCTTCTTTTAAAAAAAGAAAACCATCCTAATGCTGATGTCATTAAGATATTCTTCTATATTCGGTCATGTGACCATTATAGTTTTGCTTTCCATAATTAGGTCTTCAATCCCCTGGAATGACAAGAATGAATTTTTGGTGTATGATGTGAGGTAATTAAGGATCCAACTTAATGTTTTTCGAGTGTGGGTATCCAGCTGCTCCTGAACATTTGATTGAAAAGTCCATCCTCTTCCCAGGATGTGAAGGCCACCTCTGATACACAGCAAGCTTCCATATTGTGTGGGCTATTTCCCAATGCTCAATCTTGTCCCATTGGCCTATTTGTTTCTCTCTGTGTCAATACCACATTGCCCTAATGATCACTGCCTTGGAAGAAGTACTGATGTTTGGTACAGCAAGTTCTCCCACCGTGTTCTTCAAGAATATTGCCAATTCTTGGCTTTTTGCACTTCCAAATCACTGTTAGAATCAGCTTGCCAAAGTTCTCACACAGAAGCCTTGAGATTTTTATTAAGATTTGGAGAGATTTATTAAGATTTAGAGATAATCTTTTCAGTATTAAGTCTTCTAGTCATTGGAATGAAGGCATAGTTCTCCATTTATATCTTCTTCATTGTCTCTTATTAAAGTTTTACAATTTTCTCCATAGAGTTCTTGCATATCCTTAGTTAGATAATTAGTACTTTTGTGCTATTGTATACGGTTTCTGTTTTCACTTGTTATTTCACATTTTGTATTTGCAGAAGAGAAATAAAAATAGTAACGAGTCCCCATATCCCTTTCACCAGCTTCCCGTTAGCATCTTACATAACCATGGTACATTGACCAAAACTAAGAAATTAACATTGGTACACTATTAAGCTAGAGTTGTTAATTTATTTGTATTTGCCCAGTTTAACTAGTAATGTCCTTTTTCTGTTCCAGGATCCCATCTAGGATCTATCATTACATTTATTGAGAATGTCTCTTTAGTCATCTCTGATCGATGACGGGCTTCTGTCTTGTTCTTCATTAACTTGACACTTTTGAAGAATACCAGTCAGGTGTCAGTGTCCCTCAGTTTGGGTTTGTCTGGTGTTTTCTCAGGACTAGACCAGGGTTATAGGGTTAGGGGAAGAATGCCAATGAAGTGAGATGTTTTCCTCATTGTGGAACATGACATCAACATGGTTTATCACTGGTAATATTAACGTTGAGCCAGTCATTTAAAGTGGTGTCGGCCAGGCTCCTTCACTGTAAGTGAATTGCTGTTTTTCCCTTTCCATAGTTTAGTCTTTAGAAGCGAGTCACTAACTATAGCCCACACTCAAGGTGGGGTTCAACTCTACGTCCTGCAGGAGAGTGTCAAAAAAAAATCTGAAAATGTGTGTTAAAACTACCACAGCAATGAATATATTTCAAGGAAGAAACTTTGAAGTTTCTGAGTTTCACCAACTAATTTCAGCATTCATTTGTGGATCATTTTCCTGCAGCAAATATTACTGTGATGTACTTCTATTTTCCTCATTCCTTCTACATTTTTTATTTGGAATTCCTTTGTAAGGAAGAGTCGTCCCTCTCCTCCAATTATTTATTTAATTTTATCAGTGTGGATTCGGCAGTATTTATTTTTTGAGTTATAGTCCAGTATTATTTATTTTGTTGCTCAAACTGTTCTAGCTGTGGCCATTGGTGGGTTCATGTGTCCTTTTGACGTGTCCCCCATCCTTTTCATTTATTTTTAAGCATTTCCTTCTTTTCTAGCACTTGATAATACTTCAGGCTCATCTTTTATTTTCCCTACCCTAGCCCTAGAATCATCCATTCATCCAGAGGGCCCGGGCTCCTTTTATTGGAGAATGAATAAAAAACCTGGATCTAGGCACGGGGTATGCTCGTGGCTACTAGGGTATCACTGCTTCTATCTCCTCTCAGTGGACAGAGCTAGGAAATATATGTATGTATGTAACCTGAGTACACATACATCTTTACATATCTATATCTATATAAAGCTAACCATGAGTTCATACTGACATTTCTGACCAGAGTTCATCCTTGCCCCCTCCCCCAAAACTTATTTATAGCTTTTTCTGTGACAGCGAGAAACCTGGCTCCCATTACCTACAGTTCATTTACTTATTTGTGCGACCTTATTGTACACATAGTACCCTATGTGAAGCAAATTTACCTACTAGAGTGTTTATGACAGACTTTTGCTTTAACCATAGAGTGTCCAGTCAAAACAGTGTTTTTGAAAGCAACACATGCCAGCTTCTCCTACTCCTTTCCTTTCACTGCTATGTCATTTGTTTGTAACACACATAGAATTCGCTTATCACAGTCTGCTTTCCATCTTAGGGTCCTCCAACATCTGGGTTAATTTTTAAAATTTGCATACAGTAAAATCCACTCTTTGAGATTCAGTTCTGTGGGCTTTGACAAATGCCTGGAGTCATGTATCCACAATCCAGTATCATTCAGAGAAGTTCCATACCCCTAAAAATACCCTGGGGTGAGTCTTTTGAAGTCAAGTACTTATCCCCTAACCTCTGGCAGCTATTGATCTGTTTTATGTCCCTGTAGTTTTGTTTTTTCTAGAATGTCCCATAAATGGGATTCTATAATATGTATTCTTTTGCATCTGGCTTCTTTCACTGCTTAGCAAAATGCATTTGAGATTCATCCATGTTGTTGCATAAATCATTAGTTCATTTCTTTTTATTGCTGGGTGGTATTCCATTGCATGAATATATACCACATTTTGCTTATCCATTCACCTGTTGAAGGACATCTTCATTGTTTCCAGTATTTGGTAATTATGAGCAGAGTTACTATACACATTTATGTACAAGTTTTTGTGAACATAAAAATTCAATTCACTTGGGTGGGAAAGGAACCGATAGGTCACATGGTATGTGTATGTTTAACTTTATAAGAAATTGTTAAACTATTTCCTAAAGTCACTGTGCCATTTTGCATTCCCACCAGCAACATATGAGAGTTCTATGTGTTCCACATCCTCAAGAGTGGTTGGTATTGTCAGGTTTTGAATTTTTTTTAATTTATGGAATTTCATTTTGATTCTAATTTGCATTTCCATATTTATGTTAATTACGTATCTTTTCATGTGCTTATTTATAATCCATTTTTAAAATTGGATTGTTCACTTTATTGTCAAGTTGTAAGCATTCTTTATATATTCTGAGTGCAAGTCCTTGACCCGATAGGTGATGTGCAAATATTCTTTCCAAGTCTGTGCTTTTTCATTCCATTAGCAGTGTCTGTTGCATAGCAAAAGCTTTTAATTTTGATAAAGTCCAATTTGTTGATTCTTTTTCTCTTGCGAGTTAAACTTTTGGTTTCGTATTTCAGAATTCACTGCCAAATCCAAGGTCCTGGAGATTTTCTCTTTATGTTTTCTTCAAGACATTTTGTGGTTTTACGTTTTATTTTTTAGTAAGGTTGTATGTAGTACCCTTTAAATTTTCATTTTCTAATTGTTGATCATCTGTCACATCAGGCATAAATACTAAATGCATTAAAACTTTTACATACATACATACGTATACATACAACACATTCGAACAGTTAAATTAGGAATAAATTTAAGAGAGAATTGTATTACTCTGATGTGGGAAAACCTTCCTTTTTTTATAAAGCAAAAGATGTATCACTTTAAAAACAAAACATTTTCTAGGATAAAAGCAACATAATTCAGGTGAAAAAACAGACAGACTGCGGAAGATACTTGTGCCTCATATAACAAGGAGTTAATGTCTATAATATATAGAAAATTCCTACAAAGTGATAAACAAAAGTGAGCAAAGGATATGAACAGGCAATTCTGCAAGAGGAAACCCAAATAGATGCCAAGCCCATAAAAGGTATTCAACACAGACGGAAATAACAGCAATGCCTTAGTTTTCATCCATGCTTGGTAGTCCCTGCAAAAGGTGCTGACAACCTTCATTCGGGCTTCATTCAACAGTTCATTCAGGCATGGATGTGGGAAAGCTGAGGGAGCCTGAATTGCTACAACTTCTTGGGAAAGCAATCCAGCAACATTTATTAAAATTACTAAGGATAAGCAGCTTAAAACTATAAGAGCCTGAATGTCCATGATATACAGAATGGACAGCTGTGGCCAATCCAAACTGTGGACTATTATGCAACTACTACAATCATTAAATCCATGCCTACATACCTAGAGAAAAATGAAATGAGCTTTTGTTACAGAGTGACAAGAACAGTGTCATCTGATGTGTATAAAAGCAACTCCTACCTGGCATCTGCTGCTCAGATGAGCAGAGAGGGTGGGGGCTAGGGATATAGTTGGCAGTTAACAGTGCTGACCTTGGGGGAAGAAAGCCATTGTGAATATTCGATTTATTCCACTTCCTACAGATGAGTACTTAATCCTTTTGCAATAAAATATTTAAATGAAGACAAATATAATCCAAGAGCAAATACTGATAGTGTGAACAGAGAGTGGGGAGTGATAAGGATCAGTATCCTGAGCTCCTGTGTCAAAGCTGCAGAGGTGGGCCCAGGAATCCGAATGTGAAGCCAGCTGTTGGAGGGACTCCTGTGCCTCACTGGGGGTGCAACTGGTTGATGTGGCATCGTGTTTTGAGAAAGGAGTTCTGTGGCTGCCCCCACCTCCCAGGTTTGCCATTCCTCATGGGTCAGAGGTCCTATCACCCCATCTTTCCTGATCCACTGGTCCGTCAGTGTATGAGTGTGACAATGTGTGGTTGTGGGAGCTGTTGTCCCATACTAGGCCTGTGCCTGTCACCTCTGTTTTATTCTTGACCCAAGAATAAAACGTGGGAAGAGGCCCAGAACCTGAGGTAGGGAGAGTCTTTGACACCTGAGCACAGCCCCAGGCACAGTTACCACTCTGAAGAGGATTCACTGGCCTTTACTTTCCTCAGACACTGAAATGTCAGGCACTTTGGGGCCATCTTAAACACCCACCCACCCCAGCACCCCACTATAAAACTGACTGTCAGGGCTGGAGCTTCCAGGCACAAACTCCACTCCTCACCTGGCCCTAGAAGCTCACAGGCCTGGCTCCACGGGACTGGCAGGTTGGGTGTGAGGCCTAACCTGCTCTCCCCACACTTTCTCCTCAGTGAGGAAGAGCCCAACACTGCTGGAAGTGAGCACGCCCCACTTCATGAGAACCAACAGCTTCGCTGAGGACTTGGACCTGGAAGGGGAGACTCTGCTGACACCCATCACCCACATCTCACAGTGAGTGCCTACATGTGTGTGAAGGGCTGGGCTGGAGGGGACTGGGGCTCAAGGAGTCAGCCTTGGTGTTGGGGAAGGCTTGCCCTCTGGCCAGAGTGCTATCTACTCGCCTAGCGCCCACCACTAGCCGTCTGCCTGGCCCCAGCACCGAGGCACCAGGCAAGAGAGGAGAGCAAGGGCACTTCCCACTGAGTCTGGGAACATGATCCTGTTGTTTTGACTTATGGAAAACCAGACTGATCATTTTCCACTTGTTTTCATGCTTTGAGAGTCTGAGATTGTTTTTCTCTCCCCGAGCCCCCTCCCCTGCCCCCCAAAAAACAGACGACTTTGTTTTTTAGCATTTCCCAGTGGAACCCTGGCCAAAGCCACGGGGCAGATGCTGGGTGCAGTCTGCCAGTTGCTGCTGCTGTCCTCAGGGGCTCCTTCAGGTGGAGGAAATGGCTGATTTTCCACGCCTTCCAGTTGGCCTTCCCCTGAGGCACAGCTGGCCTGGGATGCATGCCCATCCTCCCCCGCCGTCACGGCATGGCCAGGCCAATCCCCGGTGCCCGGCCATGGTGTGATTCCCCTGCGACATGTGACTCAGTGCTCCCCGCTGGGGTGCCCAGCGGTGACAGCCATGCAGTGGGGTCAGTGGGGCACTCAGGTCCATTCTGGCCACAGTTCCATTCTGGCTGCCAACCCATTGGGGATTCCCCTTGATAAATGTCTTTGTGTCAGGACCTGTGAGTGACACTTGCAGCCCTTCTGAGGGCCACTTGCGGGGACTCTCCTTCTCTCTACCGACGTTTTTCTAAACGGTGTTTTGTTCTTTGTACTCTCTGAGGGTCAGGAGGTTGTCCTGAGCCATGTGTGTCTTTGTCGTAGTGAGGCCCTGGGACTCCTGCCTTTGCAGCCAGCCAAGTGCAGGCCTGGCCTTGCAAATCACTAAGGAAATTGTGACCCATGGTGCTGGGGGGCTGCAGGTGTAACCAGAGAACTGGCAGGGTTAGGTAGACAGAATGAGGCCACCTCCAGGGAAGGAGTGGCTGTCTTAAGGGGTAATTATGATCAGATGGGACCTGCCCACCATCTTTCCAGGCCCCCCCAATTCACAGACAGGTTGGCAGTACCTCATGGTTGGTAGGGTATGAAGAGGCTCCAAGGGAGCCAGCAGGTCACTGGAAAGCAGGGGTGACTAGTCATGGACACCCTGAGAATAGGCTCTAAGCTTCTGGGCCCCTCCTGGCTGGGTAAAAAGGCAGGAGCAGAGGTGTGAGCAGGCTGGTAGCCAGATGTGCTGCCCAGGTACAGGTCAGCACCAAAAGACAGAATGATGGTTTACACTGTGGCCAAGGCTTGTACCAAGTCCTGGACGTGACGGACCTCCAAAGTGATCAGTGTTAGAGTTTAGTGGCTTATGTTGTGTGCAATACAGGTGGCAGTGGTTGTATTGCCTCTTGGCTGTCCCCTCAGACAGGGACTGTCCCTTCTCATCCTTCTGGCTGCTTGTTCCTCCTGTTGGAGCTCTCGCTCACCTTGGTTCTCTTGGTCACAGACCGGCCTCCAGACATGCAAAAAGTCATACTGGGAGGAGAGGGCCATCACCCACAGTCCATCTAGCTGGGGAGCCAGGCCTTACCAACTCTTGGGTCTTGCAAGGCCCCTGCAGGTGAAGGTGGTGAGAGACCAGGCACTATGTGGATCACAGCCAAACCTGCAGCTGCCCAGTAAATCACCACTATGGGAGTGAGGGCTGCTAGTGCTGTTATCAGCACATGCCAAGCTCCCTGGAGCCAGAGGTTACCCACCTGCCCCAGGGGTAACCCAAAGCCTCTGTGGCTGTGTCATCTAGGACACTGGGCTGTTTCTTGTTCCATTCCAGGATGACAGGGCCTGAACACCCATCCCCAAGCTCTCTGCCCACTCTGGGTCTGGCACATTATCATTCTGCAAGATCCTGCAGCCTTTTCAGGTTGGCACTCCCATGGCCTCCAGTGATAAGTGGGCCCAGGCAGATCACAGACTGCATTCATCACCCAACCAGGTCCCTACCCTGGAACTTACCAAGGCCTCTCTCAGAGCAGACTGTTCCAAAAGTGACTGCTGGATATGAGCCAGCCTGGGAAGGCAGGAAGGAGCCCAGGCATGGGGCTTGGGGTGAGGGATCTGAAGAGGGGACTGGGAGAGGGAAGAACAAGGAGGTTGCTGCAAAGGGGCCACCTTGAGGCATTGTGTTCTGGTCAAGGAAAACTCAGGGCTGAGGCGTCAGGGGAGCTGGCTGGAGTCAGGGTACGGTCCCTCCAGAGAGGCCTGCAGGGGAGAGTGGGCACATATAGTGTCAGGGCCTAGGAACCCACGCTCCTCCAGGGATACAGGCTGGGTAGAGGCCCCACTCCACCTGGGGGGGAAGGCTGGCAGCAGTGGGCACCCTGTTTCCTCAGGACCCAAACCGCCTGGTGGCAGGGGTGTGGGGGCCGTGCAGGTCTTCTGCCCGCATTGGGGCTGCATTCTTCCACCTCCCATACAGCCTGACCAGTGACTGATGCCCATAATTAAACTCGGCTCCAGCTGCTCAGGGATGCAGCGAAGCTCCTGTGGGCAGCCTGGCCCCATGGACCCTGAACTGGGAAGAGAGGCACACGCCCTGGTGTGTGCAAGGAACAGGGATGTGTGCTGGGGTCTCACTGGGGGCAGAGTGGGTGGGAGGCAGTTAACAAAAAAATTTCCATTTTTCTTCAGCATTTTACTGATGTTAAATGTATTACCATGCTGGGCCAATTCCAGAATTCAAATTAAAAACATAAATAAAGACACATTTTGTTTCCATCTCGAGCTCTCCCCGCCCGCAGGGCCCCAGAGAGGTGAGGTCACTGTAGCCTTGATTACGGGAAGGTCCCTGGGGTTGGGCGAAGCTCCTCTTTCTGGGGCCTGCTAGCCAGAGGTGGGGTGGGGGTGAGCAGGCCTGATGCAAGCTAGGGAGCCACGACAAGATGAGGCACGGGGTACTCAGGAGACAGAGTGGCTTCGCTGCACCCCATCCTATAGGTGGGCCTTACTGCTCAGCCTTAGGACCCTTAACCAGCTCTGGGCGGCCAGGACTCAGCCTCAAACACACCTTTCAGGCAGAAGCTGTCTTCCTAGGTTCAATGGGGCACAACAGAGTTCCTGCCAGCCTCAAACTCTCTGAGCCTGTGTCTCCCACCCAGAACCATGCGACAGGGCTTCTGAGGGAAAGGCATGAAGTAGAGACAGTAGGCCTGCATGGGCAGTTGGGGAGAACCCCCATGACAGAAGAGGAGCCCTGTACTCCAAGAGCCAGGATGAGTTCCTGGGATTCTGACCCACTCACTGTCCTCTGCTCACCAAGGGTCACTGGCATGACAGTGGGTGGGGACGGTGCCATGCCTGTGTGCATCCCTGTGCCTTGCGTGTGGTGACCTGCCATCTAGAATGCCCTTGTCACTCATCCGCAGCTATCAGATTTCCATTCATCTTTCCAGCGTCTGCTCAGCAAACCCCCGCTAGGACACACTCAGGCTGCACGGCTGTGTCCTCCTTTGGCTCTCAAAGCCCTTAGTACCAGTTCCCCAAGCCTTTCAAATGGTGCCAGGAGGGAGTAGGGCATGTATAGCCCTCTTGGTCTCTTCCTCTCCAGAACCCCCAAGGCCGCAGGCACGGAGAAGCACTAGGATTGCCACTCATTCAACCCTGCCTGAGATGAGGCAAGGACTGCAGGCACATTGCGCCAGTGCTGAGGCACAGGGCTAGGGGCCTGAGGATCGGCGTCTCTGAACTTGGGGGCTGTGTGCAGGTGTGACCTGGGTGAGCTTCTCCCAGCAACCTTGGGAGGCTTAAACCATTTTTGTGAAATCCTCCCTCACACTGCATCCCCAACTGCCAAGCCAGCCAGGACTGGCCTGGAAGTCACACGTCTGCCCCATTGGTTGCACATGGATACCTGAGATAGACAGACCAAGAAGACAGGCCCATAAGCCCTGCAGCCTGTGGCTCTGCCCAGCCCAGTCATGTGGTTTCTCTGAAGGGCTCCCGTCTCTTCTGTTTTGGCATCTAAGACGGGCAAGCCCCAGTTTGAGGTTAACAGATACTGCCCCCAGTCCCACTCTCCAGGGGGACCCTCAGGGAGCACCCTGCCCATTGAGATGGGCATGGGGGAGGACCAGGAGCCCTGAGGCTGGGCAGAGGGGGTGGAAAGAAGGCAGAGGGAAAGCTGCAGAGACCCCCACCAGGTGACTGTGAGCGCCTCCCTGGCAAGCATGTGCTTGCCTGGCCTCTTGCGACATGACAGCTTCGCAAATCCTTGAGCAAAAACAGCCCCGTGTGCGTTAATTAGAATTTCCATGTCTTCAACTTTCTCCTGGACCCTGCAGAATCTCACGCCAAGACGTTCAAGTTGCTCTTTTCCAGCAAGGCCGCTGTGGCCTGGCTTTCATCCACATCACTACTAATGTCTCCTGAATTCTGCATTTGTCAGCAAGGACAGGGCCAGTCTGTGCCGTCTGGAAATAAGGGCAAACGTCACAAGGGTGGCCCCAAATTTGGCTCCATGGACCAGGGGGCTAGCTCTTTTGATGGGACCAGCTTGGCCTGGGACATTTTGGAGACATCCAGGCCCACTGTGACCCACTCCCACAGACCCCAGGGTACCAGGCACTGCAGCTCTGTGAGTGTCTAAGCTCCTCACCATGTTTCTCTCCCTGTAAACTTTGGTGGGAAAGGACAGAAAGGCCATTCTGGGACCAGTGTCCAGAAGGATGAGTGAGGGGTTTGTCAAGAACAGATGAGACCATTTTGTCTTTCTAGATCAGTGTCCTGTCTTCTGCAAAGCTTCATACCACCTCTGTCTGCACGAGGTGCCAAGGAAGCCCTCTGGGGGCCCGCCCGGGAGGGCTGTGCAGGGCTGCATGAGTCATAGGATCCCCGTCAGAGCCCCACATAGCCCCAGCCAGGCTCAAACCCGTCTCTGAAATGCATGGGGGGATTAAATGTTCTTCTAATTAAATTAAAACCGAGGCGTAATGGCTCAGTGGGAAAGAGATGGGATTGGGAATCAGATGCCCTCAATCTGGCTCCCAGCCTGCATCAGCCCAGCTGTGGCGGCCCCCCGTGGCCCCCTAACCTTTCCAAACTTCACTTCCTCCATCTGAGCATGTGAGGAAGAAGTGGCTAGCCTTCTAGGGCTGCTGCTATGGGGAGAGGGCCACACTGTCTAGGTGGATGGCCCAGAGGAAAGCAGTGAGGCTTCTCACTTCCTCTGCAAGGGAAGGGCCATCCAAATCACCCTGCCCCAGTGCACTCTGGCCAGGCTCAGGCCTCTCCACTTGTGAACTCCCAGCCACGATGCTGCTCAGGTCCTCAGCCAAGCGGGTAGTGTTGGAGGATGTGACAGAGAGAACATTCACACCACAGAGGTGGCTGGAAGGCAAAGGACTTCACAACTGCACTAATACTGTCATGGAGACACTTCTGGCAGTAGGGGCAGCGGGTCGGGGCGGTGGGGGGGGGGGGGGGGCACATCCCATATAGATCTCTTATGTGCTCTGCCTAGACCTGAAAGGGGAGATTGAACTGCAGAGCATCTAGAGGCTGAAGCACAGAGGTGACCTAGTCAGGAGTCTGAGAGCCATGTCCCCTTAAGTGAGGGAGTGGGATGGGACTGGGCCTAGCAGCCCTGAAGTCCAGGACTAGCCACCTCTCTAATTGGGCTCACCTGGGCTACCCTGTTATAGGGTGGTAATGTTAAACTTTTAGTTAAAGGGTGACACACACACAGATTAGTACACAGGTCTCAAATGTGCAGCTTGAGGCATCTTCAGTCCCTGAGACCCAAGTGTGCAGCACCCAGAGGAAGCAACAGAACCCCCAGAAAGCCTCTCAGACTCCCATTTCCTGTCACTGACCTTGAGATTAACCACAAGCCTAACTTCTAGCAGCAAGGACCAACTTTATCCACATTTGACCTTTATGCGGTGGGAATGATGCAACTCATACACCTTTGTGTCCAGTGTCCCTCACTCAATTTGATGACTGGCAGCCTCTCTGTGGGGCTGAAGGGAGCAGTGCTCCCTTGTGCTCCTTGCTGTCTGGTGCTCCACTGTGTGCATGGCCTACATCATTCATCCATTCTACCACCTGTGGCCAGCAGGCAGTTTCTGGCATAGGTTGCTGTTTAAGAATATTCTGTACATGCTTTTGGTGAGCATCAGGTTGCATTCCTGGGGAATATATGCCTATATGTGGAGCTGCAGGGTCCTGGGTGGGCATATGTTTACTCTTAGTGAATACTACCCAGCAGTCTCCCGAAGGAGTCATCCCAGTTTTCATTCCCACAGGCAGCATTCTGGCTGCTCCACATCCTAACACTTGGCATTTTCCGTTTCCTTTTTAGCCATGATGGTGAATGTCCAGCAGCATCAAATGGTGATTTTAATTTGCAGTAACCTGTGGACTAATGAAGTTGAGTCTCTTTCCATGTTATCATTTAGTCAGATACATCATTCTGTATAAATTGTCCACATCTTCTGCCTGTTTTATGTTGATTTATGGTTCTATATATTCTGGAGTCATTTGTCAGACAGAGAGAGAGACACACACACTCAAACACTCTCTCACACACAAACACACACACACACACACACATTGCAAATATTGCCTCCCCCTCTGCAAGCTGCTTTCTTCCTCTCTTGATGGTGTCTTTTGATGAACAGAAGGTCTTAATTTTCATGTGGTCCAGTTAATCAAACATTTCCTCTCTGGATAGGGCTGTTTGTGTCCTATTTAAGAAGCTTTGACTACTCCAAGGTCATAAAGATATTCTGGTTTATTCTAAAGTTTTATTAGCTCACCTTTCCCATGTAGATCTGCACTCCATCTGGGATTGATTTTTGTGTCCAATGTGAGGCCGAGGTCAAGGTCCACTCTTCCCCTACTTGGATATCCAGTCTGGCTCAGCACCCAGCATGGGAAGGCCTGTCCTCTCCCCACTACCCTGCCGTATCAGTGTCTTTACAGTCAGCTCACTGGCTACATGTGGCTCTGTTTCTGGACCCTATTTGGTGCCACTGGTCAGATTCAAGTTGTTCTTTGTGGCCAGGGCCATGTTTCATTCTCACTGCAGTTTGCTAACAGGTTTTGACAGCTGGTCCTGCTGGCTCTGACTGCTTCTCCTTCCTCATCACCGGCTTTGCTGTCTTTGTAGGGTTTCTGCCTCACCATACATATGCCAGTTGCCATGGAAAGTCTCCTCTAGGTGTAGCAGACTCTAGATGGGCATGGGAGAATGGATATCCTTATAGTATTGGAGCTCCTGAAACATGGCATCGTGTGTCCCTTGTTTATTTAGGTTAACTTTCATATCTTTTACCCTGCCCTGTAGTTTTCAGTGTGGTGGTCATGAACAGCTTGTCAGATTCATTCTTTGTCAGCTGATAGTTTGGTGTATGTTCACTGAATCCAGGGACCAGGTCTGTCAGGGAGCCCTGGCCAGCTAGGGTCATTTCATCCTGCCCACAGGACACTGGGGCAGTCACCTAATCTCTATGAGCCTCAGTTTCCTCTTGTATACACTGGGGGTATATCTCACAGTATTAATGTAAGGCTTTGAGGAGATGGTGTTAGGCATCTAGCCACATACCTGACTCAGGGAAATGCTTGAAAATATTAGCCAGCATAAAATGTCTCTTTATGATGGGAGATCCTGTGGGGACATTCCTTATTTGGCCTGAGAGCTTTTGAAACTGCCAGGTCATGAGTTACCGTGGGATACAAATGGGGCCACAACATATGGCTGTCAGCTGCTGTCCTGAATAAGATGTGCCTAGAGGCCTGTGAGTTCCAAGCTTCAGGACAGTCTGGAGTTAGGTGGAGGGAAGGGAAGTCTAGAGGTCCCCAAGTCACAACCTCAAGTCTTGGAATGGGGTTCAGGAGCTGCTGGGGCGCCCATGGAGGTACAGGCAGAAATCTAGCACTCACTATTCTGCTCTGGGGAGGGGGCTGGAGGCAGAATCAGTGGACTGTGCCTCATTGCAGTCACAGGTGCCCCAGTATGCATGTCATTTGTTCTCATCACTGTTGGGCCCATCTGCCAAGGCCAGCACCCACATTCAAGCAGAGTGAAGAGCAGGGCGAGCTGTGCAGCTCACCTGCCTTTGAGCCTGCACATGACGGGCGAGGGAAGAAGACCATGGTAGCCTGTCTCTAGGCAACCCGTAGGTGCCCAATGGAGAAATAATTTCAAATATGGTAGCAGAGTTCAGACTCAGTGGCTTTCAGGTGCTTAGTATAGCCTGAAATTCCAGGAGCATTAACCAGACACCTACTATGTGTATTTCTTGTGTTGGGGTTAGAAGGGGATGCTGCTGTTGGCTGAGACACACAGCCCACATCATTGGTATGTCCCTCAGAGAGCATCTAGTGGGCCAGTCCTCCCGGCTCACAGAAGGGGAAATTGAAGCCTCAAGAAGGATAGGGACTTGCCAGTATCACTGGGAGACAGTAGCAGAAGCCAGGGCTCATTCCCAGACACACAATCTCTGGGGGAGCCTGGATATGCATGGCAGAGGCAGAGATGAACCCTGAAGATTGGTAGGAAGGCAGTGTAGCAGTAACAAGACAAAGGGATTCTGTGGCCCATGGAACAGGGGGGGGAACAGTCTGCAGAGATTATCTGGGCACTGACCAGTGGCTCTTGTGGCTGCCCTCTGCAATAAGAATTCTTCAAGTTCAGCCTCTATGTGCATCATAAACCTGGTGCCACTAGGCAAGGAGGTCAAGGGTCCTCACTGGCCAGTGGGCCACTGGGAAGGCTTCTGGATTGCCTGGACAAGGCTGACCTGTCCTCCCAGCATGCAAATTGGCAGATCCAGCTTCACGCCTTCTCATGGTGCCCCAGATCCCCTGACTAGGCATTCATGCTTCAGATATGTAGGCCCTGTAGGGACAATGCTGGTGTCATGGACAGGGGCTGCATCTGAGGCACACGTCCTTGGTAGTGACTGGCTAGCAGGAGGAAGTCTGGCAGTTAGTCTGTAAGGCCTGGTTGGTCCCATGGGAGGCCTGAGGTGCCATCTTAGAAAGAGGACCTTGTTGGGAGAGGAGGAAGAAAAATAAAAGGCAGAGAGACAGAGGTAGACAGGAGTCCAGGTCTGACCTCAGAATCAGACATCTCCACCATCCCCCAGCCCCTTAGCCTTTGATCTTCTCCATAAGTAATCTTTTCCCACGTGTGGCTACAGCCTCAGAGGCTCCCTCTGAAGATGACACTGGGAATATCCTGAAAAAAGTAAAGGAACACCTGGCATGCCTCTCCCAGGGTACCCTGGATGTCCACCCAGAGATTCTCCCACTTCAGCGGGCAGAAGAGCAACCCAGCAGGGGATATACACAAAGATCTGAGAAAGGAATTATTTTTAGGGCCAATTCAAGGGATTTTTCAAAGGTTAATTTTGACTCTGGCTGACTTATCTCCTAAGTCTTTGGCACTGAGCATTCATACGAAATCAGACTGCACTGCACCCTAAGTATAAACTTTGCCACAGCAGTGTCCTGTGGTGCCCTGCTGGGGAAACTGAGGCAGAGAGGAGTGATTTTGCAAGGGCAGTAGAGGGTACTTGGTAAGTAGGTGGTAGGCAGGACTTTTCAGAGAACAAGGATGAGCTACACACATATACATGCATGCACATACTCATTCTGACCCAGTCAGGGTTCTTCCCTCAAATAAATCCCTGCAACCCCACTGTGGTTACAGGTCTGAGCCTTTGGCCCCAGGGAGCCAAGCCCTGGAAAGGAGGTGGGCAGCACCAGGCAGCCAGTCTGTGGGCCCTGCTATGCTTCCTCAGGCAGCTAGTCTCTGTATCTGTGGTAGAAAGAGTGGGCTAAAAAGTTAGATAGCACCCCTGACTTCAAGTCCTTGAGTGTGTGTTGGGCTTCTCTCCCTACCTTGGCCTGATCTGCACTCAAGTCCAGCATCCTCCCCCGGTCCCTGGTCTGCACTGAACAACTGTCTTCTGCCCCAAGGGGACCTTTCTTCTCCCACCTAATCCTCCCTCTTTGGGCCTTTCAAAGGTGGGCTTGTTTTTCAGTGTTTTCTTTAGGTTCATGTCTTGATTCGTTAAGTTAAATCGAATTCCTTCCAGTCTGAAATACTCGAATGCTTTTTTCTGCTTTTCTTTTTGAATTGCCCCATGAACCCCACCAGCTGGGTGTGTGGGCTCCAGGTGGGAGCTCAAGGGAGCCTGGTGTGTTGGGTGCAGAAGCAGTGTGGTGGGGCAGCCTTCACAGGCTGGTATGATTGAGCTCAGGCTGGTATGGGTTAGGGGATGAGAGTACAGAACTGTCTACCCCAGAGGCTCTGAAAAGCTTCAGTTGAGATGTCCTTCCCCTAAGGTCCCCACATTCCATGGCAGTGCCCAGGAGCTCTATACTCCCAGGCCCCTCCATTACCAGCCTGTCTTCCACACTGGAAGGTGGCCTTATCAGACCACATGGCCTGAATTTTGATTGGGAAAGCATCCCTTCAGGTGTCAGGTGATGGAAGGACTCTGGGTAAATGGAAGCCCTAAGACCAGATATGATAGGACCTTGCGCAGTGGACACAAGTCAGCTGATGGCAGAGCCAAGGCCAGATGTCAGGTTCCAGACTCTGAGTTCTAGGCTTTTTTGCTGGTCCAGCATGGCGTGTCTCCTCCGTGCACCAGATCCAACCAGTCCCCTTCAGAAGGGCTGGACCAAGTGACTCCAACGCAGGTTCTGCCTGGCCATTTTCTTGAGTGTCATACCCTAGCCACCTGTCAGGGGAGCAGTATGTGGCACTTGAGGCCTTGGGCCTCATGCAGGCCCACCTCAGGTGGCAGGGAATAATGAACCCCAGCTGAGTCCACTGCAGGCCTTGCCTAAAGGAGAAGCCAATGAATCAATGTATTCCTTGAACAAATATAGGGTCTGGGGCTGGCCAAAAGAGACCGTGAAGATGGCTTCTCAGGCCACAGCAGGCCTTCATGGTACTCAGCAGGAGACCCCAGCAGGCAGCATCAGGGCAGGCGTGCTGACCATCCCTGAGCCAAGCACAAGGATCAGAATGGGCCCTGGAGCCAAGGCCAAAAGCCGAACTGTGACTAGGCAAGCTGAGTCCCCTGTATATTCTGGGGACTGGGTGATGCAGACTGCAAAGCCTTGGCCACCTTCTCCCCTAGAAGAAATCTCAAGAGAAACAATCCCACAGGCTACCAGGCCAGCTTCTGGAAACAGTCTTATTACCAAACAAAGGGAAGTGACAGTGCAGAACTCCCCTTGGCCTTTGTTTAGCCCACCCTCTGCCTAGGCACCAGGCCTGGAGGTTCCAACTTGGTGTGGGGCCTCCTTGAGCCAGCACACCTGAAAAGCCATACAAACTCCTGCTTGTCACAACCACTTGTTGATGCTGACAGCCTCTAGAAAGATAGCTCTCAGCCTATCCCCTCCCTGGCCACACAGGTGCAAGGCCCTATTACTTGGGCTAATGAGAAGCTAAACGTGACCAGGCTACCCACCTTGCTACTGCTGATGAACACCCTGACTCATGTCCCTGGTTTTCCTACAAATGTTTAATTCCTGACGATGCTGAATCTCAGGGCTTGGAAGGCCCAGACTGGACAGGGGAAGGGGTACAGTCCTTTCTTGCTGGTATGTTGGGAAGCTCTGGTGCAAAAGGCAGTGATGGCCCTTCAATCCCAGACCCACAAGCACCACAGCCAGGAGAGTCAACGTTAGATATGAAGAGGGACTTCCTGAAAGCAGGCACAGGAAGGCATGGGAGCTTAGCCCACGGGGTGCTAGACAAGGGAGTGTGTCTCTTTCCTCATGACTGACAGCAGCCACAAGGGAGGCCCAGTGTTGTGGGGAGGCATGAGGGGGTCCTCTGTGCTTTCTGGCTCTTTGGGTCCGGGTGCAGCCCCTCATTTGTACTTGCTGGCTGTCCTATGGGGGCTTGGGCTAGGTCTCCCTGCCGGTGGGGAGGGAGGTGTGGAAGCTGGTTTGCTGGGGCCACCCAGTGTGGGCTCAGGAAGGGAAGGAATGTGACCGAGGCTGGGTGTGGCTGGGGAGAGCACAGCCAGTTGTGGGTTTTTCTTGGGGCCCAGATAGATGTGAGCAGAGCTGGAGGCCCCTCTCTCCCAGCCCCCAGCACACACACTAGGACCTTTCTTCATCATGCAGCCGTGGAGCTGGAGGCCAAGGACACCCTCTGGAAATCTGAATTCCATTCGCTCTTGGCAAAGAGCAGCTTCCTGCTTGGGGAAGGTGCATGCGTGCGTGTGCGCGCGCGCGCGCGCGACCACGAAGGCTGGGGGGAGGCACATGGGGAGGAGGGCTGCCTGTCGAGATGTGTAAGATGGCCCCAGTGTTACTAGGTACTAGATGGCACTTGCAAAGCCCATTCCAAGGATTTAGACAAATACCTCGAGTGAGTGAATCTGAAGCGTGCTGGTTGCGTTGCCTTTTAAATAGTCTCTGGCTTAAAACAGTCACAGCGAAACATGCCTTTGAATTGGAAAGCCAGAACTTTTTGCAAAATAATTTGAAAAGTTTGTTGAACCTTAAACCTTTCCCGATGACTCCTTCCTTCTGAATTTAACTCGTTAAAGTTGCTCCAATCCCAGCCCAGTGCCAGACCAGCTTCCTGGAAACTCTCGCCAACTGCTGGCCTTTGGAAAGGCTTGTCACCCTAATAGCTGTTTAAAAAAAAAAAAAAAAAAAAAAGCTCACTGGGCACCTTGGCTGCAGGGTCTGAAAAGTCCTTTGTGTTAGCTCCAGCTGCAGAGTTTTTCCAGGCCTCGCTTCTGGGGCTGACTGGAGCTGTTTCTCTTCGTTTCCTCTTACAGTGGCGGGCACTCAGCCGGCTTCTTCCCGCCCGACTTCTCTGCCAGAGCCCAGGTGGGGGACGGGGATGCCAAGGGCAGAGCCCCTGGAGAGGCTAGTGTGGGCATATCCTGAGTGGACAGGCCTGAAGGTGGGTTCACTAGCCTCTTTCTCCCATCCTTCCCCCTATTAGAGGTAGTGCTCTAGTGGGGAAAGATTAGGGCCCCTCCTAGGTCAATATTGTGTCATTTCCCCAGAATAGCCAGGGCCAAACCAGCTCCCAAGCAGTACTGTTTCAGAAGTGAAGATAACTCACCCCTCCCAAAAGCAGAGTTTTGGCAATATAAAACATGAAAGTGGGATGGGATCTAAGTCATATTTTCTTAACGAGTTTAAAACACGTGTGTGCATTAGAAAACATTTAAATACAGACATCAGGCAAATCAATTGAAAAATATATTGTCATTTTGTGTTAAAATAAAAGATGATCTGAAATGGAAAAAAGTTACATAAAAACTTAAATATTTCATGAGACACAGCAGTCACAACATGCCATACACATTTCTTTCAGAATCATTCCACTTGAAATTCTGTAATAAGACATACGTAACAGTTTCACTTCCTAGGAGATCCCAGTGGCTCCTCAGATAGGGTGGAGAGCACCCCTTATTAGAGGGTGGTTGGGCTCTCTGGGAGCCCGCCCAGGGCCTGCCCTGACTCTGGCTCTGCCTTTCACTGTCAAAAACCTCTTTGTGCTGGAGCAGCCCCTGCTCCACAGAGTGACATGAACCAGAGACTCACAGCACTGTGTGCGGGGAGCTGCTGCCTGCAGGGCATACACGCGCATGCAGGGCTGCACCCTGCCCTACCGTGCATCCACAGCCTGGCCAACACCTGCCTTCTGGGGAGCCAATCGTGCTTTATGTATTCAAGTGTTGTGCTACAAAAATTATAAAACAGTCTTTACACACATGGTAAAACAAATTCAGAGTACAAAAGGGGTGAAAAATAACACTCTCCCCACCCAACCCCTAATTCCCAAGTTTCCTTCCCTAAAGGTTACCACTCAACACTTTCCTATTGCATCTTTCCAGACATATTTTATATAAACAAATATATGTGTGTCTGTGTGTGCATGTACGTAGTAGATATAGCTCCTTTTTATACAAATGGTAACATACTATATGTATTCTTCTACACTTTGCCTTTGACTTCTTTCATAGGTATGCCATACTTCTTTTTGAGCTGTACATATGATGCTGATTTATTATGGTGCACTACATCTGAGAAGCATTTTTATTTCAAAATGTGTGTGTACATGTATACAGACACACATGTGAACAGGTGATAGCTCTGGACAGTGTAGCTGAAGTGTTGTTGTCTTATGGTTGGGCTTCCAGTATAATTGGAAGAAGCATAGTCTCTGTGTTCTGTTAGAGATTTAGCCCAATGGGCTGGGCTTTTCCCAGATAGGACGTGCTCCCTGTTCTGCTCAGATTGTTAGCTGTCGTCTTTCTGGTATCAATTCCATTTCTGGTGAACACTTGGACTTGGCAAAAGGCATAGAGGTAGTGGTACAGGAAAGATTTAAGAAGGCTAAGGACCATCATACTGGGTATTCAACAGTCAGCTCTCCAAAGAGGCCTCTAAGAAATGGGTAGCTTCACAGATTCACAGATGGATAGTTCCTTAAGGTCTTGAGTATTTCCAAGGGAGCACTAACTGGACTACAGCCTGGAAGCAGAAAGCCAAGTTGCATGCATAGTGGCTGAGGGTATGATGGTCTGCTGTATGAAGCAACCCCAGGACATTTGAAGAGAATGGAGTGATGGCCAGTGTATTGTGCTGGGATCTACCACAAGGGTCATGCTGTAATGACCCTTGTCAGCTTTGACTGGGGAGCCTTTCATTTCTTAGTAAGCATTCAGCCCCAATGTGCACCACTTAAAAGACGCTGGTATGTTCTGGAGATGGATCTGTATTAAGACATCTAGCAAATCTCCTTTTCATTAACAGCTGCAGAGAGTTTCATTGTGCCGTGATTTATGGAACAGATCCTCTATTGATGGATATGTAGGGCAGCTAAAAAACAGCCATTAACCATTCAAATATATTCACTGCTGAAATGACCACTTATGAAATTAGTTTCCCCGAAACATCCCTCCCTATTGAACACTGTTATTTCTCCCTATCCATCTTATCCCTACTTGTATCTCTGCTGACTGATCTCTTTGGCTGTCTCTTGTCAACCAAAGACAATATAAAGCACACACAAAGTAAAGAGGAACTTATAAAGAGGAACTGTAAATCTTGCCAAAATAGGAGATTTCATCAAGTTAAAGAAAATGATATCAAAGAATTTATCAAATAGAGACTGGGCAGAGTAGACCAGTTAGTTATCAGTTGAAGAGGAAACCAAGATTGATGCCTAGATAAGCATTTCAGAGGACAGCAGAGGAGATGATAATTGATGCAGGTGGCCTCTTGGTCAAGCAGTGAAACCATGCCATACTTCTACAAAAAATGATCCTCTCTGTGGAAGTGCTGCCAACATCCTCTCCAAGTATAAAAGATGCCCTCAGATGTTACCATATAATGTTTTACAAAAGACAAACCAAAATCCCCTCTGGATTTGTGTTTTTCTAAAGTGGGTACATAATTGTAACTCTTAACAACTGTTACTACATATGAGATAAAAGAATATTTTAACTACTGTTATTTTTCAAAATAACTTCCCAATCAAATATCTCTATTGTAAAATTTTGGTCTCCATTTTCAGTGGATTTACTTTAAGAGATCCTCCCTTTCCCCCCATTTCCAGCAGGATTAAAATATTCGTTTATGTTGTGATAGATACTGCCAAATAAGGGCTATACCATTTACATCACTATGACTGCGCAAATGCACTTGCTTCCCCCACCCTTACCGAGTGTATAATCAGGTTTTTATCTTCATTAATTTCATAGATGAGAAATGGTACAATGGAGCTTTATTTTACATTTATTTTGTTGGAAATGAGGTTTTTATCTTTTCAAATGATTAAAATCATTGTTTTTTCTTTTTCGTGAACTATCTCTTCATACCCTTTGGACTTTGTAAAACATCCTGTCTTATTGATTTGTAAAAAGCTTGCTTTGTCATATTCATTGAAAATATTTTATCCTAATTTTCCTTAGGTATTTTGGCTTTTTCTATAATTTTTTTTGGTGGCAGAATTTTTTTAATTTCACATAGTCAACTGTGTCAGTCTTTTATGATTTGAGGTTCTTATCTTAAATTTTGAAATAACCTCCTCATCCTGGAATTGTTTTAATAAATTCTTCCATGTTTTCTTCTATCATTTTTTATTTCATTTTTTACATTTAAATCCTTGCTTTATCTGGATTTTGGCATAGTAATTAAATCCAATTTAGTTTCCCATGTTTGTCCAGTTGTCCCAACACTATTTATTTGAGTATATCATCATCTCTCTACTAATTTCAACTGCTACCTTTATCATATTTCAAACTCTCATTTAATTTGTGTCCATTTCTAGACTCTATTCTGGACTGCTGATGGGTCTGTTGATAGGCCAGAACTCAGTTATTTTAATTATGTAACTTTATGATGCACTTATCTGTGTAGCAGGACTCCCCCTCATCTCCATTGCTTAAGAGCCAATAATAGGAAGCTCATTTTCACAATGCAGTCAACCAGGGGAATTCATGGCATGGCCTAAGATCTAAACACTCTTAAGATTTAAACACAGGATTAGCTCTTGAGTTAGACAGGAAGCTGGGGTGTTTGGGACTGAGGCTTCATCTTGGCAACTAATAATGTCAGGGAGCATGAGCACTTGTTTCTTTCAAGGCTCACTTCACGGAAGGCAGAATCCAGGTCGGGGGTGTACAGGAGTTGCCAGCTGGACCCAGGGACCATTTTATATACATGTATGATCATACTTTTCAGGGCATCTTGGAAAAACCGAATTTGCTAACTCAATAGAGAATAAAAGAGTAAATAGGCCTAATTCAAGAATTTTTAAAAACCTACAATAAGAAACATAACCTAAAACTTGTAGCCCAGCCCCTCCTCCATACCAACCACCAAAAAAACCCACTAATACCATAAAGTACCATAGCTAGAGCTAGAGTGCTATTGTAAGCTGTGCAGGCCAAAATGGTTTCATGGCATGAGTTGGGCAGCAGCGACTCAGTTTCCATGTCTGAGTTAGGCCACCTGTAGCAATGCAGCCCCAAACATGTGAATCTGGTCCAGAGGACTACAGCTGCCTGTCCCCCCTTGGCTGTGCTCTCCTTTACTAATCCATAGCCAAAGATAGGAACTAAGAGCAGGGTCTAGGAGTCTGAACTCATATCCTAAGTCCACTACTTTCTACCTGCTACATCTTGAGTGAGTCACTTAACCTCAGTCTCAGTTTCTTTACCTGTAAAATGGGAATCATAAGAGTTCCTTCCTCACAGGGTTGTTATGAGGATTACACAAATTAATAGTGTAAAGTATGCAGAAAGGTGCCTGTCCTATAGTAGTGACACAAGGTTACTTAAATGTATTGCTATACCTCATGATGGCCATTCCATCCATTGTGATCATGTGTACCATGCAATTCACAGTGCCTTGACAAAGGTGATGGGGAGGTGAGTTGGAATGAATAGTATCAGCATCAGAAAAAGTACAAGTGCATCCTCATAAGATTATTTAGGATGCATAGGATCCCAGATTAGATTTTTTGAAATCTGCCTTTCTCTCCATTCTTATCCAGATGCTGTAGACAGTGATAGGAAAATGGTCCCTGCTGCACACTAGGGCCTGTTAGGCCAGACGGGTGCTAGAGGAGCACAAGGGGCCAGACTGCTGCTACTTCTGAATTTTACAGGACATGCATTTTTTTTTTTTTTTTCTTTCATATAAACTTAGAACCAGCTCCCTTAATTTTTTTTTTTTTTTTAAGGCAGAGTCTCACTCTGTCACCTAGGCTGGAGTGCAGTGGCGCAATCTCGGCTCACTGCAACCTCTGCCTCCCAGGTTCAAGCAATTCTCCTGCCTTAGCCTCCCTAGTAGCTGGGACTACAGACATCTGCCACCATGCCTGGCTTTTTTTTTTTTTTTTTTTTTTTTTTTTTAATTAGAGACAGGGTTTCACTATGTAGGCCAGGCTGGTCTCAAACTCCTGACCTCAAGTGATCTGCCGGCCTCGGCCTCTCAAAGTGCTGGGACTGCAGGCGTGAGCCACCACCCACGGCCTCAGCTTGCCTAATTAAAAAAAAAAGTTGTCTATCTGTGTGTATATCCATATCCCAGTGGCATTTGTTATTGAAACTCTGTTCAATTTAAATTAACTTAGGAAGAACTGCCTTCCCCCCACTTCAAAAAAAAGTCTTTCCAGCCACAAATAGAAGCAGTTTACCCACATGTTCAAATCCATGGCAACATCCTTCCATATTTTTTAGATTTTTGTATGGATTTTGGACATTCTAAAATTCATTTCTGGGTATTTTTAGGAGGACTATTGATTTTTTTTTTAATTTGGGTTTTTTTTAAATAAACTTTTGAGATAATTGTAGATTTCACATGCAAGTCTAAGAAACAACATAGAGAAATCCTACGTACTCCTTTACCTAGTTTCCCCCGATGGTAACATCTTGCAAAACCGTAGTACAAAATTCTTACCAGGATATTGCATTGATAAGTCTCACTACAAGACATTTCTAACTCTTCAAGAATCCCTCATGTCCCCCTTTTATAGCCACCCCCAATTCCCTCCCACCCCACCCTGTCCGTAGCCACTGGCAACTACTAACCTATTCTTCATTTCTTTATCATTCCAAGAATATTACATACATGGAACCACACAGCAAATTACCTATTTGGGATAGGCTCTTTTCACTCAGCACAATTCCCTGAAGATTCACCCAGGTTATTGTGTGTAGCCTTGCATTTTGGTATGACTCAATTTGGGTTTGTATTTTTAAAGCTGATGGACCCTATTTACTAGTGCTTTCAAGATTGCACTAACCATCATAGGTGAAATAGGTATGTGTTCTTTTATTATGATAGCCTCCTCAGATGTGGACATTAGTGCAATTTGGGCTCCAAAAAGAGACTTTGGAAGATTTCACTAATGATGCGGTTATTTTTTAAATAAATGCTCCCCCCTCCCGACGCCAAAAAAGCACCTACGAAAAAATTCTTATACAGCAATTCTACTTCTGAATGCTAAGAGGGTTTGGAAAAAGTCATTCTTACAGTGTTTGTGTTCTATGAAGAGTGGGTAGAAGGAAGCCAGGTAGAAGTATTCCTGCCTCCCCGAGAGAGCTTCACTTTCTCCCTATATCTTCCTGTCCTACCAGCCCACCTGGTTCTCTCTGTCTCTCTCTCCAACTGTGACCCGTCTTTTCCTTGTAGCTCCCTGCTCACTCCATGTGGAAGATGGCTCTTGGGGCTGGAGTGACTAAAGGCAAAGAATGGGGATCCCTGTGACAGCTCCAGGGGATTTTGGGACCAGATAACCTTAATGGCCTCAGGTTCCCTAGATGAGAAATGGGACTTAGTAAAGTCAAACTGGTCCAGGTTAAGCCAGCCCATACCTGGAAGGAACTTACCCTTTTCTAGAGTAACTTCCCTTTTCAGGAAGTTTCTAGCCTGCTCGCTCGCTTGCCATCTCTCCCTACCCCCACCCAACCTCCCCCCACCTATCTCTCCCTCTCTCAGGAGAGGGTGCTCCCTCACCTTTAAAGACCAGGCAATTGCTGTTGCTTCTCATGTGTCTGTTCCTTTATTCAGTATTTGTGGGCACTGACCACATACCAGGGCACTGTGGCGGCCCTGGGACCTGGGAGGACCAAAGTGGATACAGTCCTTGCTTTCTCAGGTTATGGTCATATCATCCATGCTCCACAAGCATCAAGATACTCTAAAGGAGGCCCAGCACTACCATCTAGGTGGGGAGAAAACCTGCCAGCCATAACGAACACACCTTTAGGCTGAAGAATAATCTTCAAATGATACTACTACTTACACTTCCTGTTTGCCAGGCAAATATAGACATCATTTCACTAATCCTCACAGCAGCTTTTAACACAAGATATTATCATTCCTGTTTTATAGATAATCTCCTCAGGGTTGAGGGATTAAGTCTAGGGCCCAGGGTCACAAAGCTAGGGAGCCGTGGATCTGCAGGAGATGTCCCAGCTCATCAAATATTCTTTCAGTATTAAACATACCAAGCTCTCTCCTGACCTTCTCTCCCTTTCCCCAGGCTAGGACTGTCTTATCCTGTGGGTCTTAGCTGAAATGTCCCTTCCTCAGAGGAGCCGATTTCTAAAGCTTAAGACTGGGCTGTAAAAAGTCACAAACCTCCCCTCCCATTCTTAATGTGTAACTGTGTGTTTACTTGTGGTAAAGGGTTTACTGGCTGGCTCCTTCGATCACATTCAAGACCCATGAGGGTATAGGCTGGCTGTTTTTGTTCAGTGTTTTATCTTCAGTGCTTAATCCATAGGGAGCCTGTCACGGACACTCCGTGAATGTTTGGTGAGTGAGTGAGTGAGTACTTGTGCCCAGGTCAAACTAGGTGCTAGGACCCAGGCAGGGGTTCCATGAGGCTATGCTGGGATTCAGGCAACCCAAGGCTGGTCTGGAGAGTGTAAGGCTTGAGAGCTCTTCTTCAGGCTCAGTCATCCCTACTTCCCCAGAGCTCATGTCCATATGCTATTGTCCATAGAATCTGGGGTCCAAAGTCGACCAGAATGTCTCTAGTCATAAAGAATCTCTTCCCCTGGAGCCCACTTATCTCTGTTAACATTCTAGAAATGCAGGGAAATCCGGGCACCATGAAATGCAGTGACTTGCAGTGATCCTCCTGGGGCCTTGTATAGAAAAGACCATCTCAGTTTTGTAGAGCAGGAAACTGAGGCTTGGTGATAGCAGATGTTCCCAGACAGAAAATGGTGGCACCTGGAGAGGTACTCAGGTCTCTGTGGAAAAAAGGACAGGAGTCCTTCTGCCACCCAGACTGTGTGGTCAGACATCTCTCTTGTGCTGTGCAGCCTTAGTTCTGCCTCCTGAGAGAGGTGATCTTCTCCCACTTCTTACAGGCAAGGCTCTTGCTAGCCTGAGGACCAGGAGCTTTCAGATTCTCTTGTTCCCAGGATATATCTCACCAATTCAGTAGGTGTGGGGATGGGCTAGCATTAGGAATAGGTATTAGCATCTGCATTAAAAGGCTCCTACTGACAGCTCATGCACTGTGACGGAACTAGAGGTGAGATACAGAGCAGGAGTCAACGGCCCTCCAGGACCTGTCAGCCTGAGTATGGGCAATGGCATTTTAGTTTGCAAAACCAGACACATAGAGGCCAGGTTTCCCCCATCCAACACTAGGCCACTATGCCTGCCACTGCTGTCTGCAAATGTAGGTTCCTGGGGCTCTGGCTGGTTTGTCCAATGGCTAAGCTTTCCCTAGGAATGGGTAACTGGAAAAATGTAGGAATTACATATGATTCCATCAATGACGGTTTTCCTATTAAAACATAACTTGTTAAAGCATAGAGCTTAGTTCAGAGTAAACATTTCAAACTTCTGAGAAGAAGTAGAGATTATAACATAGAGCAAGACTTTAAAAAGAGGTAGAAGCCTCTACCTACTGACTGGCATCACAAACACTGCCCTGAAATGCCAACTCATTTCAAATACTACTCTAGCCAACTGGGCCCTGCATCTGCTGCAAGGAGCATCCCTTACTTTCCCATCTCAATACAACTGTGAAAAGCCTAGCCTGGGACTCAGGCCTTTCCTTACTCCCTCTGGTTACCTAGCTTTAGCTCTGAGGCAGCCCAGATGACATGGGCCTCTAAGACTGGCTGCCCTTACTCTATACCCCAAAATCCCAGCCACTGCCTCACAGAACAGCTTTGTTGGATTCCTCTCCCTGGCCCCACACTCACTGCTGCCTCTCTCTTCCAAATCACAAATGCAAAAGATGGCCAAAGGTGCATGCTCTGTGACACGTTTCACTGTCAGACAAAACTGGATGACTGCTTTTTCTTATTTTTTCATTTAGAAGAATTTCCCTGGCAACTCTGTCTCTCCTTAGTCAACACCAGCTAACTTCATCCTCTCCCTTTATCAAGTCATTGTTTAGAGTAAATAATTCATTAACTGGTACAGTGATTTCAGAACCCTTTCACATAGAATCTTAAGGGGACTGTTTCCCTTGAAGAATGGGGTACACCAGAGGATTTAGGAAGAGAAGCGCCCATTGGGCCTTGGTCAGACTCTGCCAGGAGACAGGCAGCTATTTGTTAATTGACCCTACCCAGTACCTTCTGGGATTGGATTAAGTAACAAAAGGGGAGTTGGTTAGGCTGGAGCATTGCAACTCATTTCTTCCCTGCAGTCTCTCTCCTGAGGCAGCCCAGGTATGTGTTTGAGGCCTGGGACTTGCTGCCAGCATGAGACAAGCTCCAGTGGGGTCTATCCCCCTGATTCCTCAGTGCCCCAGGACCATCCTCTTTCATTTGAAAACATGTTATTTTGGCAAAAAGACTATGATCCAGAACTTTCTGGCTGATTTCCCCTTTCATTCCTCCTATTCCACTCTTAGGTGTTGGAAAAGCAATATATTTGATGCTTTCTCCATGTCCCATAAATGACTTTCTGGCAGAGGAGAGTGACTGTCCTTTGTCTGTGGCCCTGGAGTTGAGGCTAAGCCTTCCTTGAAGAAGGAACAGGAAAGAAAGACTTGCTGGACTTGCAGGGAGCTAGTGGCCAACTGAGCACTTGCTCGGCCTGAGAGGCCTGGGGAGAACCCAGGGCAGGTCTGCCTGGGAGAAAAGGGGTAAGGGAGGACTGCCTCCCAGCCTTCCCTCCCCACTGGTCTAGGCACATGCCAAGGCTTGAGGTCTCCTAGTCAAGGCCTCCTGTGCTTGGCTTCCTCCAGGGAGTATGCTGAGATAAAAGTTTTACAGATTCTTTCACTACATCATAAGGTAGGTTAGTTTGTGTTCCTGATCCACGCAGCATGTTATCTTTGTACCTGGTAAGGAGTGAAATGGCTTCCAATTTTAAGGACTGGCTGCTTTTCATTCATACCTTTCCACCATCCCTGTCTCATGGGTGAGCACATTTCCTGGATTTAAAATGTATGGGACAGCCTGTGAGAATTACAGATTCCAGGGAAGGGTCCCTTTTGGCATGAGGAGTCTGATGGCCAGAGCTAATCAGGTGTGGAAGAGGTTGCCTAGAGAGGATCCCCATCTACATGGAATGCCCCCTTCGTGGGGATGGCTGGCACAGCTCACACACAGAGGCACTACTTCAGTCCTCCCATTACCAAACTCCATGGCACACATGCCACCACTGTGTCTTGCCCACAAACATGCACACAGAGTATTGATCTGTCTGATGTTTCAGGGACCCTGCCATGTCATGGAAGAGTTCACCCACATCTCTGCCTGGTACATGGGCAGGGGATAGATGCGTGTCCATGGGTCTCCTTCACATAGAGTTGTCACCTGAACAAGAAACCCTTATCCGGAAGCCCAGTGCACCTCCCACCTCACAGGCCACCAGCAAGTTGCTCACATCCAGACAGGAGATGCTAGTCCCATAGGTGCAGTGGGAGGATCTGCAGATGACTATAGCTCTTGGCCCTTCCATATAGCAAGTGACAGGAAGCTAGGAGGGTTGCAGCTGGCTGTTGCCATTCCACTCGGGGTTGAGAGGACAAGCCCACACAGGCACCAGAAGTTCAGGGGCCCCATGTGGACTTCAGGCCTTTGGTCTGGGACCCCAGGGAGGGTGCTCTGACAGTCTGCCCAAATGGCCAGCAGGCAGGCATCCTCCCAGATGGCAGTGAGAAAGGGCCCCGCACAGCCTTCCTGAGAATGGGATTCCTACTAGAACAAGCCTGTTTCCCAGGATGCCTCCTGCTTCACCCAGGACTCAGACCACAACTGGACTAGGGAAGAACTTGTTCTCCACAGATGAGCCTGACCAAGTTCTGGGCCCACTCTCCCATTCTCCTGCTGGGTCACACGGGTGAGGCCTGTACACACCACACAAGTCTCCACACCAAGGAGAGTCAGCGGGGCTCACTCTAAGCCCCTCCACCTCACACCATCTGGCAGGGCAAGGGCAGGGGAGGGACAGGGCCAGCCTTGAGTAGGCCTGAGTTGATGGCAAAGCGTAGGCCTTTGCCCTGTCTCACCCCCTTGCTTCTGGGGTTTGCTTTGCCTTTCTGAGAGCACAGCAATGCCTATTCATCCTGCCCAAAACCCTGCTCCAACCTAGCTGTGTGACCTTCAGGCCTTGGGATAGTACACAGCAAATGTCTGCCACCCCAGTACTGCCACTGGCCTGGGAGGCCAGACCACAGACTACACTGAGTGTCACCTGGCCCATTCCACCTGTTCCAAGCTGGGGGAGGAGCATGTTCACTTGGGCTTATCAGCAGAGCCAGGGTACCCCAACCCCTGACTAGGATATTATGGATACCTATGCCCAGAGCCCCTCCACTGCCAAGTTTCCACAATTGTTTTGAAATAATTCCCAACAGATACCCCCACCCTCACCCAGTGTTGCGTCTCACTCCTGTCACGGAAATGACAGCTCCCAGCCCTGGGCAATGTGCTCCTGCAAGGACAGCTGTGGTGACCAGAATGACAGCTTTGCTACTAGCATTTTTCACATGAACATGGCTACTCTCAGGCCTAGGTTGCACAGAGCATGGCTGCTGGATCAAATGTGGGTCCCAGTTGGATGACAACCCCATGTTCAAGGCTGGGAAGTCCTACTCAGCCCCACTTCTACTCAGGACCAGTAGCTTTCAACTGTAAATGTGCATCCCCTATAATGCACTACGATGCACAAGCAGCCCCTGCTCACCCCTAAAGAGTAGCAAAAGTATCAAAGCCATTGTCCCCTCTGACCAGAGGCCCTGGTTTGTGTCTGCCCAGTGACCAGCCTGAAGATAGAGGCAACCCAATCCAGGTCCATGCAGGTCTCTGTGATGCAGAGCATGCCCAGCTTACCATCCTGATGCACAAAGGCAAGGACAACGCTGGGCCCTGACTTGCTAAGATGGAAGCAAGAGCTTAGGGCCAAAACTCAGCAGTCCCAGCTCTTGGGGACAATGACCCAGGAAGTGATGCAAGACACCCTGAGTTGGGTGTGACAAGTACACCTTGACACACAAACTGCACAGGGAGGTGGGGAATCTGAGCCAGCTTCCTCCACAAAGCACAGAAGGCTGCCAAAAGCCCAGGCTGGATAGGGAGCATCACAGTGCTGGGACAGGTGCAATTTTCACTTAGCCAGCATCACTACCAGCTTCGGGCTTCTCTCCCCTGGCCTCTCACCTTGCAGCTTTGAGATCCCAGGCCTCTCAGGGCTCTGGCTGAGGGCTGTGAGCCAGAGGCTGAGGTAGCCAGGCCTGCCTTGGGCTGTCACTCAGGGCTGAGCTCTGCTGAAGGATCTGGGAGGTCAGCAGGCACCTGTGTCCACCCAGCTGTCCATACAGATCCCTGTCTGCACAGGAGCTCCTGCATTTCAATAGGGCCATCCCAGGCACCCTAGGATTTGAGACTAGCCTCCTCTGTATGGTCCCTTCCCTGGTGCACCTACCACAGCCCACTCTGATGACCCCCTGTCAAGGAGGTGTGACTGAGAAGGGAAGGGGTGGAGATCCCTTCTTCATTCCTCTCAGGCCCCTGTAAAAACTGGGACCTGTCCTTGCCAGCCAGGTCTCAGGGACCTCAGGGTTCAGTGTTGGAATGGGTCTGGGCTCAGATTTCAACCAGTAACCAGCAAATCATGGGGAGACTCAGAAGAGGAGCCCCCTAGCAGGCCTAACCACACCCCTAAACCACCCAGCCTGGCCCCCTCCTCTGCCCCAGCTGGCTCCAGGCCAAACCCTGGTTCCTGAGGAGCCTCAAAGGCTGGACTTGGGGTGTCCCGCGGAAATCCTGGTGGGATGGAAAATCCCCAGCAGTTGTGAGGCTGCACTTCTCCCACCTGCTGTGGGTCAGCCAGGCCGCTGCTTCCTGCTTCCCTTTGATGTCTCCTCGTGCGAGGGAGGGGTCAGTACCCCTCTAGGCTTGGGCAGGCACACACTCCACTCAGCTGCAGCCGTGGAGTTGGTGCTTCTAGGGCCTGGGTATGCTAGAAGGCAGGGGAGTCAGGCAGGGGACCTGGTGGGGGTGGGGAGAGAGGCTGAGGTGGAAAGACCCCACGCAGCTCCCTAGGCCTCTGCAGACGGCTCCTAAGCAAGGGGGCAGGAGGGGCTGCCCTGAGCCCACCAAAGGTTGTAGCCACTCATACAGGGCTGTTTGATCTGAGAAGGAGGCGCCATGACCTCTGTTTAGACAAGGAAAATGAAGACTCTGGAAAATCTAAGCACGTCACACACATGGCCTCCACGGGGGTCTTCCTCTGGTGTCTGGGGAACTTCCCCATAGAGGTTTCAATAATTGCCATCCTTTGTTGATCCTCCATGCAGGCACTGGGCCCTAGCCCCTGCCTGTGCCATCACTATTTCACAGGAGAACACCACACTGAGACTCTGCCTCTGGTTGCCCCGCTCTGGGTATTGAGGTAGAGGTCACACAGCCAGGCCAGTGGCCCTGGTGTCAGGGTTCCACACCACAGCAGCAATAGCAGCCAGTGCTCGCTCACTGAAGCCAGGCACTCATCTTGGGCTGCACCTGGGTGAGCTCTGGACCTGCCTCCTGACCCTAGGGCTGCCTATTTTGTTTATTTCCACACACCATGTGCCTAAGCCCAGCTGGGGCTGGCATACAAATTGGGTGGCCTGGCTCTGAACTGCTATTGGGTACTGTGGCAGTGTCCACCTATATCATACCTATATACTTGCCCTCCCCCACACACAGCCCACCTGGCCCACCCCACAAAGAGAGATGGCACTCCAGGTGGAGAGGGCTGGGCCAGAGGTCATGTAGCAAGGTCAGGTTGGAAGCAGAGGTGGGGCTAGGGCCACCCCACACAGGCCTCTCTCACAGGCTGTCCCCCACTGGGCCTATGGCTCTGAGAGTAGGGGTCTGATCCGGAGAGCAGGGGAGCCTTCAGGTCCCTGGGTTGGAATCCTGGAGTCCTGGGCTGCAGTGTTTTGAGGGGCAGTCCTCCTCCTCCCCAGTGGCACATCTGGCCTAGAAGTTGGGTGGTCTGGCCCGAGGCCTGCTCTGGTGCGAAGGCCTGAGACCCTAAGGAGAGCTACAGGTGGCTCAAGGGCCTGCCCCTCCTCCTTTTCTGTGCAAACAGCTCAGCTTGCTGACTTTGATGCAGTGGTTTAGGCCAAGCTTTGAAGTCAGTCCTTGGGGGACGTTCCTAGCAGCCTTTGCACAGATATCTCCCACTCCAACCCTAAGATTCAGTGCCACCTCAGGACTGCCCCTATCCGCAGAGCTTGAGGCCTTTAGGTCAGCCTTGGGAAGAGGTGCCTGAGTGGGGTGGAGGAAGCCCACTCTTGGGAAATGGGGAGCACAGGGGAGGAGGAAGACACTGCCTTGGAATGACACTCCCAGAGACCTCTGTCCTGCCTACCTGCATTCTGCTAAAAGTTTTGGGTCACCTTGTTTTATGGTCCTTGTCCCAGCACTAGACTTGCACAGGAAGAACAGAATGAATGATGTGGAAATCTGTTAGCAGTGGTATCTTCTAGGTTCTCAAGCATCCACGTATTTTAGGAACAAAACAAGCCAGCAGGTGCAGAGGTCACATAGCCTCCTGAGAGGGCCAGGACAGAGTGAGTAGCTGCAGGGGCAGCTGCCCTTTGCACTTGGGCCAAGAGTGCCAGAGACTTAGTCTCATTTGTTTACAGAAGGCTGATGGGTGGTATTTGGTTCCTGAGCAGCCCAGGAGGGGAGGGGAAGCACTGCATTCTCAGTGTGGTGCTTGGCCCTCCCAGGTGCCTAGTTGTGGCCTGCCACTGAGCACCCACCCCTGCCTATCCAGCCCCTTCCCTGGGGAAGGTTCCCAACTGCTCCAACCTCTGGTACTCCTAGGCTGCCTCACCCAATGATGACAGTGACTAGCCTCAGAACCTGGCTGCTTGGAAGACCTTTGTCCAAGCAGAGAACTGGTGAGGAAGGTGAGCCTTCCAAGGGGCAGCCCTGCCTCTCCTCCCCTCATCTAGCCTGCTTCTGTCTGGGTTGAAGGCAGAGCAGGGACAATCACTCTTCCGGGGTTAGAACTAGGGGAGCAGGGACAAAAGCTGGCAGCCCTCTCCAGCATGACAGGATGTGGAGGGCTGGTCTCTCCAGAGACTGGGCTAAACTCTGTTGTGTCAAGTGTCCGGTGACCTCAAGCAAGTCATTCCATGTGGCTGAGCTGCTCTTTGCTGCATCTGCACGTGTGTGTAGTGTCTTCCTCCCTGTAGGAATGTTACAAGGATTAAATGATATCAAGTCTGAGGCTGCCCTGTGGCTGCTGTCTCAACTACTTGGCATGGAACATATGCCAGACCAAAAGAGCTCTATCTCTCTCCCTGAGAAAAGCTGGGGTCCTAGGAACTACAGTTGTGTAAGATAAGAACAGAGGCTGGGTCCTGGGAACAGCCACTGGACCCAGTGGGGGGGTCTCAGCGCCCATCACAAAGAAGGTGGGCCTAGGGAAGAACAAGAAGTAACATGTCAAAGGTGGGACAGAACCCACCTCCTGGCAGGGAGTGAGGCAAATGTATGTGCATGTTCATATATGTGTCAGAATGCATATTTGTCAGTGTATGTGTGTCAGTGCACATAGGTATAAGGGCTGTCTCTCAGAATTCCTCAGGGGTTTCCATTTGATCCCAGTGGTTGAAGATGGAGTATGATCCCAAACCCCTTAGGTGGATATGGCCTGGCAGGGGGTCAGCAGGAGGGAGCTCCCTGTCTCCTTGGCTTCCAGCTTCCAGGCTTTGGCACTCCCACTGTTAGGAGCAGGTATCTTTGGGGGCACAGAAGCGTAAGCCACTGTTTCCAGCTGGGTTTTGTCATGTGTAGGTCCCAGCTGCTTTAAGCCAACCTTAAAGGTTCATTTGGGAGTCACGGATATGTGTCAACAAAAGCCGACCAGACCATCAATGAAGTGGGCAAAAGCTCTAGATGAAGTCTTAGTTCAGGTATCAGGATATGCTGGGTGAGGGAAATAATGGAGGCACCTTTGTTCTAGATGCCTGCAGATTCCTGACAACACTTGGGGTGGAGGCTGTGCAGACCTGGTGCAGAGTCTGTGCTGGCCTCTGGCCTCTCACAGCCTTGGGAGGGGTGCTCAGAGCTCAGCTGTGTTTAAAAATTAGCAAGTGGAGGAGTTAGAGGATCTGCAGTTAACCCCTTGAGTCTCGGAAGGGTGTTTGAGCTGCTAATCAGGAAGGAGAGATGACAAGAAAAAGAGCTGCGATCCACTGCCCTTACAGTGACCACCCATCCTGACATCTTTGGCTCAGGCCTCTGTGGGCAGTCCACTGAAGCTCCCTGCCCCCACTGAGTCCTGATGTTGACAGCCTCTTTGTTTTTTCATCTCAGCCTATTCAAGGCCATTTTTCAGCTTGCTTGGCTTTGTATTAAAGTTGGGGGGATTTCTCTATCCTTTCGAGGTTATAAAATACCTCAGGAAGGACGAGGCCTCCCTGAGGGAGTCAACCCAGCTTGTTCCCTGCATGTACTGTGGAGAGGTCCTCTTTACTGCCACAGTTCCAAGGGTGAAACAGAGAACCAGGTGGGGAAGAGGGTCTCTCCCCATCTGTCCAGGGGAAAGGCAGCCCATAGGGAGGCACAAAGGCAGGGAACATTCCACTAGGGCAATTTGCAGGCCAGTGGCCATCCACCGCCAGCAATCAGAGAATCACAAGCACTGGATCCAATGTGACCTCTGCCAGGACCATTACCCCTAGGTCCTCTTTTCCATCCCTCTTTCCCAGTTCTCCTGGCTTTCTTGCCATCTCTCTGGCTCTATGCTCAGTCTCCTTGGCAGGTTCTCCCTCCTGGCATAGCCACTAAATGCCAGTGCCTTTCTCTATGCAAACCATTTCCGTAAGCTGTTCCCTCAGCACCAAGGGCTTCCGGACCACCTGTGAGGCCCTGACTCCCCCAAAATGTCTCTATAACCCAGCCAGACCCACCCCACATTTCAGTCACCTGCCCCCACCTCCTCTCCACAGCCTCCATCATTTTATACCCCAGTCTACTGAAGGTCCCTGTCTGTCACCCACCCTTTCAGTGGCACAAGCCAGAAGCTCTGGGGTCATTTCTGATACACCCCCTTCCTCACCACCCGCATCAAGTCCATCACCAAGCCAGGCTTACTTCACCCATCCATAGTTCTAGAGGTTCCCTGCTTCCCTCCATCCATATTGCCACTGCCCTGGTAGGCCACCGTTTCTCTGTACTGCAGGCACCTCCTAATTGGCGTTCTCACATTCCCTGCCCCATTCCAATCAATTATCTACTCAGTGGACAGAAATCCTTTCAAAGTTTAGAGACCTGTGGGTCTTGCTTAATCCTGCAGCTGCCTTTCTGGTAGTTCAGATTCTTGGCTTCTTTCCATCCCAGGTGCTCACGGGCTCCCTACCACCAGAGGGCCCTTGGCCTGCCCCTGCCACTCTCCCCAGGGGAGTTTCTCAGACCCCAGGCTAGTTCCAGTGGGTTCCTGCTATACACCTTCTGTGCTCTCAGGCCTCAACACTCCCCTCAGGGTGCAAATGGTCCTTCAACATTAGTCTTTCTCCCCTTTGTCCACAAACCCTCAGAGGCCAGGCAGGTCCCTGCTCCTATCAAATCCCTCCCGCTGGGCCAGGGTCTAGTACCTGGTGAGTGTTTGACAAATATTTCTTGAATGACTGCATCCCTAAAATGAGGCAATGATCATTTCCCCTGCCTGTCAGACATAATTCACTGCCTGGGAAGGCACTGTGCTGTGTAGATGCAGCAAGCTGGCTAAAATCAACTGTAGCATGGCCTATGTCACAAGCAGGTTGTGGTGCCCATATGCTCAATAATGAGGCCCACTGAACTCTCCTGGTTCCCAGAAGCCTCATAAGCAAGCACACTCAGTGAAGGAACAGGAAGTCCTTTCTGGAGTAGGGGGAGAGAAAGGCTTCCAGTTAGCCATAGAGGGGAATGGCTCCTTACTCAATCTTAAGAGTCATTTGCTGCAAGACTACTTTCTGTCATATCACCAGATAGCCCTCAGTCTATACTCTATGATCCGCTCATGAATATCTGGTCTGGCTCTGCATTCCAGTCAGGCCCTTTTCTGAGAGGACCACAAGTCATAGCCCAGGGCTACCTGTATGGCCACCTGTCTTAACAACTCAGATGCACGCCCTCCACAACTGCTCTTAGCACCCGCAGGCCTGGGCCCTCTCTCCCTGCCCTGAAGCCAGCCAGACCCTGGGTGGGGGCCGAGTCTGGCCAAGCAGCAGTGTGTGGAGCTGGGCCTGGGCCTAAGCTGGGAATAAGCTTGTTTTGCTAGGCAGTGGCCCCCCATCGAGTCCCCATTCTCTAATGCTAATTGCTACAATTAGCAGGAGAAAGGCCTTTTAGATCCATTTCTTCTCCTGGCTGAGGCCCGGGCAGCTAGGGAGGTTGAGCCCAAGGCTTTTCGGAGGAGCAGGGATTCTTCCATAAATGAGGCTCCATTTAAATTGCAAACAAGAGCCTCGCCCAGCCGTAGGAAAGGCTCTGGGAGAAAGGCTTTTAGTTCCGCAGACAGAACTGCCAGAGACTGGGTGCGCTCCAGCCTCATGGGCCTTCCTGGATGGTCTGACTGGAACCCTGGGTTATCCAGGCTCTTGCCAGTAACCTAGACATGCTGGGGCCGGTCAGTTCAGAGGAGCATGGCACAGGCTGATAGAGGCACCAGAAGGAAAGGCAGTATTAGAGGCCACTCCTTGCCCTCCCATCCAGGCCTGCTCTGAGGGAAACCTTTCTCGTCCTCCTCCTGGAGTGTACTGCAAACCTGGATCCAGTATCCGCTGAGAACCACTCATTCATCAGTCTGCACTAACTGGAGAAGGTGAGCAGGCCCAGCCTGGCCTCTCTAGGCCACCTCCAACTTGGTCAAGCCACAGGTGCCCATGCCATAGACGGCTGAGGGACTGCAGCTGAAACGTAGTTCCAACTAAACCCCTGGGTGGCAGCCCATAGGTTGTGGGACTGGAAATACTTGCCAAACTCAAATTATGCTGCTGACCAGGGAAGAGGGTACTCTGATTGGCCAGGCCTGGGACGGGGTCTTTCTCACAGAGGTAGTGAGGCTATGGGTGTTAGAAGTGGCAGGATGCAAGCCAGGGCCTGCTGCATTTAAAGAGCCAGAGCAGAGATACCATCCCAGTCCCAAGAGCTGGTCTAAGGACGTGGTTGTCATCTGGGGTGCCCCCCAGGGGACATATGGCAATGTCTGGAGACATTTTTGGCTATCACAACTATGGGAGGATTACTAATATCTACTAGGTAAAGACCAGGCAGGATGCTAAATATCTTACAATATAAATGACAGCCCCTTACAACAAAGATACATCCTGTCCCAAGCATTACCAGTGTGGTTGGCTAAGAAACCCTGGTTGTAAGGGGTCAGATTTTGACATGCTATTTGCTTTCTCACTGAGTTGTCAAAATGGATGCACACTTTCCTGGCCTGACCTCTTCATTCATTCAATAAATGAATGAAACCATTCAACAGAAATCTGTGACACACCCACCACGTGCGGACCCTATACAGAAGACACATATGCTCTCTTGGGGCCTCCCTTCCGGTGGAAGAGATAGGCAGCCAACAAATAAGTAGATGCCTAAGAAACTAGAAAAGCATAGCCTGTGCTTTGCAGAGACTTGAAATGTAGTCCTCAGCTAGTGAGTGACTAAAGGGGATGACAGATATGGCAGGTCAGACCAAAATTTCCTGTGAGATTTAAATAATAAGAAGGAATTGTCAAGGGAAGATCACCAGAAAGGACAAGCCAGGCAGAGGTGGTGAAGGCCCTGGGGTAGGAGGGATACTTGGCAGATTTAACAAAGAAGAAGAAGGCTGGCAGAGCCAAAGCTCAGTGAGGGAGGACAGTGGTCAGAGAGGTAAGCAGGGCAGATCTTGTAAAAACCTGATGGAATTTGAATTTTATTTCCTAGAAATAGAAGTCATTAGAGGGTATCTGGCAGGAGACTCATGGACGCACATTCATTCGTTCATTCTTGGCTTTTGGGACTCTGCACAGAGTTGATCACAGCCCTCAGCCTATGAAACACCATCACCCTGTAAGGGTCTGCATAAAGGCACCTCTCTCTTCCTCTCCATGCTTTTCCACTTCATCTCTATCCTCTATCCTTGCTCCCCTCCTTGCACAAACAGCTGCTCCAGGGTAATTTATTTATATCATTGTGTGTGTGTGCACTCACGAGCACTCCCTAGTACTGCATGTCTGGGTGGTGTGTAATTTTAATTTAAATACACAGTCATGTACTGAGGCACTCATTCTGTTTGGCATTTGTGTCACTCAGCACTGTGTTTCCACACGTCTCTATCTCGTGAAGTGTACATCTAGTCCCCTGCTCCTAACCACAGTGACCAGCTCCAACTGCCCACCCCCATCGTCCATGCTGCCCTGAGCATGCACACACACAGCCTCTCGTTGTTCTGGGTGAGAACTGCTCCAGCATGTTTACTCAGGAGGGAAACTGCTGGGCCACAGGTATAAAATATTTTATTTGAGGAAGAAGTACTGGCTGGCTCTCCAGAATGTCTGTGCCTGTCTCCGTCCCCACCTGCAGCACACAGGGAGGCTTGTTCCCTGCCTTCTGCCAACACTTGGCCTTATCCTACTTTCTAATGCTTCTCCTACGAAGAATAGCTGTTGCTTTCATTTACATTTCTCTGATAACTGATTAGCTTGGGCAAATTTTAATCTATTTGTTAACCCTCCTGCAAACTGCCAATCTTCCTACCTTTATCTTAATGATGTGTGGTGCTTTCTGGTATATTTTAGCTGTTGTTCCCTTCTCAACTTTAATTGTTTCAAATACCTTGTAACTAGTCATGGCACAGTTACATTCATGAGTGTAAAAGTGAAAAAGGCAAATCATTTCCTTAGTATTATTATGAAAACAGTCCTGACCATTGCCATGATGGACTTACTTAACAGAAATCCTTAATCCATAATCATTAATGTATTCAAATGCATACGTTTTAGTCTTGAGGTTTGTGCTTTCTGGATCCTGTTTAATAACCCCATGGCCACCCTGGCCCTGGAGATTATTCATTTTTTTCTCCTATTAAACAAATGGCAACTACCTTTTGCTTTCAAATCTTTAGTCCATTTGGAGCCTACTTTTCCTAGGGGTTCAGTTAGGAATCCATATTCCTATTCCTCCATTTTAGGGCTGGCCTTCCAACATCATCTTCTGAACAGTCCCCATTGATATGTGGTGCCACCTTTATCACATGTCCCCTTCCTCTAGACTTGGAGTTACCTCTGAGCTCTCTTCTGGGCCTCTGTCACTACACTGCTCTGATTGCTGAAGCTTGGCGTGTGCCCTGGTATCTGCCAGCAGAAGTCCTCTGCTCTCCTTTTTAAAAGTTCAGTTGGCATTTACAAATATTTTTCTTCCACATACATTTTAGAATATGTTTGTTAAATTACTCAAGCCCTCCAACTGGAAGTTGGAGTGGAGTCCTATTGAACTTACAGATTTGGAAAATCCTGACATCATTCTAATGCTAAGTTGCCCCATTCAAGAAAATAAAATGTCTCTGCATATGGAAAGATCTCCCTCTATATCCCTCCAATAGAGTTTTAGAATTTTTTTCCATAAAAGTCATCATCTTTGTTAATTCCTAGACTGGTATAAATTTTGTTGCTATTCTGATTGCTGTCTTAATCTCTATTATGCTTTTGTTTAGCATAAAGAAATGTGGTTTGTTTTTGTTTTTTGTTTTGAGTACACTGATCTTATATCTAAAACCTCTCTGAAATTTGAAATCTCTCTTTAGTTGTAAGTTTCTTAATTTTTTTTTCCATGTAGCCCAGTCATTTTCAAAGTGTAGTCTGGGGATTCCAGAGAGCCCCCCAGACCCTTTCAGGAAAGGTCAGAAACATTTTCATAATAATACTTAGACATTATTTGCCGTTTCTTTCATTCTCACAAAGATAAAGGGTTTTCCAGAGGCAGCACACCATGACCCCACTGGAATATGTGCTTGTATAGTTCTGCTTTAAACATTTCTTAGTTTTAACTTCTAAGATGGTAACCATCAATAGATAGAATCTCTATCAAGAAAAGCCCTTTAGGGGTTTCAGTAATTTTTAAGAACACAACGGGTCGTAACACCAAAATGTTTGAGAACCTTTATGGAGACCATCAATCCTATGAGCTACACTAAGTTTTATGACTTCCTATCTGATCCTCACATCTCCATTTCGTTTTCTTGTATTAGGGTATAGCCAAGATGACATCCTTGGCCTACTCCTTATCTTAAAGAGAATTACATATTTTTAATTTCTCTATCAAGTTTACTGAAAAGTTAAGTTTTGGTTTATAACTTGTATCAAGTTGAAGAAGTTCCTCTCTAGTCCGGGCTTGCTAAGTGGTGTCCTCCACTATCCCCAAATCACACACAGGCGTTAAACTTTATCACATCATTTTTTCAGCCTCTATTGAGAGAACCATATGGTTTTTCTCCTGTAGCCTTTTAATGTGAATTATATGGATAAAGTTTCTGATATTGGATCATCTTTGCATTCCTAAGAGAAATCCCACTTGTTTAAGAATTGTTTAATATATATTACTGGATTTGGTTAGCTAACGTTGTACACGGAACTTCTGCATCTACATTCATAAGGGAAATTCTTTATAGTTTTCCTGTGCTCTCTATCTGAATTTGGACATGCTCTGATTCGCAATTTAAAAAGATCCCTCTAGCTGGAGCATAAATCCTGAAACAGACCCACTTTTCTCCTCAGCATGTTAGGAAACACATTAAAATACAACCATAATCAAGCAACTCAATCCTTAAATTTTTCTCCTAGTGAGTATCTGGAAAACAGGTGCAGAAATGGATCATTTGAGACACCATAGAAATCTGGTTAATCCTGCCTGCCTGCTTTCCTTCAAGTACTGACTGAGCAAGGCTGTGTATCAGGCTCTTGGCTGGGTACAGGGCAGGCAGCAGAAAACAAAACAGAGTTCCTCCCTGGGAGCTTTTGGTCTAGCAAGAGGGGCACCACAATATAGAAAGAACTGGTAAATGCACATCAAATGTGGATATTATCAGGAAAGTTTTTATACGTTGTGATAATCTAAGACAGAACTTTCATACCCAGAACAGTTCTGTGGGAAGGCACTCTTACCCCCAATTTTATAAGGCTATTTGACCTGCTCAGGGACCACAGTGGGGCACTGGGATCTGAACGCAGTGATGGCCCTTCAAGCCTACTACCCAGACTGAGACCTCCATCCAATCGACTCTCATCCCCAATATGACCAAGACTTCTACCACTGCCTCTCACCTGGCAGGTGATCACCACCCCCAACTCAGACTGCAATCTTTACTTCGCCCCCTAATTCCTGACTCAGAATCCCCACCTAGACGCAGAACTTCAACTTCAATTCCTGACTCCAATACCCAACTCAGACCTCTAGCCCCAATCTCTTAACTCAGACCCCCCTATTCAGAACCTCTACCCAAAGGCAGACTCCAGACCCTGACTCCAGTCGCCAACTCGGACCTCCCTTGGATCTACACTCAGAGACATGATGCAGACTCCAGAACGGGATTCAGGTCCCCAACTCAGACTCCTGATCCTCTGTTCCTAATGAGGCCCAACCTAAAACCACTATGCGGACTCCAGACCTGGACTGACTCGGACCCCAACTACTCAGATCCCAACTCAGGCAAACTCCCAGTCAGGATGTGGATCCTAGACCCGAATTCTGATTCCAACTAGGATACCTAACTCAGAACCACAACGGGGATTCCCAACTCCGATCCTAATTCGGGCCCTGACTCAGAACCACTAAGTGGATTTCCGACTCCGGTCCCAATTCGGGCTTTGACTCAAAACCACAACATGGATTCCCAACTTCCGTCCCAGTAGCGCAGACTCAGAAACACGATGCGGATTCCAGACTCCAATCCCAATTCAGCCAACTCTGAACCACCACGCGAACTATAGACCCGGAATCCGATCCCTGGGATGCGGCCGGGAACTCGGACGCCGACCCTGGCCACGCTGTCCATAAGGTGCGGAGGGGAGCGCACTGCCCAGGCCAGGCTGCACTGCTGACGCCTGTGATCTGGGACGGCCGCGGGGCACACAGCTCACCTCAGCAACGTCAGTGATCACCCGTCCCGCGCCGTCCGCCCAGTTCCGTGGTGACCGTGTTCTGACCCTCCCAGGGAGATGGGGAGGGCCGCGCTGAGGAGCCCCCGGAAGAGCACCGCGCTGAGGAGCCGTCGCGGAGAACCGTGCTGAGGAGACCCCGAGAGAGAACCGCGCTGAGCAGCCGCCGGGGAGAACCGCGCTGAGCAGCCGCCGGGGAGAACCGCGCTAAGGTGACCCCGAGAGAGAACCGCGCTGAGGAGCCGCCGGGGAGAACCCCGCTGAGGAGACCCCTAGAGAGAACCGCGGGGAGGAGCCGCCGCGGAGAATGGCGCCGAGGAGCCCCCGCGAGAGAACCGCGCTGAGGAGCGCCCGAGGGAAAACCGCGCCGAGGAGTCACCAGGGAGAACCGCGCTGAGGAGACCCCTAGAGAGAACCACGGTGAGGAGCCGCCGCGGAGAATGGTGCCGAAGAGCCCCTGAGAGAGAACCGCGCCGAGAAGCCCCCGAGAGGGAACTGCGCTGAGGAGCCGCCAGGGAGAACCCCGCTGAGGAGACCCCTAGAGAGAACCGCGGTGAGGAGCCGCAGCGGAGAACCGCGCCGAGGAGCCCCCGAGAGGGAACCATGCTGAGGAGCCGCCAGGGAGAACCCCAATGAGGAACGCCCGAGAGAGAACCGCGGTGAGGAGCCCCTGGGAGAGAGTCGCGCTGAGGAGCCCCCGAGAGAGAACCGCGGTGAGGAGCCCCCGAGAGAGAACCGCGGTGAGGAGCCGACAGGGAGAACCGCGCTGAGGAGCCCCCGAGAGAGAAATGCGCTAAGGAGCCGCCGAGAAGAATCGCGCCGAGGAGCCCCCGAGACACAACCGCGCCGAAGAGCCGCCAAGGAGAACCGCGCTGAGGAGCGCCCGAGAGAGAACCGCGCTGAGGAGAGCCCGAGAGAGAACCGCGCTGAGGAGCCGCCGGGAGAGAACCGCGCTGAGGAGCCGCCGGAAGAGAACCGCGCTGAGGAGCCCCCGAGAGAGAACTGCGCTGAGGAGCCGCCAGGGAGAATCGCTCTGAGGAGCCGTCAGGAGACAGTTGCGCTGAGGAACCCCAGGGAGAACCGCGTGGAGGAGTCCCCGAGAGAGAACCGCGCCGAAAAGCCCCGGCTGCCCAGGGGAGAACCGCACCGAAAAGCCCCGGGTGCCCCGGGTAGAAACGCGCCGAAAAGCCCCCGGTGCCCAGGGGAGAACCGCGCCGAGGAACCCCGGGGGAGAACCACGCTGAGGAGCCCCTGGAAGAGCGCCGCGCTGAGGAGCCCCGAGGAGAACCGCGCTGAAGAGCCCTAGGGAGAACCACGATGACGGACGCACCAGGGAGGACCGCGCTGAGGGGCGCACCGGGAGAAATGCGCTGAGGAGCCCCGGGGAGAGCCACGCTGAGGGAGCCCTGGCAGGATCTTGCTGAGGAGCTCCCTGGAAGTCCGTACTGAGGCGACGCGGCGACTGTTCTGCCTGGAGACTGCAGCGGCGCTCCGACTACCCCCACCACAGCTGACGTGGCAACCGCCCCCCACCTGCTGATTGGGCAGCAGCAGGGGAAGGCTTGCGGCGGGCTGCTGCACGGATTGGCTGGGCGCGGAAAGTGATGTGCCGTGTCCTGTCATTGGCCGAAAGGGTATGGTTTTGATGCCACCCGGGCTCAGATTGGCCCAGCAGGTCGGGTGCCACGTGAGGCACTGGCTGGGTGTGAGGTGGCGCGAGCCACCGCCCTCCCTGCCCCCACCCGCCGTCCTGCGCACCGCAGGGGGCTGGGGCAGGGGCCAGCACCAACCTCAGCGTTGGCATTGCCGTGGTGAGCCGGAGACACAGGCTAGTTCTCTGCCTGATGTGTTCACCACCCTGGGGTGACCGCGTGAGGACAGCGGCCGCACCCCGACACTGCTGTGGGCTCTCGGTGTGGAGGCCTGTGGGCGTGTAGGCCACGCCCGAGGCCAGCCCCTCCACCGGCGCCGCTGCAGCGACCCTCGAATCGGGGCAAGGTCCCCTTTCGATGCTAGGTGGGTGGCACCGGGTGCGGGAGGCGTTTTCCCCCCTGGCAGCCGGTCCGTGCAGGGGATCAGGATGTTCTGAAGCCCCCACTACTGTGCCTGGGACACCCGTGTCTGCTGCTCACCCCTGAGGACCTGGGACCTTCGGGGGTGAGTGGCAGAGGTGGCCAGAACATGCTGGGCCACCCACCTAGCAAAGGGCAGCGCCTAGCGCCCCGCGCCTGCCAGCGCCCCGCCGGGCCTGCCCTGCCCACCTCCCATCCCCCACCCGGGCCTGACACTTGACCGTGTCTGCCGTCGCCTCCCCTTGTCCGTTCCCTCTGCGCCTCTGGCGCGCGCCTTCTGAATGCCAAGCGTTGCCATAAACCCTGGGGACAAAAGCCTGGGTCACAAAAGCCCCTTCTGGAAGCTCACACCCTGAGGCTTCCCTGGCAAGGCTGGGGGCAGTTGGGCCTTCCATGTGGACTGCAAAAACACTGTTGGAATGCAGGACTCCGGGTATGTTCTTGAAAGTTGTTACAACCCCAACCCAGGGTTGACCTCAAACACAGGACGAAGGGGGAGGCTGGAGCCAGCCAAGCGAGCCAGCCGTCCCCCCACCCAGGCACGCAAGGAGGCCATTCATCTTCACCGCCTCTGCCGAAAATATATGTCTACGGGAGAGCCAGGAATCTCTCTCCAAGGGTGACTGGGTTGGGGGTTTTGTTGTTCTTCAGCCCAGAAGTAAAAGAGAAAATGGTGTCATTTTTTCAGGCAGCAAGAGATTCCTTTCTGGCCTTCAGCAAGGACGCCCAGATGAGTCCACTCCCTGCCTCCTGCTCAGCCCACAGGCAGGCTGGGCACAGGTGACATGTTCCCTGGGCGCCTGTCACTTCACACTGGCCCAGGGAGTTCGTGTGTTTGATCAGAGGGCACATCCCAGCCTCACCACCTAGCTGGGAGGTTTTTGTCATCTGCCTGTCCCAGAGGCAGCTATGCAACCAGCGCCATCACTCAGAACCAGTGCTCAGGTGCGCCCCAGACTCAGAGTTTCATGCTATACTGTCACTGTCTTGAAATTCTTGATAGTTATCTTTGAACTTGTGGTTTTAGAAGTGACGTCTGAGGGGAAAATGGAGCTTGGAACTTCAGCTCCCAAGTGGCTTTCCCACCTTCCTGCCTCCTCAGGACAGATTCTCAGCTGCCTGTCTGCCTGCTTCCTCTGTACCCAGCCTCCCTCTTGACATCCAGAAGATCATGACTCCCAGTTGGTGACCACTATTATTCTCTGCCCCTGACCAAAAAGGGCAGGGAGTGGCTGAAGTCCTGACCCTGGCCTGGACTCTGCAATGCAGAGATACCTACAAGTCTCATTTCCCCGCCTGTAGGATGGAGGTGATGCTGACAGCCTCTTGGAGCTGTTGAGATGGGAAAGGAGAGAGATTATGTGGGAAGACAGGGCCAGGAATGTTGAGTTGAGCGTGGCCTCAGGCGCCTGTCCTGCTCCTTCTTGCTGCTTGGGGTACAGCTCCATTCCAGCCTCACTGTGGCCCCCAGGCCTCCTCTGGCCTTCCTCAGCCTTCCTCAGCCTTCCTCAGGAGGGCAGAATCCTCCCCTGGTCACCCTCCCTGCATGTCCATTTCTACCTCCCCAGGAGGTCAGGGGAGCAGAAGCCCAGGTCTTCAGAGTCATTTCACAGATTTCACCAGAATAAAAGTCCTACTCATGTGGGGTTTACATTCTGGTAGGAAAGACAGATTTTCAAAATGTGGCCATTTTTCTTTGGGCCTTTGTTAGCTGCATCAGATGGAGGTACCCTGGTAGACTCCTTCAGTCCTCACTCTTGGACACAGAGCTGTCTTCCAACCTTTGTTTTTGTTTTATCCAAGGATGTTAAGCATAGGCTGAAAAGCTCCCTAAATCAATTTCACTTAAAACGATGTCCACCCTCCTACTAAAGAGTGACAAAGGGTGTTGGTTAGGATTTTTATCTTGAAAACTGATTTGTAAAATCATGAAAATTGAGCTTATTTGGTCTTACACTTAACAAAACTGTGGGTTCTAATTGTGGGCCTGGATGGGGATACATCTTACAAGTAGTTGATTTGTTCATATAGATTTTCATGTTCTGGGCTTGCCTCCACCCTCTACCTAACCCTGGAACCTCAGACCCCAAGTTCCTGGGCGCTTGGATTTTTCCCTGACAAACTTCCCCCACTGTGATATTCCATGGGCACTTCACCTTGTGTGCTTTCGTGAAGTCTCCCTGAGTTTACTCTTAGCAGTGGGGTTGCCAGGCCAAGGAGCCTGTCACTATTGTTTGTGACCAGCTCACCAGACTTGGTCAGGAAGGACAGTTCTGAGTCCTGTGTCCTCTGCTCCTCACCCCCTCGCCACACACGGGGTGCCGTCAATCAGCCAGCGCCGCCTGCCAGCCCAGCGCACCTGTTGTGTGCCCCCACTCCCGCCTCCTCTATTCCTTTGGGGGAAGAGTGGAGAGGAAAACAGGCCGAGACTAAGAAGGGTTTGTTGTCTCGTCGGGCGACAAGAGACACGTGGGAATTGGCTAGAGAAGCATGCGAAGCTGGGCAGACTCCAGGCCAGCCCCAGAGGCAGATGGGGGCTGCCAGGCAGGCTGGGAGGTGAGCCCGGGGCTGGCCTTGGGCACCATGGCAGAATTCTGGGAGGGGGCTGCAGTCACAGCCAGCTCCCTTTCTGAATTGTTCTGTAGGTTGTGGAAGGCTTTGAGATTTGGCGCCTGTACCTTGTCACCTTCTTGGGACTCAAGGCTGCAGGGGTGGGTGTGAGAAAGCCTGGGTACCTGGTGGCCACTCCCTGAGCTCCCCATGTGACAGAGGGCAGGTCCCATTCTCCTCCTGCGTCTGGTTTGCCTCATCTGTACATGGTAGGGGCTGAGTTAACGTTCCTTGCACTCCTTCCAGCTTTACTCTTTGGGGTTCAAAAGGTTCCCTTGCAAGCCTGTGCACCGAGAGCACGCACGCACACACGCACTCACAGCTGAAGAGAATTAGGCTCAAAACGTCCACTCGGCTTTTCTCTTGATTCCAAGGTATTTAGAGTGGGGGTGGGGGATTAGGGGAGGAAGTTGCTGAGCTAATTCTTTTGCATTTGCCAGCACAGAAGTGCAGATGGGGCCCAGAGCCCCGGCGGTGTCCCAGGGGAAACACCAGTCCTCTTCTGCAGTGCAAGGCAGGAGAAAGAACTGCTGTGGGAGCCCCTCACCCAAGCAGCAGGATGTGGCAGGCCCTGGCCGAGGGATTCTGTGGGCCTCAATTCTCTCCCTACCCTGCCCCCACCCTCAGAGTCTAAGGGTGGAACCATCTTCAGACCCAGCCAGGTTCCCAAGTTGCTGCTTCCCTTGGAAGCCGAGAGGCCCAGGGCCACGTGGCTGCCTCCTCAGTCCCTCTGAAGAAAGGCCCCACCCCACGCTGCTCTCAGGAGTGGACAGGAACGTGGGGGAGTGGGGGTGATTAGGACCTCAGGGTTATCCCTGAGTGGCTGATGCATTGCCAAGAAGCCTGCTCTTAAGGTCAGCCCTTGCAGTTGGCACTCTGGCCCCTCCTCGGTCCCCTTCAGTGAGGCTTTTTGCATGCATTGGTGCATATACCCGCCACTGCAGCTGTCCTGGGTAAGGGCTCTATGATCCTGCAACCCCCACCATCCGGCGGCTTCTTCCTTCACTGGTCATAGGTTTCTGCTGACCCTGCAGCCCATGTCCTTGTTCCAGAATCTTCCTCCTCCTGTTTCCTGTGTGTGCCTGCACCTGCATTCCATTGGGGCTTCCCCTCCAACTTGATGGCTTCAGGTACATGGACCAGTTGACAACTCTGTTCCCACTGAGCTCATGAGACGGGTGTTCCTGTGAGACGTGTTTACTTGACTTCCTGCCCCAGGTCTCTGCTGTACCCACAGGTGGCATGCACTCATGTCCCCACCCAAATCACATACCCACCAGGATAGGCAGGCGTTGTAGGCTGTCGTCAGAGGTGAGGCACAGTGTGGAGTCTCTAGGAGGTTTTGGGCAGGGCAGTGCCAAGGATCAGATCTCCCTTCTAGAAAGGTCACTCTGGCTGCTGAATGGAGAGAGAACTGAAGAGGGGCAGCAGGGTGAGAGGGAAGACTACAGGGGACTTGCCATCACCCAGTGAGAGAGATGGGAGGCTTGGAGAAAGCGAGCATCTGTGGAGGTGTGAGAAGTGCCAGGCTGGGCTCCCTCAGGTGGCAACTTTGTCTAGACTTCTGGCTGAGGACAGGGAGGAGCTTAAGGTAGCCCTCAGCATCCAACAGGGGTAGCAGCCTAGGGCATGTATGACCACTAGCGAGCCCAAGGGAAGGATGGGTTTGGAGGGTTTCTTCAGACCTGGCTTGGATGGACAAGCCAGATCTTCAGAAACCTATATAGTGGGGTCAGCCCCCATCCCTCCGCCCAGCTGCAGCCACCTCTGTGGCTCTGGCACACTGTCACCCTGTGGCATGGCCTGTTTGTGGTGTCCATCGCTGTCTTAGCTACCCAGGGCCCAGGAAGAGGCATATGGCTCAGACTGACAGAGTGTGACAGATGCAGGTCCTGCTCCCTCAGGGAAGCCCCTGTTCCAGAACAATCTCAGCCCCCCTGTAAGAGCAACCTCAGCATGCGCTACTCGGGGAATGCACTCAGACAACAGTGCTGTGTTAGGGTTGCTCCCAGCCTGTCCTCACGGGCAGATTTGTGTTCCTGCATTTGGGGTCGGTGATAACGTGAGGCCAGACGGGTGGGGGGTCTGGAGTTCAGGCGGTCTCCATGAGTGGCAGCACGGGGTGTGGGCCAGTTCCCATTGGGAGGGCAGCTGTGCTGTGTGTGTATATGTTTGGGCATTGCTCAGCCAAGCCTTGATTAGCCGAACCCAACTCTCACAGAGCCCCCACTTCGACGCGGGTTAACTCAGCAGCTGTCTCCTGAGCACCTGCTTGGGGCCTGGTTGGGTGCCAGGCACGGGGGGTGGGAAAATGAAGTGAACTGGGCCTGCCAGACCCATTGCCTGCAGGGCCTCTTCTACCACCACCTTCCAGAGGCAGCTTCCTCCCACAAAGCATCCCAAGCTCAGGGTGTGTGCCCCCCTTCCTGTGCAGGCCTGCCACTTCCACAGCTGCCCCCCAGCCAAGAACAATCACCTCAGCCTGCCAGGGAAAAGTGGGCCCAGGCCTTTGAGGACATTGCGACAACCAGGGCCAACCTGGGAAGTTGTTTCTGATTATCTCTTGAGTCCTGGGAGAGGTGTTAACAAAAAGCCCCATCCTCGTTGCTCTGGTGGTTATAGTTTATTTTAAGCCCCATCCTCGTCACTCTGGTGGTTATAGTTTGTTGTACGCATCAAAGGGCCCTGGATAGGTATTTGTAGTGAGAACAGATATTTGCAGAGAGCCCAGAGAGCCAACTCCATTCCCAGCTCTGTACTTGTAGAGGGTAAGGCTGCTGAAATGAAACCCACCAGGCCTTTGGTGAGCAGTGGGTGCACAGTCATTGACAGTAAAGGTCCTCAGAGAACCTGATGAGAATATTATAATCAAGCTAGTCAGGCTCAGAAGATGGATATAATTTGGAGGAAAAAGACAAGAATGGGAAAGAAAAGGGAAAACTACCTGGGGTACCATGTGGCTGTGGTGGTTTTTATGTGTCTGGAAGGCCTTTGACAATCTGTTCTTCAAGAAATGGCACTTAATTCCCCTCTAATTAAGTTTGGGCTGGACTATGATTTGCTTCTGTCAAATAAAATATGGAAGAAGTGACAGAGCATGACTTCCAAGACTAGGCCTTGCAGCCTCCTTGCCCTCTCACTGGAATCACTGATTCTGGAGGAAGCCAGCCACCACAGTGTGAGGATGCTAGCAGCCCTCTGGAGAGGTCCCATGGTGAGGAATTGAGGCCTCCTATCAATGTCCTCCTGTATGAGCTTGGGAGTGGATCCTCCAGCCCCAGTCAAGCCTCTGATGAGACAGCAGCCCTGGTCCACACCTTGACTGCAGCCTCTCAGGAGACCCGGAGCCAGAACCACCCAGTCAAGCCACCCCCAGATCCCTGGCCCACAGAAACCATGTGGACTGATAAATGTGGGCTGCTTTAGGGATGAAGCTGTAGGGTGACTTGTTACACAGCAAAGGCCAGCTGACACAGCTACCCACTCTCACTAGGTTTAGTCTGACCCTTGTCAGGGGCAGCAAAGTGGGCTCAGCCTACCTGTTAGCTTTTACTGATGGGTGGTGGCTCCCAGGAGAAAGAGTACTGTGCCCAGGTAGTATGCCTGCCACAGGCATACATACCATGTCTTTGCTTTTGCAGAGTTTGAACTCTGCCCTCTAGACCAGTGGCTCTTAACCTAGGCTGCTCGTGAGAACCACTCCCCGGTGCAGGTCCTACTCCCAGAGAGGAGAGCGGTTTTGACTCAGGCCATCGCTAAGGCAGCAGAGAGCTGTGGCATTTTGGGTGGAGTGGGTGGAGAGGGTGCGTGACGGGTGCTCATGGGTGGGAGAAACTGACAGCTGGAATGTGATTTAGGAAATGTAACGGGTGACCTTTTCTCCCCAAGAGAACACCAAATCCATTTCTTTGGGACACGGATAAGGCTAACGGTAACACCCACAGGGACCAGGAGGGGGTTCTCAAAAGCCAGTTCTGCCCAAATTTGTTTTCTATGCCCAGGAATGTCAAAGGGCCCTCTTGGGGTCAGCCACGGAGAAGGGGGAGCAGGCGTGATGGGGTGGTAGTGGGATTCCGCAGGTAGAAGGGAAGTAGCATCAAAGCTCACTCCTGTTTTTCTCTTCTCCCTGGGTCTTGGGGACAGGCCTGTGCCAGAAGCAGGGATTGCTTCTGCTCTAACATCTACTGGAATAAAAAGCAGGCATTGCAGTGTTGAGAAATTCCTTTAGCCCTCAGGAGGCAAGTTACAGAACAAGACAGAACTGCCCTAGTCAGGCCCTGCCTGGGCACAGAGCTACCACCACTCTCCCAAGACCCCTCCCTTTTGGGGACTGTGCCCCCACCCCCCGTCAGGCAGCCCCTGCCTCCACCCTTACTCCTAGCTGGTGTTCTGGGTCATCAGTTCATAGGTTCATCTCCGAGACCTGCCAGGCTCTCAGAGCAGCCTGGACCCAGGAGAGCGATAAATGGATGTGCACTGGCTCGTTCCAAGCAGGGAGGCTTTGTTTATCTCACAAATAGTCCTGTAGCACTTACTGTCTCAGGCATGGTTCTGAGGGCTTCATCCACACTACCACCCACTGTAGAGATGGGAAAACTGAGGCATAGCAAGGTCAAGGGATTGGCCAGGCTTTAGGATGTAGAAGGTACTAGAGCTGGGCTGCACCTGGGTATCCTGGAGCCAGGGTCTGTCCCTCCCTCTCTGCCACACGGCCTTGGTGTGAGGGACACAGCCCGTTTGCAGAGGCAGCTCCTTTCATGGAGCATGGCGGGCAGGGCAGGTGTGCCTTGGCCCACATTTGGCTTCCTGAGCGCTGAACCTGCATGTGCCACCCCCCAGAGTTCCTGTGTGTGGCCAGGTGAATGGGCACAGGTTGAGGAGGTGATATGGGCAGCTAACCTCCCAAAGCACCAGGCCCCTCAGGGCTGTTCCCCTGTTTCCCAAGATTTCCCCAACAGACGGCCAAAATCGGGGGCCCCCAGGAGACCACGCTCATGAATTGTTCCACTTGAACACAACATTATTTTTTACGGAATTGGGCTGGGGAGGCCTCTGTGACTCTTTCCTCTGTAGGGAGAGAGTTCCTGAACCCACCGTGCACCCTGCCGCAGCAGCTGCTTTGGAGACTTGACTTTGACACTCTTCTCAACAGGATCCCTTTCCTCACTGGTGTCTGCGGCCTGGGCCGCTGGCATGGCTGAGCGGAACTTGGCAAAGCAGTGAATTGGGAGCTCACTTAGGCACGTGGTCCTGAGGCTCCTTGCTGGCATTTCTGTTTTGCTCCCTGCTCCTTTCTTTTGTTTGTAACTTCTCTTCAGGGCACCCACAGCCCCCGAGGAGGGTGGGGCTGAGGAGGCTGGAGATGGAGCCCAGGCTTATCACCCTGGTGGGCCAGGCAGGCAGCAAAGAAACCAGTCCCAAGAGGGTCGGTGTGGAGACCCCTGGAGTGCACAGGGTGGGCAGTGACCAGAAGATTCGCCCCAGGGCCTCTAATTTTGACCCTTGATCTGGGTCTAAGCGCCTCTGAGCGAGAGGTGAGGGTTTCAAGCAGCCTCAGCTCCTAGGAGGCAGAAGATACAGTTCATATGGGGGCGGTTCCATTTCCATCTCCCTATTCCCTCCCCAGGCCAATGGCCAGAGCCAAAGCCCTCCTTGGGACATGTCAATAGCAGCAAACATTTTAAAGATGTGACATGTTCGAAGCCTGGCAACAGGGGCAGCTCCAGCTGCGCGAGAACATGGCTGGATTTACGTCTGCGGCAAAGCACCCGGTCACCTTTCTCTGCTTGGAGTGCAATCTTTTTTTGGAAGCCCTGCTGGAAAATCTGAATCTTGTGAGCCATCAGCTGTTTATAATCAGAGAAGCATATGTTTAAAAGAGCTGAGGGGCCTTATAAACTCCGTGTGCAAATTACCTTTGGGGCTGCCTGCTCCACCACCCCTCCCTGAGGCTGCCATCACTGGCGAGCGGCTGAGTGTGCTGCACAGAATTTGCTGTAACCCCGTTGTGGCACGGGGTCTGTTTAGCTTTAGTCACGTCAGCTTGGCCCTGGAGCGTGGGAGCCTCCATCTCTCCTGCACAGCTTCCAGGCTCCCCCCCACCCCCCAGCCCCAGCTGCAGAGGACTTCTGGCTCCCTGTTGCTGGGCTTTTACCATGAGAAATATCAAACCTGGGAACCGTGGAGCAAGAAGTGGGCAGAGGCTCAGACAGCAGGACCTGTGGGGGCTTCCCGGAATTGGGAGCCGCTCTCATTGTCTGCTGTGGTGCTGTGGTCCTGCAGGGCTGTTTTTTTATTTTGTATTTTTTGGTGTTCATTATTGTTTTTGTAACAGCTTTATTAAGATAAAATTCACATACCATACAATTCACCCATTTAAAGTGTACGATTCAACGGTTTTTAGTACGTTCAGAGTTGCGCAACCATCACACTATCTAGTTCCAGAACATTTTCAGTGCCCCTAAAAGCAACCCTGCATTCTTTAGCCGTCACTCCCCACTTCCCTCCTCTCATTCCCCAGCCCCAGTCAGCCACGGCTCTGCTTTCTATCTCCACGGGTTTGCCTGTTCTGAGCATTTCACATAGCTGGAATCACACACTAAGCGAACTTTTGTGGCTGACTTCTTTCACTTAGCCTAAGGTTTTCAAGGTTCATTCATGCTGTAGCATATATCAGTGCTTCATTCCATTTTACGCCAAATAGTATGCCATTTTATGGATACTATCACATTTTATTTATCCGTTCATTCATTGAACACTTGGGCCATTTTTACTTTTTAGCTATTATGAATAATACTGCCAGGAACATTTGGGTACAAGCTTTTTTTGTGGACATAGATTTTCTTTTCTTTGGTTTTTTTTTTTTTTTTTGAGTATTCACAAAGGAATAGAAATGCTGGGTCATATGGCGCCTCCATATTTATCCTTTTGAGGATCTGCCAGACTGTTTTCCAATGTGGCAGCACCATTTTGCATTCTTACCAGTAGTGTATGTGGGTTCCTCTCCACATTCTCACCAACACTTGTTACTGTCTGCCGTTTTCATTTTAGCCATCTTAGCGGGCGTGAAGTGATATCTCCTAATGGTTTTGATTTGCATTTCCCTGATGACTAATGATGCTGAGCGTCTTTTCATGTGCTTATTAGCCATTTGTATCTCTTCTTTGGAGAAGTATGTATTCCAATTCTTTACCTAAATTTTAATTGGGTTGTGTTTTTATTATTTAGTAGAGTTCTTTATATTCTAGATATGTTTTTATATTCTAGATATAAGTTTTTATCTGATAAGTCCCTTATCAGATATATTTTCTTCCTTTTTGTGGGTTGTCTTTTCATTTTCTTGATCATGTCCTTTGACTCAAAAAGGTTTTTAATTTTGATGACATTAAATTTATCTGTTTCTTTTGATGCTTTATGTTTTTGGTGTCGTAACTAAATAACAACATGTAATCCAAGGTCAAAAAGATTTACCCCTATATTTTATTCCAAGAATTGTATAGTTTTGGCTTTTACATTTAGGTCTTTCATCCACTTTAAGTTAGTTTAATGTATGGTATGAGGTAGGGGTCTAACTTTATTCTTTGTCGTGTAGATAGCCAGTTACCCAACACCATTTGTTGAACAGACTCTTCTTTCCCCAGTGAAGGATCTTGACACCCTTGTCAAAAATCAATTGACAGTAAATATGAAGGTTTATTTCTGAATTCTTGATTTTATTCTATTGATTTGTTTGTCTATCCTTATGCTAGTACTACATTGTCTTGATTATTATAGCTTTGTAGTGAGTTTTAAAATCAGAAAGTGAGTTTTCCAACTTTGTTTTTCTTTTTCAAGATTGTTTTGGCTGTTCTGAGTCCCTTGAATTTCCATATGAATTTTATGATCAGCTTGTCAATTTCTGCAAAGAAACCATCTGGGATACCAATAGGGATTGCATTGAATCTGTAGGTCAACTTGGGGAGTATTGCCATCTTAACAATGTGTTAAATCTTCCAATCCAAGAGCATGTATTTCATTGTATTTGGATTTTTAAAAATTTGGTTCAAGAATATTGCACAGTTTTCAGAGTATAATTTTTGCACTGCTTTTGTAAATCCTACAGGGTTTTGTGTGACAGTGACTGGCAGTCATCCTTCCTCCCCATGTACTGGGTTCTGCCCGTCCTCCAGCCCATCTCCCTTGGAGTCTCCCCCCAACTCCAGGGCTCATGGCCCCTTTCAGGCCCCTGGCTTCTGGTAATGCTTCTTTGTGGTCTCCTGTGTTGTTGCACGAATTGTTACCCAAGTCTTTGCACATCCTGCATCCTGCCTGGAGTGTTCTCTCTCCTCCCTTTTCTGTGAGCCCTCACGAAACACCTCCTGTAGGCTTACTGAGCCACTATCATGTCCAAGTGCTCTGTGGCAGCTTGTGGAATCTTCTCATCCTTGGGCACTGCCTGCCCAGAATGGGGCTCTCAGAGGCCAGGATGACTCCACTGTCCCACCAACCTCTGTACCCCACGGCCATGCACAAGGCACAGGGTCCCAGAGAGGGTCTGTGGATACAATGGAGCCATTTCCCAGTCAGACCCTACAATCGATAAACTGTGCTTAAATTAAGTGAGGTAACTTGAGGCTTCATCACCGGGGAGATAGAACTTTGGCAGCTTACAAAGGAATTTTATTTTTCAAATTTCCTTTCAACTCGGGGGTCTCAAATCCACTCAGCAGACTTGGGGGGGGGGGTCCTGGCACTGCTTCTAAGGAGGGTGTCTTTGAGGGGAGGCAGAGTTGGCTCACGGTAAAGGCTCGCCCTGAGGCATGGCAGGTGGCAGGTGGCTAGAGCTGCTCACCTGCTCGCCTGTGTCCATCCCCTTGGGCAGCACACAGTCAAGTCCTTTTGGACCAAATTGAATCACTGCCAAGTAGTATGCCCGGCCTTGCTGAATCTCTACCCATCTGTAAAAAGGAGAAATCATTTCTGTGTTCCCTACCTCCCAGAGAGCCAGGGAGGGGCCAGGATCCAAGGAGGTAACGGCTTTCTAGCCCTTTGGAAACCTGAGTGGGGCTTTGTGCTTGCATCTCATTTAATCCATGAACCCTTGCTGACTCTCTATTCATCCACACACCCTGCTTTTATTGTGTGCCTTCTGGGTGCTTGGCCCTCTACTAGATGTGGGAGTTATGGTGTGGTATGGACTGACACAGGTGACCCCTCCCTGGGGGAAGCAGACTCTGGTTGGGCAGCCTGGCCTCAGGAGATCATCACAGCCCTCGCTGGGGCTGGGGCACAAATGGGGCAGGAGCAGGAGTCCAGCCTGGGGGATGTTAGACTCACAAGCCATCCCCTGGAAAGCTGTGGGGAGACTCAGAGCAGGGCCCCAGTAATCACAGTGAGGTGTTTAGGGATAGAGTGGAGATCCCTCCCACCTGTTCCCCAGGCCCCCAGGCCCCCAGACCCGATACCACCCCAGCTGAATGCCTGCTAGCAGCCCAAATGTTAGACACTCTTCTCTCTTAGGTGGGTTGAGGAGACTTATGGGCTTCCATTCCCCTTGGAACATGAAGAAGGGGCTGACTAAGGCCCCCATCCCTGCTCAGGCCTGCAGGAGAGCCCTGTGGACACTCCAGCCTCAGCCTTCCTTGCTATCCACAACCACACCAGTGGCTGGGAAGCCAGAATTCCCTGGCTCCTCCGCTTTTTCTGCACAGGACTCCCTCACAGCCTCTGGGTAGGAGCACACATAACATCTCCTAGAGAGTTTGGGGCTGGACACAGGGAGGAAGCAGCATGGAAAATAGAAGACTGCAGCCCCCGCCTCCCTCCAAGGCAATTGTCAGAGCAAGATCAGCTCCCTGGAAGACACCTAGGTTGTAAACAGGGTGGGGCAGGGGTCCTGGTAAGTATGAGGAACCATAGGCCTGAGCCACCCACCCCTTGGCATGGGGCACCCAGAAGGTAGCAGGCTAACGACTCCCCATGAAATTAACAACTTTGTGAAGCATTTGGTATTTGGGGGATTTTACATTAGGTTTAATGAGCCTCTGAAATGAGATCCCGGAGAGGGGCCAGGACCATGCCGGGGATGTGGCTTCTGTGGACTGAGCAGCCTGGAACCCCTACTTGCTTGGTGTCCTGGGCCAGCCAGACCTGTGTCCCACTCCTCCTCCGCGCCCTGGAAACGTTCCCTGAATCACATTGTTCACCGCGCTTCTCAGGCCTTCTGGGCTCTTCCTCTGCTGCTCGCCATAAAAACTCTCCAGTCATCTTTTCCGCTGTGGTTTTTATTGTTTTATTTTATTATTCCAGCTATATTACATTGGGAAGAGCTACAGAAATGATTTCTTCTCCCCCAGATTCCAGAACAAGTCATGGCCATTGTAGATTTTGATTAATCGCCATCCCCCTTATTTCTTACTTTCTCCAGCTTAATTTTTCCCACTGTGGGAAGGGAGTCTGGAGGACAGGCACCCTTGTTGACCGTGGATAGGTTTCCATTCCCCCTCAACCCACCCAACAAGAGAAAAAAGTGAGCTCACATCGTGGGCCAGCCCCTATTCTGGAGGCCACAGCCACAGGCTCTGCGGGCCTCCGGCCGAGCTGGGTTGCAGGAGAAGCCAAGTGCCGGCTGAAGGCCTGGGGAGGAATCTGGGTTCTCTTGGCTGCTGGTAAGATTATCCATTAAATCCATATTCCTCACTGTAGAGTTCATGGATTCAGAGGATATACCGTATTCTGGCCGTCTTACATTACTACAATATTACTTCCAGATGGGCAAACGCACTCTCGGAGCCTGGCCTTGCAGACACGATGGCCCAGCACGCCGCTCACTGCCGCGCCTTTGTTCTCTGCTTCCTGCTCGGTTCCTGCTAACTCGGGGAGCTCCAGGTGGCTGCCACTCAGGGGTGTGTGGGGGTGCCTTGGGGCACCCAGACCTGCAGCCCCCCCCCACACACACAGGCAGTCTCCACAGAGATAGAGTGCCAAGGGTGCGGGCCAAGACTCTTTCCGAGCCTCTTCTGTTGCCGGGGCCTGTTCCCTGAAAGGCACGGTCCTGGGCAGGCGCAGTGCCCAGGCTGGAGAAGTCCTGCTTCTCCATCTCATCCACAGGATAAGTCAAGTGGGAGCGTTCCAGCATTCCACATCTCACTGGGGGGGTTAGGCCTCACCTCCCTGGCAACTCACTCTCCTCACATGGCCTGAACCGCAAGGTCAGCCCCCTCCCAGGCCCGTGAGAGTCAGCAGGCACTATGGGCAAGCGGCCTGCTGGGCCATGGATTCTGGTACTCCTCCTGGAGTAGGGCTCCTGGGGTAGGGCTAAGTGTGGTTGCAGTGGAGTCAAGGCAGCTGGACAGCCCTTCTGCCATCAGTGAGAACTGTCTTCTCTCTGCTTCCCCTGTGCACTTCTGAATCCCCAGGGCTGGGCACAGGGCTATGACGCCATAGGTGCTCTAGATGGATGGAGGAGCTCACAGCTGCAGGGAGTGTGGACATATGGGGTGTGGAGGGCCAGGCCAGGCTTCACAGAGGTGGAATCTCAAAGGAGGAAGTGGCATGCCAGGTGGCAGACATAGCACCTGCAAAGGCCTGGGAGGTGAAGGTACCAGGTGTAGCCAGCATCCCAGAAAGGGACATGAGGCCCTTGGGGCTGGGGTGGTAGGGGTAGGAGAGCATCTTGAGGGTGGCTGCAGCAGCAACATCATCTTTCAAATGGTGACATCCCTTCCCCAAGCAAGGGAATAATGCAGACAGAGGTGCCTTTAGAAAGAATGGCGGTCCTGGGGACCTGACTTCTGGGTCTCTCAGGAAACATGCTCTCCAGCTTGTCAGTGTTACCTGGACACTCTAATGGAGGCACACAGTGGTGGGGGGTGGGGTGCTGCAGGAGGGGCCTAGCCAGGGCCTGGCATCACACAAGCAGAGCCCCGGGGCGCAGTCGGGCAGATGGCCGGTGGTTGGTGCAGGTGAGGAGTAGCAGGGTGGGGTCCGGCGATAATGCCACTGATGATAGTTGGCAAGGATGACTGCAAGTGTCTCGACCCAAACATGAGACACCCCTCACCCATCCTCCCATGAGCCTCAGCATGGGCACCCCATGCCACCAGCTCCATTTACAGCCAAGGAGCCTCAGTAGAGACACAGCTGGAAAGTGGCCAGCTGGGGTTTGGTGCTGAGCCTCTCTCTGACTCTCTGCTCTCTGGAGAGCTCAAGGGAACCTGTAATGACCTGCGGGCTGTGTCATGGAGGGCCCTCACCCCAGAGGAGCCAGGGAGGCGGACAGAGGAGGCAGGAGCGGGGCAGGAGGGGCTTTGCAGATTACCCAGATCCTTTGTTGGCCAGTGTGGGAATGGGGGGAGGCCAGGGAGGACACCCTGTAGCCTGGCTCAGGCAGAGGCATGTGTGAGGGCCCAAGGGGAAGAGAGTAACCAGGTAGACTTGGTTTCCAGCCGAAGCGTGCCTGGGGATGCCTGCGCCCGAGCATTCCTCTTCTACCAGCCCTGCTGGAGTCCCCTGGGAACCATCCTTCCAAGCCCCTGCCAGACTTGGAGCCTGTGACTCCTCAGGTGGTCAAACCCAGAAGGACCTCTTGGGGGAAGAAGAACCAGCTCAGGGGGCATGGGGAGCCCTCTGGGGCACCCTCCTATCACACCCTGTCCCTCTGGCCACATTCCAGCTGGCCCTGCCTGTGAGGGTTGACCAGCTGGAGCAGCCCCGCATCCCACATCCCCAGAGCCTTGCACTGGTCTAAATGCCTCCCAGCCTCCTGGAGTTGAGGGTGGCCACAACAGCCAGAGCTTGGGTGATTGAGTGGGTAGAGGGGGTGGCCAGAGTGGGAACCATGGTGATGCAAACCATAAAACTGTCCCCCACATCACCTCCAAACCCTTTGGGCTGGCCTCTTGGTGAGGAATGGCCCTGGGAGAGGCTGCCCTGCCTTTGACCTCTCATGCACTGACAGTGATGGGCAAGCGCTGTCCGCAGAGCACTGACCCCACCGCCGGGGTCAGAGCCCCTATTCCTAGCCTCCCTTGAGCATTTTGGTTGCTGGACCCTCATTAATTGCTGTTTGTATCACTTAACAATTTTTCACTTTTGGAGGGGTCATAAATAACCCCAAAGCAGCATGTACCGTCTCGGGCCAGGCTCAAGTGGTCCTCTCACTAGGGAAAGAAGTCAGAAAAAAGCTCCAAGCTGAAGCGCCCACACCTACCCACTGCCTCAGATGTGCCATGGCTCTCAAGGAACCCTCTAGGGGCACAGCTTTGGGGAGTGGAGCTGCATGGTCAGCTGGCCAAGCCACAGTGGGAAAAGGTGGCCCGTTGGCCAGAACACAGTCCCCAAGCTTCCTCGGCTAGGCTCTCGAGGAAAGGCTGGGTGTCCCTTCTCAGCAGAAGCCTTGTCCCTAGCCTCCAGGGCCGGGCTCCAGCTTCCCAGGCGTGTGGTTCCCACCCAGGCTCTCGTGGGTTGACTTGCCAAGTGGTGTTAGGACACGCAGCTTCAATTCTGCAGGGCCTGGTGGAATTCCATTCCCTGCCTCCCAGAACATCTTATCTTGAGGGCCTCTCAGCCACAGTAGACCCCAAACCCCAGAGACTCCAGATTCCCCATTACGGAAGGGAGCCGCGAAAGGCACGGGCAGCGCAGTGCTTCTCCTTCAGGAGGTGGAACTGGGCGGCCCGCGTTGAACAGGCCAGGAGCACTGGTGTTCTGGATTCAAAGCAACCATCTCTTCCCACATTTGGAGGGAGCTGAGAGCAGGCAGGAGCCAGGACCCAGTGCATCCTGAATACTGGGTGACTGGCAGACATCACCCTGGCCCAAAGCCAGGCCTGCAGTAGGAGCTCAGTGAATATCCCCTCCGTGAGTACAGGAATCTCAGTGGTGCGTGTGGAGCTGTTTAGTGGGTCCTGTATTCGCCAGGACAGCCATGGTCCTGCTGAGTGACAAACAGCCCCCCAGATGTTCTGCCCTCTGGTGCTGCTTGTCCACCATGAAGTGGTCGGGGTTCTGCTCAGGGACCCAGGTGTTCTTGCAGACAGCCCAAGTCTTCCTTCCTACTCCTGGCAGGGCAGGGAATTACACTGATGGCTACAGTGCGACACAGACTGGGCCTGGCACAGTGTCTCTCAGGCTCCATGGCTTGGTTGAGTCACCTTGGCCATTTCAAAGGCTGTTGGGGAGCAGAAAGCGCAAGGTGGAAGTCAGTTTGAGGGCTACCGCAGAGTGAGAGCCTTGACAGCCAGGACCCCCAGGCTGATTGCAGCCCACACCTTTGCTCACAGTATGCCAGTGTTCCCCAGAATGTCTGTACTGAGAAGGTAGACAGCAAAGCCACAAGGAGACTTCTGGGTAGCCAAGGTGGAATTCTTCCCTCTCTGCTTCCCAGTGTTCCACCATTTTCCCTGGCTTTCTTCCAGAACCTTTTAATGAAAGTACCCCTGCCCCACCAGGGCCTGGCTTAGGATGGGTAAGGAGCTCCGGGAGGTCACGGCCCCTCCCGGGAACATTCCTGTCCCAATCCCCTCACCCCCATATTCAGGAAAGTTCCTCAGGCCCGTATGAACTGGCTTCTTAATTTTGTTTTAAACGCAAGCTTTCAGAAGAGCAGAAACGGAAAGACAGATGGCAGGAGGTGCCGCAGGGCAGCACTGGAGAGCCCGAGATGGAAATCAGGTAGATAGGAAAGCGGCTCACAGCGGCTGGAGAGCAGGGAGCACACGCCTGTCTGAGACCTTGGGCCAGAGGAACCCCCTCTCCCCCGATGACCCACTCGCCCCAGGGCCTCCAGGTTTGAGCCCCCCAGGGTATCAGCCCAGCGTTTTAGGGGCTGCCGTGGTCATGGAGTAAGGACTACACCTGGCATGGTTTCCTTGGTTTCTGAAGGCTGGGAAAGCTGCATCTGTCGCAGAAGTGAACCTTGTTTTGTTTTGTTGATGGGTGTAGTCTCAGGGCCTGTTCAATGTCTGTGGGGTTGCCTCTTCTAGAAGAGCCGGGTTGACAGCCCGCGTGCCCCGTCCTGGCTTAAACACTTTGAGGCCCTCCCTGCTCTTGGGGGAGCTGAGAGTCCCACTGCAGCCCAGAGGCCCTCCCCTGACAGCTGCTTTCCTTTGCCCCTTCCTTCCCCACATCCCCCTCACACACCTTGTGCTTCCTCTGGGCTTCAGGGGCCTAAGCCCCCGGTAGACCCCCACACTTAGGGTGCCTCACCAAACTCGATCCCTAGCCCCAGACTGGCTTCCCTGCACTTGGCTGACCCCCTCCTCACCTCCCTGTTTCCACCTCAGGGCCCCTCTGGAAGCTGGAACTCGATCCCCGCAGCACCAGCCCCTCCCCGCAGCTTCATGGGGCACAGCTCCCAGGATATGGATGAGCAGAGGGGAGGACAGGGATGATGGACCTCAGGAATTATCTTCCAGTGGATGCAAGGCTGACTCATACATGTCATGGAGGATAGTTCGGGTGTCTGAGCTAGCTGAGGTTCCTTAGAGCACATGCATGGTCTGGACTATCCAGAAGTCCTCTGTGTGCTTTGTGTAGATGTATGACTCCCCAGCTGACTCTGTACTAGATGACCTGGGCTAGGTCCACTTAGATCTGTCAGGGGAAGGGCAGTTGCAGTTAGGACCACACTAAAAGATTAATATCCACCCTGGTGTTGACCAAGCCCTGGACCCTGCTGTGCCGGGCACTCCCATCAGCATCCAGGTGCCCATTTTACTACAGGGATCTGAGAGCTGGCTAGGCAGGCATCCCTGGTCATTACTGGGCCTGTAGGAGCCTTCATGTCTGTACCCTCCCTGCCATGCACCTTAAGGTCAGGAAGTCCATTCAAATGCAGATTCCTGGGCTATTCCAAGAGTTACTGAATCCCCACCCTGGGGTGAAGCCTTGGCGTCTGCCAGGGACCATAGACAATAGATATTTCCATCTACCCTTGTGACCCACCTCCTGCCCCTCGAGTGTGTGCTGGGGCAAGAGGCCCTGTGGCCAGTGGAGCTCCAGCCACAGAGGACCATCTCTAGCTATGTGCTCTGGGGTGCAGAGCTGACCTCCCAAGTCTCAGGCTTCTCATCTCTCAAGTTGGGGGTGACAATGGCTATGTACATAAGATTAGGAGCACACATAGGAGGTGATGCTGTTTAAAGCCATTATCAGAGGCTGGTGCCTATAGTCCCAGCACTTTGGGAGGCCAGGTGTTAGAGACCAGCCTGGGCAGTATAATGAGACTCTGTCTCTACCCAAAAAATAAATAAATAAATAAATAGCCATACAAGGTGGTACATGCCTGTGGTCCCAGCTGTTTGGGGGCTGAGATGGGAGGATCACCTGAGCCTGGGAGGTCAAGGCTGCAGTGAGCCATGATCACTGTGATTGACGTGTTGACCAGGCACTCAAAAAAAAAGCCATTATCACACCCTGCACACAAATCCCAGAGTTCAGAGAACACAGATCAAAATAAGAAGTCAGAGAATCCTCTCGAGCTGAAAACCCTCATTTTGTTATCACCTAAATGCTGCCTGCTGGCTGGCGAGCCTGGCTGGTGGGGGCCAGCGTAGCAAGTGAAACCAGGGTAGGATAGTGTAGGAAGTCATGCCCTCAGATCATTTGGGGAAATTGGCACCTGTGCTTCTCATCATACAGTGCTGGGTTGGGGAATGGGCCTGGGTGCAGAGCTTCAGAGCCAAATACCATGCTGGTTTCAGAGAAACAAACAGTCCTGATGTAGCTGTGGCCCCTGGAGGCATCCTAATGTTCCATCATCTTCAGTGATAGAAAGACGGAAATGGACACAGATCAAACTCGCATCACAGACGTATAGCTAGGTCGGCGAACCACTCAAAAGACCCCAAGGTCTGACCCCTTGCACGCCTGGGCGGAGGTGGAGCCCCTTCACCATGTGTGCAAATGTGGCAAACTGCAAAATGTCCCAAAACAAGTCCCTTACTATCCATGTCCCTCCATGCCAGCTCGCTGGAGGGGCTCTTGCTGAAAGAGGTGGGGTTCAGTTCCCAAACCCACTGGAGGGTTGCAAGGAGACACTTCTAGTATGTTAGACAGCACAGTCTTCCAAATGGACTGTGGGCATGATGTGTAAAGAATCGAGAAGCCAAGTGCCCTTGTCATTTATTATCTTTTAAAAGTATTGGTGGGCTCCTGGGGGCTTGAGTGTGCTGGCAGCTCTCTTCATCTGGCCTGTTTGCACCTATTATACTGCCCAGGCCGGTCTCTAACGCCTGGCCTCCCAAAGTGCTGGGACTATAGGCACCAGCCTGTGAGTATTTGCGTGTACTCCCTGGCTCAGCCATCTTCTGGGGTCCGGCTACAGTCAGGCCTCCTTTGTGCTGAACATGTGCTGGCCCTGCCTGGGGACAGCTGAAGGCCAGGAGGAAGCTGCTGGCCTTGAGAAGGCCTCTCAAAGCAGAGGCAGCCCCTGCTCCCCTTTCTCTCTGTAAGGTAAGAGGGATCCAGGGCTGGCCAGAGCCAGCAGAGTGCCATTAACCCCTACCTGTCCAGAACTCTGAGCTGCTATGGGTCCTTCTCTGACTGTCCTATGTTGGGGGTGTCAGCCTGGGTGTCAAGGCTGAAGAGGGGAGCCTCCTTGGCCTCTGAAACAAGAACAGAGCATAAGCCACCACCAGCCCCTTTCCCATTTTGCAAGGTGGCTCCCAGAACCTGGGACTCCATGCTGTCTGTGGGGTTCATAGTGTGTTCCTTTCAGCCCATGGGAAGTCATGCCCTTGGATCACTTGATGTAAATGTTCCTCGTTTTCTTCATTATGTGGTGTTGGGTTGGGGAATGGCCTTGCTGGGAGTTGGGGCCTGGCCTGGACCTCGAGGCCACTGGGGACTTGGCTACCTGAGGGAGATGAGGTTGTTCCCAGGGTTTCCTCATCCCAGGGGCCCTCAGCTTTCCAGGGACTTGGGCAGGCATGGCTTTCCAGGCCAGAGCCATGTACGGTCCCTGGACACTTGCAGCAGCAGGCCCCAGATGCAAGAAAGAGTATTTGTTTCTTAAAGCTTGTAAAGAGTTTCTAAAAGGTGGGGAGGGGATTGGTGAAGGCCTGTCTCATGTTTTCCATTCTGGACCCCGGGGGTACATGTTACTGGGGCCAGACCAACTCCAGGGAGACGACTCGACAAGTTACGAAACATCCAGCAGCATCCACGACTAATTTCTTCCCCCTGTTTGTCCTACCGTGGAGGTCGAGTTAAAAGGCAGCACTTCGGGGGTTGAAAAGCTACCCGCAGGGGTCTGCTCATGAGGGACCCCCGAGCCTCTGCAGCCTTTGTTCAGAGGCAGCTAATAAGCCGACTCCCGCTGGGCGCTTTGCAGCGAGGCTGCTGTTCCCAGTCCCAGCTCAGCCTCCCTGCCTCAGAGGGCTGGCAGATCAGCAAATTACTGTCTCCAGCCCGCAAGAGGGGCAGGTCCAGGGATGTATTTCACCCCCAAGGTGTGAGTGGAATCAGCAAATTGTATCAAGAAATATTTCTAGGGATTTACATTCCGTCAGTCAGCGGCCTTCGGGAGGCTTTACTCCGCCTGCAGGGGTGGGAGGCCTCGCGTAGAGCTGGCGGGGGCAGCGGAGCCTGGGTGTTTCAGTAGGACCCACTCACTCTGGGCCACTTCTGATGCTGCAGATAACGCCAGGTCGCCCTCCAGCCGTTTGTCTCTTCCGACAGCAGCTGTGGTGATGGTCACCTCGGCCTACCTGGCCTGCAGCAGCCCTGGCTGGAGGCTGACCGAGCCTCCGAGGAGGTTCACCTGGAGCTGTCCGTCCATCCATCCATCTGTCCCTTGGCCCCTTTAACAGGCCTTGTCCCCTTTGCCAGTGCAGGGAGACCCCACCGTGGACTTCTCTTGGGGTGGCCCGTGAGACCCAACTCCACTGCCGGGGGATACCCTCACCCCAAGCCCAAGGAGCCTGTCGCTATGCACACCCCCTGCCCCCGGGAGGCACATGCTGAGCTTTCCTGTCCTCCATTTGGTGGCCACCTCACCTCCATGGGGTCACAGGGCCCACACGGACAGCCTACTAGGGTCCTGGCAGGCACAGGATATGGGAAGCCCTGTGCCCCTGGGATCAAGCTTGGATCCTGAGGTCCTGACCTTGGTGAGTCAGGGCTAGGGAGCCACAAAGCCAGCATGTTCCTGCCTCTTGGGGCTGCCAGGTGATGTGTCATCTTACCAGGTGTTGACAGGTGGAGAGAGGTGGGCTGAGTGAAGATAGGAAAGGACTATGGGAGGCCGGGGCAGGCCTCGGGTGGACGCCTCTCTGTGGCAGTGACATTTGTACAGAACCAGGCAAGGCCAGCCCATCCTGGGAGCTGAGTGCTGGACCACTGGGGCCTGCAGCCTGGAACTGAGCCCAGAGACTGCAGCATTCAGAGGTCAGGGATCGAGGAGGACCTCGCAAAGGAGATCGGGAAAGTGGAGGCCTGGTCACCCCCAGGAAGAGCTTTTTCTAAGGAAGGAGAGGCCAGCATGTCAGCCACGGCTGGTGGGTCCCACTGAAGCTGAGAACAGAACTGGCAGTGGGGTTTGGCCACGTGGAGGTCCTAGGGGAGCTAATGAGAGCAATGCTGCGGCCAGGGTCGGCAGAGTGCTTCCCTTCTCATATGGTTGAGAGTCATGACTTGTTTAGTAAATAGGCCATGGCAGCCTCTTGAAACAGTGAGGTGGCTAAGCTGCCCCTAGATAGCTGTGCCCTGTGACCAAGACCCTTCCTCCCTCCCTCCCTCTACCCCGCCGGGTTCAGCCAACTGACACCAGGGCCCTGTGAGGCAGCATCTGAGCCACCCTTCTGCGTGGGAGCTATGGCGACTGCTGCCTTAGCGGAGTAGGGGTGGGGCATGTGCCACTCCCAGACCAACTGGCAGATGAAGGCCTTTGGCCACTACAGCTGCCACCTGGGGTGCCTCAGGGCAGGCTCAGCTCACACCCTTGTGGGCCAGCTGTGGCCCAAAGGCCTCCTTGCCTCCATTCCTGTGCCAGGGTGGTCTGCGCAGAGAGGACAGGGGAGATTCCAGACGGATCCTGAAAACAGGCTCCGCCTTCCTCTGTGGCTCCGGCTTCCTCCATGGTGGCCCGAGAGGGGTGTGGTGCTGCTTGTCCGTGGTGTTCCACGCGCCTGCCGCAGCTGCTCACCCCACTCCCTGCCACCCTGGACAAGGTGCCCACAGCCCTGTCCCATTTACTGTTGGGGCAAGTGAGGGACATGGAGGCTCTGCAGCCTCCCCCGGGACACTGCAGCCCTCAGGACTCCCAGCAAGCCCCTGCCTCTCAGAGCCTTGGTGTCCTCATCTGTAAAGTGGGATGTGACAATACCCTTCTTGCTGAATGGGCAGGGAGAAGGGAGCTGTTAGGTGAGACTAGGTGGTACTTGGCAGCTGTGGCATGTAGAGGCCCCATGTAGGCAGCCCCACACCTGGTCCACAGTTCTGTCCTTACTGCAGCAGTGGGCCTGGAGACAGTGGCATTTAGAGAGGACCCTGAAGTCCAAAGAGGGGATGCCAGCCCCAAACTCAGCAGCTCGGAGTAGCAACAGCCTCGGATCCCTCACACCTCGTGGGTTGGCTGGGCAGGTGGACTGGTCCGGGCTGAGTGGTCTAGGATGGTCTTGCTCCCAGGGAAGACCCTTGGCAGACAGCCTCTCCTCTGCCAGCTAGCAGAGCCTCACTAACTGCTGGTGGCCGCAGGGTTCCCAGCCACTCGGTGGAGGTGCACTTCAGTCTCTCTCTGTCCCATTTGCTCATGACATGGTGGTCAAAGCAAGTCACAGATTCCATGGGGACCTCAGGACGAGGAAGTCACACATGGGGGGATGTGCCGCAGGGATGGGGGCATGTCCCTCAGCCTTCGTATCTGCCATAGGCATGGAGGCTTTTACTCTTTTCACCGGGGGAGCAGAAATCAGAACATGGCTCTCTGTGTCTGACACAGAGCCCTGTACTCCATCTACACAGCCCCCACCACCTCTGCACACAGCTCCTTGCGTGGTGCCTGGGGGCCCAGGCTTTTGATAGAGAATCACATCTGGACCGGGACGTTCTGGTAAGATTGCCAGGGGGCCGCAGCAAGGAGACCAGGAAGGAAAGACAGAAAGAAAAACATGCACAGATCCAGGCTCAGATGATATACAGTCCTCCTCCCGGCTCAGGACGCCTTTGCGGTGTCACCTTTCGGCATGTAACCACTTATTCTGTCAGGGAGGAGAGCCCTCCCGCTCCACCAGGTGACGGCCCTAAATCCTCAGGAGCGACAGCATTCTCCTGCCTGGATTGGGTTTCTGCACAGTGGAATGGAGTGGGCAGCCAGGGTCCCTGTCCCGCCAGCCCTAGGCCTGGAACCCTTCCTGGCAAGCTAACACTGCCCTTGGAGGAAGGACGGTGGGAAAGCAAAGAGAGAGAAGTGGTGGGGGGCAGTGGGCAGGCTGTCCTACAGGGCTGTGGCTGCACCCAGGGCAGAAAGGGCCTTGTCACCTACGAGGGGCCCCACCAGGAACCCTTTCCCACGCAAACACAGCTTCTCCCCTTGGGTGCCATTGCAGGTGCACCCAAGCCATGCCCTTCCCTCTCACTTTGCCCCCCAAGAGGTAATACTGTGATTGTCCTGGGATCACAGAGGAGGACGTGGGGACCTGCACAAGGAGAGGAGACACAGGCAACAGAGTCAGGGCTTAGAGTTGGGGGAAGGGGCCAGTTCACCCACAGAGGAAGGAGTCGCTGGGCTCAAGCTTCTGGCCGTCATCTGGAGCTGGAACAAGGCACTGGAAGGTGCCGGGCCTCAGCGTTCTCAGCTGTGAAATGGGAACACAGTGGTCTCTGTCACAGGGTAGAGACGACTGATCCAATAACCTGGACAGGGTGCTGAGGGCAGAACCTGATGTGGCCATCAGGAGCCATTAGATTGGAACCTGGTGTGCCACCGAGGCTCCCTGTCTGTTTAAGAAAAGCCTGTGAGCCCAGTAGACAAGCACAGGGCCTGAGAAGCGTCAGACACAACTCCTAAACAAGCTCACGTCTTGAAGCAGCGCTGGACCTGTTTCAGTTCCGGGGTGAGCCAGGGCAGGGTGGGGCAGGCACGGATTCCTGACGTGGAGACAGGAGGAAGCTGAGGGCCATCTGTGCTCAGACCCAGTGGTGAGCCTAGGACAAGCTCCCAGGATCCATCTGGGACAGACGGCTGGACTTGTGGAACACCCCAGGGCCGGGGGCTCGGCCGCGGGGCCAGCACTTGCCAGAAATGTTCCCAGCTTTTTTGAGTTCATGAGTGGCTGGTGGATACTTAGTGGTTTGACTTTCGGGTTCCTGCCTTCTAAAACAGGAGAGGCAACTTGGCCTGCCTTTTCCTCAGAAGAGCCCACTTTTTACATGGAGGTGACCTGCCCTTTGTCTGATTGGGGGTCCCCAGTTTTCTTCGAGCTACTGATGTAGAACCCCTGCGTTTAGCTGTGGTTTAGGAAATGCATTCACGTGAAGTTGCCAAGTTCAAAGGGCTGCCCCTGGAACCCCAGTCAGACTTGCTCTCGCCGCCTTCCCGGACGTGCCCTTTCCATGAGGCTGGGCGCCCTGTCCTGCCTTCAGTGCCAAGGCCCCAGGCCCACAGGCTGCGCGCTCTGGCCGAGGGCAGCCTGGGGAAGGTATGAGGGATCACTGGGCTTTGTGAAACCTGTCAGCTTGTGTGAAAGCTATCTCCCGCAGGCCCCACCCCCGCCCCCACCCAAAGCACAGGTCACCTGCCTGGTTAATCATCCTGGGCTCTGAGAGCTCCCTGGGGCCCCACAGACCGAGCGTTTTCTGACTTGGAGAGGCAGGAGGCCAACTCCCCGCGCCTCCGATTCTGCTGAACTAACTGAAACCCTAACCTTCGGGCTTCCCCACTAATTTGTGATAAGGCCTCGCCAAGAAAAACAGCAGGCTAAAGACCCCTGATTTCTTCATGAATTCCAGAGCACTTGGTTCACTCCGGCAGAGAAGGGGCCCCAGGCAGCCTTGCATACAGAGCCACCTCTGCGTGGGTGAAGGGCTGGGGACGGCCTCTTGGGAGCCCACTAAGGAGGACCACCTGCCTGTTCCAGGCAGATTGCTTCCAGCTGGCCAGGACAGAGGAGCAGGCCAAGGGTGGGTCCGGGGCAGTGGCCCAGAGAAGCTGAGCTCGCTCACGAGATGTGTGCTGACGTGGCAAGATAGGCGGGAGTCTTCATGAAGGAGTGGCTGCCTGGCCCCCTGACCTGAAGATCCTGGGGCCCCTGGATGGGTTTGGGGAAACTACGGCATCCTCAGATCACAGGCGGCGTGTTGAGCGAGGTTAGTGCTCTTCCTGGGCCAGAAGTAGGTTTCCAAAGGGGCCCAGACACAGCGCAGCAGATGGATGCTGCCCTGTCAGAGTGGGGAAACTGAGGCCCCAGGCGGAGATACACCCACTGCAGGTTCCAGTCGTCCCCCACCCTGCTCCTGCCCCCCCATGGCTGATGTGAGGGAGGTGGCCAGAAGTCCAGAGGGATGTTGGGTGGCACCCCGGTGAAGATCTGGTGGACTGAGGCCAGAGAAAAGGGGATGGCCCATTCATGGCAGGGAGGAATAGTAGTTGATATTTTCCCCCAATATTTTATTTCTGCATTGGCCTGAATAGGAGCTGACTTTAATAGAGGGAAATGGTGATTTTTAAAGTGCCAGCGTGCCTGCCTTCCCATGGAATGTGCCTTTCCTGTGGCTGTGCCCATCTCACTGCTTGGCAGAGAGGTATCTCCTGTGCCCCACTGGCATGGGTGCCAGGCCTGCCCTTCCAGAGGCCCCTCCCAAGTAGCTCCCAACAGAACACTTGAAGCCCAAAAGCACCTGTGTTGCTTAGTGAGAAAGGGAACACATTTGCCCCTGATCCTGACTCTCCGAGCCCTGTCCCTGCCCCCGTGTGAAGGGTTGGCCCTGGGCATGGAGGTCAGCAGTGGGGAGGGGACATGTAAGCCACTTGGTTGGGAGCTTGTGCTATGCCCTTTCCCATGCCCTGTTAGGTTTGCTTCAACCTCTGAGGTCCTGTGATATATCTGCCCCTGTAGGAGTGCGATAGACATAAGCCAGACTTCAGGAAGGAGCAGCCACAGGGCAGTGGGGCTTTGGAGCAACAGAGGCCTCAAAAGCTCAGCGTCTACAGATGTCAGGGACAAGGAGGCAGCTTGGGGAATGTGCCTGGGCCCTGGAGGCAGACACATCAGGGTCTGAATCCCAGCTCAGGGACCCAGGGCAGCGTAAGTCTTCTCTGAGGTTCTGTTTCTTCATCTGTAAAATAGGGACAATCGTGGTAGCTATGTGTGGGGCATGGGATGGCACCCAAAGATGGTTCCTCTGAGTCAGGTGTCAGGAACCACCAGGCCTTGTGCAGGAACATGGGGTAGTGACCCTAGAGGGAATCCGACCCCAGACTTGAGGAATAAAGAGGAGGAGGAGGTTGCCTGAGCTTAACAGAAAGATGGCTATATTACATGAGGCTCAAAACTGGTCCCAGCAGTTCCACGGCAGGGAGCAGGAGCTGACACCCTGGACTTGCTCTCCTCCCTCCTTGCCTCCTGTCAGGGGTCCAGTTGGCTGGACCCAATCTGAAGCCCTGAGCCAGGAGCTTGTGGACATAACCTGCAGAGATCAGCCTCCTAGGGCAGAGTGAGCCAAGTGGAAAAGGGCTGTGTGCAGAGGGGCGAGCAGACAGCGCCCAGGATTCCACGACAGTGTCAATGTACGATGCCGAGCACCTGGCCTGGTGTGGGTTCGTCTTGCACTATGAAGGGGCAGGGGCATGGCCAGGCATTCCTTCCTCTGTGGGCACTGTGGGGCGTGCTGTGGAGGCAGAGGGAGCAACTGATAGCCCCTGGGACCGCGCTAGTCAAAGCGCTTCATTTCCATCATATGTGGTGCAAAATCTAAACCTCTTACCCTGCGTGAGGCTCATGTGGCCGCTCCTGCTCACCTCCCAGCCTCATTGCCTCCCTGTTCCCCTTCTCCCTTCCCAGCCACTCTGGCCTTCTCCCTGTCCTTCAGCTCCTTCCAGCATGTTCTTGCCCAGGGTCTTTGCACACATCCCTTCCAGGACTTCTGATGGCTCTGTCCTCCCCTCACACAGGCCTCACCTCTTCTGTCCCCTACACCTCTGGAGCGGCTGCTCACCCACCCTTCTGCCCTGACTTCTCTGTGGCTCCCTAAGGCTCTTCCTGGCACCTCATAGGGTAAGTCCCACCCCAGATGAATGTGCTCTGAGGCCAGGGCCAGGACTCTTGTTCACAGTGCCATCCCTGACCTGGCGCCAGCCCTCAGGGGACCACAGCCAGCTGAATGCCAACTGGTTAGCTGCTTTTTCTATATTGCTCCTACCCAGCGTTTGACTCTAGAACCAGAGGTTGGTTCTTGGTGACAAGAGTTGGGCTGGCTTCCTGCTAATTCTGCAGCCTCTGGCTTGCTAGCCTCCTGCCCACTAGGGTCCAGGTCACTTCCTCTAGGAGGTTCTAAAACACTCTGGCACAGCCCACCAGCAGAACCGGGCCTTGGGAGCGCGAGGGCAGAGCCTGAGCCCACTGCATCCTCCCAGAAGCTGGGCTACAGGACGGAGGCTAAGGGTGGCCAGCTGGGCATGGGGTTCTGCTGGCCCAGAGTGTGAGGGGGCCAGGAAGTCCCTGAGGGCTCTAGCTGGCAGGAGGAGCACCCAGGAGGAGCCGAGGCTGGAGCAGAGCGTCCTCCTCGTCCTGGCAGCCCCTCGGCCCCTCAGCACCCCAGAGGGCCGGCCGCAGTGGATGCTGCTGAACCACCAGAAACTTAATCTATTATTACACAGAAACTTCTGTGCAGTCAGGGGTTTGAAGTCCCCAGAAGTGTTTGCCTGATTTGGGGCAGATAGCGGGTGATTAATGCTCGTGATAAGGTGTTGATTGGTTCTGGCAGCCACTGCAGACACAGGGGCTGTTGTGCACGCAGGGCTGGCAACTGTAGTCACAGAACAATAGCCCATTTATGTAGCATACCCCCACCCCCCGCCTGCCCCAGGCGGGCACAAAGGGCGCTTGGGCCAGGAACCCATGAGCTGGGCTCTCCCAGGGCCGAGGGTCCAGACCTGTTGCACAGAAGCTGCTCAGCAAGGCCTGGGGGCGAGGGCTGGTCTAGCCTAGCTCTTTCTCCCTTGAGCCCCCCGCCACAGGACTAGGGCCATGCTGTGGGCTCGAGCGACTGCCCTGGAGGTGACAAATCTCTGTGCCTCGGTGCTCACACCTATAAAATGGGATAATAAAGCCCCCACATTGTAACACTGCCAGGTGGATTAAATGAAAGAAGATAGTAAAGTCCTTAAAGTGAGATGTGTTAGCGTTTACTCCACAAATACTGAATGCCTCCTCCAGGTGCCAGGGACAGCAGTGACAATACAAAACTGATACAAAATTCCAAAGGGATGTCTACCGACAGGAGATGTATAAGGGTTCTGCATCCATGGATTCAACTTCAGCACCCCGGAAAATATTTGGAAAGAAAATTGCTTCTGTGCTGAACATCTGAACTTGTACGGACTTTTTTTCTTGTCGTTATTCCCTGAACAATAGAGTGTAACAGTGGTGTACGCGGCATTTGTGTTGTATTAGTTATCATAAGTGGTCTGGCGATGGGAGGATGTATGTGGGCTCCATGTCAGTATCACACCATTTCGTATTGGGGACTTGAGCACCTGTGGATTTGGGTATCTGCAGGAGGTCCTCATGGGTGCTGAGGGACGACTGCACTTCGTTATTTATCTACAGAGCGCTTGGAAGGGAAAACAAAGGCAGGCAGGGCTGGTTCGGGGAAGGGCTTGTTGTGGATGAGGCTGTGGAGGACCTTACAGTGTCCCCAAAGCAAGGTGAATCTCATGGTCAGGGCTAAAAGCATTGTGGAGAGAGGGTACAGCCACAGCAAAGGCCCTGAAGTGGGGACGGGCCCACAGGCTGGCAGGACAGCAAGGAAGCCTGTGTGTTGAGACCCCGAGAGCTAGGGCACGCGAACCCCTGGCTGGCCCTGCGTGCGGTGTGGTTGGTGCAGATGGCAACAGGGTCACTCTGGCTGCAGAGCCAAGAATGGACCATTGAGGGACTGGCACAGACCTGGCAGACCAGGATGGAGGCTACTGCGCTAGTCCGGGCAGAGGATGGCAGCTGAACCAGGAGGGCGAGGAGGAAGTCGTTGATTCAGGACTGTTTTGAGAGGGACCATTTTAGCTTCTTACGGTTGCTGTAATGAATTCCCACAAACTTAGTGGCTTTAAGTGACATATTTATTATCTAACAGCTCTGGAGGTCAGATGTCCAACGTGGGCTACATTCAAGGTGCCAGCAGAGCTGGTTCCCACTAGAAGCTCAAAGGGAGGCCCCGCCTCCCTTAGCTTGCAGCCTTTTCCTACAGCCCCCTTGTCTCTGCTTCTATCCTGCGCTCTTTACCACCTCCCTGCCTCCCTCTTTCTCTTATGGGGAGTACAGGGGTGAACTGGAGGAGCCAGTCAGTAGCAGCGTGGTGGGAAAGTCTGGCAAAGACAGACTGCAGGGGGCCTGGGAGGCCCCAGGAGGTGGGTGGACTTTGTCCCTAGGCATCCAGTGCAGAGGTGAGACTTGTATGGTCACATAGTCTCCCGATCCAGGCCCCATTACCCTGGGGGAGGTGAATTAGGGTATGAACTGCTGCAGGTGGCCCGAGAAGGGCTGCCCCTGGGAGACGCACCGTTCTTCAGTGATGGTGGTTTCAAAGGGCAGAGGAGGAAAGAATGGAGAGATGGGGGACAGACCCTGAAGCCATTTTGGTGGCAGGCCTCTGTGACTGTGGCCAGAAGCAGAGCTGGGCACCAGGCCAGATGGACCAGAGGCTGCCCCCAGCTGAACCAACTACAGGAATGAGAGCCCCGACCCAGTCTCCTCCCAGCCGCCGCTCTCTGGGAGCCCAGCTTTGCTCATAGAAAAGGAAGGCCCTTGTTGCCCTGCATTGGGAGCAAACACCTCTTTTGGTCTCACAGCTAAACCTCGGACCCAAAGGTCCTCAGGGCCCTGGGGGAAGAGAGGGCAGCCAGGCATCTCTGTTCACGGCAGGGGCTGCATTACCCAGCCTGGCAGAGGGAGGTGGCCCCTAGGTGCAGTCCCCTGTGCCCACTCGAGTGGGTGCTGAATTCCCCAAGGCCTGAGTCAGACCTGGTGCAGCTTCATAAAGCCAAGAGCGGCAGGCGGAATCCAAGGGCCCCACTGCCCATGCACCCCACTGTTGCGTGGAGAGAACAATGCCCAAATGCCCTCGTCCTACAGTCGGTATGCCAGACCCCTTGGGAATTCAGGCCTTGGTGAGTCCGGCACATTCCAGCTGTGTGTCAGCGGGAAAGGCCTGGGAAAGGGAGCCAGCACTGCAGGCCGCCCACCACACACCCACTCGGGCACCAGACACAGGGAAGGCGGACACCCAGGGAGGCCATCTCTCGGGGCAGGAGGTGCGGCTCCAGGTTCTCACCCAGGAGAAGGATTTCCTCCCATGTCAGTGTCCCCTTCATTGCTTGAGGCAAGCCCTCTGGAACAGACCCATCTTTTGGAGGACCCTGTGGTCGTGGGGATCAGGTTCCTACAATCACCTCCAGCAGTGGACACAGGAGGGCCTGAGGCCCAAAGAAAGGCGCCTGGAGCAAGGGAGGGGATGGCTGGTCCAGAGCCCCAATCCCCTCCGCCAGCTACCCAGGAGGCTCCTATGGCCCCGTCTCCCAGCGATTCCGGGTAGAAAACAGTGGTGGAAAACTCACTCAGCTAGAGTGTCTGATCACACCGCTGCAGCGGCTGCTCACAGCCTTCACCATCAGGACCACAATTCTGAGGGCCTTTTGGATGAATCCATCTCACAGAGCTGGATTCTGCGGGAACAGAGAGGAGAGGAGAGGGAGGCCGCCTTGCCGGCACGGGATCAGCGGGGTGTGGCCTGCAAGCCATGGGCTCCTGTGTTCCTTCCTCCCCCTTCAGAGGAATGGGAGGAAACCAGGCTTGAGTTCCTGATTTTTTCCCTTTAGAGTTTTTAAATTGTGGGAGAGCCAGGAGTGCCTGCGTGGTGGCCTCTGTTAACTCCATTTGCTCTGAAGCGGGGCTGTGACCAGGCAGTGCCTCTCAGCTTTCTGTTTGGTGGGTGAGGACAATGCTTGGTCTTGCCTCAGGAGAGTGGCTGGTGGCTTTCGTGTGCTCCTGGGCCTCTCCCCAACCCTCACCTTGGCATCCCCCAATATCCAAACCATAGTCCACAAAGCAAGTTGCCCCACGGGTACAGCGAAGACCCTCGGGGCCAGAGTCACTCCCTGAGGGTGCTGAGGCCACTGACTGGGGCCTTCTCTTTCCACACTATTCCTGATGCCTGGGCAGGGCAGGGGACTCCTGGCTTCATTTCTTCCCTTGCCGTTTCTGGGCCATCTTTCAGACCTTGTCTGGTACCTTCTCTCCCCGTGCCAAGGCCTGGAGGTGATGTGGATGCAGCCGGGCAGTGAGGAGCGCGGGCGAACGTTACAGCAGGCGCAAGCGAAGGGGCCCGAGGCACCGGTGCTTCCGACGGGGCCCGAGGGCCGTCTGACCTTTCCGGCCACGGGGCAGCAGTTGCGTGAGCAGGAACAATCGCCCCAGTGTGCAAAGCACAAGCGGCCTTTTCTTCCTCACCGGGCCGGCGCGCACAGCTCCCAGCCTGGCTTCCCTTGAACAAACATATTTATTGTGGCCGCCACCGAGGCCTCGCCTTGCAGCCGGAGCCTGGGGGCCTCTGTCCCACCCACTGGGGCCCAGGGAGGGGACCCCTGCCCTGGCGGTCTCCCCTGCCCCATGGGCCCCAGCCCCTTCTTGCCAGAGGCAGGGGTGGCTCTGGTCCCACCCACCCGCTGGGGGCCCAGAAACTCAGGCTCCTGCTGGGAGCTTGTGACCACCCACAGGCCAGCCAGGATCCTGGGAAGAGGGGGTCTGGGACACAGCCACACCTGAGCCCATCCTCCACCTGGAGCCGGCCCCTGACCTCCTGGAGCCTCAGTTTCGCCCTCTGTAAAATAGGAGGCATCACCCAGCCTCACACGTTTCCAGAGTCCCTCAGCACAGCCCTGGCCCAGCATCTGGGGTCTCAAGAGCAGGGCCCTGAGCTCTGAGATCTACTCCCACCCCCATCACCAGGCCTCTGCCTTCCCTAGTGTTCGTCTGTGTGTCTAGAGGGAAGGGGTGTCCTCCCTCAGCACTGGCCCCACTCAGGCCTCTCAGCTGCACTCAATGCAGGGGCTCCCCACACTCGCCCTCCTTTGCTGCAGCCCCGACCCTCACTTTCCCACAAACCCTCAGTCTCTTCTGCTTAGCTTCCTTCCAGACAGGCTGGCCTGGGTCCTCCCCACAGCTTGGCTCCCCTGGGCGTTGTCAGGCAGGGACAGCAGCCGTCGGTGGTACCCCTGGTGAGGGGGACTCATTCCAGTTGCAAAGATACGGGTAGAGCATAGGGACCCCAAAGAGTAGTAGGGGACTCCCGGGGTTGCTGCCGGCAGCTCCTAGGGAGACAGTTGGGCACGGAGGGCCCCTTGAGAGGAAGAACGGCCAGGCCTGGGCAGCCCTGGAGGAGGAGCTGGGGACAGGTATGCTGCCCTCCTGGCCTCAGATCTGAAGCTGTAGAGCCTCCTGGAGGACAGAGGCAGTGGAGAGGGGTCTAGTGGGCGGGAGGGGGACTTCAGGCCTTCCTCTCTCTCTCTCTCCCCTCCCCCCGCCACCTCAGGGCCTTCGCACCTGCTGTTTCCCTGCCCTGCCTGGCACAGCACCCTGAGACATGCACACACTCTCCTCTTCCCTGCTTAAGCCTCTTGAGTCTTCAGGCTTCAACCCACGCTTCCCCTGAACATCCTCCTCAGAGCAGTTGCGTGCTCTAAATCAGGACCACCTCGTGGTTCTCCCAGCCCCAGCCTTGCCTTTCTAGTGGTTCTGGCCTCTGATCACAGGTGCAGTTTCAGGCCTGTCTAGTGCTGGCAGGGGTGATCCTGCTCTGGCCCCAGGGCCTGCAGGTGTGTGTGAGAGGTGCATGGTGGACGTCCGAAGAACAAACGAATGAACCATCCAAAGCACAGGCCAGAGGCAGATTGGGAGAGTCAGGTCCTAAGAGGCCTCAGACTGGAGCCCAGCTGCAGAGCAGGGCAGGGGCGGCCGAAAGGGGCCTGGAAGGCTGGACCTTCCCAGAGGTGATGGGGAGCACCGAGGGCAGAGGCAGGGGAGCAATGGATGGGTTGGATGAGGAAGCTTCACAGCCCCCCCGCCACTGCAGGTCAGGGGAGCACTGTTCCCAGGGCCCCGCAGCCAGCTGTGCTGGGCAAGGCAGGATGGGCCCCTTGGTGATGAGCAGAATGTGGGTAGCAGGGTAGGATGGGCCCCTTGGTTGAGAGCCGGATGTGGGGAGCGGAGCTCTCCAGGCTGATCTCAGGATGTTTGCTGTGGCTGCTGGGTGGGGGATAACAGGAGTCTCCCATGGCCCTGAAGGACTGGAAAGAAGGAGCAGTCCTCAAAGGTAGCTTCCTGAAGAGGTGAGTCAGGTCTCAGGCACATTCAGTGCCAGCCAGGGAGGTGACAGGTAATCCTGGAAGCTGCTGTGTAGACAGAAGCAAGGACAAGACCACTGCTCCTCCACCATAAACTGTGTTGGATGGGCCTCCTGCCTTCTCCAGCCTCAGTTTCCTCCACTGTGAAATAGGGATGACCTCCTGTGCTTGGGCCTGGCTGTGGCTTCCCAGGCCCTGGCTGGGACCATCGCAGAGGTGATTTCTCCAGGAGGCCTCTGGGGCAGGAGCATGTTCCAGTGCGACACACGTACCCTGGAGTGGCCGTGTGCCCAGCTGGCTGTGCACGCTGCCCCGGGGTGGTGGGGCAAGCGCCTCAGAGGGCACACTAACAAGAGGCACATGTGCCAGGGAAGCCCTGCCTTGTCATCACCTGTGCCGTGGCTGTCAGCACGCATCTGGCTTACATTGAACTCCCCCGTAAAATGTGTTAAACCTGACAGCAGCGCCACAGCAGAACAGGGAGGGACTGTGCATGAGAGCCGGGGAAGGGCCACTCAGGGGGCTCTGCTTGATGGTGACCCCCCGTGAGAAGCCACTTGCCCTGAGGGCCCAGGAGAGTCTGGCCCCTGGATGGCTAGAGATGCCTGGGACCCATGGGGTGGGAGGTGGGGACAGGCTAACAGCAATCGAGGCCCTGCCCGGTTGAGGGTGGGGGGCTGCCCCCACCTTGCCTCCCAAGGCCACAAGCTTCTCCCCTTCCTTCAGAGTCCGACCACTGCTTGCTTCTTCCCACCCCCCCTAGGCCAGGGATGCCCGAAGCCACACTCCACTGCATTCAGCCCCGTCCTGAAGTGCCCCTCACCCACCCATCCATACCCCACAGGTATCCCAGGGCCTGGCCCACCACCCTTTCCCTCCTCACGATTTTCTGGTGAGTGCACTCGAGGAGCGCTTGGAGGAGCTGGGGGATGACATGAGTCCGCTCCGCTGTCACCACCAAGACCACAGCAGGGCAGTTCAAACAGCAGGCATTCATCCTGTCATGGCCCTGGAGGCTGGAGTCCAAGGCCAGGGTGCTGCAGGGCTGGGTCCTCCTGTAGCCTCTCTCCATGGCTTGCAGACATCGCCTTCCCCCATGTTTTCATGGGGCCATCCCTCTGTGTGTGTCCGAGTCACCTTCTCCTTTCATAAGGACCCCAGTCAGGTGGGATTAGGGCTCACCCTTATACCCCCATTCTTCTTTAATTACCTCTTATAAGACCCCATCTCCAGACACAGTCACAGTCAGAGGCAGGAGGCGGCGGGTGGGATGACCCCACCCCCTTCCTCCAGTGTGTCTGGAGCCCCTTCCCTGTGTACAAAGGGACAGAGAAGAGAGGGGGCTCCTTGGCCCTCTGGGATGTGGGTGCAGAAGGCCCATGAGCTGCCTGGGGTTGAGGGGGGTGGTCCTTACAGATACCTTAGATGCCAGAGGGGCTCACTGGGCAGAGCCTACCTGGGAAGGGGCCCAGGCTTCCTGCCTGCCCTTCAGTTTACCCTGTGCTCCCAAATCTGAAGGAAGCCTTTCCTGACCAGCAGTCCAGTGGAGTAGAGGACTGGGACCAGTCGAAACTCCATTCTAAGGCTTAGGGACCTAATGGGATTGAAGGCGACTGAGCTCGGGCCGTATCTGGGATCTGGGGACCACCAGTGGCTGTGAATAGTTGGATCCCTGGAGTGCCGAGGGCCCAGGTCCCAGGCCTTTGGGGAACAGCAGGCATCTGTGGAGTCTGGATTCTTTGGAGTCTTTCTGGGACTTGTGACCAGTGGGCTTGGGAGAGTCTGAGGGGCCTCTGGGGTTAGATGGTGGCCTCCATGCCTGGAGAGCAGGTACACTCTGGGGATGGGAGATGCTAGGTGCCGATGGCCTGAGGAGGGGGCCCTGGAGCTGGACCCTTGAGGCAGTCAATGCCAGGTCATCACCATGGCGGCTTGCTTAGGGCTATCCCTCCCACCCCCCAGTTACACAGCCTGCAAACCCCACCCCAGCCGTTTCCAGGTGTCCCTTGTGATCTCCCGCCACTGATACAGGCGTGGCCCGGAGCAAAGGGCGGCTTCCCATTTTGCCTGCGCATCTGCCACCGGTATGCGGCCACCCTGGTTGGTTCCTGGCTGGCTGTCATGCGCCATGCGCCTTTGCTGGGCCTGGTGGGGCCTTAGGGTGAAAACTCGGTCAAGATAAGATGCCCACGGCTCAGGGACCCCACAGTCACAGGCGGAGAGTGGTGCGGAGCCTGGGCCTGCCTCAGACTACCCTAAAGTGCCAGCTGAGGGTAGCTGAGGAAGCCCAGTCCCGACCCCCCACTGCCTGCCTTCCCAGGACATCCTGAGTGCCCCAGCCAGGACTCCACACTCGGGATCCCATTATTCCAGGAGGAGGAGCCAGGTGTACCACATTCCATTAGTGGGTCCAGAAGAGATCCCAGCATTAAGGGGCAGCCTTCAGGGTAGGGCAGCAGATTAGGGAGGACTCCCCCAGGAGAGGAGGAGGCAGGCAGGGAAATTCTGGAGGGAGTGTATTCCACAGGGTGAGCAGAGGCTGGATCCCAAGAGGATCTGGACTTGTTCCCAGGGCACCCAGCATGGAAGTGAAGGGGTGCCAGTGGAGAAGGAGAGCCCCGGGCAGCTGCTGCTGTGTGGGTGGACGTCCAGCCGCTGCCCAGCCACCTCTCTGTCCTAGGAACCTGCGCTCCTGGGGCATGTGCACCTCAAGGGGTGCAGCAGGCCCAGACCCACGGGGGCCCCTGGAGGCCTGTGGATACCCATGAGCTGCAAGGAGTTAATTCTTGGCCTTGTGGGCTGGCAAACTCTGACTCGCAGAGCAATAAAATTCTTGTGTTTTAAAAATCAGTATATTAGCTTAATTTTATAGATTTCAGAAGTGCTACTTGAAAATAAAAGTCTCCTAATTATATTTATGATCCCAACGTGAGTGAATTTGACTCCGTTCACGGCGAAGAAGCTTTGTGTAAAATGCCGGGAAGCCCTCGTGCTGACTCGGCCCTCACAGACTGTAAAACACAGCTGGTGGGTCCGAGCCCGGCAGGGATATGGGGTCACAGCAAAGTCCCTATTAACGCCACGTCCACCTCGCCGCCAGGGAGAGTGGGGCTGCGGCAGGGCACAACCGTCACAGCCGTAACCCTGTGATGCCTGCTGTTGTTATCGTGGACGTGAGGACGTGAAGCAGTCATAACACAGGAGTGGGTTGGAGACAGGGAAAGGGGTTGGTGCCCCCTGCCCAAGGGAGGCACACGTGGGGGCACAGAATGACATTAGGTCCTCTCAGTTTCATCCAGTTCCTGCCCCAGGCAGGGCCCTGGGCCTGGGCTGCAGGGATTCAAGGGAGAACCACACCCTCCTCCACTGCTGGGAGGGGCCTAGCCTGGCCTAGACTGCTGGCCCCAGGAGCCTGGGCCTGTGGTCAGGGCAGGAAATGGAGAAGATGAACGAGGAAAGGAGAAACTGCTCCAAATGGTGGGGAGGGAGGAGAGACTAGGGCAGAAGTGAGCCCCTGGCCCGGGGAGTGGGGTCTAAAGTGTGGGGGCACAGTGGGTTCCTTAGCCCAGGGGGAGGCAGGGTCTGGAGTGTGGGCATAGTGGGTTCCTTGGCCCAGGGGAGGCTGGGTCTGGAGTGTGGGGGCACAGCAGGTTCCTTGGCCATGGGGGTGGGCAGACAGACGTGTTGTCATGAGGCCGGGAGATCAAGGAAGGAGGTAACATTTGTGCCAAGCAAGGAAAGAGGCAGAAGATCCTTCTTCCAGGCTAAGTGTCGTGTGAGAGCGCAGCGGGTCAGGGCCACTGGCACCAGCGTGCGTGACAAGGGAATCTCAGGCTTCTGCTCACCTCTGCTGAGGGCAGAGACCCTGGCCAGAGCCATGGCCAACCTCCCCCTACTCCCAGCCAAGCCTAGAGCAGAGTGCCCTTAGAGGCTGGAGGAGGCCAAGTCAGCCTATCCCATCCCTCCTGGGCCCCAGAGTCGCCAGGAGATGCAGGGGTTAGCCTGGAGAGGGGCCTGTGTGGCCCCTGGGTGTTCAGCGGTGGGGAGATGTCTGCTTTTCCTGGGAGCCCCACAGCCGGACCAGGCTGTCCTCCCAGCAGAACATGAGCTGCAGCACTGGCCGCACAGACAGACCCTGAGGGGATTGTCCTCCTGCCACCCGGGCCTCTGCACACCAGCCTTCCGTAGACACTCAGCAGGCCAAAGAGAGGGCTATCATCAGACGCTGGCCCCAGGCCTGCCCTGTTGTTGCGGGTGCAGTGGGGTGCCTGCGGCTAGGTGGGTGGGCGAGGTGCAGGCTGTCACTCACCAGCAGGGTTGGGACTTGGGGGACCCTGGTACACATGGAGTCCAGGAGTCTGCAGAGGATGGCTCGAGCTCTGCTACCACCATGCTGCTTTGAAAGAGGACTGACTTCCCTGCTGCCTCTGCCTCCCTGTGAAGTGGGACTGACATCCCCCATCCTGGGGTGGCCTTGAGGGTGTGCAGTGCGTCTGGCACAGGCAGGTACCCCACATGGTTACCCAGCATGTCTGGGAGGGCCAGGGTCACAGCAGGGTCCCCACCCACCCAGGCTGGTCAGACTTGGCCACTGGCCACAGGTGGTACCGACCCAGCTCCTGTGTGAGGTACTGAGAGCCCACATTTGCACCCAGGAGTTCTGGCGCCCGGCCGTGAGCTGTTTCTGCCCTATCTGTGGTTCCCAACCATTTGGATGTCACAGCCCCATCAAAGGCCCACTACATATTCCCCCACCCCCAAAGGTGAATGGACATAGGTGGCCAACATTTTTATTATGCAAAAAAGGACATTTCATAGAACAACATTACTCTAATGAAATGCCACCATTTCATTCTAGAAAGGCTGAGGACTCCATCTCAGACCAGGGGCTGGTGGTGTCCTGGTTTTTTAAGAACTTATTCTTACTCTGCCCCAGACTCTTGTCAGCCCAGCCATGGCTCCCATCCACGGCAGTGGGCCAGCGGAGCTCCAGGAGCTGACGTGCTCCGTCTTAAGGGGGGGTCAGCTGCTCCGAGGACTGCCGGCCCTGTTGGTATGGTGTCCTTGCCTGGTTGGTATTGGCCAAGTTGACTATGTCCAGGGGACAGAGAGAGGCGAGGGGTAGGTTGTTGGAAGCCTTTCTGCAGATGTGGCTTGGAGCAGTGTCCTAAGGGAGGCCAGCCCCTATGGGTCGGGACAGAGGCCTCGCCAGTGGGATCCAGTCACTGGAGCTGAGGCCTGGGTGTGCAGGTGGGGTGGTGAGCCGTGTGGCAGTGGTAACTGGAGCAGAGTCCTTGTGGAGCTGTGCGGAGCTGGCTGGCCTGGTCCCCCTGGCTTCAACCTGGGCACGCTGCTGCCTTGGCCCTGAACAGAGGCAAGCCCTGCATGGCGCCCAGGGTGCCAGTGACTCTGGTTGCTCTAAAACCAGGAGAAACTTTAGGACTTCTTTACCCCTCTGTGAGATGGGCTGGGCATGGCCTCTGGGAAGAGGGCCTGGGGAGCCTCCAAGAATGGCAGGAGGGAGAGTGGGGGATGGGGAGTGGGTGCTGCTGGGCAACTCTAACAAATTCAGCAAATTCTTCTTTTTATTGTGTATGTTCAACAACCACCTTCACTTAAAGTCACTTTTTTCTGGCTCTCCAGATATACTTAGATAAGGAAACAGAGTCTATTTAAGGAACAATGTTAAGCAAACAATAGTACAGGTGTTCAAAGATACGGAATGAGTGACAGATGGGGCGAGGGACCCCGATGCAGCCCCACCCAGGAGACAGTGCACATGGGTTTTGAAGCCCTTCCCAGCAGGCCCCAAATATGGCTGGGTGGACCCGGGGCTCCCGGGGGCCTCAGCTCAGCTGGAGCCAGGGTCCCCGGATGGGGGGGTGCCTGGGTTAGTTTCCTGTGGCTGCTGTAACAAGTCACCAAAATTTTGGTGGCCTAAAATCCAGGTGTCTGCAGGGCTGGTCCCTTCTGGAGGTTCGAGGAAGAGTCCACGTCCTGCAGTTTCCTGCTTCTAGGGGCGCCTACATCCCTTGGATCTTGGTCCCTCCTTCACCCTCAAAGGCAGCTGCGGCCTGTGGCGTCCTCACATCACAGGCTCTGTGCATCCCCTGCGGCCACATCTCCTCCTCTGACTCTGATCCTCTGCCTCTTTCCCGCATCAGGACGCTTGTCATTACATTGGGTTGCCCAGAGAACCCAGGATCTTCTCCCCATTGCAGGATCAGCTGCTTGGCTGCCTTAATTCCATATAGCCTTGATTCTCCTTCGAAGGAAATCAGGTGGCAAAGGGGAATTGAGTGACGCATGTGTGAGTTCCAAGGATTAGGGCATGGACTCCTTCGGGGATGCCCTGGGGTGGGGGACATTCCTGTGGTCCTCTGCAGCCCCTACTTGGACACATAACCAGCTCAGGCAGTGCCGCCTCTGGGGGAAGTCGAGAGTCCCTGGTGAGTCTCAGACTGAAATGTGGGAGGGTGGCCTCAGAGACAGGGGAGGCCCCTGTGAGCTGGAGGAAGTGTGAGGACAGGGCCTCCTATGAGAGGGCAGGTTTGACTTTTACTCTGCCACTGAGTGACTGCATGGCCCAGGCAGTCACCCCAGAGAGGCCTGACTGACCCTTGCTGGGGTGGCTATGTGCAGCAGGCGTTGGGGCCCTGGAGATACTTGCTCTTCCTTTTTGTTTTACTGTCCAGACTTGCAAGGCCCTGTGTGCCCCCACAGGGCTGCATAAGTGTGTGCGCAAACGCATGCCCAGCGTGACCCCTGTCCACACCTGGTGCCTGTCCCCTGTGCTCCTGGTTATCCCTTCCACCTACAGCCTATCCCCTACCCAGGCCCAGCCCTCCCAGCTCACCCTCTTCCAACCCAGGCCTGAGCTCTGTTTGGGTCTCTATCCTCCTGCCCTTTAGCCTCCTCTCTTACTGATAGAACATTCCAGAGCATTCCACCACCACTGGCCTGCAATTATCACCCCATCGCTGTGAGTGGGGGCAGGCTGAGGAAGCTGTGCTCGGCCGGAGAACAGCCGGCCTCCTTGCAGGGGCAGCTGCAGGCGTGCAGACAGCTGGGGCTGGGGGCCTCTTCCAAGGATCCTCTGCCTGTGGTTTTCCTCTTTGACCTTCTTAGGAGGGTCCAGATCCTTCTCCTGACCAAGGCCCCACTCTTTGCCACCCCAGGCAGGGCCAGGGTGGGTCGCCATCTGCAGAAGCCCTCAGGGGCCCCCAGCAGAGCCCCTCCTATCCCCCTACCCCAGGGCGGGCTGCTGCCTTGTAACCCCCAGAACTCTTGGCTCTCATGTGTGTGAGTCAGCGTTGACTGTTTAACCTGTTGCAAGACACTCTGCTGGGTGCTGTGACATGGTTAGGTTTTCTCCACATTAGAAGGTAGAAGGAAGAAAAATAAGTTCTGAAAGAAACAGATTTGCCCTGCCTGCACCCTGCCCTTGAGGTGGACAGAGGTTTCGCATAGAACGACCATCCCTGCAGCGGGTGGCTTGGACGGTACCACCATGATTTGAGACCCTGGGTGGTGCTGGCCAGAATCAGCCTCTATGAGATGGGCAGGGCAGTCCAGGGCAGGGGAAGCCCTGTGCCCCAAGCTCAGATGCATCAGCTACAATGAGAGGCATCAGGCAGCCTCAGGTTGGTCCCCGTGTGCCCATTTGCAGCCTGTCTCATACTCATACTCAGGGCCACCTGGCCACTGCACCCTGATACAGCAGTGGGGCCTTCATGCCTGCGGGGTGTCTGCCTGCCCAGCTGTGTCTACTCATGTGGTAGATTCATCCGAATGCTGGTCCTGGGGGCCCTGGGATCCCCCCAGCCCTTTCTCGGGGCAGTTTACACTTTGCAGCTGAATCAATCAGGGGCAGAAATGCCTGGCAGGGGAATGTTTACCGATTTGGTTTTCTGGGGCTGAGGATGCTCAGTGTTTGTCCAGGCTCCGTCCCGCTGGCTCCTCTGAAGCTTTGCAAACAAGAGCCTCAGAGAGAAGGAGGCCTTCCCCTCCCCATGTGCTGAATTCGGGGCGGTCCTGACAGCCATGTGCAGGGGCCCGCTGTGGCCTCCTCTGCACTGCTGCTGAGGGAATGCAGGTCAAACAAGGCAGGCCAGCAGCTTAGGGACCCCCAAGTAAGCAGGCAGACCCACAGGAAACCCAGTGCTCCGAGCCCCCACACCTGGGGTGTGGCAGCCACCCAGCAAGACTGAACTGAGAGGCCACGTGGGCAGCCACACTTGCCAGGTGGGCACAGGGAGCGCAGGTGGTTTGTTCCTGCCTCAGATCCAGGATAGAAGCTTTTTTGCCTGAACCCACTTGTGAATTTTTCATATTTTTGGAGAGCAGCTTGTGAGGACAGCCAGCCTGAGCAGGCTTTGATGAGCATTAGAGCAGAGGACCACAGCTGGGCAGATCTGGGCCTGGAGATCCGGTTGTTGTGTTTGAGAGGGAAGGGGCATTCCCGGAAATCCCAGGGATGACTGGTGTGAGCCCACCTTTCACCTAGACTCCCGTACCATGCGGGGGCCCCTCAGTGTCTCTGAGGGTCTTCAGGGCTCTATGCTCCTCCAGAAGATGGGGTCTGAGGTGCTGCTGGGCGTCTCTCTCCACCTCTCCAGAAACATTCGTGAGTCAAGCCCCCACCCCTTCAGGCCCTGGCACAGGCCTCAGAGCAGGCCCACCATCCAGCTCACTGGTTGACTTAGGGGAAGAAATTATCCCAGCTTTTATCCAGAGCTCAGGGCCCAAGATGTCAGGTCACCCGCCGGCTGTTGCTCTACCTGTGGTCTCCCTCCCAGCTCCCCAGCATGCAGCTCCCGGAGGAAGAGTTTGAGCAGGGAAGGGAAGGAGCTCAAATCCCTGTGCCAGCCCCTGCATGGCCCCATGGGGACTTGCGTCTCCCTGGAGGAGAGCAGCCCTGCACAGCCCGCTCTCATCGATTCCTGGAGTCTGCGCAGCTGGGCCACGGGGCTCTTCATCTGCCAACAGTGCTCGCATGAGTAGAGCTGATGCTCTCCTGCACCACATCCTGTAGCCCCCCATGTCCTCCCTAAAACCCTCTCTCTGGAGCCCACAGTCCACTCAGTATCCTCCAGGAAGTGGCCGGCACACTGTGACCACAACCCCACTGTGGGATTCATCTTCCCTGTGGTCCAGACATACACCAGAATATATATGCATCCACACATACACTTCCCATTCCAACTTAGCCTATTTTTAAGGTAATTTTTATTACTTTAATAAATATAATAAAGTACGTAACCTAGTAATAATTTGATAGAATAGTTATTGTTTTAACCACATTTTAAAATTTTCATGGCCTGCACGTGGTTTGCCCTTCCGCAGACTATCCTCCCTTGCCCCAATCACTGCACTTGTGCCCCAGGACCCAGCTAGGCTCAGCCAGGTGACTGCCTGGTTGTAAGTAGGTGGGTTCATTAAATTTTTTGTACCCAGGTGAGTGTGCCCAGAAATGGATTTCAGATTTCTGTGAAACTTTGTCACCTGAGGGGAGACACGGTCTATAGGTGAGTTGGAATCAAACAGCTGAAAAGACAAGGAAGACTAGAGATTGCAAGAGATTCTAGAAGAATTTTGTTCTCAGGGGATACCTGAAGGTCATGGCGTACAGTCAGACCTAGGCCTGAGCAGTAGGGTCTCCCCTTAGTGCCTGCAAGGATGTCCCAGGTGAGGCTGCACGTCTAAGCTACGCAGGGTCAGATTCATGACCTCCCAGCTTTAACCAGACTTCTTGATTAGCCGCCATCTAAGGCCCAAGTGTGCTTCGTGACAGGCCTTTGAGCCTGAAAGGAGTTGCCCCCAGCAATGACATCGGATGCCTGTTTAGTCAGCGGACTGCCTCAGAAAGGAATCTCACAGGCAGCGGGTTCTTCTGGTACGGTGGGATATTTCAGCGGGAGGTAAGCAGGTGTTGTCACAGGATGGCAGATTGGGTCCTCCCCTGGTGGGCCTTGAGGGTGCTGGCCTGCGGACCTGCTCCTGCCTGTTCTGGCCTGATCCGGGACCTCTTGACTACAGGCCTCTCCTGGGCTCTCAGCCCCAGGTACCTGCCCTTGCCCACATAGCTTGGGACATCATCAGCCCATTGCCGGTACCCACGGCACCTTCACCACCCTCTTGGCCGCATTCTGAAAATCAATGTTTAGTCCCTCCTTGAACATACTTCTGCTCCCCCAGGGACCTGGGGACTCAGGCTTACACCCTGCCTGTTTGGGATAAAAGGCCACTGTGTGTCCACTCCGGTATCTCTGCTCAAACAGGAGACAATGTGGCATCGGGAACACCAATGCGGCACTCAGCAAAGGCTCTTAGCTAGCTGGCCCCCAGTTGGGCTCACCGGCTACACCAGCTCTTGTAGCAGCTGAGCTCCTGCAGAGCCTTCTGGGTGCCTGGGAGGGAAGGATGTCTTACTTGCTCCAGTACTGCAGAGCATGTGATACCTGCAGGGGTGCAAGAGGTGCCCATTTTAGAGACAGTCACCTGAGAGCAGGCATAGCCAAGACTTGTTTGCGGTTGCTCTTGACACAGAGCCTGCAGGTGAGGTGGCATTCCCTCACTCACTCATTCATTTGTTCATTCACCAGTGTTTCCTGGGCCCCATGCCATGCCAGGTACCTTACCAGGCCCTGGGGATAAAAAAGAGGACGAAAGAGATGAGACCTTCCGCCTAGATCTTAGGATGTGAACTGTGTCCTCCTTTAAACAGAAATTCTAAATTACGGCATACCGAATGCATCCACCGTTGGCCTCATCACATGTGCTGTTGGGCTGTATTTTCCTACATTTTCTTCTGTGAAATTTATAATTCAGCCTTTGTCATTCAGGTCTTTCATCATGTCCAGGTGCACCTTTGTATTTGGAAGAATCCAGCTCCCTTTTCCTCCCTGGAGTGACTCCCCTTTCCCACCTGCCCTGTAGCCACTCCATCCTGTCCATGGTGGTTGATGGTGTAGTGTGTTCCCAAGTATACAAGGGTGTGTGATCGGGGCTCCCTCTTTGCCCTGATAGTCTGCTGGTCAGAAGGACAATGGCGGCACCCCAAGACCTGCTGCTCTGGTTTAGAAACAGGTTCTAATGCTCCGAAGAGCTCCTAAACCCCTATTTATTATAATCTCTTTTGAAGTTTGACTTATCTCTTTGGGACCTTTATTCCTCCATGCCAACTTTAAAGTTAAGTTTATCGCATTTCTTAAAAATTTCAACTGGAAATTTGCTTGGGATTGCCTCGAATCTGCAGATTAAATTTGGGAAAAACTGGAGTCTCTCTCATCTTGCATCTTCTCCTCCAAGAGCAAGGAGTTTCTCTGCACTGAGTCAGGTCCTCTTGGACCTCTGTTGCCATCTGGAAGCATTTTCCTGAAAGGGCTGGTGGGGTCTTGCTTCCATTATTCCTAGATGAGACCTTCTCTCCTCTGCTATTTTGGAATTTATTTCTTCCAGGAGTTTATTGCTGGTGTAAAGAAATGCCATTGATTTGGGTGGGTTGATCTCATACCTGACAACCGTGTCGTACTTTCTATCAGCTCTATTGATTGATCTTTTGATCCTGCTGATTGTCTAAGTGGATTGGTCCTATCAGAAGGGGTCAGTGTGACCACAGACCCCCGTCCCCCAGCCCCTAAAGTTCTTGCCTCATGTCTTCAGGTGTGGGGCTGGCGGCTGGGGTTATCTGACATTTGCCATCCTTCTGCTGGGCCTCAGCACTGGCGGAGGCAGGGGCTTCCTCTGACACAATACAGGGATTTGCTGATGGCTCCTTGTCTGCTCACTAAGGGTGCCTTGGAGAAGGCCGCTCAGCAAGGGCTGCCTTCAGGCCTGCCTGAGCCCGGGGCCAGGACCAGGAGCAGGGTGCAGCAGCAAGGCAGCTCATCCTTGGCTGCCTCTTCTCCCTTGCTACTATTTGGTTTATGTTTCTTGTTTTGTTTTGTTTTTTGAGATGGAGTCTCATTCTGTCGCCCAGTTTGGAGTGCAGTGGTGCGATCTTGGCTCACTGCAAACTCCATCCACCTCCTGGGTTCAAGCGATTCTCTCACCTCAGCCTCCTGAGTAGCTGGGACTACAGGTGTGCGCCACCACACCCAGCTAATTTTTGTATTTTTAGTAGAGGTGGGGTTTCACCATGTTGGCCAGGCTGGTCTCCAACTCCTGGCCTCAAGTGATCCATCCACCTCGGCTTCCCAAAGTGCTGGGATTATAGGTATGAGACACTGTGCCCGGCCTCTCGCCACCATTTTTAAAATGTTAAATAAACTTTGATTTTAGAATAGTTTTGGAATTACAGAATTCTTACATGGGTGGCACTATGAGTCCCCAGGTGCCCTTCCCCCAGCAGCCCTATTATCAGCATCTCACATTAGTATGCACTTTTCACAAGGAAACAACAATGCTACATGACTATTAACTGAGTCCATACTTGATGCAGATTTCCTCCATTTCCCTACTGTCTTTTTTCTGTCCCAGCGCCCCACCCAGGGTCCCATGCGACATTCCCTCATCTGTCTCCCTGGGCTCCTCTGGGCAGTGACTGTTTCCCAGGCTCTCCTTGTTGGTGGTGACCTGGATGGTTCAGAGGACGACTGGTCAGGTGTTTGCAGGGTGCCTCTTATTGGGATCAGTCTGTTGCTCTCCTCACGATTAGACTGAACTGTGAGTGTGAGAAGGAAGAGCACAGAGGAACAGAGGGAAATGCCCTTCTCATCGCCCCGTTCTGAGGGCCCATCCTATTGGCGTGGCTCGTGGGCGATGCTGTCCCTGTCTCCTGGCTCTGAGGCCATGGCTGTCAATCTCCTCAACTGTGATTTGCTCTTTTTCCCCTTTGCAGACTGTCCTTGGACCCGCCAGCGTTTGGCTCTGGGGCCCTAGAGAGACCCTGGGATGTGGATCACACTGGTGACCCCTGTGAGCCCCAGTGGGGACAGATCCAGGAAGGGACCTCCTGGGAATGAGGTCTGGCCTCTGCCTGGATCAAAGCCATGGCCCCCATTCCCCGGGGATAGGGAAGCTGTGCAGGCAGCCTGGGTAATGGGCCACCGCCCCAGGCAGGCGTGGGAATCCACACATGGCCCTTCTCAAAGACGGGTGCTGTCCCTGGGGCCCCAGCGGGGTCCTGGAGCCTCTCTCATTGGGCACATCCGAGCCCAGCCTGGCCCATGGTGGAAATGCAAATCTAATTAGTCTGGCATTGAGCCCGTCTTAAAAGTATTAACAGAGCCTTAAACTGTGCTGTTGGATGGGGATGAAGAAACGCCTTAGAAAGAAATTACCGGATGGTGACAAAGCCCCAATTTATTAGTCTTCTCCAATGGGGACTGTGCAAAGGACATTAATTACTTTAATGGGACTTATTTTGCTTCGTTGCCCAAAGTAATTGGTTTATTAACCTCTCCTTCCCTTTAGGGAGGGAGAGAAAGACAGGGGCCTGGGGGTGGCCCCGGGAGGGGCTTGTCCAGCCTTCTCCTCTGCCCAGCAGTGCAGCCTTGCACCCTGGGGTAGCCAGTGCGCAGTCCCTGCTGGCCTGGGCTGGAGCTGCCCCAGTGCCCACTGATCTATTCTTGTTCACTAGGCATCCACCATGTGCCAGACACTGGAATATGGCCATGAGAAGGGCAGGACCCTCAAGAAACAAGCTGTTCCTTGAAGGCCATAAGTTCACTGTTGTCACAGGTGCCCAGAGGAAAGGAAGATGGCTTTGGGGTGGACACGTCAGGGCAGGCTTCCTGCAGAAAGGCCACAGGCTAAGATGGCGGGAAGGCAGGAGAATGCCGGGAAAGGGAGGGCTGGATGCCCACAGGGAGTGGGGGTCATGGGGCAGGTTCCAGAGATCAGAAGGAGGTAGTGGGAAGAGGCATGCAGGGTGAGGCTGGCTAGAGGCAGGTGAGGCAGCCCAGCCTCAGGAGCCAGGAGCCGGCTTCCCTGGGCTTTAGCAGATGAGGAGTGATAAGGTCTCTGTTTCAAAACAATCCCTCTGGCGTGAAGCAAGCCGTCTTGAAAACAGACCAGAACCGGCTGCTTCCACCACCAGCAGAATACTTCAAGAAGACCACTCAGGCCTCGGGCTCTGCAAACAATGTCTGATGTTCAGAAAACCATGGCTCACCCACACTCTACCCTAGGAAAGGGCAGGTTCCCAGGGCTGGGCTTGTGGCCAGTGCAGCACTGTCCTCAGTGGCCTGGCACACCCAAACTGGCCGGGGAAGATCCCTGCACAGACCCCCAGCTCTCCAGTCAGCCCTGTCTCCTCGTGTCCCCAGACCTCAGTGAGGGAGAAGCAAGTTCCCGTCAGGAATGCTGGTCAAGCTGGCGTGCCCCCACCCCCAGCCCACCCTGGTTCCACGCAGGGCCTGCTCCCACGTGAATCCTAGAGGCATGCCTGCCCCGCCTGTCCCAGTAAGGGTGGTTGTGTGTATTGGGTAGATGTGGTAAGGTGTGCTGGCACGGAGAGGCCCCATCAGATGCCCCTGGGTACCTCCCCAGGCAGGGCCCTCAGCATCTGATGCCAAACCAACCTCCACTCTTCCTCCAGGTGAGCCCAAGGCCCCAGCTGGGTGTCCACATGGAGGTGTGGGGCCCGGATGGGACAAGCCTGGCAACCAGGGCCCAGCATGAAACTGCAGGTGCAGAAGCCCCAGCCAGCCTGCAATGTGGGGGCTCAGAGGCCACCCAGAGCCCACAGCAGGGACTCCCCACACCAGGCCTGGCTGGGTCACAGAGCTTAGGGTCCAGCCAGCTGCTGCTGCCCCTCCCTCTGGTCCTCAAGACCATCTGTCACGTGACAGGGGCAGGCTAGTCCTTTCTTAAACTCACTGTGAGCTGAGACTGTGCTCTGGCCAGGTGAATGGTGCCCCTGGGGGCCAAGATCCCCACCTCTGGTCTGGCAGCTGGGTGTGCAGGGGCAGCCCCAGACCTCCCGAGTGTCCTCTTCCCCTCTTTGCAGTTGTCACCTTGTCCTTGAGTCTAACTGGGGCTGTGCTGCCTTGGACATGAGCTATTCAAAATGGCGGTAGGGACAAGGCCTCTGGAGCAAGGAAAGAGGGCGGTGGCCATGCCCAGCAAGTCCCTGTTGCCACTGATGGCATAAAAAGTAACTCTGAAACCTGGTGGCCCTACAGTTGACACACATGGGGCCACAGGAGGAAGGAGGCTCAGGCCAGGCCAAATGTCAGAGACCTCAGGTCTGTCTCCTTTACCAAATGGAGGGCTGTTCTGCCAGCACCCCAGCAGGGAGGATGGGAGGATGCCATGATTTCCAGGGTGTGCCAGAACCTGTCTGCCTGCCAGGGCTCTGCAGGGAGGGGTTTAGGGTGAAGATTGGGAGACCTAGAAATTGAGGGGTGTCGGAGGCCTCAGCTGGGGGGCAAGCACAGATGAGAATGGAAGCAGCTCAGTGTCACTGAGTCTGCATTGGGAATGGGGGATCCGAAGGCCAGGGCTCTGCCTGGTGCCAACTGTGTGACCCTGGACACGCTGCTGAGCCTCTCTGGGTCCCAGTTCCCTTATTTGTACAACAGGAATAATAGAGGAGTTAACACATGTTTAAAAGCACAGAGGCTCGGCTGGGCATGGTGGCTCACTCCTGTAATCTCAGCACTTTGGGAGGCCAAGGTGGGTCGATCACCTGAGGTCAGGAGTTTGAGACCAGCCTGGCCAACATGGTGAAACCCCATCTCTACTAAAAATACAAAACTCAACTGGATATGGTGGTGGACACCTGTAATCCCAGCTATTCAGGAGGCTGAGGCAGGAGAATCACTTGAACCCATGAGCTGAGATCGGACCACTGCACTCCAGCCTGGGCAACAGAGTAAGATTCCGTCTCAAAAAAAAAAAAAAAAAAAAAGGCACAGGGGCTCTACACAGTGCCCTGAGAAATGTGTGTAAATGAATGAAAATGGGGTGAGAGGGATGGAGTGGGAACAGCCAAGAGGCCAGGAAGCAGAGCCTGGGCCCAGGGGCATCTTGCTGGTAAAGCTGGGGAGAGACCTGTGCAACCCCACCTGAGTGAGGCACTGAGGGCCCAGAGTCCAGGTCAGCGCCAGGGGCAGCTGGGGCTGGATCTCTGGGGAAGTTGAAGAATGACATGTATTCCAGGGAAGAATGGGGCCAGAGGCTGAAACAGAATGACAGAGCCCTCAGCCCAGGGCGAGGACATGGGAGATGGGGGTATAGCTGTTGGGCTTGTGGCTGGCCTGGCCTAACCAGCTGGGGAAATCCATGGGAGCCTTTTGCCCTGCTTGGTGAACTGCTGGGCCTTCCTAAGGAGCCCTGGGGAGCCTTCCCAGCACAATGTCCAGGCTCCTGCCGGCCCAAGCTCCAAGTTCTCTGGCTCCCAGTGTCTGTGTGGAATCCACTGGTTTCACCACACTTCTTTTCCTCTCCTGCCTGGTAACCCTCTTTGCAGAGACCCTGGCTGGACTAGTTGCTTTGCAATTCCCAAGGCTTTGGAAGGCAATGCTCACAAATCACTTTCCTAGATGAAGACCAGTAAGAAGCCCGTGTCATTCTTCTGAGACATTAGGGTTTTCTCTCCCTTGTTTTAATCAACCAGTTCCCAATAAGTCATTTCAGTCAGGCCATTACCAGTGGCTCATAATCTCCTGGGCTGCTGGGCGAAATGGGATCCCCTGGCTCTTTCACTGAAAACACTTTTCTTGTTTTCTTTCTCCGGCATGCTGGAAGCCAGCCAACTCGCCAGTTCCATTAACTTAATGAGGGCTGACAGCCTGCGACAAACGTCCTCATAATCTCCCCAGGATTTAAACGGGGTCCTCCCCAGCCGCCTGCCTACACCCCAACCTCGAGGCTCTTTACCTCTGTCTGTGCACCCACCCAGCCCCTCCCGGGAAAAAGCCAGGACAAAGATGCATTTCTTTGCTAGCTCCTTCCTGGCGGCTCTGTGCAGGCAGCCTCAGACCTTCAGGCCCTCTGCCCAATTAGGGTCACCCACAGCCCCTGCACCCCACAGCAATTTCTTGGGAGCTGCTCATCCCCAAAGCTTAGAGCTGCAAGGTAGTGACTGGTTTTTCTGGGCTCTGTGAGCAGAGGGTCACCCTGGTCACCATGAAAACTTGAACCTCATCCACACCTTTCTTTCTGGAACCCTCTGAGGCCTAGCATGGGAATCAGTTTAGGGTCCTCTCACACCCTCATCCAAACCCTCATCTCCCACCCCCCAGTTGCAGAGAAAGCTCTATGCTCTCAGCAGGAAACGGACGCCAGTGCTTAGGAGCAGGTGGGGTCCTGGATGGGGGCTCTACAGGCAAGGGGAGGCAAGACTGAGCAGCTGCCCAAAGTGAGCGTCCGTCCCGTGTTCCACCCCCAGGAAACCCTTTCTCCTGATGCAACGACTTGCATCTCAGTGCAGAGGGCAGTGGAGGGACAGTGCAGCTCTGAACTGAGCATCCAAGTTCACTCTGGCGGGCACCTTCCCGGCAAACAGGCCACTGGTGTGTTCTCCCTCTTTCAAATGGGGCGGCAACCCTCATCTGACAGGCGGAGAGCAGTGGCTGTCCCAGGGAAGCCCTCAGTGAGCATTACCATAGTTTTTAAATAAAAGCAGCTGCTGATGTGCTGTGCCCCTGCAAGGGCAGGCAGATGGGGACCCCAGGGACAGGTCCCCATAGCCAAGGTGTTCAGCCACCCTGTCCCCTGCACAGAGGGCGTCTCCCACCGGCTCAGGGTGAAAGCAAAATGGAACTTGCAGAATGTGAGGTCCAGCCAGCTTTGCCCTATTCCCCCCACAGCCTGGCTGACCTTACTCTGGGCCCCTCGTGGATGCCCACACACAGCAAGATGTTTCCTCAAAGATGCTCTTCTGCAAAGCTGCACTTTCTCGGTCGCCACTGCCACTTTGGCACCTCTCTGGGGTACCTTGTATTGCCCTGTCCTCCCCACGCCCTGAGGGGCGGTCCTAGGCAGCACTCACCCTGGTCATCCCTGTTTCTACCACAAGACTGTTTGTAGCCAGAGCTTGGGAGTTGTGTTGTGTAGTGTTGACTTGAGTTGCATCACGTGTTTGAGCTGAACCGTGCTGAGTGTTACCGAGTTGGGGTGACTGGGTTGATTTTAGCTTCACAGGTGATCTGAACCCAGTTGAGTGGCTTCCATGGAGCTGATCTTCACTAAGCTAAACTGAGTTGCATTGAGCAGCTTGTTCAGCTGGTCTGTGCCAGGTGGTATCTTGGGGGGTCTGACAGGATACCTCATGTCTTAATCTGTTCAGGCTGCTATAACCAAATACCTTAGACCTGGTGATTCACACTTAAGAATTCCTTGTTCTGGAGGCTGGGAAGCACAGGGTCAGGGCACCAGCAGATCTGGTGTCTGGTGAGGGGTCTGTCTGGTTCTTGGATGTCACCAACTGTGTCCTCATATGGCAGAAGAGGCAAAAAAGGTGCAAACAAGCTCCCTCAGGCCTCTTTTCCAAGGGCATGAATCCTCTTCCTGAAGGCTCTGCCCTCGCGGCTCAATCAGCACTCAAATGCCCCATCTCCTAACGCCATCAGGGGCTGCGGGTTAGGTTTCGACATAGGGACCTGGGGAAGACACACACATTCAAACTACAGCACCTTGCTCCTGGGGAAACAGAGGAAACTGGTTCCTTTCTTTCGGTTCTGGGTTATGTCAAAATGAGCTGCTTTGCTGAATCTGTTTCAGCCACCTCTCCCTAGGATCCTTGCAGAATTTCACTGCCAACCAGGAAGGTCTGCTCTGGCTGGTCTGGACTTGAGGACCAGCACAGGGTTGTTCTCCTTTGTAGGTTGCTGATATGAAAACAATCTTGCAAAGGCATAAGAGCCACACATGCTTAGTGTCACGTGTGACGCATCAGCCCAGGGGGAAGAGAGAACGTGCATTTACGCAGAACTCTCTCAGCCACAAGCTCTGTTTCTGTTGCATTTGGACCAGGTTGCAGGGAGCCAGGCAGGCCACCCTGCCAGTGTGGATGTCATTATATGAGCAGTAGGAAACCACATAGTATCTGAGGCAGGGGAGTCACGAGATCTTCAGTCTGTCCCTCGGAAAGCCCCTCCCGCCACTACTCAGGGGGATGGGTTGGAAGGGGTGAGGCTGGAGCCAGAATAGGGAGTTCAGAGGCCTCCGTGTCTGCCCAGAGAGGGACGGAGGCTGGCCTCAGCTGCTCTCCTGAGGGTTCCTGCCTGGGTCCCTGAGCCCCCTGAGAAAGGGCTCCCTCTCAGAAAAGGCATGTGCCCTGGGCAGAGCCAGGAAAGCTGGGGATGTCTCAAAGCCTCCCTACCTGCTCTGTGTCCCCTCCCTCTGAAGCCTGCCTCTCTCCCCAGCAAAGTACCTGCCACCTGGGGAATGATCTGGGACAGTCAGCTGCACCTTTTGAAGTATACGCCTCAGTGGCTTTTGGTATATTCAGAGTCATGCAACATCACTACTCTCTAACTTTAGAGCATTTTCATCACCCTCAAAATGTACCTTGCATCCCAGGTACAAAGCCATACCAGGCCCCCTGGGGATGGCTTGTGACTGCTGCAAATCCTGCCCCTGGGCCTTACTCTAGTTATTCTTTCATCCACTGGTGTATTCCTTTGGCTGGGCACACACACATTTGAGAAACTTCCCCAGCTTCCCTCTCTCTAAGGCTCACTCCATTGCAACACAAGGAACTGAGACATCTATGGCTGGCCTTTTTTTTTTTTTTTTTTTTTTCAAATTGTATATCTGATAAGGGATGTGTATCCAGAATATACAAAGAGGTCTTATAACTCAATAATGCATTGACCCAATTAAAAAACGGGCAAAGGACTTGAACAGACATTTCTCCAAAGAACAGACAAAAATGGCAAATGAGCACATGAACCCATGCCCATGAACACACGCTCAGCCTCAGCAGTCATTAAGGAGATGCAGATCAAAACCACAGTGAGGTTTACACTCACTAGGCTAAAACAAAAAAGACAATAACAAGTGTTGGCAAGGATGTGGACTGCCAGAGCCAGGCTGGCCATGCCATGTATCTGGAGGAGGGCCCTGGAGGGGTGTGCCCATTCCATGTCTGTATGTTTACATGCAGTGGGCACAGGCAGTGGTGCCAGAAAGAGCCTCTGCTGGGCTTTCTCACCACCCTAGCCTCTCACCTGCAGCCCAGTCATCCTCCAGTGGGTTTTTCAGGGAACTTAACATCATGAGTCTAAAATTTCTATGACTGAATAAATAACTGAATAAAAATAACCAAGACCTTGCCAAGAAGATCAAGGAAGGGCCCTGCCTTCCAGATACCAGGATGTGGAAGAGGCTATAGTAACTAAGATGTTGCAGTGTAGGCACAAGGGTAGACAATTAGCCCAGTGGACAAGATAGAGAGCCCTGAAGAGATCCATACAAGTGTGGGACATTGGCATGTGACCAAGCAGGTGTTGCAGGTTGCTGGAACCAATCATCATCCAGAAGGAAAAAGATAGAGTTGGGCCCCCACTTCATGCAATCTATAAAAACTAACTCCAGGTGGATCTAGGAATTAAATGTCAAAAGCAAACCTTAAAACTCTTACTGGATAATATAAGTTTATTAGTATCTTTTATAACTTGGCATAGGGAAATATTTATTTTATAAGACACAAAAGCATTGACTATGAAAGAAAAATATTGCTCACTTTGATTCTACAAAATAAGAATCCCTCATCATCCAAAGATACCTTAAAGAAGGTGACAAGTTGCAGACTGGGGATTGCATTAGTTTCCTGGGACTGCTTTAACAGGTGAACACCAACACCCATCAGAATAACACATATTTATTATCTTCCACTTCTATCGGTCAGAGGTCCAACCCCAGTTCTGATGGGGCTGGAAGGCGTCATTAGGGCCGGAGGTTCTAGGGGAGGATCTGTGTCCTTGCCTTTTTCAGCTTCTAGGGGTTGTCTGCATTCCTTGGCCTTTAACCCCTTCCTCTATCTTCAGAGCCATCATGTTGCTCCTCTCTGACATTTTTTTCGTAATCACAGCTCTCTCTGACCACAGCCAGGAAAGGGTCTCCATCGTTGTTGTTGTTGTTATTGTTGTTGTTGCTGTTGTTGTTATAGGGTTTTTCTCTGTGACCCAGGTTGGAGTGCAGTGGCGCAATCATAGTTCACTGCAACCTTGAACTCCCTGGCTCAAACGATTCTTCCACCTCAACTTCCTGAGTAGCTGGGACTACACACACATGCCACTGCGCCTGGCTAATTTTGTTTAATTTTTTGTAGAGGTAGAGTCTTTCTCTGTTGCCTAAACTGGTCTTGGACTCCTGGCCTTAAGTGAGCCTCCCACCTCACCCTTGGCCTCCGAAAGCACTGGGATTATAGGCATGCGCCACTGTGCCTGGCCAGGGTCTCTGCTTTTAAAGACTTGTGGTTAATTGTACCCACCTAGAAAATTTGATATAATTTCCCCATCTCAGTGTTCATGACCTTAATTACATATACAAAGTCCCTTTTGCCATAGAAGGTAACATATTCATAGGTTCTAGGACATCTTTGGGGTAGCCCTTATTCTGCCTGCCAAAGAAATGGATAGTCACAATACAATGAATTGACAAAGAATTGGTGTACATATAACTAATACATAGCATGTGTAATGTATTTATATATGTGTGTGTGTAACCAATACAATCAATAATAGAAACTAAAATAAAGAATCAATAAAAATACAAATTATCGGACAGAAAAATGGGCCAAAGACAAAGACTTCCTCCGCCTTTCACGGTTGAGGAACACACGTGGCCAGTGAGTATGTGAAGGCACCATTTACAGAAAGCATTTACATCACTCCATTGGCATAAACCACAAAGTCTGGCCATTGGGAGTGGTGACAGGGACGTAGGGCCCTGCGTCTCTCCTACACTGCTGATGGTAGTGTACAGTGGGACTACCACTTTAAAAGGGTGGCATCACCTCCAAAGTGGTGAATTCACATACCTGTTGACCCAGCAGTCCCACGTCTCGGCATACACCAAAAGGGAACTCTGGTGTGTGGACGAGTGACAGCGAACAGGAGTGTGTGTTGCAACGCTATTCACAAGCTCCACGTGCAACCAGCCACTTGCCCCCCAGCAGGAGGGAGAGTGCATAAACACGGAATGCCCATACAAAACAGAATTTGACACCAATTAAAACAAACAAGCCAGAGTGATAGACAACCATGTAGGAAGGCTTGGCAATATAATGCCAAGGAAAAGCCCACTGCATTCTTATCAAGTTTAAATTACTAAAATTTAAAAAAATGACTTTTGGGACACATATAGATACAATAACATTATATGAAAAAGAAAGCAAAGGAGAGAGAAACACAGGATTCAGGTTGATGGTTACCCAGAATGGGGGAGACAAGGATACAGTTGGGGTGGGGCTATCAGGGTCCAGCATTTATTTTGTGTTTTGTTTGTTTGTTTGTTTTTGTAGAGACATGGTTTTACCAGGTTGCCCAGGCTGTCTCAAACTCCTGAGCTCAAAGCAATCTGCCCACCTTGGCCTTCCAAAGTGCTGGAATTACAGGTGTGAGCCACCATACCTGGCCGTCTAGCATTTATTTTGAATAGTGAGTTCCTGGGAGCTTTCTACGTTGTTTTTAAAAACTAATTATGTGACATTGTATAACAATATTATATACCACAACCGGGAGAGATTTATTCTAGGTAATGCAAGGCTAGTTCAACATTCAAAACTTAATTAATGTGATCTGTTATAGAACTTTCCCAACTTGATAAAGAGCATCTTAAAAAAAAAAAAAAACCCATAGCTAACATCACAACATCACACTTAATGGCAAAAAACAGAATACTGTCCCCCTAAAATAAAAAAGAAGGCAAGGTTGTCTGTTCTCACCACTTCTATTCAACATAGTTCTGGAAGTTCAAGCTACTGCAATAAGACAAGAAAAAGAAATGGGACATGTAGATTAGAAAGGAGGATCTAAAACTGTTCCTATTTGTGATGATAGAATTGTCTATGTAGAAAATCCCAAGGAATCTACAATAAAAACATCTGGAACTTAGGAGTTCAGCACACAAAAATCACTTGCATTTCTATATCCTAACAATGAACCTGTGAAAACCAAAATTAGAAGCATAATACCATTTACAATTGTGCTAAAGAAATTAAAATACTTAGGTATAAATTTAACAAAACATGTGAAGACATATATACTAAAAATTACAATATGCCGATGAAAGAAATCAAGACCTAAATAAATGGAGAGACATTCCATGTTCATGAATTGGAAAACTCAAAATAGTAAACTTTTCAATTCCCCTTAGAATTACCTATAAATATAGCATAATTCCTAACAAGAATCCTAGCAAGGTTTCTTATGGACATGGACAAACGTGTTCTAAAATCTACATGGAAAGGCACATGCTGTAGATTAAAACAATTTTGAAAAAGAATTAAGTGGGAGAAATCATTCTGCCAATTGTAAGGCCTACTATAGAGTAAGGAATCAACATGGTTTGATGTTGGTGGAGGAATACACACGTAGCTCAATAGAACAGAACAAGGAATCCAGAAATAGACACACACAAATATGCCTGACTGATTTTAAGACAAAGATGCAAAATTCAGTGGAGGAAGACTCCTCCTTTAACACACAGTACAGGAGCAGTTGGTCATTCATAGGCCAAATAAATAGATGAAAACCCTGACCTAAGTCTCACACTGTATATAAAAATTAACTCAGTACTCACCTTGGGCTTAAATATGAAGTGTACAACTCTGAAACCTTTAGAAAAACATGGAGGAGAAAGTCTTTAGGATTTAGGACAGGCAAAGAGTTCTCACATTGATGCTAAAAGCATGATCTGTTTAAGGAAAATTGATGAAATGGATCCCATTAAAATTTAAAACATTTGTTTTGTGAAAGCCCCAGTGAAGGGGATAAAAATGCTAACTATAGACTTGGAGAAAATATGTGCAAGCCACATATCTGACAACTGGCATCTAGAATATAAAGCACTCTCAATACTCAACAGTAGCCGGGCGCGGTGGCTCACGCCTGTAATCCCAGCACTTTGGGAGGCTGAGGCGGGTGGATCACGAGGTCAGGAGATTGAGATCATCCTGGCTAACATGGTGAAACCCCGTCTCGACTAAAAATACAAAAAAATTAGCCGGGCATGGTGGCGGGCGCCTGTAGTCCCAGTTACTTGGGAGGCTGAGGCAGGAGAATGACGTGAACCCGGGAGGCGGAGCTTGCAGTGAGCCACGATCACACCACTGCACTCCAGCCTGGGCAACAGAGCGAGACTCCGTCTCAAAAAAAAAAAAAAACCTCAACAGTAAAATACTCAGCCAGTCCAACTAGAAAATAGGCAAAATACATGAAGAGATATTCCACCAAAGAAAGCAGATAGATAGGGAAGAAGCACACCAAAAGATGATCAACTTCGTTAGCCAAGAGGGAAATGAAGATTAAAACCACAGTCAGCGGTCACTACACACCTATCAGAATCGCTAAAATGAAAAGTAATGATGACACCAAATGTTGGCGAGGATGTGGAGAAACAGGATCGCCCATCTGTTGTTTCTGGGAATGTAAAATGGTGCAGCCACTTGGGGAAAATAACGTGGTTGTTTCTTATGAAAGTCAGCATGCAACTACCACACATCCTGGCAACTGAACTCCTCCTGAGCATTTATCCCAAAGAAATGAAGACTCATATTCATACACAAACCTGAAAATGAAAGTTTATAGAAGCTTTGTTCCTAATTAGCTGAAAGCTGAGAACCATCTAAGTATCATTCAACAGGGGAACAGACAAACGGTGGTGCATCCATACCTTGAAACACTACCCAGCAGTAGAAAGGAACCCACTATTGGTACAATCTGAGCGGTTCTTACGGGAATTGTGCTGAAGAGAAAAAGGCTCCCCCAAAAGGTCGCTTGCTGTGTGATTCCGTGTAGATAACATTCTCAAAGTCCAGGCTGTAGGGATGGAGATCAGAGGGTGGCTCCCGGGGTTAGGAACATTGAGGGTGAGGAACGGTGAGGGTGGGAGTGACTGCACAGGAGCAGCAGAGGGGATCTTTCTGGTGGGGAGGACTTCCATTCCTGGTTGCTGTGGTGATCACATGAATCTGCATGTGTGAACACAAGGCAGAACCACGCACACTGTACCAATGTCGACCTCCCGGCGTTGATCTAGTGCTCCGGCCATGCAAGGTGTGACCGTCGGGAACTCAGGTAGAGGGCATACAGGACCTCTTGTTACTTTTTTTTTTTTTTTTTTTTGCAACTTCCTAGGAATCTATAATTGTTGCAAAATAAAAAGAAGCAAAACAACACACTGGGAGGTGCAGGAAACTGCACACATGATGTACTTGTATCTGCTGACATAAGTGCTCAAGGAAGAGTCTGGAAGGCCTGCAAGACCCCCATGTCTGCGAGGTGGCTGCTAGGGGCATGTGACATAGAGTAATTTCACTTTCCCTCTTCATGTCTCCTGGGTCCTCCAGCACCCTGGGTTTCCTCTGCCAAGACCCCCACCCATCTGCCTCTCTTCATCTCACAAGCCTGCGTGTGTGCAGAGAGCAGGGGTCACCAGGGGAATGTTCCTTCCCCAAGGCACTGTGGCAACTTAGAGGACCCCCCAAGCTTGGGCCCTTGAAGACAGCCGTGTGTCTCCTAGGACACACAGGTGTGGGAACTCGCCACACAGGAGGGAGTTGCAAAGAGCAGCACCCCAGCATGTGGGAAAGAAGGGAGAGAGCTCTTATTTCCTTATTTTCTTTCCGTCTCTACTCCCAGGCAAAGCTGATAAATTCTTCCTTATTCCAGAGTTACAGGATGCTCTAGACGGGGCCAAGAACTTGTTCAGGCAGGGTGGGTAAAAGGGGCTTGCATCTGACTTAACTCTCTGGCTGGGGGAGAGGGGGACAGAGGTCCTGGGAGGGGCTAAAGGCTCAGGGACACAGGTGAGGCCAGCCCCTCCCCCACGTTGGACATCCCCCAGGCCCAGCCCCACCCTGAACTGTACCGGATCCAAGTCCCAGGACCCCCTGGAGTCACCTCCAGCTCTCCCACATGCCAGCCCCTACCCTAGGCCTCAGGATCTGCCTGGATGGAGGCCAGGTCCCTGAGCTGCTGGGAATCTGTTCTACAGGTGGGAAGGTCGGCCTGCCTTGGGCAGCTCAGTCCGGGAAACTTCCTGTCTCTGCTTTCCCACAGTGTCCCTCGATGGCCCCCAGTGACGTGTGTTGAATGTGGTGCCGGCCCCTTGGGCAGCCCAGCAGCCCCCACCCCAGCCAGCCCAGCCTGGGTAGTACTGGGGGCTGCCGGCTTTGAATTTGACCTATCCAGAAACAACGGGTCCTTCAGTGGGCTCAGCCCCCGAGACCACTCAGCCTGGGCTGTGTGCCCAGCGGCACTTCATGTACGTGGACGGGGCAGGCAGGCAGGCAGGCGTGGAGGAGCTAATGGGTAATTTAGGCAGCACATTAACAAATGAACCAGCGGATGGGGGGTGGGGAGCTCCTGTCATTAATCCACAAATTATTAACAATAACTTGTTCATTAATGAATGAACAGGTGAGATACAGGTCAGTGGGTGCATGAACAAGTGAGGAGATGAATGAAGTGGGTCTTTTCTCAGCAGCTGACCCATGGCCAAGACCCCGCTGGGCAGCACGTCCCTTCCTCCTCTCCCAAGCCAGGTGGTGCGGGCAGGGAGAGGGTCCATCCTCCCTTCAGTAGGTGAGGAAGCCACAGGCCTGGAGGGTGGCCCAGCCCAGGCAGGAGGGCGCCAGCCCCAGGCCCTTGGTCCCTTCCTGCAACCAGGGTCCAGGGGTCACTTCCTTCAGGGCCCAGTAAGCCCAAAGCCTCCGTCCTGCCCCCTGTCTCTTACCAGCTCGCTCCTGCGTCAGAGCTACTGAGATGGGAACGGTTTCCTTGTCCCCCTCGCAGGATGTGTAACGGGGGTGTGGCTCGCTTCCTCAGTGCCCTGCTACTCAGAACTGCAGGGGAGCATACAGTCGGGCAGGCTGTGGGACTCCGACCCCACGGCAGCATCTAGGGGCGAATGTTCACAGCTGAAGCCCCATGGGCGTGTGTTACAGGGTGCTCTTTGGTTTAGCCGTCCATAGACAGCTTGCATTAGTCAGCTCAGTTAGACCCCCTGCCTTCCCGCAAGGACAGAGGTCTTTCTGTATCCCTGGGTTCCTGTCTTGGTGTACTGGAAGAATCAGATCACACGTGAGTTTGGAGAATGAGTGCAAGGTTTTATTGAGTAGAAGTAGCTCTCAGCAGATGGGGAAGCCAGAAGGGAGATGGAGTGGGAGGGTGGTTTTCCCCTGGCGTCAGGCACTCAGCAGCCTGGGTTCTTCTGCATCCACCCCAGCCCAACCCTGCATTGTTCCTCTGGTCAATGGCCTGCCGGTCTGTCGGTGCCTGCCGGTGCCCTCTTACGTTGGTGTGTTCCTCTCTACCTACCCTCAATGTCCAGCCACTTGTGTCTTCTTCTGCCGATGTGTTCCTCTTGATGTCCCGCCACTTGTGTGTCTGCCCACTAGGGATTCAGGATTTTTAAAGACACAGAATCGGGGCATGGCAGGCCAGGGTGTTCTTGGGAAATGCAACATTTGGGCAGAAAAGCAGAAATGTCTGTTCTTACCTGGGTCCGTGCATGCAGGCCCAACGGCGGAACCCTAGCCAGGGACCCGCCCTTCTCCTCCCAGCACTTCCCTGCCCCTCTTCCATATCACTACCAGGAAAGGCCACTTGACCCCATCCCTGGCCTCACCCAGTACAGAGAGAGAGACCACCCCCTGCAAAGGAGCCAGCCAGGCCCTTCTCTCTGAGACCACAGGGTCGACTGCGTTCAGCACGAAAGCCAGGTAGCCAGCGCTATCACCAGAGCAGTGGCTGACCCACACCATGGCCTGGGCAGAGCTAGGGGCCTGGCCTGGCACCGTCAGCCCTAGGCCTGCTTGCAGTCCTGGCCAGATTGTTTGCCTGTGAAGGCTCCGACTGTGTTCTAGGAAGTTGGCAGGAGGGGAGGCCCGCAGCAGCTTCTAGCGGCCTGTGAAGCCGCCACTGGGCATGGCCCTCTGTGAAGAACAGGATCTGAGAAGCCCTGAGTGTTCTCACTGGATGTGGGGCCGCATCCAGACCTTGGCGGTCATGGCCACAGGCTCCCAAGGCCCCAAGTCACAGCCAGTGGGGGACTCTTCACAGTCAGGCACCTATGGCTCCCCGTTCCCTGTCTGCTCCCAGGCTGTTTGGGGTGATGGAAAGAGGCCAGGACGTGAGGCCTGGGTAACAGTTCCTCTCGCGTGTCAGGCCTGGGAAGGGGGCCTTCATGAGACCATCTCAGAGATCCTGGGGCCTCCAATTTGTCAAATAGTTTTCTGTGACAGTTCATACTGTTTGTGTTCCATTAAAGACAGCTTTGCCCATCCCAGGTGGTGAAAATATTCTCCCACGTTCTTCGACAGGCCCGATTGCCTCACAGTTAGACCTGTGACTCTACCTGAGTTAACTTTGTGACTGGTGTGTGGTAAGGATCATGGTTTATATATTTTCACATGTGTATCCAAATTGTTCCAACACCATTTATTGAGAAGAATATCCTTCCGCCAGCTCAACGGCAAAGGCGTCTTTTCTATGAACCAGTGGTCACAGGAGTGTTTGTGTGTCTGATGTCCTATTCCAGGGGTCCCCAGGCCACAGGCCAGTACCCGTCCATACACTGTTAGGAACAGGGCCATGCAGCAGGAGGTGAGCGGTTGCCAAGCGAGCATGATCACCTGAGCTCCGCCTCCTGTCAGATCAGTGGTGGCATTAGATTCTCACAGGAGCACGAACCCTATTGTGAACTGCACATGTGAGGATCTAGGCTGTGTGCTCCTTGTGAGAATCTAATGCCTGCTGATCTGAACTGGAAAAGTTTCATCCTGAAACCATCTCTCCCCACCCCATCCCTGTCCGTGGAAAAATTGTCTTTCACGAAACTGGTCCCTGGTGCCAAAAAAGTTGGGGAACCACTACCCTATTCTGTCAGACCCCCACTGTTCATCTGTCTGCCCAATGCCCTTAATCAAGCCCTGTGGCCTTATGAAACCCTGGGAGTGTCAGACCTCTGACTTTGTTGTTCTTCAAGATCATCTTGGCTATTCTTGGCCTTTCACATTGTTAGGAATATGTTAGAATTACCTCATCGATTTCCAAGAAAGAAAGAAATAAATAACAAAAAGCACTGTGATATTGATTGGAGTCATATTTAATCCACACCTTAATTTGCAGAAAATTAACATCTTATAAATATTGAGTCTTCTTATACATGACCACACTGTATCCCCAAGTCAAGTTAGGTCTTCTTTATCTCTCTCTCTAATGCTCAGTGCTTTTCTGTGTAGTAGTCTCACACATCTTTAAACAGATTTATTTTAGAGCTGGGTACGATGGCTCACACCTGTAATACCAACTACTTGGGAGGCTGAGGCGAGAGGATCATTTGAGCCCAGGACTTTGAAACCAGCCTGGACAAAATAACAAGACCCCATCTTAGAAAAGAAAAAAAGAAAGAAAGATTGTGAAAGGAAAACAGTAAAGAAGAAACCATTTTTTTTTTAAGATTTGTTCTTAAGCTTACGGTCAAGTTTATGGTTATTGATGCTATTGTAATTGATATCTTTTTATTTTCTAATTGTTACTAGCATATAGAAATAAACATATTTCAGAGACAGGGTCTCTGCATTCCAGGCCCATAACTTACAGCAGCCTTGAACTTCTGGGCTCAAGCAGTCTGCCCATCTCAGCCCCCTGAGTAGCTAGAACCACAGGTACACACCACCAAGCCTGGCTATTTTTTAAATTTATTTTTTCTACAGATGGGGTATCACTATGTTGCCCAGGCTGATCTCAAACTCCTGGGCTTAGGTGATCCTCCCACCCCACCCTCCCAAAGCACTGGGATTACAGATGTGAGCCACTCTGCCAGGCCTAGAAATATAATTGTTATATATCATCCTTAAAACCAGTGTTCTTGCTAAATTCGTGTATTAATTCCAACAGCTTATCTGTGGATTCTTAGAGATTTTTTTTACGTGTATGGTTATGTCATTTGCAAATAATGAGTGTTTTATTTTTTCCTGTCCAATTCTTTTACCTTTTATCTCCCTTTTCCTACCTTTTTAACATACCAGCTGGGACTTTCTGGACAATGTGAACTAGAAACGATAACATCCTTGCCCTGCTTCCTGTCTCAGGAGGAAAGCGTATCGTGTTTCACTATTAAGTATGATGTCTGCTTAGGGTTTGGGTTGTTTTTGTTTTAGTTTTTGGTTTTTTTTTTTTAGGTAATGGAGTTTCTATTCCTAGTTTGCTAAAGAGCTGTGTTTTTAATTATGAACAGGTCTCGGGTTTTATCAAATGCTTTTCTACAATCTGCTGTGTTGATTCTGTTTTTTCTTACTTATTCTGTTGATGTGAAGAGTTACGTTGCTTGGTCCTTAGAGGGTAAACTGAGCATGCACAAGTGGATTAAACCGCATTTGAGCATGTGTGTGGGCACAGCACTACATGTAGCTCGCTGGTGGTGGTTGGGATATTTGCACTTATGTTCACGAGAGAGATTAACCTGTGATTTTTTTTCTTTCTTGAAATATTCTTGTCAGATTTTGATATCAAGGTTATGCTGCTTTATGAAAATACTTGTATAAAATTGACATTATTTCTTCCTTAATTTTGGAAGAATTTACTGGTGATGTCATCTAGATATAGAGTTTTCTTTGCCAGAAGATCATTAAAATTCCAAATTTAACTTATTTAATAATTATTGGGCAATTTGTGTTATTTTTGTTTTTGTGTCTACTTTTACATATTGTGTTTTTAAAGAATTTGCATATTTTATCTAAATCATCAAAAGTATTTTTGTTTGTAACGTCCTCTGAATAAATGTTTCAGCACCTCTAGGCCTATAGTGATGTTCCATCTTTAACTCCTGACGGTCGTCATTTGTGTCCCCTCCCCCATCTGATCAATCTTCCCAAAAGTGTGTCTGTTTTATTAGTCTCTTCTGAGAACCAAATTTTGGTTTTGTTGATTTTCCTTAAATAATGTTCATTTTTTATCTCTTTGACTGTGCTCTTAACTTTATCTCTTTCCTCCTACTATCTTTGGGTGTAATTTGCCATTTTTTTAACTGCTTGAGATGGATTCCAGCCTTTCCTCTGCTCTGAGATGTGCATTTAAAGCCACAAGGTTCACTCTCTGTGCTTATTTCACTGTACTTTCAGTACCTATTTAGCTATGAATTTTAATACGTTACATTTTTATTACTATTTAATTTAAACTGTTGTTTGATTCTCATTATATATTTTTCTTTGACCCCTGGGTTATTTAGATTGTTTAATTTCCAAAATATATAGAGATTCCCTAGTTATCTCTTTTTATGGAATTCTAATTTAATTGTACTGTAGTCAGAGAGCATAATAAACATGATTTGCTTTCTTTGAAATTTGTTGGAACTTGCTTCTGAAGTCTTGCATATGGTCTCTTTTGGTACATGTTCTGTGTGCACTAGGGAAGCTTATGTAGTCTCCAGTTGTAGGGGCAGTGTTCTGTATATGTCAAGTTGCTAATTAGGCTGTTCAAATTTGTCTCTGATTTGACAAAGTTTTGACTGCTTTTCTATTGGTTACTGACGAGGTGTGTTCAAATCTCCCACCATTTTCTCTTTTACATTTTAGTTCTGCCAGTTAGCGTTATATACTTTAGGGTTACGGTTTTAGGTGCACACAAATTTAGAATTAATCTCATCCTGCTGAATTGACACTTTTATAATTATGACATATTCTTCTTTAGTAATACTTAAAGTCTACTATTGGTTTTCCTTTACCAGTTTTCATTTGGCTACGCCATGACCTGTCTTTTTCTGTCCTTTCCCAACATGTTTTTGTATCTTTATATTTTAAAGTGGATTTATATAGTTGCTTTTAATCATGACAATCTTGATCTTTTAATTGGACTATTAATCCACTTATAGTGCATGCAATCTACCATCTTATGTTTCTTTTTCATTTGTTTCATCTCTTCCTTTAAGTCTATTTTCGTTTCATGCTCCAAGTTGGCTATTTTCTTTGGGTTCACAGCTATTCTTTTCTACTCTGTCATCCCTGCTATCCAAACTCACCTATTGCATTCTTCATTTCCAGTATGGTCCTTACTTTTCTGGAACTTCCTTTTTATAGATCTATACATTGTATTTCTCTGGTAAAGTTTTCTATCTTTTCATATGTTTTCTTGAACCTATTTATCATGGTTATTTTGAAGTCTTCATCTAAATATTCTGAGGCAAAGCACAATCATCTGTTAGCTCACAAATCTATGGGTCAGCAATCTGGGCATCCCAGTTGGGTGGTCTCACTTGGACTTGATAACATGGCAGCACTTGCATAGTGATGTGGTGGTGGCTGAGTGGTCTCCGTTGTCCTCACATGTCTGGAGTCACTGGGCTGTCAGCCAGGGTCTCTCAGCTCTCCTTCACGTGGCTCTTCCAGCAGGCTAGCTCAGACTTGTCCATGAGCCAACAGAATTCTAAGAGGGTAAGAGCAGATACCACAAGGTACTTGAGGTTGAACTTCAGAAGACATGATCATTTCCACCATGGTGGAGATAGACTCTAGCCTGCAATGGGAGGAACTACAATGGATTGTGGCCATCTTTAATTCATCACAGTCTGCCCTCTGGCCATAACTTTTCACATTCTCCCCAATGCAAAATTCCCTCACCCCCCTCCCCACGATACCTAAAAGTCTCACCCAATTACAAATGGCATCATGCTCGAAGTCTGGCATCTTGTGATCTGCCCCTTCTTCCAGCCTCTGTCCAATTCCCTGTCCCAAAATTAATGCCATATGTTTTAGGATATTGATATGACATTACCTATTTCTTAGTCCTTATTTCTGTATCAGTTACCTATTGTTGTGCATAGCACACTAGACCTAAATTTAGTGGCTTAAAATATTTTCTTTGGGCTAGGCACGGTGACTCATGCCTGTAATCCCAGCATTTTGGGAGGCCAAGGCGGACAGATCATGAGGTCAAGAGATCAAGACCATCCTGGCCAACATGGTGAAACCCTGTCTCTACTAAAAATACAAAAATTAGCTGGGCACAGTGGTGCGCACCTGCTACTCAGGAGGCTGAGGCAGGAAAATCGCTTGAACCTGGGAGGCAGAGGCTGCAGTGAGCCAAGGTTGCGCCACAGTACTCCAGCCTGGCAATAGAGCGAGACTCCGTCTGTGTGTGTCTGTGTGTGTCTGTGTGTGTGTGTGTGTGTGTGTGTGTGTATGTGTGTATGTATTTTTTGTTTTTCTTTGCTCAGCTAGGAGGTTGGACTTGGCTCAGATAGGAGGTTGTTCTGTTGGTGCTGGCTGTTAGCTGCGGCATCTCTGTTCTCCATGTGGCCTCTCTAACCAGCAAGCTTGTTTGTAGGGCCACATTCCAAAAGCACATGAATTATATATTGTGTAAGTTCCCCAGCACTCTTTCATCAATGAAGTCACAAGGTCACCCCAAATTCAAGTAATAGGAAAACACTCTATCTCTTAATGGAAGGAGCTACAAGTATTTAAGGCTGTTGAAAGTACCACACCTTTAGATCTGTATGGTCTTTTCCCTTGCCTTTTAGTCTTTTGTGTATAAAATTGTAGAAGCTCAAGGATATTATCTCCCTACAGATAATTTTATTTTCTTCTACCATGCACAAAGCACCTTACTCCAGTAAGGGATTGGGAGAAGTGGGGTCAATGTGATACTAAGTTGGCATTACTTAGTTTCTAGGGCTGCCTTCTAGATAGCTTCTAAACCCCAAAGCTTCTCTCCACAGTGCCATGAGTCTACTGAGTACTCTGCTTAGCTTTTACCCCTTCACCAACTGCTTTTTTCTCAGTTTCTGTGAATCTCACCCACCCGTGTGGCTTAGGAATTCACAAGTGTTTCCAGAGGAAGTTGTATGAAAGGTGGCTCCCTGCACCCTGGTCCTCTGTTGACCAGAATCTTGTTCCTTCATGTCCTGGGTGTCCTGTGGCCCTGGACTCCACATTTTTATCACCAGCCCACTGAGCCCCTGCTCTGTTGGGTGTCAATGCTCCCCTCCACAAATGGACAGGTGCCCTGCGGAGGAAACGCTTGGGTGCAGGCTCACCTCATTTCATTTCCTTTCTATGTGGGATCCTCACCCTCCACATCTTTCTTGGTCTCCAAAGCCTTGCACAGCTGTTCCTTGCTGTTGGCATCACTTAGTCTCACAGTCCCTGGTGTTTACATCAGGAGGGTCACGCAGGCATGAGCTTCACTACCAGGAGGGAATTTCCTGTAGCCTCCATGGCACTGTGTTTTCTTCCGGTCTTTTTTCTGTGCACACACACATCATCCCTTTTGTTTCCTTTTGTGATGCTGTTTATAAAAGGATCTTTATTTCTAGAAGAAACTTTAGGAGGCAAAACAATGCAGCCCCCTTAACAGAGCAGCTCTGGTGGCAACTTTCCCTTGTAAATTTGTCCTGTAGCTTCTACTTTCCCAAGCACTTGCTGTTTGTGGGGCTACAGGACACAGCAGTTGAAAGGGGCTATGGACATCGCCAGCATGTACCCTCTTATCTCATTTTACTGACAAGGAGCCTGAAGGCCCAAACATAGAAACAAATTACCATGGCTGCCATGTGTTAGCAGCACAGCCATTGCCAACCCAGGGCCCTGACTCCTACTTGATCCCCTTCTGAATGACACTCAAGGCAAGGGTCCCCTTCCCACTCACAGGTGAGGTGAAACATTTCACCTTGAAAAGCCTCTTGCCCCCAGCCTCCCCTCAAGCCCACACTAGGACACGGCCTAAGTATCTCCATCCCATGGAGTTGAACACTCTCCTTGTTTCTGGAAGGATCCAGTCTGTGTGCTCCTCAGGCTGTGCAGGGGCAGTGAGGGGATGACCAGCACAGGGTGGCCACTCACAATCTCCTCTCCTCTCTCCACTGCAGGCTGCGGGAACACCATCGGGCCACCATTAAAGTCATTCGACGCATGCAGTACTTTGTGGCCAAGAAGAAATTCCAGGTAAGCCCTGTGCTGAGCCTTCCTGCCCTCAGCCTACCCCTCGCAGCTTGCTGCAGCCGCCCACACCTCTCCTGGGTTCTCTCCTGCCCATAGTGGAGGCTGTCAAGGCCTCTGCCCCCAAGCCACACAGGCAGGCCTACCTGAGACCTGACAGTGCCTACCCCACCGAACCCCAGACAGCAGGCCCCTCAGAGGGCATATCCTTGGAGGCCCGGCCTGGAACCAGAGTCACATGCAGTGTCTTCTTCACCAAATAGAAGGCAGCAGCCGTGTGGCTCACTCAGTCCTCCCGTGGGGTGGGTCGTGCAAGGAAGCATTAGTGAGAGATGTGAGGGTGACATCAGAATGACTCAGAGATGGTGTGGAGCCTGGCCTGAGTCACCAAACTGGGAAGGCAGGTTCCCCAGACCCCCCAGCCCTGTCCTCTACTGGCTCAGTGCTCTCCTTCCCTGCTCCGCCACCCTCTGTGAGTTGGGAGGATGGAGGGAGGCTGAGCCCTGCTCTGTGAGAGGTGCGGTCCCTTTGGCCAGGTGAGGCTGGAGCTCCAGGGCTTCTATAAACTGCCCTAACTTCTCCAGGGCCAGGCCTCCTACAGAAGCCCCTTAGAGCCCCCAGAGTCCATGCCCTGCAGAGAGTGCCATTGATGGCAGGTATGTCTCCCCTCCTCCTGCCTTGGGGACATTCCTCAGATGGAGACGGTGGTGGAGGGGACTGAGTCCTGACTTGGAAATACATGTGTAGGTGTGGGAACCCCGTATCCTCTGTGGTGGGTGATCCAGAAGGCATAGATCACAAAGCAGGGAAGGCTGCGGGGTGACTTGCCCGAGTCCCTTGGAGCAGAAGGCGTGTGACGTGCTTGAATGAGTGTGTGTCAGCAGAAGCAGGGCGGGGTGGGGCTCCCGAGCAGGGGGCTCCTGACATCTCAGCCACAGCCTCACCAGGTATAAGGCACAGCCCAGGAAGGCTCAGCAATGTCTGCCGACCACCAGGACCCACAGCCGGTGGCATCCCAGCCCACCAAGGCTTATCCTGGAGCCACTGAGCTCCCTGTTAGGGTCTGGTCAGGGCTCATGGGGGCCTTTGTCAAGTGGTCATTGGGTCAGACTGGAAAGATCATCTTGACTTCAGGAGCCTGAGATGAGCCAAGAAAATGCAGGGCCCATTCGGACGGACTGACAGTGGCACTCAAATCTGGTCCCCCTGCAGCCATGCCTTTCACACCAAGCCACACCTTCCATGCCAGGACCCAGGATTGACACAGGCCCTCCCACAGTCTCCTTGGTGGAGCCCCCACCCATCTGGGCGCTGGAGCCACTGCAGCCTCCAGACTTCACATGGTGGTCTGGGTGCAGACCCCAGCCCAGGCAGCCCTGGGCAAGTTCTTCCCCAGCTGTGAGGGGAACGAGAGCCTAAGGGTTTGGCATAAGATCATATGCACGTGCCTCACCCGGGCCTCACCCACAGCAACCCTGGGCCAGCACCCGCCAGGCTTGTCGTCACCCTGAGCCCCAAGAGCAGCCCTCGGCCAGGCCCTTACCGAGAGTAGTGTATGGGCCCTCGTTCTGGCCACCGGGCCACCATCTCCAGGGGGGTTTTGCATGCACAGCCCTCCCACAGTGGTGTTTCTCAGCTGGCCCTCCTGCCTGCATCCCCCCAGAGAAGGGGGTGGTTCATGACTCAACTGAACCAAGTTGTGTCAAAGCTTCTAGCAGGGCCTGGGACCTCTTACAGTCAAAATAAAAGTCATGGTAAATGCCACTGCTGGCCAGTGCCCGGAGATCTGCCTGGCATGTTCTAGGGGAGATCTGACAGCCCCTGTGGACAGGGTGTCTCTATTCTGGGACCGTCTCCTCTCTCTGGTGCTGGCAGGGAGGGCCTTGCCAGAGCGGGGAGCTCACTCGGGGGCAATGGAAGAGAGGGGCCGGCCTCCTGGCAGCACCAGCGCTCTCCCAGGCAGGGAAGGGGCTGCAGGAACCCCCTTGGGACTCAGGTCTGGGCAGGGCAGTCCCCCGAGGGCAGAGGAGACAGACCATGGGAAGGGCTAGGGTGTGTCAGTTCACTGGAGAACAGCATGGTCGTGACAGCCGAAGCAGCTGACGTCACCCCAGCAGTACAGCAGAGGGTCACAGGGAGCCTCCCAGGGTGGGGCCGGTTTCTGGCCTGAGGGTTCAGAGCAGGTCCTAGCAGGGCAGAGCCAGAGCCCACCAAGGCTTGCAGAACTGTGCCACATGGGCACCCTGGGGGCTGCTTCCAAGCTCTGGGGGAACCCAGCAGAACACGCAGACTCTCATGGCTCCTGGGCAGGCCTAGCTCCAGGGGTGGTGTGGGCAGCTTGCAGCTCAGGTCCAAGAGATCATCCAGCCGTCCATTTCTCCATCAGCCAGGAAAGACACTGGCATTGAGGTTGATATCAAGGATATCCTATCGTGATAATAACTACCATGGCTTCCAGTCTTGTGATGAAACCTCAGATGCGTAGCCTCCTGGCCAAGCGTCTGCAATTTCATGTTGTTGGAGCATTCGTTGAATACCTGGGAGTTGCAGCTCTCTATAAGTTTGATGTGGCTGAACCAAGAAAAAAGGCACATGATTTCTAATGATTTCTACAGATATGATGATGCCATAAAAGATTTTGAGGTGATGAGGAAGGCTGGTATCTTTCAGAGTGCAAAGTGATTTTGGAATATAAAGAATTTCTTTGGGTTGAATTACCGAGAAGCTTGACAGTCACCTGTGTTCCTGAACTGTGAAACATGAATATGTGGGCCAAGAAATCGTTTCTCTTGGTAAATAAACAATTAATAAATACAAAAAGAGAGAGAGGGAGAGGGACAGAGAGAGAGATCATCTGCACCAGCCCCAGCAGGCCCTGTTGCTGAGCCACAGACAAAAAAACTGGTCCCTGGAGGGGAGCACAGTGAGCCCTGCTCTCCTTTCCAGGTGAGGGGGAGTGGGTCCCCTTTCCTGTCTTAGGACACAGGCCAGAACCCTGAGAGTGGCCCAGAAGGCTTCCTGAAGCAGACTGGGAAACCCCCACCCCACTGTCTGCTTCTCCCCTGCTCCCTGGCCCTGAGAGCCTTGCAGAAACCTGGCAGCAGCAGGATCCTCACAGGGCACAGAGGCTCCTGCACGAAGCCGCAGGGGCTCCCTCGGACCTCACCAGCTGGCCCTTATTGCTGGGGGCAGCATGGAGGGGTGGGGCTAGGGTGAGAGGAGCAGTAGCCCATGGCAGTGAGGAGCTGTGTGTGGCTCCAGGGGCTCCCCCAGCCTACCTCTCAGGATGCTTCCCTTCCTCCATGCCAGCCTGTCTGCTTGCTTGCACCTCACCCCACCCCTGCTGGCCTCAGGGGCTGCTGACATGGCAGGTGACCCCCCCCCCCCGCCGCCTGCCTTGATGGCCGATAAGTCCCTGGCCAGCCACCCCTGTGTCTGACCCAAGGAGCCAGAGCCTCTGTGCCCTTGAACTCCCTGTCCACCGTCAGTCAGTCTGGACAGGCCTGCATTATCTCGGCTCATCTCAGGCTCCTGACGTCAGGATGATCTTTCCAGCCCAACCCTGGATGACCACTGGACAAAGGCCCCCATGAGCCCTAACCATATCCTAGCAGGGATCTCAGTGGCTCCAGGATAAGTCTCTGTGGGCTGGGATGCCCCTGGGCCGTGGGTGCTCATGGTCCGCGGGCATCACTGAGCCTCCTCGGGCTATGCCTTATACCAGGTAAGGCTGTGGCTGAAGGTGTGGAGAGCTCTCTGCTCATAGGCCCCACCCAGCCCTGCTCCTGCAGACGTGCACACACTCAGGCACATAATAGTTCCTTGCCCACAACAGGCCTGTTTGAAAGAACTTGCGTCTGCAGAGGCTGCTAACACACATACCTACACCCACCTGGTCACAGTGGCCCAGGGACTCCCAGGCCTTGGTTTTCCCCTGCCCTGCCTCCCTTCACCTGCCCACACCTCACCCCGCATGCCTGGAGGTGCCTCACGCTTCAGCTTCACAGAGCTCTGTGGTCTGCAGGAGGCTCACCACCATGACTCACGCCATGTTCAATGTGTGCTGAAGAGAGGCTCGGCCACAGCCAGCTCTGACTCTGGCTCTTGCATGGTGCTGACTTAGGATTCCCTGACCTTTCTCAACTCCCATCCTCTGTCATCTTCACCCTCTCCCTTAAGGCAGAGCAAGGCAGGGCTCAGCATCTCATCTTGCAGAAAGGAACTTAGAATCTCCATTATACAGAAGGGAGAAACAGAGCTCAGCAACCCATCTTACAGAAAGGCGGATCAAGGCTCAGCATCCCATCTTATAGAAGAGAGAGGCAGGGCTCAGCATCCAATCTTACAGAAAGGAGGATCAGGGCTCAGCATCCCATCTTACAGAAGGGAGCTTAGCATTTTCATCTTACAGGAAGGAGAAACATCCCATCTTCCAAAAGCGGGGATCAGGGCTCAGCATCCCATCTTACAGAAAGGAAGATCAAGTCTTACAGAATTCCATCTTACAGAAAGGAGCTCAGCATCTCCATCTTACAGGAGGGAGAAACAGGGCTCATCATCCCATCTTCCAAAAGGGAGGATCAGGGTTCAGCATCCCATCTTACAGAAAGGAGAATCAAGCCTCAGCATTCCATCTTACTGAAGGGAGCTTAGCATCTCTATCTTACAGGAGATGCTGCCAGGTACAAGAGACGCTACCAGATGCTAACAGGGCTCAGCAACCCACCTTATAGAAGGGGAAGATTGAGGCTCAGCATCTCATCTTAAAGAAGAGAGAGACAAGGCTCAGCATCTCATATTACAGAAGGGGGAATCAAGGCTCAGCATCCCATCTTATAGAAGACAGAGACAGGGCTCAGCATCCCATCTTACAGAAAAGAGAATCAAGACTCAGCATCCCATTTTATAGAAGAGAACTCAGCACCTCCTTCTTATAGGAAAGAGAAACAGGACTCAGCATCCCTTTTTACAGAAGAGAGAGACAGGGCTCAGCATTTTATCTTACAGAAGAGAGAAGAAGGACTTAGCATTCCCATTATAACAGGAGAAACTGAGACCTGAGGATGTTATTACTAGCCTGTACATAAGTACTTTTTTATGACTATTATCAAACTGAGTACATGGCGGGCCAGAAGGTCTGCCTAGAGTCCAACCCCATGCCTGACCCTATCACAGGCCTTAGTGTGTCATTTCTGGGCAATGCCGGAGATCCTGGTGCCCAGTGTGGCCCCAGGAGCAGCAGGCCCTTCCTTCCATGAGGCACAGCTGTGTTGTGAGGACACAGGCCCCATCCCAGCCCTCCTGATCTCAGGATCTCCCATTCAGGGCCCAGAGAGTGGTTAGTGTTGCCAGTGAGGGCCCTACCTGCTGGTGTCAGGTGAAAAAGGAAACCCCTGAACTTCTGAGGCCCAGCCTTTGGTAGGGAGGAGGTCTCTGCCCTGCCTTGGGATTCCTGGGGTCCAAAACAATGTTAGGTGGGCTGTAAGAACTCCACCAAGCCTCTGGCATTGGTGGCAGAACCCCTGGGCATGTCAGAAGTGTGTCTAGAGCTGAAAGTGGGTACTTGGATCCCTGACCTCAGGGACTCACCATCGGGGAACTTGCAGCTTCCCAAGGCGGAAATGACTGCATCCTCAGATTAAAGTCACCCTGGTCTCAGAAGTAGGGACCCCAAAGAGAGGTAAGAGGTGGGCAGGGCGGGCATGTTCCCAGACCCAGCCCGGGCCCTCAGTGGTACCTGAGCTTCCTCCTTTCTCATCCTCGGCCTCAACTGCCTCCCTCTGACTGGGGCTGGCCCTGCTCTGCCCCTCCCCACCAAGCTACTTGGCTTGTCTCTTGGGTCTTGCAAATTCCCCAGCAAAAGGCAGGAAAGCCACTAGCTCGGTGCTAACGAGGCTATTTGAGCACGAAAGATGACTACCCTGGGCCTTACCTGGTCACCCAGTGGCCCCTCGGGATAGAGGCAGTCTGTTGTCCCATGTGCTGGCTTGTCTGCAGGGCCAAGGCCTTCCTAGGCCATCAAACCCCCACTCAGCCTGGCTGCTCCACCTGAGTGAGGCCCTTGGGAGCAAGGCCACAAATGTGGCTTGGGGTTTCCTGATATCATGAGACGCTTTGTTTTCTCTGTTGTGGTTTCAAGATGTCACCTGAGTCCCATTTATGGGCTCAGAGCTGGCAACAAGCCTGGAAGCCCTGGGGTCACCTGCCCTGCCTCACATGGCCCCAGCCCCACTGTGAGAGCCCGAGCAGATGCTCGTCACCCACAGCAAGTGCCGCAGACTGTGGCTGTCATCTGGGGCCACCCCTGCTGCTGGGCACAAACTGCCAGGCAGGATGCAGGGTGGACCCGCTCCCTACCGTGAGGACAGTGGGGGCTACAGCCAGGGAGCATGTCAGGGGTCAGTCTGGGACCCAGGTAGGTAGTGGCCATGCAGAGCTGTGCCTCCTGGTCAGTGCCTGGCACTGTGCTGCTCCTTGGCCCTTTGGCTGGGCCAGCTCTTCCTGAAGTCATTGAGAACCAGGACTGGTAGCCTGGGGCAGGGGAGCGAGGTGAGGGGGAGGAGTGGGCAGGCCCCTGCTGGTGAGTGGATAGGAAGGTGGGACCCAGAGAGGCTGAGCTGATGGCCCCGGGACCACCCAGAGCCCTGCAGCCAAGCCGATGGGGACAAGCTTCGCTCCTGTGCATGCGTGGGACCAGGCCTACGCCATCACCATATAGGCGAGCTCCCAGGTTTTCACAAGCCTCCCAAGGGCAGACCCTGCCACTGCCTGCACTTCAAGCCACATGGCCGGGGCACGGGGAGGAGAAGTGATGTGTGTCTTTCTGTCCTGCAGCAAGCGCGGAAACCTTATGATGTGCGGGACGTCATTGAGCAGTACTCACAGGGCCACCTCAACCTCATGGTGCGCATCAAAGAGCTGCAGAGGAGGTGGGCATGGCCAAGGGGCAGTGGGGAGGGTGCACGGGTCCTGCCCAGCCCAGCCCCAGCTGCACGATGAGCGGTGCCAGGAGGAGGGAGGGGCTGAGACCCTGAGTTCTTGCCTCTCAACCACCCCTACCCCTGCAAAGGGAGGGCAGCTGGCCACAGCCACGGTTCACAGCCAGCCCACCAGGCAGCTCGGCCTTGTTCCCCGCCCGGGTCTGAGACGATGGAGGAGTTGGGGTGGGGAGGTGTGTCGGGGAGGAAAACACCCGCCTCCATCCCTGCTCAGGCAGCGACACCAGCTTCACACTCCCCACAACTTCACGACACTTGGCAACCAGCCCACCCACCTCCCATGTCACCCCTGAGCAAGGGGCCAGGCCCAGCCCTGGGAAGACCACAGGTCTCCCCCGGCTGGCCCTGGAGCTGGAGACCCTGACTGTGGGGAGCCAACGTGTTCCCATGGAATCAGCGCCATCCTCCTGGGCCTGCACAGGCTCAGAGCAGCTGTGCCTCCGAGAGGGCTCGCCCAGGAACTAGCTCTGTGTGTTACAGGGTATGGCTGGGAACCCGTGTCCATTCTGGCCACAGGCTGCCTTGCCCATGGCTGACCCATTGCCTCCTCCTCCTCACCCCAGGGAGGAAGTCTGAGAGGCAGCCACTGACTCCTCCTCTCCGAGCTCCCTGCTCAGCCCCCTCAGGAGCATGGCCCTCTGGGGGGTTGGGAGTGACCTGGCAGGTCTTAGGGTCGGGGGTGTCCCCAGAGTGGGTGGGTGGTGCACTGTCTCGCTGGGCACATCAACCTGTCTGTCCCATGGACGGCAGTGCATCTGTGCAGTGCCAGGGCCAGGTGTGAACTGGTGTCCGTCTCCTTCCCTCCCAGGCTGGACCAGTCCATTGGGAAGCCCTCGCTGTTCATCTCCGTCTCAGGTGGGTTTCTGTGTCAGTTGCTCTGGGTGCGGCAGCCTGCAATGGACTCTCCCACACCTCTGACCTCCTGGCTCTCCCCACGATGTCAGAATGGGCCACTGGGCCTCCAAAGTGCATGACATGAAATGAAAGCCAGGGAGTAAGGGGAGGTAGACCCCACCCTTAGCAAAGTGGCTCCAAAGTACATTTTACAAAGGAATCTTCAAGTTTCATAAGAACCTACCTGGGTCCCTTTAAATTCCAGGGCGTTGAGGTTGGGCTCTGGGTGTGGAAACATGAACCCAGGGCAACTTTGCAGAAGGGGGTGATCCTGGGCATGGGCCTGGGGTGGGGCTTGAGCAGGGTGAGTTGCCAGCCCAGAATTCAAGAGACTATGGGTGGGGACCTTGCAGGGCTCAAGTCGAGAGGGACAGAAGTACCTGGCCGCAGCCTGGGGGCTGGTTTTCTGGCTCCTCGACCAAATTCCTTGGGTCCCCTGGACACGGGGCTGTGAGTCATTCTGGGGAATGATGGAAAAGGCACGTTCCCTGGGGTTTCCTAGCCCAAATGCAAACAGCAGCCATGGCTCACAATGTGGGCTGGTGTGACAGGGGCAGCTGAGCAGCTATGTCCCCCAGCCTGGAGTCAGGCCTATGCCGCCCTGGGAGTGGAATGGCACGGGCTTGCACAGCTGGCAGTGTGGCCAGTTTAGGCAGCCCCCTAGGGCTCTCGGAGGTCAGAGGTGGAGAGGGTGGAGCAGGATGGAGTCCAGGTCCCCAGATGCAGCCATGCCCACCCACTGTACCACCTCTGGTATTTTTGTCACAGGACACTTTTTTTAAAATGTCCTAGTAGGTTTAGGCATTTTGACTCTCAGCTACCACCCCCAGCCCCATCATCCTGCTCCCCACGCCCAGTTGGGGTCCCCGGTCCACCCCAGCACTCAGCCCTGATTTGGGTGTTTTATCCCCCATAGAAAAGAGCAAGGATCGCGGTAGCAACACGATCGGCGCCCGCCTGAACCGAGTAGAAGACAAGGTAGGCTCACACACCGGCCCGCAGCGGCTCTGGTCAGTGTTCTGGGGCCAGCAGGCACCTCCCTGTGATCTGCATGTGAATGTGAAGCTCCAGTGATGCCAGGGCCTGCAGGCCTCCCCACCTTCCCGCCAGTGCCTATTGCAGCCCGCCCAGCAACTCCCAAGAGGGGCCCGGGCCCACTGCCCACCTGGCTGCGCATTGCTCCCCCATGGAAGGAGCCAGGCCAGGCTGGTTTCTCATCCTCTGACAATTGGCGTCTTTACTGGCAGGTGGCACCTAGTGACCCTCCCCCCAGCTCTTTCCCGCTGCCTCTCATAGTCTGCTTTGTGCTCTGTGAGCCTCCTGGCTGCATCCTGAGTGGAGGGTGGCAGGAGCTGGCCTCACATCCCAGCCTTCTCCTGGGCCCAGCTGTCTGGGGCCTCCACTTGGGGCCGGCCGAGGGCTCAGGGAGATGCAGGGCCCAGCTGGAATGGGTTCATGGGAAGAGAAGCATCTTCTGTTTACCCCGAACCCACCAGGCCCCCACTCCCCACCAGGCTATATGCCCGTCACTCGGTCCCTCAGGCTGGAGCCTCTACCCCAGGCACCCTGGGAGCTGCTGGAGGATCTGAGCGGTGGGAGGGCCTTTCCTGGGCCCATGGCTGAGCCCACCACTGCCCTTTGAAGTCTCTGTGGTTTGAAGCGGGCTGTTATCTTGCCGAACAGCAAGTCCGTCTACATGGACTTTATCTGAAAGTAGCTGAGAGGCTAAAAATAGAGGAATTTCAGTTGGGCAGGGAGTGCGTCTGCTGCCCGGTTTCCCCGGCAACGCCTGGCTCTGGCCTGCTTCCATCTCGGCTGCAGCCGGGCAGGCGGGGCAGGCACAGCTCAGCCCAGGCTCCTGCTCCTGCTCCACCCGTCCTGGCCCCCAGGACCTACAGCGTCACCCTCTCCCCACCTGGCACCATCTGCCCATGGCCTGGGGCGGCTGTGGGGCCCTGCGACCAACAAACTGGGTCAGGCAGAAAGAGCAAGGGCTGGTGTTCAGGTGCCTGGCCCCGTGGGGCTGTGTGACCACAGTATCCCGGGTCCCACGGGCCTGGCCACCCTCTGTCAGCACAGGCCTGAACAGGGCTGATGCAGGCCTTTGCCAGGCAGATGGCCCAGTGGGAGATGGCGCCCATCTGGCAGGACAGGAAGCAAGACCCGGGAGAGGTCCGTTCAGAGGATTGGCAAAGCTCACAGGCCCAGAAACCTTGGCCTCTCTGCTGCCTGGGGAACACAGTGTTTCCTTGGCTTTCTCTTTGCGCAAGGGCTGGATGACTCCTGGCTGGCACGCCCAGTACAGCAGGACCGGGTACCCTGTGTTGTTGGCATGGCCAGGAGTTTCTAGACATCAAGGAAAGCCATGGTAGAGACAGGGAGTGGCACCCAGTTCCCCCACCTCCACTCCTGTTTCCGTCTCGGCTGCAGCCAGGCAGGCGGGGCATGAACATCCCTGACGTGCAGGAGTCCCGGTGGCCCTTTCTGGACAGCACGGGCTGGGGACAGCCCCTACCTTTTCCCACCACGCCCTGCCCAGCTCTGGTTCCATTCCCTATGCTACTGTCCCAGGCCTTTCTTATGGCTCTGCCCCTGCTCCATGGGACGGACCACCCTGTAAGCCCAGATCTGGAGCCTGGCATCCTGCAGGGGTGATGGTAGGTGGCAGACAGGGTCTCCTGAAGTGCTGCGGCCCCTTCCTGACGTGCACAGCAGCCATCCAGCAGCCTGCTGGGGCCTGGGAACGAGGACGCAGTCCTCAGTCAGCCAAAGTCAGTGTGGGGGCCTGCAGTGGGGCCAGCGCTGGCCTTGAAGGTACAGAATTATGCACCCAATTTCTTCACATCTGAGCAACAGAGGGAAGTGTTTTCCGGAGTCCCTGATCCCTAGGGCAAGATTTAAGAACAAGGCTGGGGCCGCATCCTGGTGCCCTGTCAGGCTCTGAGCCGGGGTCAAGAGGATTCTGGTAGATTCTGCATGCACAGCCCTGGTGGGCCCTGGCTCCCTGCTGTCACATTCGAGTCCCCTGCCTGGGGTCTCTGAGGTGGTGAGTGGCACCCACAGTTGACACTAAATCTCAGCCCCTCTGAGGGGATCTACCTGGAACCTGGCTGCCCATCAAGGAGTTGACAGAGCTGTGCTGACCTGGGTGGGCAGGTGGTATCCTGCCCGGTCCTTGCCCTGCCACTGACTGGTACCCCCCTCAGGGACAGACCCTGGGAAAGGGCCTGGCTGGGCCTGGCGGGCTTGGGGGCACAGGCTGGCTCGAGTTATCTTCGTTATCAGTACAGCATCGGGACCGTAAACACCCCAAGCGCAATCCTGCTGACTTCGGGAAGTAGGGGCAGGAAATCCAGCAGCCACCCCAGCCCTCGGAGGCCCAGCAGGCGTGCAGCAGTGCCAATGCCCGCCGGCCCCGCCAACCCCAGCCAGAGCCCCTGGCCTTCCCCACCGGCACCCTCCCCCACCCTATCCCGCCAGTCTGGCTGCCTGCCGGAAGCGAGTCAAGGCCCCAGCCCCCAACTGCTTTCTCAGCTCAGCTCAGTCCCTCACCCCTGGGTTGTGCAGTGAGTCCCATCCCAGGCCGGCTTGCCTAGCCATGGGATGAGAGGTCTCTGGGATGCACAGCCAGCTGGCACCCGTCTTGGCAGGGGTCATGCTAAGAATCAGGGAGGCCTGGAGTGTCTCCTTGCAGGGAGTTCACCAGTGCAGGTCAGCTGAGCTTGTTCAGGGCTGCCTCAGTTTCCCTGGCAGGGAGCCCTCTTCTTCCTTTGTGTCCACGACCCACACTGGGGAGAGGGGTCTGGGGATCTTCCTTCTCGCCACAGTCCTGCGGCCTCGTCAAAACTCTTGCTTGGCAGTGCTGTCTGCTCCGACACAGAACCCCCCAACTATCTTGCAGGATGTCCCCATTCCTGGGATCCCTGCTACCCCTGTGCCTGGCCAGGTGGCTCAGGCTCTGCCTCACTCCAAGGTGTGGAGAGCAGAAACCCCCCACACCCACAGACCCAGAGGCCTCCTCACAGCGAGTCTGCTTCCTGCGGGCCTCCTTCCCTTGTCAAATGAGAGGGTTTGATTCCTGCTTGTGTCCTTAGGGTCAAAAGTCACAAAAGCTGCCTCATGCCCTTTCTGTTTTCATCTTAGATTACTGTCTTCTTTATTCTGGAGAGGACTCTTATTTACTCAAATGCCTAAATAAACCATCTTTTACAGATGGGGAAACCAAGGTTCAGAGAGGCTGAGCGGTCGCCTGAGGTCACACAGCTAGTTAGGTTGAAGAGCTGGTCCCAAGGAGGACACACACAGGGGTGGGAGATAAGGTAGAGACAACAAGGAGGGGTTTCATAATCACCCACAGTCCGTATGGAGAGGCTGAGGAGGGTTGAGGCCAGGGGCAGGCTGGGGGCACCAGCAGCAGGACCCAGGGCCTTCAGTGTGGGCCAGGGACCAATGCAGGCAGATGAGAGAGATTCGGAGAGGGTTGGCCCTGCCCATTCCCCCTCTGGCCCCACTGGGCTTCCTGGAGTCCCACACAGGGCTGGCAGTCTGTGTGGGGGCTGCATACCCCAGACACTCTGAGGAATAGATGGCAGAGGCCGCTCCAGCCCTCCTCCCCCAGCAAGTATTCTTAACTTGGTCTCCAGGACCTGCCACACTGTTTACGTTGGGCCCTGTTTATTTTGCAAGCTAAGCTCATACTGCTTTTGCTGATATGAGGAGCACAGTGGGCTGGGAGAGTTTCTTTCTTCTCTGTTTTTGCCGGAAATGTTCATGGCTGAGAGCCGGACACAGGGGAGTCCTGGGTTTCCATGTCCCAGTTCAGAAAGCGTTGGGCGGGAAGAGGCCCCCACCACCTGACACTCCTTTCACTGCCTCCGGTCCCAGAAGCCAGGCCTCCAGGATGAGAATGCCCCCCAACCCAGGACTCCCACAACCACACCCTGCCCATGCCTTTACCAAGCTTTGTGCATGACCCCAACCTCTAGGATGCAGGCAGACCCAGCCTTCCAGAATTGGGTATTTGCCCCCAGACACTGCTACCCTTTCCCTCATTCCAGTGTGACTCTTCCATCCACCAGGCCCACAAGCTGGACCCCAAGTCTTTTTTGCCTTGGGCAGTTCTCTGAGCTGCGCCCCCAGAGTCGCCTTGCTGCTGTTTATCCCTGCCCTTCAGCCCAACCCCTGCTGAGTTCAGGCCTTTATCATCTCTTACTTGGATTATTTTTCCAGCCATGTATGTGATCTCCAGGCCTCTCCTCACACCCACCAATCCTTCACATTGTATATTATTTCTTAAACACTGCTGAAATCTCACTTACTAGTATTTAATATATCAGAATTTTTGTGCCAGTATTTATGTGTGAGATACATACATAACATAATTTTCCTTTCTTGTATGGTCTTCATGAGGTTTTGGTATCAAATGTATGTGAGCCCCACCGACTAAGTTAAGAAATGTCCTCTCTTTTCCTATACTGGGATATTTTGTATAAGATTAGAATTTTATTTTCCTCAAATGTTTGGTGGAATTTAAAGGTAAAGACATCTAGGCCTGGTGTTTTCTTTGTGGGAAGATTAATCATTCCTGATTCAATGGCTGTAATAATTATGGACTGTTCAGGTTTTCCATTTCTTCTTGTATCAGTTTTGATAAGTTATATATTCTAGGAATTTATACATTTCATTTTAGTTTCCGTGTTCATTGGCATTTATTATTTTAATGTCCATCCATTAGCATTTAGTCCCATTTTTATTCTCACTATTATTTATTTGTGCCTTCACTATTTTCCCCCTTAGTGGTCAAACCTGACACTATTCACCTGTCTTATTAAATGTTTAGTGGACTTCTGGCTTTGTTGATCCTCTCTATTGTGATTTTGTTTTGTTTCATTCACTTCTCTTTATTTTGTTCCTTCTATTTACTTGGCCTTAATATACTGTTCTTTCTCTAATGTCTCTAAATTAAGAATAGGATAATTCTTAATTTTCAGGCTTTCTAAATTTCTTTTTTTTTTTTTTAATTTTTCTAACCACTGTCAATCTCGTGGCTTTCTAAATTTTTAAGGTATGCATTTAAGGTTATAAATTTTTCCTTTAAATATCATTCAAACTACATCTCCCACATTTTGATATATGGCATTTAATTTTAATCTTCATTCACTTTAGTATTTTTCTAATCTCCGTTATGATCTCTTGTTTATCCTAGGAGTTCTGTAGCAATGTGGTTTTTGTCATTGTTATAATTGTAGCACAGCTTTCTTGTAATGTTGCCCTCTTGTCAGAGAAAGCAATCCATATGATATTAATACTTTAGAATGTTTTGAAATATGGTTTACAGCAAAAATGTCATCAATTTTTGTAAATGTGCCTTCTGTACTTGAAAACAAGGTATATTCTGACATTGTTGGGTGCAGTGTTATGTTCATATCCACTGGAACAAGCTTGTTAATTGGTCTGTTCAAATCTTCTATATTCTCATTGGAATGTTTTTATCTGCTTAATCTATTATTACTGAGAAGGCATAGGGCAAATTTCTGTTTAACTTCCTAAGAAACTTCTAAACTGTTTCCAAAGGATTTGTACCATTTTGCTTTCTCACCAGTAATGTATAAAGGTTCCACTTTCTCCACAGCCTTGCAAATACATGGTCTTTTCTATTTTAGCCCTTTTAGTGAGTATGTAATGGTATCTCATTGTGGTTTTGATTTGCATTTCCCTAATGACTAATGATGTTGAGCCACTTTTCATGTGCTTATTAGCCATTCATAGTCTTCTTTGGTGAAATGTTTATTCAACTCTCTTGCCCATTTTCTAATTAAGTAGTCTGTTCTATTATTGAGTTGCAAGGGTTTTTTATATGTTCTGGATACAAGTCCTTTATCAGATCTATGACTTGCAAATATTTTCTCCCATTCTGTGGCTGTCTTTTCATTTCCTTAATCACATCTTTTAAATCACAAAAGTTTTTAATTTTAATGAAGTCCAATTTGTCTTTTCTTATATGGCTCAGGCTTTTGATGTTTTATCTAAGAACTCTGCCTAATCCAAAGCTGTAAACATTTTCTCCTGTTTTGTTTTGGTTTTTTTTCCTTCTAGAAGTTGTATAGAAGTAGCTCTTACATTTCAGTCTATATTTACTTTGAGGTAATTTTGGGGTATGATATGAGGTAAAGGCTAGATTTTTTTTGTTTCGTTCTTACTTATGGATATTCAATTGCCCCAGAACATTTGTTGAAAATACTCCATTTCCTCATTTGAAATATCATGGCTTCTTTGTCAAAAATCAATTGACCATAAATTTATAGGTTTATTTCTGCATTTTCAATTCTATTCTGTTGGTCTATATGCCTTTCTGTAAATCTATATGCCTTTCTGTAAACCCACACTATACCATCTTGATTATTGTAGGTTTACAGTAAGTTTTAAAATTAAATTATATAAGTTTTCTATTTTTGTTCATCTTTTTACAAATTGTTTCTGTCCATTCTAAGTCCTATGAATTTTCATACAAATTTTAGGTTCAACCTGTCAATTAAAAAAGAAAGCCCTGCTGGGATTTTGATAGGCATCGTGTTGAATCTATAGATCCATTTGGGGAAAATTGACATCTTAACAAAATTGAGTATTATAATCAATGAACATGGTATATCCCTCCATTTATTTGACTTACTTTAATTTCTTTCAGTGATATTTTGCAGTTTGGGGCATATAAATTTTATACTTATTTTGTTGCATTTACTCCTAAATATTTTATTTGTTATGCTAGTGTTAATGAAATTGTTTTCTTAATTTCATTTTGAGTTAATTGTTCATTACTAGTATATAGAAATAACATTAAATTTTTATATCAATCTTGTAAACTATGACTTTTCTGTTCTTGGTTTTAGTCATTTTTGTTGTCACTATTGATTTCTTAAGATTTTCTACATATAAGATCATGTCTTGTGTCAATACAGACAATTTTTACTTCTTTCCAATCAGATGCCTTTAATTTCTTTGTTTTGCCTAATTGCACTGGCTTGAACTTCCAAAAAAATTATTGAATAGGAGAAGTGCTAGAGCAGATCTCGTGGGGAAAATCATTCAGTCAATTTCCATTAGCTCTGAGTTTTCCATAGATACCTTTCATCATTTCCTTCTATTTTTAGTGTGTTGAGAGCTCTTAATATGAATGGATATTGGATTTTATCAAGTGCTCTTTCTGTGTGTAGTGAGATGATCCTGTGGTCTTTATTCCTTATCCTACTGATTTGGTATAATACATTAACTAATTTTCAGGTGTTAAACCAATCTCACATTTCTGGAATAAATCCTACGTGGGCATGATATATAATCCTTTTTATATGATGCTGGATTTGGTTTGCTAATATTTTGTTAAGAATGTTTGTATCTTCAACCTACAAAAGCTGATTGAAAGAAAAAAAAAAGAATGTACTTTATATTCATAAAGGATACTGGTGTGGTTTTCTTTTCTGACTTTGATGTCAGATTTTTAAATCCTTTTCTTTTTAATCCTACAACCATAGGATTTCGCGTTTGTCTTTTGTAAACACTATATTACTTAGTTTTTAAAAAATCATTTAATACATTTACATTTAATATAATTTCTAATAGATTTGGATTGAATTCTAGCAGTGTATTTTGTGCTTTCCATTTGTACTAAATCTTTATTTTTCTCCTCTTTCTTGCCTCTTATTAGATTATTACTTCTCATTCTACTTTTCTCTCTACTGGTTTTGAAGTTATGTATTCTACTACCGTTCTTGTAAAGGTTAACCTAAAACATTTTAAATGAATACATATCAGAAGTAATTGCTATATCTACCCATATCTGTAATAAAATAGGGATCCTAGAACACTAACTTCAATTATTCTCCTCCTGACTTAGTACTTTGCTGTTGTATATTTTAGTTGAACCATGTTTAATTTTTAACTCACTAATTGGTAGTGCTAAATTATACAACCAATGTTTGTTTAAATTTACCCACCTATTTGCCTCTTTGTCATTTGTCATTTCTTTTTTATCTCAGATCTTACATCTGGGATTACCTTTTTATGTGACTGAGGGATTCATTTAAATTTTCTTCAGTGAAAAACTCTCAGATTTTGTCTGCAAATGACCATTTTACTGTCATCTTAAAAAATATTTCCACCAATTATAAAATTATAGGCCTTAGGTTATCAAAATTCTTTTTTTCTTAGCACATTAAAAATGTTATTGAACTATCCTTTGGCTTCCACTGTTACCGTTGAGAATGAAGATGATGAATTGTTGCTCCTTGGAAGACAATCTGTCCTTTTTCTCTGGCTGCCTTTAAGATCTTTCTTTTGACTCTAGTGTTCTGCATTTTCACTAGGTGTGTTAATAGGTTTCTTTTGTTCTGCCTAGGCTACCTTACTCTGTGGTTTGGTGTCTTGCATCAGTTCTAGATTATTCTCAGTTAGTACTTCTTAAGATTTCACTTCAGTCTCATTATCTCCTTCTGAAATTTTTATTGGCCATCTCACTCCCCGTCATGTCTCTTACCTTTTTTTTTTTAAATCACTTTGTCTCTCTGTACTACATTCTGGAATCCATCTTCCAGTTCCCTAGTTGTTTCTTCAACTGTGTTTAATCTGCTGTTAAAACTGTTCAGTGAATTTTAAACTTCAATTATTATTATTTTATTTATAAAAATTATTTTGGGTTCTTATTCATATCTGATAGGGCATTTTAATTGTATCTTCCTCTTTACTTGCATGTTCAAACTTTAAAATTTTCTAGAAGTGTATTAAATGTGTATCTAAATAAGTGTATTAAATAAGTATCTAAAGTATTTCTGAGTTCACATCCCTGTTTGATTTTTTCTTCTGCTGACTCTCATTCACAGTGTTTCATTTCCTTTCTGTTTTTGTTTGTTTGTTTGTTTTTCATTGTAAACTTATATATCTTAAAATTTATCTGTGGGAATTTTTGAAGTCTGGTGTGAAGTTGGGGTCCTCAGGGAAGAATCATGTTTACCCCTTCCATTGCCACATATGTGGGTGTACTGCCAGTCTGGACTTTCAATTGTAGGCTCAAAGTTTTCTAGGCCACCTAGGTAGTGTGAATTCAAGCCTTCAAGCTGAGCATGGACTAGCTTGTGAATATGACTTTCCAGGACAGAACTTGTTCTCCTTCTCTTAGCAGTAAGGCAGTTTTCTTTACAATCTTCTCAGGGAAGAGAAGATTTTTCATTGGCCCTCACAATGAAAGTAGAGCCCTTTGAGGGTCACAGTTTTATGTAAGTCTCTGCTATGAGACTTCCTGGGGCAGGCCTGGGCTTTGACACCTAGCCATCTATTCCTGGTGAAATCAAAGCTCAAGTTCATCACACTCATCAAATGCCTTCAGGACTCCTATTACCTCTGGGGGTTCCACTTTCACTGAGTCTTCAGGCTTTAACCTCCCTTACTTCCTGGTCAGCTCATCCATGCTAGCCACAGATAGAATTTTAAATTTTTTAATAGCTACTTTTTAAAATTTAAAATAAATAGGTAAAATTAATTGCAATAATATATTTTATTTAACCTAATAGATCCAAAATATCATTTCAATATATAATTAATATTTTTAAAACTCTTGAAATTGTTGACATTCTTTTTTTTCATACTGGGTCTTCGAAAGCCACTGCGTATTTTATACATTTCAATTTAGACATTGAGTTTTCAGGAGAGCGACTTGGTCTGTATTTAGATTTCATAAAATTTACCACTGAAAAAGGAGATTCCCATGCCTAAGTCATTTCAAACATACTGAAAGGTTTTCTAATAACTGAATGAAGGATCTGTCTTTAATTTTTAATTTCAATTTATTAAAATGAAATGAAAATTCCATTCCTGGGTCTCAGTCGCCACTTTTTAAGTGCTGTGCCACACAGATTCAGCTATGGGACAGCGCTGCTTTGAATGGGCATGGCCGTGCACACGTGTGGGGAGGTGAGTGTGGCTCCCCCAACATTTACTCAGGCCAACCCCAGGGAAATGCTCAGTGAGTGCCCATAGAATGTGGTGAATGTGGATGGCAGGGACCATACGGGAGAGCACACTCTAGTAGTTTCCATCTCATGGCCCCAGTGCCCCTCTCCACCCCATGCCCCCAACAGAGATGCATCCCTGCAGACCCCTCCTGGGCTCCTTCTCCACAGCATCTTCCCCAAGTTCCCCTGCCTTGAGTCCCCAGAGCTCATGATCCACGCCTCCTGAAGGTCCCTAAGGCATGTCCGCTTGGGATTCTGGTTCGTTTCTGGTTCTCTGCAGCCAGGTCTGTTCCCTGGTGTAGCTTCGCAACTGGAAGGTGCTGCTCAGGAAAGGTGAGAAGTGTCCGTCAGTGCATGCTGGACACACTTCCAGGCTGTCACAGAGGCCAGGGAGCGCCTTGCCACTGAGGGGCTGGTTGCATCAGAAAGTTGGGCAGCCCGGACTGCCCTGGCAGCCCCAGTCCTGCCTCTCCTCGACAGCTCCCCCTCCCCTCTGCTCCCCCTTCACCCCCACCCCAACACTCCTCTCTCTGCTGCTGGGCTGCTCTTGAGTGACAGGGCCGTAAATAGGCAAAGGCGGGGGCTCTGGTTGATCAAAGGGCTCCCTTTAGAAGCCGTCATTAGTTTGCTATTCTGGGAACTGGTTATTTTAAGGTTAGTGTATTTTTTCTTTCCTGAGGAGCCGTCTTAGTGGATGGCGGAGTCCTGAGGGGCTGCCCTTCAGTCAAACCACACAAGCCCTGTTTTGTCTGGGGTTCCAAAGATAAACCTATAATGAAAGCGGCATTTGACGCTGAGCACCACCACCCCGTTCCTGCGCAGGGGTAGGTGTGTCTGCCAGGGAGTCCCTGTGCCCAGCAAGCACCGGGGAGGCTTGCGGGAGGCCCCTGGGCCTGGTTGAGTCTGGCCCAGGGAGCCTGAGGTGGGAGCCCTTTGGGCCTGGCATTCTCACAGCCATCATGGCTTGGCTGGCCAGAAACCGAGGCTCCGTACCCTCCCCCAACCTCAGGCCACCCCCAAAGGCCACATCTAGAACCAGGCTCATCAGGCACCTCTGAACCACAGCCCAGCTCTGCCTACAACCTTCTGTGGAAAAACAGTGGCCCCACCAGTGGCCAGGGGATTGGACACCCCTGAAGTCAAAATGTAAGGAAATGATGATACCCTGTGCTGGCATGGGTACGGAAGAGCAGACACTCTTCTGTCTTACTAGAGGGTGGCAATTACTATAGTAACAACTGGAAGTGACTCTAGCACTGCCTGTGACAACTAGAAACCTGTCGTCACTCCTAGGAAAGAAAAGCACCAAGGTCAGGCTTTGTCATGCAACAAGCTCAAAGCCATCTGTTTGTCCATAGAGGAGCATCATATATACTGAGACACCTCGACACCACAGCCCCAATGCCAACCACGGGTAAGCTTGCCGGCAGTCATTGCTCGGGAGGGATATTGTTGATGCGTCGCTAAGTAAGAAACCAAAGTTGCCAAGGAACGTGATCGCATCTCTGTGGAACCACACCACTCAGGATGCAGCTGGGAAGGGAGGCCAGGGAACAGCTGTACTCTGGGATACTGGGGCTGTTGGCCTTTCCCTTCCCAGGCCCAGCTCCTGGGCACCGGGACCGCCGTAGGCTTGGTTCTGAGATCCGTTCTGAGATCCACCGTGAGTTCTCGCCTTGTCCGAGATTGGGATGTGTTAGGTAGTTGGTGTGCCCATTCCGAGGTGTTTCTTTTCCCCCAGTAAAGTGACTTCACATGGAGATGAGTGTCATGGGAAAAGGAGCCTCAGAAACAAGACCCCACCTTGGTCCTCTGGTCTCCCCTGGGAGGACCACCCCCAGTCCTAACATCCCGTGAGGTCCTCCCCATTCAGAGGCTCCTCTCTGTGCCGCCCACTCTCGGATAGGTTGCCATGAGGTTGCCAAGGGCTGGCAAAGGGCACTTGTCAGCTGCAGATTCCAGCCCTGCCCTGGGACTTGGAGGGGATCACATCCCTTTGACCCCCAGGTTCCTCTGCCATACCATGAGCCCAAATGACCCTCAACCCGCCACAGAGACAGCCCCCACTAACTGTTGCTGGGTGATGGGACTGTGGAGAGCACCAGCTCAGAGGAGAAGCCTGTCTGATGTGGCTCCTGTCCTCCTCTCCTGGGCTTGTCTGAAGTGTCCCCACTCGGTGACACCAGGAGTTGGCACTGCCCCTGGTTCTACTGCAGGGCTCAGGACAGCCCTGGCAGTGATGCCCTAGCCCGGCCCAGCACCTACTGAGACAGCCGGGCCAAGCCCCATCCTGCAGGTGCAGTCTCACTTTGTCACCCTTGGTTACCCATGGGACCCTGAGCCCCATAGGAGAGGTTTATCACTCAGGGTCCTCATCCACATCCAGCATCCAGCTGTGCACACAGGCCCATACACAGACCCCCTTCCCATCCCCACTTCCCATCCCATACAGGGCAAAAGCCTGACCTCCTCTTGCGCCTTTGGAGCCAGTGGCTGGGGTGCAAGTTCTGCCCCCTATACACAATGGCTGTGAGACTCGGCGAGTCACATGGGCTCTCAGCGCCTCAGTCTCCAGGCCCCTAGTGGAGGGGACAATGCCAGCACCACTGTGCTGATCGCTCACGTACAAAGACCCTATGACGTGGGCAGTGTCACAAGCTCCCGGCCCAGGAGGCCTGCTTGGCTGATGGCAGAGCTCAGAGGGTGTGAGCATGAGGATGGCATCAGGGGCCCCTCTGCAAGTTAAAGTTCCGCCTCAACCCTCCCACATGGCCCTGGCCAGGCCTCCTGAATCCAGGCCTTGGTTTCCCCAGCTATCCAGCGGCTTCCTGCTTCTCTTACCCTCAGCAATCCCCCAAGAACTGTTCTTGTCCCTGCACTAGCATCTCTCTCTCGGGGTGTTTCTCTCTTAGCCTGTCTGGGGGACAACTGCCGCCCTCAAGCCTCTCCTGAGTGACTCTATTTATAGGCCTCCAATATTGGCCAGAGAGGAAATTTAAGTCTTTTTAAAAATTAAGCTCAAGTGTGTGTCAACTTCTGTGGGTGCAACTGCTTCGGAGAAGCTGGGATAGGACAGCAGGCGGCAGGGGCGTGTCAGGTGCTCGAGGCGGACGGTGGCCGGAGCCCGCGGTGGCCGAGCCCTCACTGGGCACTGTGTGCGGATCTATAAACAACAGCATCAATTGCGGGAGTCCGGCTGGACTGGCCGCCTGCAGGGGCCAGGGCGTGAGGGTGGTGCAGAGCCTTGTCTGTGCGGCAAACCCTGCCCGGCTGCCCTGGCCAACCTCAGAAAAACATGTATTTTGGTCAAAATGGGCCCCTTTTTAAACTTGTCACCCCGTGGGTCAGGGCACAGCCTGCCCCCGGCTTGTTCTGCATATTAAGTAGTGGCTTGGTCACCACCAAAAATAGATGTCCCGACCCGAGCCTCCCCTCCCTCCCGGGGAGGGGACCTGGCTGTGCCGGCTGGGCTGGGAAACCGCGGGCGGTGAAGGCAGGACGGGGCGAACGGGCGGCACAGGCCCAGCACGTCCTGGGCCCTCCCTGTCAGGTGTGGACCCTGAGGTTGTGCAGGGCCTTGGCGGCAACTGCGAGTGGGGGTTGGGGGGTCTGGGTCTCCCGGGCTCGGTGGCGCTGGCGGCAGGTGGATGCCCAGGTCCTCGCCGCGCCGCCCCGGCAGGGGGACCGGCTTCCTGCCCCGGCTCCGAGCCCGCAGGTGGGGGCTTCCGCCTCACTTTGGACGGCGGCGTCCACAAAATGGCTGACGCTGCCGTTTAAAACTGGGACGCGGCGCACGGCAGTCCCTGCACGGAGCCGGTGTTTACTTTGCCGCGCGAACAGCCTTTCGTTGCCCGGGTTCCGAGTGCTCCAGAGGCAGATGGAAATTTTTGTGGATTAAACACGGGGCCGAGGCGCGCTGGGCTGTTTGGGTTGGCAACCTGAGTCCTCCCCACCCCGTTCCGCGTCCGCTGCTTCCCGCCCTGGTCCGGCGCTTCCATTCATGCCTTCCCGGGTCCCTCCTCCACCCCTGCAGGCCCGGCGTCCCCTCCCGCACTCCCGCGGCCTCCGGGGGTGGCCCTGCAGGCCCAGAGCAGCGTAGGCCTGAACCCCTCTCCAAGTTTGGAAGACGCTGCAGGAACAGGAAGGGGTTGCTCCTCTGAGGGCCCTTCTCAAAGCTGGAGCCCCTCTGACCACCAGATCTTTGTCTGTGAAACAGCAGCCAGTGTGTGGACCAGACAGTAGTGGATGGGGTGTGCCCACAAGTCCAGCACCCAGAAAACCCCCAGCACAGGGTCCCTTTCACAGTGGCCTCTGCTCTCAGGAAGGTAGAAAGTGCCAGGTGGATACGCGGGGCGGGGCCGTGACCTCCCTGTGCAGACCTCCCTCGGCACAGGAGAAACTCTCTTAAGAGGTTGCAGGGTGTGCAGGCTCCCAAGAAAGGTCTGTGCGGGTGAGGGAGCGCATCCTATGGATATCTGGAGGAAGAGCGTTCTGGGCGGAGGGCACAGCGGTTGTGGGGTGCGGGCTGAGGCGGTGCCTGGAACACCTTGGCAACAGCAGGAGGCACTGACCAGAGCCACGGACAAGGGGGAGCTTGGGGGCACAGACCACCCTGTGAGGCCTCAATTAGAGGAGATGGGGGCTTGGGGCCCCCGGAGGGCTGAGATCCAGCTCATGGCTTTAGCAGCGTTATTCTTGCACATTCAGGATTAGCTGAGGAAGGCAAGCCTGACCGCGGGGCCAGCACGCAGGCCCTCGCCCCCTCCCTACCCCTGGTCCCCCACATAGGTGTTGTAGTGCACAGGGCCCCCTCTCTTCCCCGCCCCAGGGAGTCACAGGTCAGGCACATAAGAGCCATCTGTGTGGGCGGCAAGGTGGCTGCCTATCTGCTGCCCGCACAGGGACACTTGTCCAGCAGGGTGAACACCACGTCAGGGCACTAGCACCCGCCCCCAGGGCAGGAGCTGCTGAGGAGATGCTGATGCCTGGGTGACCCATGCTACTTGGCCACCCATCCTCACTGGGCTGCAAATGGATTCAGCCTCATGGGCATCAGGCAGGGCCCGCCTGGGTGTACCCAACAAACGCACGAGGTCTTGTTCTAAGGCTCTGTGATGTCCCCTCTTACTGAGAGGGACCATATCTAATAACGGGTGGAAATTGCACTAGCTGGGTCATGTGAGGGCTCTGAGCTTTCTCCAGAACCCAGGAATATCCTCAAAACTGAGGCTGGGCACGGTGGCTCAAACCTATAATCCCAGCTCTTTAGGAGGCCAAGAGTTCACGACCACCCTGGGCAACATAGCGAGACCCCGTCTCTATGAAAATAAAAATAAAAAATGATCCAAGCATGATGGTGTGTGCCTATAGTCCCGGCTACTCAGCAGGTTGAGTTAGGATGATTGCTTGAGCCCAGGAGTTTGAGGCTACAGTGAGCCATGATCGCACCACTACACTCCAGCCTGGGCAACAGAGTAAGATCCTGTCTCTAAAAGTAAAAGTAAAAAGTATTTTTTTAATGAGGCCCTTCTGGAGGGATGCAGGGACCAGAAGTCATAGGAGCAGAAAGGAAAAAAGCAAAGGAATCCTTCGGAAGCACTGTGTGCATTTATTCATTCACCTTGTGCCACTGCCCGGGGCTGCGTGAGTAGGATGGGCTGGCCCCCTGCTCCTTATAATGCACAGCCCCATGGCTGGGCAGGGGGCTGCACATAATGACCCGTAATTACATATCTGTCTGTGTGAAGGAGAAAGTACTGGGTTTTCCCAGTCAGTGGAGTCAGGAGGCCAGAGCCAACCAGGAGTGAGTGAGGAGGAGGGTGACACAGGGTGGAAGGGTGTCCAGTATGTGCAGCCTTGCAAAGGTCCTGGGGCATGAGGGCACATCCTCCTGAGGCCATGAGAGCCGGTGAGGCAGAGCTGGTGAGTGAGGGATGGCCCAACCAGGCCAAGGATCCAGGGATGGCTCTGGCTTCATGGGAGGAGGGTTACATGGAGGTGAGGGTGCAGTTCCAGGAGCGATGAAGGGCTGCTGTGGGATGAGGGATGGCATCAGCACCTTGGACTAGGGTGGAGACCTTGGAGAGCCAGTCCCCAGTCTGCCAGCACCGCTGATGAGAACAAGCAGACTGAGGGAAGAGAGTTTAGAGAAGGACCCAGGCTTCTGCTGTGAGCCCCCAGGTGGGGATGCTTTGTTTGGAGGGGTGCGGAGGTAGGAGGGTCAGGAGAGTCCGGAGCTTGGTAGGCAACCAAAACCCCAGTGCTTAGAGGTCAGGTGGAAAAGAAAAGAGGAAGAAGATGGGGGTGTGAGAGAGATGGGAGGCAGCGAGGAAAACCTCAGGGAGGCCGTGGTCAGGGGCTGCACAGGGGAGGAGCGGGCTCATGGGACTCAGCCCCGAGCCCAGCCAGGCCCCCAAAGACACTGGACCTTAAAGACACAAAGACATGACGCATGTGTGTTCACAGGTTAGTGGGGAGGAGACGCCGCATGGAGGGGCGTCAGGGAGTACATCACCTTCCCAGGTGAGGGTGTCCTGGAGGAGGCACAAGGTCTGCTGGGCTGGACTGGACCCAGCAAGAGAACCTGAGCCTGGAGGGACCCCTGGCCCCCATCTCCCACTTTCAGCTTCAGCTCTGAAGCCACTACCCAGAACCACATACCTGTTCTTCCCAAGTTTGCTCTCCCTGGTGGAGGGAAAGATGGGAGGTCCACGGATTACCTTGTCTCTTGAAAGCAAGATGCTACCAGTGGGGACCAATGTACAGAGACCAGGCCCAGCCTGCAGCGGGTATAGCTCATCACACCCCCAAAAGCTGCGCAGGGAGGAAGGCAGGCAGACAGCACAATCAAGACCCTAGTTGTTTGACGACTCAGTCCTCTGCCTGTGGTTGGCAGGGGTCCAAGGGGTCTTCCCATGTGACTCGCCACCTCCTCCCATGTCCCACTCAACTCCACCCCACAGCAGCCAAGAAGCCAAGGCATCACTTGACCTTCTGCTGCCTCAGTCCCTGCATCTCGCCACCCCCACCCCCGACCTCTCAGGTGCTGTAAGGATGAGGTAGGAGTGGCAGCTATGAACTGGAGGCCTTCACCTCAGGCTGCAGCTCAGAGTAGTACCCGCTGCTGCCAGACCTGCAGTTGGGGTGCTACGCCAATGTCTAGGGAGGCCACAGACCAGGCCCCAGGGTCTCAGGTGACCTGTCTCGTGTATCCCACTTCATTTCTCTCTTTCCCTAAAGTTGAAGCTCTGGAGCAAAACCAACCTGAGTTGTGAGCCTAGGGGGTCCTCCTCCTCCACCTCGTCACAGAGCAATTGCTAAAGAAATAGTCATGCTTGGGACCAGGGTGGGCCCTACTGAGCTTCCCCCAACCCAACCTGGCTTGAGCAGGCCCCTGATCTAACCCACCCTACCCCACACCCACTGGCCAGCATCCCTAGAAATCAGAAGCCTGCCCCTAATTCTGCCGGCTTCTGGCTTTCCGTTGCCATGGTGACACCCAGCCCCCAGCCACAGATCCCGCCAAATCTTCCCTGCCGTTTTGCAAGAAACAATATTTTTCTGCTCCACAAACTTGGCGGGGCCCTGCCTTTCCCCGGGTCCATGAGGAACCCCACGGGTTCCTTGCCCTGGAGTCTCTCCAGCTCTCATCCCCTGAGCGCCTCCACAAGCAGGGCTCCCACAGGGTGGGGGCTGGGGGAGCAGGGGGTAAGTGTGGCCAACCCCATGCAAAGGGCTTGGAAATGGAGGCCCCTCGCCAGGGAAGACCGGCCTTCGGCCCCTGCCCCGCTCACACAGGGACACCCTTTGTGTTTTTCCACATCTGAGAGCCACTGACATTTCTTAGATGACATTTTCTTGAGCGCACTGTGCCTGGTGCACCTAAGTACTTATACTGCAGCAGCCTAGAACCGACACCTGTGAAACCATTGGCTTATGGCACAATGCACTTCCTCCCGGCGTGCATGAAAACATAAACGTAAATATCAAAATACACAGTGACTATTCGGACACCACCTGAAATCATTCCATGTCCCGCCAGAAGCCAGCACAGCCCCTGGCCCCCTGCCAGGTGACGCTGCCCCATGGCAGCCACAGTGCTGATGAAGCTTTGTTTGAGATCACCGCCTGGCTAAGGCCAAGGCGGCCACGTCAGTTCTCACGGCTCCTCCCAAACTGAGGAGCATGGAGGACCCCAGGCATTGATGGCGGGGTGGCAGGAAGCACCCATCCCTTTCCTCTCCCGCATCTTCTCAGCACCGTTGCGCCTTTAGCCTTTATACCCCGAGGCCAGGCGAGGCCTCCCACTGCCAACCCAGGCCTCTCATGGGGCCTAAGTAGTCCTCATTTCCTCACTCTCACAAACACCCTCTCCATGGGGAAGGAAAATGTGCCCCAAAGGGGCCTGTGTCCAGGTTCCTGCCCGCTCAGCCCCTCATGGCTGTGTCTCCCTGCCGCAGAGCTGGGCCCAAAAATAATGAGCCCACTGAGGTGCAGGCGGTGGACAGGCCCAGGAAGACCTCGTGGGTTTCCCAGGAAGACCGAGACTGGGAGCCATTCTTCCCAGCTACAGCGGCTCCCGGCCTGTCCTCGTCCCCACACAAGCCCCCACTGCTGCGCCGTCCCTCCCGCACCACCTGACAGATGTGACGGTGACAAAACGATGGGGCAGGGAAATGTTCGCCATTCGGTGCCAATAAAGGCGGCCTTTATCCCGACCGTAAATGGTTTCTGTGTGGAGTGAGACTGTGCCTGTCCCGGGCCTAACCCCCCAAGGGCCAAAGAAGCGAAATTAGATCCGTGGGGAGAGATTTTACAACGTATGGGCTGGTGGCAAGTGGTGGCAAACCGTCCCCACGGGGCCACAATGGGGCATTGTTCACGGCCTCACCTGGGCTGTCTCCAGCACCCCAGGATTTACGAGGACTCAGCCCAGAGCCTCGATGCCGGCCGCTCCAGGCAGACTCGGGGGGGTGCGGGGGAGGCCCTGTGAAGAGGAGGACAGTGCTGGGGGCTGGGCCACAGAGAGGCCAGGCAGCGCTGGCCCCAGCCCCCAGCTCCCCAGCGACAGCCAGCCAGGAACAGGCCCCAACATGCCTGCAGACCAAGCGGGTCACATCGCAAATGAGCCCTCATGCTCTGTGTCCCCCACTGGGCAGCCAGAGCTGTGCCCAGCAGGGCCAGGAGGCTGAAGACAACCTTCCCTTGGGCTTTCGGTGATGCCAGCTCCGGCTGCTGTGTCATCAAGGTCGGGCTCGGCTGGCCTCTTCCTCGCAAACCTTCCGAAGCCCCCCAGGCTCCCGTGGCTGTACCAGCCCTGCACCTCCTGGCCACCTGCCCCTGCCTACCCACCACCCTCACTCAGGAGCTTCAGGGCCCTTTCCCCACGAGCATCTGACCGCCTTCTTGTATGTCTTGAAGGTTCTTTGCCTTCTCTGTGCAGCAGGGCTCTTCACAGTGTGGCCTGGCCCCTCCTCCTCCCCCGGGCCCTGTACTTCCTCCATTCTGCCCCTTCTTGTGCGGGGCCTTTTTACAGCCCCCAGCCTGTGCCTGTACTCCCTCCCCCAGGAGCCTGCCTCACCCTGACCACATGGCCTTCGGCACCCAGTTCAAGTGTCCCATCCTGTGAGGCCCTCAGGCACGGGGGACACCTCTTCCCTTTGGGCACCTGCCCTATGTACTGCGCCAGCCTCCAGGTTGGCCCCGGCAGCCCAGGCTGCTCAGGGTTATGGCCAACCCAGGGCACTGTGGTGGGCAGATGCAGCCCCTTTTCAGGCCATATTCAGTCCTCTCACCCCCACAGGGGACCTAATTGCACAGCCATCCACAGCGGCCATGGGACAATACTGAGTCTTGAGTTAGGGATATCTCTCCTCAACCCTGACAGCAGCCTCTTTTCCTACCCTCAGTGCCCCCACCTGTGGCCCAGACCAATGCAGTTCTGCATGGTGCAAACCCACATGGCAGCCCAGAGCCTGGGAATGGCTGTCTGAGAGGAAGGGGCTGGACCGTCCACACCCTGGGTTCCCTAACACCCTTACCTTTCTGGTCACCTCCTTTCGGCTTGGCATCAGGAGGCCTTGAAGAAGACTCCTCAGCCCCACCTACAGACCCAGCTAGTTGCCAACCACCTGGGGTTGTGCCCAGTCCCCAGAACTCACCCGCCCATGGTCATCTGAGCTGTTCCCACAAAAGCCTTCCTTGGGATCCTCAGCCGTCTGTGGGGCCTCCTCACTGGGGTCACCTTAAAAATAGCTGTAGAGGGGTTTGCGGCAGCAGCAGCAGACGTTTTTAAACTAATTCATTGGTAATGGCAAAATTATGCCGAGTTCCCTGAAAAAAAAAATACCTACTCTATTTCCTCATTAACATAATTGCAAACAGAACGAATTTTCTTGATTTCGTGTAAACAACAGCTTGAAATAGTTTATAATCCTTGCAGGTATCAAATTAAGTTCTTACTTATGGTCTGGAAATTAATTACCCTTGCAGCGAGACAAATGTGAAAACTGTGTATTTTTGACAAGAAAATGAAGCAGCTATTGGGGAAAATGTAACTTAATCGTAGCAGAGAAAATTGTTTATAAATTGGTTGTGTTGTTTGAACTCTCGCCTCTGTGGCTCAGGGCTGGGTTGATCTATGCATGTACATTTGCCTAATTTGGGACAGGGGAAGGGGCTGGAGGAGCAGGAACAGGAAAGGGGGAAGGAGAGGAAGAAGAGGAAGGAGAGAAGAGGGTACCCAAGTGAAGGAGCCCACGAGGAAGGGGACATTAGACAAGAATGCAGGTGGTCAGGTGGCACTTACCCAACAGGTGAAATCTAAACAGGCACCTGCAAAGGAGGACAAAGCAGCTCCCTTGGGTAACTAGGTAGAGGACACCAGCTGGCGGGGGGCAGAGCAAAGGGCCTGGGGCAGGCACGTCCCTGGAACAGAAAGGGAGCCAGTGTGTCTGCATTGAAGTGAGTGAGACAGCAGCGCAGGAGAGAACTCTCAGAGGCAGGCAGGGGCCGGACCACAGGGGCAGTGGTGCTCAGATTCCACGTGACTGTCCATCCATGGTGGGCCAGGAGGTCACTGTTGTGGTGACAACCAGCACTCTTTGAAATGGACTGAAGTGGAATGTGATGTTTAACTTCTGTAGCTGTACATTCAAGTGTGTGTGTAAGAGTGTGTGTGTGTGTGTGTGTGTGGTGTGGTGTGTAGCATGCTTGCATGCCTGGACACAGTATGTGTTTGCATGTGTGGTGTGGTGTGTTTGTATGTGAGGGCAGTGTGTGTGTTTTGTTGTATGTGGTGTGTTTTCTACGTGTGAGTGTGGTGTGTGTTGTGTCTGCGTGTATCATGTTTGTGTCATGTTTGTGTGTGTGAGTGTGGTGTGTATATGTTGTATCCAAGACAGCCAAAGGGAAGTTCCAAGGGGCTCATGCACTGCTGTCCAGGGAGCAGCATCTGTGCTGTCTGCAGGTGGTCACCATTCTCCATCCTGTTACAGCAAATACCTTCCTCTGCATTTTTCCCTTGCGTTTTATTTGCCAGGAGTAGAATTTCTGGGTCAGAATTGGGAACATTTAGAGGAGCTTCTCAGTAGAGTTGTACAGAGTGGAAATGAGTTGGCAGTTTACATGGGGGGTTCCAGTCACAGCACAGAGGGGTGTGTGTTTCTGTGCCTGCCCTCCTGAGCTCCAAAGTTCCCACACCTGCCATCAGTCCTCATATCTATCTGGGTGACCCCATTACGAAGATGCAGAACTGAGGTCCGGAGAGGTCTGGGTAGCTGCCTAAGGATGGGGTAGAAGCATAGCACCAGCTCAGCCACCCTTAGGTCTCCAGGCTCCCAGCCAAGGTCTCTGATAAGGCTGCTGGGACCTGGGGGCTGTGAGCAGATACAGACATCCACAGTTCCCAGGGATCTGACCCTGCGCTATCTCCAGAGCCCACAGCCCCACCCAAAAGGCCCGGAGGTCGAAGATCTGGGATCCTTTCCCACCACCTTCAAGAAGGGAATAAAGCCACTTCCTGCTCCATCCCAGTGACGTGAGAGTGTGGGAGGGACAGAGGCCTCCTCAGCAGGGTAACCCTGCAAAGAGGGGGCCAGCAGCAGTTCCTGCTTCTTACCAGGCAGAGGCTGTAGAGGTTTCCAGAGCCTCAGTGCAGGAAGCTGAGCCCAGACCCCTGGGCTGTCCTTGGCACCACTCCCAGCCCCCACCAAGTTTGTAGCCTCTTTCTTCCCCACCCCACGTGCCCCACTTCAGCCCAAACCTAGGTACTCCCAGCTGCAGCCCTCCCCACTTTGCCTGCTCTGAGGCTGTATAGGGCCCAGGGAGTGGGGGAAGGGGCCTGGGTCCCACACAGGGTTGAGGTGGCCTTTACAGAACCGGGGCCCAGAGCAGCTGTGGCTATGAAGGTTCCAAGCTTGAAGTGGAAAAGGTTTTGATGCCAAGGTCCAAAGCCCAACTTATCATTGTGTAAATCTGGGCACCACATAGCCTCTCTGTGACTCAGTTTCTTCAACCCTAAAATGGGGACACGCTTGTGGGGGTTCAGGAGACCCCATTGAGCACGGAGAAGAGCACATGCTGTCCACTCGGTGACCATCTGTCATCACCATGCCCTGAGTTGTGGGAGAATTCAGCTGTGGTGAGAGCAGAGAACAGGATGGCGCTGGAGCAGGAGGAGAAGGTGTGGCTGGCAGGCACTCATGAGGACAGAGTCTCAGAGCCCACTCTAGAGAATGTTCCAGAAGTCATGGGGAGGCAGGAAACCAGGTGTGCCCAGGGTGGGAACACTGGTAATGGGAGGTGCCAGAGCCGGTGACAGAGGCAATGGAGATGGGTGCAGGGCTGGGGCAGGGCCAGGCAGTGGCTCCTGGGGTGCTGGTGGCCCAGACAGACTGGAGGTGGTGAAGGGTAGAGTGCAGTCAGGTTTGGAGTGGATCCACTCTTTGCATAGATGAGCCCCCTAGAGGCTCCCCAATTCCAACAGGATACTGGGCTCCATGGCTGTCACGTGGAACTGTCTGCAGGTGGCCTGGCTTCAGACCCACTCGGAGTGCTGGACCCTGCCCTGTGCCTGTGGGGGCGGGCACTCACCTGCCCTCGCAGTCCCCTCTAGCTCCCCAGTTTCCTGCTGGCCAGTTGTATCAGCTGGCCCAGCAGCAAAGACTGCAGACCAGGGGACTTAGGCGAGAGAAATTTATTCCTCACGGTTCTGGAGGCTGGAAGTCTGAGAGCAAGGTTGTGGTAGGGTTGGTTCCTGGTGAGGGCCCTCTTCCTGGCTGACAGGCTGGGCCTTTCCTCTGTGCTTACACATCCCTGATGCTGCCGCCTTCTCTTGTAAGGACGTGAGTCCTATGGGACCAAGGCCCCGCCTTCACAGTCTCCTTTAATATTAATCACCTCCTGAAGGCCTCATCTCCAAACACAGTCACATTGGGGATTAGGGCCTCAACATGTGAATTTAGGAGGGCACAGTTCAGTTCATAACACAAGTCCTCCATCGGGCCACTGGGGCATGGGGAGATGCCCCCACTCCATGCTGAGAGGCAGGAGGTGAGGGAGGGGAGAGCTGTGGGGCAGGGGGTGTCCCTGCCTCTCAGGGCCATGCCTACTGCCTGCACCAGAGAAGACCAGCAGTGACAGGGATGGTGTCCCCGCAGCCCCTGGGGCAGCACTGCCTCCTCCCTTGCCCTTCTTGGCAGCACACAGACCTCAGAAGGCTGGAGCCCTGGGCAGGCCCAAGCACAGAAAAAGCTAGAACAGGGTCTGGGGTCTTTGCCTCCAGTGGGGTGTTGGGGGAGCTTCCTATTCTCTGTGGCTGGGGGCAATTTCACCAGCTGCAGAGCAGGGCACATTCACCCAGACTCAAACCGGCTCAGGATGTGCTGAGGGCGTCAGGGCCCGTCCACCCTCCACTCTGCTTTTCCGGGGTTCAGGCAGGGGGAGGCCGGGGAGTGCCCAGCTTCAGCCACACCCACCTTCTGACAATGCTAAGCCCACCTGGTCTGTGAGCTGTTGCCTCTGTCCTCACAGTGACAGTGCTGGCTTTGGGGGCAGCAGGACAGGGGTTTAGCCCTGGCTCCGGCCCTGTCCCCAGCCGGCAGCACTGGGGACACCAGCACAGCCTCCCAGCCCTCATCAGTATTAACTGTCATCCCAAGGGGGCCATTGAGGCAGCAGGGAGCCTTTCCTGGAATGTGCCATCCTTGGGCACAAGCAGCCCTTCATGGGCCTGCACAATGTCTATTAATTAAACCCCCTGGAGACTCCAGGAGCTGGGGGCCTCGGCTCGGTGCCCTCTCATAAAGTCTTGCTCTCTGGGGACCGTGGCTCTGGCAGCCACCCTGCCTCTCAGGCATCAGCCCAGTGCCTCCTGGGTCCCCGGGGCATAGGGCCAGACCCCAAGGCTTAGTGGCGACAGGCCCAGCAGATGCTCATTCTCCTGGTCACCCCCTAGATGACACTCACTGAGGAACAGATGGGCCGGGTCCAAAAAGGTGGCATTTGCAGGGTGGGGTTGTCTCCTGAGGACTCCAAGCTATAGGGGAGAAGCCTCTGCATGCTCCCTGCCCTTCATCTCACAGTCCCAGAAAGGGGAAACTGAGTGGCCATCCATCCTCAGATGTTCCCTGAGCATTTCCCTACTTAGTCCAGAAGCCCCAGCCCCAGCAGACCCTACAGTGCTACCTGCAAAGGCCAGACCGGCCAGCCAGGGAGGTGGGCTAGACAGTGCCCTGGCCACCACAGGGCAACCCCTCGGCTCCACCTCACCACCCAGAGGAGCTGACCCTGGCCACTCTCTCAGAGCAGGAGGTGACATGAAGGGGAAGGTGGCAGGGTGGGAGTGCCCATCAGCCGGAAGGCCATGGGAGCCAATGGTGAGGGGCAGAGTGAGCAAGGGGCTCAGGGTAGCCCTGAAAACCCAGCCGGGTGCCCCCACGGGCACTCAGGAACCACCCTGGCTTTGCCGGAGGACCTGCCATGGCTTTGCTGGAAGCCCCTGGGACTGTCCAGGGCATCCTCCCAAGGACTCGCCCCTAGTCAGGAAAAAATAGGGCCCCAGAGTCAGCAAGGGCTTCCTGGGGCCCAGGTCAGCCCGGATGGTGACAGGACTTGGCGAGGTGAGGATGGGGCTTGGAGGATGTGGTGGAGTTCTCATGGTGTGTGTAAAATGATGTTCCCTCCAGACCATGGTGCCCCCTGGGCTCTGGAGAATGCACTTGTGTTCCCAGGAGCTTTGGGGGTACCCAGGTGGTGTGGTGGGTAGCAGGAGCCAGTTGTTCCCAAACCTCGCCCCTTGCCCCTGCAGGCACTGGCAGAGCTGGGGGTGATGGGGCTTCAGCGGAGCCCGCCAGGACTGGGGACACAAGCCTAGGCCTGTGCCGTCTGCAGCCCCATCTCCAGGTCCCGGCCTGCCCTAGCCTGCCCACCCCCAGCCTGTCCCCCAAATGCCCAGGGCTGTGGCCTGCCCAGACTTGCCAGGGAGCTCCTGGGCCCTTCTTTCTCCTGGCCTCTCAGAAGCATTCCCTGATGCTTTCCCTACCTCCCTCCTCCCCTCTCATCCCCACTTCAGGCCCACCAGCTCCCACCTTGCTATGCCCAGGGACCCCAGGGTCAGCTTTTATGCACACTCAGGTACTCAGGACACCCCACACCAGCCATTGGATAGGGCTGCCTCTGTCACCTGCTCCAGCCACCTGGCAGGTCCCACTCGGCTCACACAGAGCCTTGCCCAGCATGTGGCCACAGCCCCAGCTGCAGCAGAAGGTCTCGGGGAGTCGAAGGCAGAGGGGAAAGGACGGGATGGCGGCTGCGCCACATGGGGAGGAACCTGGAGCTCCTTCTGCATTTTCTTCGGAAGTGCTGCAGGGATCCACTGGATTTTCTACAGTGCGCAAGAGCCCATTAGAAGAGACGGGCAGCAATGGTCGCAGGGCCGAGAACAACGGCAGTTCACCCATGCCATGTGCCAGCTCCCACCCCTACCCATGCCACATGCCTGCTCTCCACCCAGTCCTGCAAATGCCTCGGCACGTCAGCAAGCACAGGCCTCCTGCAACGTCATTTCACAGAAGGGAAACTGAGGCACAAAGTACTCCACCGCCACCAAGTCACCCAACTCAGTGGTAGAGCTGAGATCTGAATGCAGGACGCCTGGTCAAACCCATCTGTGAACCAGAACCCCGCCGCCCTGGACAAAAACAAGGCCGTGTAGACGGTGCTGGGAGAGATGAGGGGAGGGGAGGGATGGAGGCCAGAACAGAGCCAGCCACTCCCCTCGGAGGGCTGGGTGTCACCCCAGCTTTGTCTGTCGATTTGTGGAGAGCATCGCTGAAATTTCCAACTTGACAGGGTGGTTCCAGGGCTCATATAGAAGCATAAAGAGGTGAAAATGGCTGATATTTCTAAAGGCAAAAGCTAATGAGTAGGGTTGTACCACCCAGCATGAAGTTGCAGCCACCATTCTCGACACTCTCCTGGCCCTTGGCACAGGACGAGTCTCGCAGATGGAGACGACACCAAGGTCTTCCCCTGTGCCCGCACCCAGGGTCTGGAGCTGCTGGAAATGTGTGTCCCCACCATGAAATCAATGCTGCTGTTCATCCCATTTTGTGTATAAGGAGACTGAGGCACGAGCCCACAGTTACATAGCTGGGATTTGTCCTAGGCCACCTAGCTCAGGCCACTGGAACATGTGACTACACATTTGGTCAGGGAGAAGCAGCACCACAGAAAGATACAATGCTGACAGGGACGTCAGAGTTCCGCAGGCAATGAGGCCCCCGGGGTAAAAATGAAGCAGTTTGAAAACAAAACCAGGAAGAGTGCCTGGCCATCCCTGGCCTGAGTTTCTGCCCATGGGCAGTGGCCGGACAAGCCCTCTGGTGTCAGCGGGTCAAGCTGAGCTAGTCGCGGAGATGAGGCTGAGAGCCGGAAGCAAGGGCTTTGTCTCTAGAAGACACAGGGGTGGTTCACAGGCCCCTGGGGACCCAGGTCACAAAGCCTTTCCCCCAGTTCCAGCCTGGCCGGGGAAAGCAAAGGCTGCAGCTGCACAGGGCCCCTCCCTGCCTGCCCAAAGCTGCTACCAGACAGCAAGCTGGGGAGAGAACTGCAGCCGACAACAGAGAGGGACTACGCTTTGCGTGTAAAAACTCAAATCAATGAGAAAAGCACTCAACCCGCAGTAGGAAAGCAGCAAAGAACTAGAAAGACAATTTACAAAAGGATCTGAAGGTCCTCCCTGCACTCATTCTGTAAGATGGGCTTGGTGAGCCATGGCTGGAGGGCCTCATCTGGCCCCACTGCCTGTTTTTGTAAATAAAGTTTTAATAACACATAGCCATACCCACCAGTGGACACATCATCCCTGGCGAACCTTACACCACCTTGGCAGAGTTGAGTCGTTGTAACAGAGATCGTGTGACCGACGTGACCGACGAAGCCAGAACAATTTACTCTCTGGCCCTTTAGAGAAAAGTGTGCTAGCCCTTGCCCTAAGAGTTTCAGTGAAGAGACGCAAGATGCAGAAATGAACCTAATTGTGTGGTCTTCTTGCTGGGGAAGCTGAGGAGAATTGGAAGTATGAGCCGGTTCCCTGCTCCAGAAATCGCTCTGATGACACGTATCACGGGGATTAAAAAACATTCCTCCCCCCTTGACCTCATAATCCTCCTTCCAGGATTCTCTCCCTAAAGAACAAATCAGAGTTATGCACAAACAAGCTAATCACAGCCTTATTTATAATAGTGAGAAATTGGAAACAGACCGCATGTGCAGCATTTGCGGGATGTTGGTTCTCGTTATGCACATTAGGGACAATTATGCAGCTTTCAGTCATCCCTCAGTGACCCAGGAAAATGCCCCGTGTACAAGGTTACTGGAGACAAACATGGTCCCAGTTTGTGGGGTGGGGGGTGGTACACAAAACATCACCTTGCAGAAAATGCCCCAAAACATGTCTCTGCAGGGTGGACTTAGAGATATGTTTTTGAAACAGATTTTTGTGTATTTTTCAAAATTTCTCCCATAAGTGATTCTTACCTCTGTAATAGAAAAAGAGTAAACAATCAATGTGGAGTGAGGAAGAAGAGAGGGCAAGGAGAGAGGAAGGGAGGGAGGTACGCAGAGAGGCAGCAAGGGGACTTCCCTGCTTAGGACGCCAGCCCCTCCATAATTTGTCTGTCCTTCCCAGCCTGCCTGGGGCCGCGTGGGCCACTGCGCTCCATGAAGCCTGGCTTCCTTGTCTGTGGTGCCAGCCGTGTGGAAGGGTAGGTGACCTGCCTTGGGCTGTGTGACACAGGCTTGCCTCTTCTTTACCCCGGTCATGCCCAATAGCTGGGCACCAGGTAACCTGTCTGTGCTCCTCACCGAGCAGCTGGACCACATCTGCTTTCTGAGGAGGGTGCAGCTCACCCTTCCCTAACGTGCTCAGCCCCCAGCTCCCATCTTCCACCTGCCCTGGGGGGGGTCCCCATTCATTCTCTCCGTGGACATCATCAGAGGCCCAGCTGTGCCAGGCCACTGCCTGGGAGTACATTCGGGCTCAGGTTTTCCTTGAGGGTGGCCCCCACCTGACCCCTCCCCGCCCCTCTCCTATGCCCTGGGAGAACAGCGTGCTGCCACAAACAGTGAAAGCCTGGCTTGCGTGCTGGCCCCAGTGACACACGAAAGCCTTCCGCTCCTCCACTCTCAGGCCAGCCCAAGAGGGACGAGGGATGGCACCGGCAGTGGCATGGGGAGGGGTGACATGTTGGGTGGGGTCCCTGGGGCTGGGGTGCAGCCCCTCTCTGCAGGCCCTACAGTCTGTGACCATGCAGGGAGGGTGCGGGGAGTCTCGGCTCTTTCGGAAGGCGCCAGCATTTCCTTGTCACAGAATGAAGTAAATGGGACGATGAAGAGGCAGTGTTTAAATGGCTGCTTTAGCCTGTTTGGAAGTCTGCTAATTATTCTCTTGAGGAAAGAAATGCAGGTTCATTATTATAATGAGCTTTGGGCAAAATATGTCATCGAGCCTGACAAGCCGCAGCGACGCCTCGAACGTGGCCGGCCCTGAAAGGCCTCTTATTCTGCTGGAAGCTAATTGGCCCGGGGTCTTCCCAGCCCTGTGCTGTTTGTGTGCTATTTTAATTCACTTATGAAAAGCCCCCGCTTTGATGTCCAGGACCAGATAAGGCCGGGAAGGGACCCTCCATGGAGAGTGGGCCTGTACCGCCCGCGGTCGCTGCACTGGGCCTCCTCGCCCCCCCACTCCGGGCCCAGGGCCAGCACGATGTCATGAGGTAACTGAACAAACAGTCCTGCTGAAAAATATGCTTTTGTTTCACTAATAAATCCCTCCTCGGAACACTCCCGGGCCGGGCTCTCCTCAGGCCCAGCCTACTGGGCCTTCCCGCCCAGCACCTCCGCAACCCGCGCCAGGATGGCCGGTGGTGGGCACAGGCGAGCGAGGGGCACCCCCCACCCCTTCCCGGGCCCCCCTTCCCTCAGCCTCCTCCCCACCCACCCAAGCTGCCTGCCTTTCCCACACTCTCCTCCCTGGCTTCCTGCCACCTACCGGCCTCTTCCGACCTCTCTGTGTCCCTTTCCGCCATCACAATGCCCCAGTGACCGCCTTCCCTGCTCACCATGCCTCCTGGCCTGCAATCTGGTCACCAACTTGAGGCTCCCCCGACCAGCCCTGGCTGCGACATGAGGGAGGCAGCGGTAGAGAAGGCCAAGTTTGGGCGCCCTGTACAGCCCCCTGGAGCCTCGGTTTCCACATCTGTAAGGATGAGACAGGAACGCTCGCTCTCTCTGGGCGCAGGGCCAGTGGTACCTGGAGCCCTCCCCGCTGAGTACCTGGCCCAGTGCCTGGCACGTGGCAAGTGGAGGCGCCTGCTTCCCGCCCCTCTCGTGGGCACTGCTGTGGGCACCACTTGGGCACCCTGTGGGCTTATTTTCCCTGCCCGCTGCCAAGCACCAGACCAAGATCTGATGCCATCTGCCCAGGGCCTCGAGGGTGAACCCATCCAGGTGGGCCCGCCTTCCATCCCTCCCCCAGCACCCACTCGAGCTCCTGCGATGTCCCAGTGGAAGATACTGGAGGTGTTACAGGGATGGGCTAGAACTCGGTCCTGGCATCACAGAGCTGCCCCAGTCAAAAATATACCGTGTAATTACAGACCCAGAAAATTACTGTGCAGGAACAGAGCAGGGCACTGTGCCGGAGAGGAACAGGGGTGGTCAGGGAAGACCTCCAAAGGAGGAGCATCTGAAAATAGCATTCAGAGTTGCTATTAATAGGCTTTGATGCAGAACTGAGCAGAGAAGAAAACAAAAGAGGACCATAATATCTCCATAGAGAACTATCATTAATTTTTTAAATGGGAGTCCTTAGGTAGGTTGGTTGATTGAGTGATTGATTGATTGATTGATAATCTTGGTTCTATTTGAATTTCTAGAAAATTCCAACAGTACAGAAAGGTCTGAAATGAAAAGTAAATACCTTCATGACCACGCTCCCTTTCCCTAGGATACCCTTGTTATCCTAGAAATGCCCATCCTCAGTGTGAGGGGAGCAGCACTCCAGACAGTTCTCTGCATGTTGCATAGAAAAAGGATGGTTAGATAGACGGGCAGATTAATGGATTGACAGATGGTTGTATGGAAGATTAGGGGAGGGATAGATGGATGGATGGATGAACAGATAGACAATGTGTGGGTAGATGAATGAATAGATGGGTAGACAGATGGAAGGATGGATGGGTATATGGATGCATGGAAAGACAGAAATAGATGTGGGCATGGATGGATGGATGGATGGATGGATGGATGGATGGATGGATGGATGGATGGATCGATGGATCGATGGATGGATGGATGGATGGACGGACAAATGGAGGAATGGAGGAATGGATGGATGGATGGGCGGGTGGTGGGTGGGTGGCCAGACAATGGATATGTGAGTGAGTAGATGAATGAGTGGGCAGACAGACAGACACACCATCAGAAACAAATATAAATATGGAATCAAGGGATGCCTACAGCTTTTGAATTGTTGATTTTTTTTTTTTTTTGAGAAAAGAAACCTAAGTAAAACAGAAGTAATTGCTGAATTCAGATAAATGTTTCTTCACCAAAAGAGAAATTCATTTCTAAATGTCACTTTCAGGTTAAGGAAAAGAAAATGTGGGAAGCTGGACTCATTGTGAGTTTCTGCGGTCTTCTCTCAGCTTTGTGTGGTAGCCAGCAATGCTGCAACCACGCCCCCGCAACCTCCTGGTGCAGCACGTGTTCATTATGGATTGTTGTTACCGTGGCTTTGGTCCAGGTTTTCAATGCTTGTGCGCAGCTCGGGGGCTCTGCTTCCCTCCGTTTGTTCGTCTTGGTGCTGTGTACTAAGGTGACAATAGACTCCCCATAGTCCTCTCTCCACAGACTCCTCTTCTCAGTTCTTCCTTTCCAGTTGGACTCATCTCATGACTGGTTGGGTTTCTGCCTTGGTTGCTGACTCCAGAGGGCCCCACGGCTCATGCCTGCTTCCCTGCTATCCTCCTGTGCACTCTTGGTCTCTATCATCTCCACCGTGTACTCATCACTCCAGGCCAGTGCCCTTCTCTCAAATCCCCTTTGGTTCTAGCCATGTTTCCCTGAGCCCTTCCTCTCTCACTCTAATTGATGCATTTTCCTCAGAAACCCTCCTGCCTTGCATCATTCTGCAATTGACCTTTTTTATGGCCATCCTAGGTTGGGTTTACTGTTCCCTGGTACTCAGACCTGCTTAATGCTCATTTCTTCAGTTTTCTGGGGAAGCCTCAGGGCCCTTCCTCATAAGGACTGTGTGGAAGGTAAGCATTCAAAGTTCTTACATGGTGAAAATATCTTCATTCAACCATGGTGCCTTATTGATAGTTTAACTGGGTATAGAATTTGAAGCTGAATGTAATTTTCCTTCAGAATTTTGAAGACCTTGTCCTATGATTTTCTAGCATCCAGAATTACTATTAAGAAGTCTTACACTTGCTTTAGTCTCATACTTTTGTAAGTGGCCTTTCTTTTCTTCCTGGAAATGTTTAGTATCTAGCATCTGGACTCAGGGGTCTGAATTTCCCAGTGAAGTTCCCTGTTGGATGGCTTTGTTCATTGACTGTTCTGGGCACTTGGTGGACCCTTTGGAAACTTTAGTCCTTGAGCTCTGGAAAGGTCTCTGCGTGACTTCTCATCATTTAGGCCACCATCTCTGTTCTCTCTTTCTGAAATTCCTTTTAAGTCAGATCGAAGACATTTTTAATGAAACTTTGATGTCTCAACTTTCTTCTCTTTTTTATGGCATTATATTCTTAACTTTATCTCTCCAGAGTTCTAGGAAATGTTTTTAGCAGTCCTGTTTTTAATATCCCAGAGCATGCGCTTGCTCTCTGACCATGGTCATGGCATTCCGCCCTTGTTTGATGGGCACAACAGCTCCTAGGATCTTTCTGGAGACTCCAGATACATCTTATATCTTAAGTTCTGCTTAATTCCTTGATCTTCTGTTTATGTTTGGCCAGCCAGGCCCCTCTCTCTCATGTTCTGAATGTTTTTCAATGTTTGCTCGGGATCTGTGCGTGGATGGGCCTGCTGGCATTGAGGATGTGTTGACAATGACTGGGGGAGGTGCCTGTTGTTACACTGAGGAACCCTATATGTCAGAGCTCTGAGGCCGCTGCATCTGAGGGCTTGGACTCAAGGTACAGGGCTGGCAGCCGGGAGTCCCACCTGGTAGGATGCTCTGATGTGGCAGAGGGACAAGCCAAGGACCTCACGCTCAGCCTCCTCCCATCCTCTTGGTGCTGCGGGCCTGCTGTGTGCCTCCACGAGGACTCCCGCCTTCCCAGTATGGCATTCAGAGCCGCAGATGGCTTGGCCTCACCCCCGTCCAGTCCTGACACCCTTACAGCCCCGGTGAGACCAGGGTAGGTGTGGACCCTAGTGTCTCCTCAGGCTGTGTAGCTCGGCAGTGCTGTATCCTGTCTAGAGCCTGTCACACCCCTGTACAGATACCCCAATCCAAATGGAGCCTCCCCCAGGAAGCCCCTAGTGGGAATCAGTCCCTGCGGCCTTTGTCCGGCTTCCCTGGCTCATTGTCCCTGTTACAACCCAGATTTCCCCTATCGCAACTGGTCCTAGCCTGTGACCTCCTGGGGTGGGGAATCATCTCTGCAAACACAGCTCCTCCGCCCTTATCAGTGCTTTGTGAAGGCAGCAGAACGTTCTCCTGAGCCAGTGTCTGGGTCAGTTGGGCAGTGGCTGCCAAGTCCACGGGCCTGCATGTATGTGGCTGTGCCTGTGTCTGTGCTGCTGGAGACCTTCTTGAGGTTCACTGCCCTAAAGCCCTCATGGGGGGACAGAAGATGAACACAGGGCCCTGCTTGGTCTGACAAGCCCAGGCGGGGCCCCTGCCGAGTGTCGGGGTGGCTGGCAGTTACTGAGTGATCGTCCTCCTTCTGGGCTGTGGTCTAGGGCTGCACATTCAGGATGGAGATGTCCCAGTGGGCATACTGCACGAGGGTCAGCAGACCCCTGGCTGGAGGAGGTCAGTGTTGGGGTCTGTGTGGGAGGCGGTGCGGCAGTGGGCCTGGGAGCTGAACAATGGTGGCTGGGATGGGTGGAGACCACCAAGGAGGAGGGGCCGGCAAAAGTCCTGCTTCCTGCAGGCTCAGGCCTGGAAAATGGCACTCAGTGAGCAACACGTTCCCATTCTACAGTTTCCTGAGCTCCTGAGTGCCCGCCGCGGCGTGACAGTGGGACAGTCCTCACAGAGGCATGCTCAGGCCCCTCCCCAGGCAGACCCCACGCCCTGGCACGCAGCCCAACCGGCTGTGCTGCCTCTCGCTCCTGTCCTCCTGGCACCGCCGGCCACCCCGCAGCCCAGCCCTCATGGTTCTCTAAGCCACCTCCTCCTCAGGAAGCCTCCCAGGCATCCATGCTCCCTGCACTGACCCCCAGCCCCCAGCTTTGGCCAGGCACTCCCAGGTGGCTGATCCCCACACAAACTTTCTGTTTCAAGGAACCAAAACACCCCTGAAACTTGTCTAAGAAGGAAATGTGTCAACTCACAGACATGAAAAGCCTGAGTCCCTCCTCGAAGTCCTCCCCTCCCTCCTCCTCTCTCCTTCCTTCTTCCCCGCTTCCCTCCTTCCCTCCCTCTTGGCTTCCTTCTCTCCTTCCTCCCTGAGACCCAGGACGCAGAGGAGGGTTCCATTCCCTCCCCCACCCTGGCAGTGCTCGGGGGCTCCAGTTGAAAATGATGGGGGACATATTTGCATCACAGCCTGCCCGGCTGGCTCTGTGGCCCCTGATCTTCCTACTGCAGCCTCTGCCGGGGCCGGAAGGGCATTTCCGGGAGGTGGGAGCAGCATGTATGAAGGCAGAGCTCCTTCCCGGAGAGGAGGGCCAGCCCCGTCCCCAGGGGCTCCCGGCTTTCTCTCTCCCCCTACATTCCTGTCTCCATGCAGCAGCCAGAGGGACTTTAAAACATAAACCAGACCACAGCACTGCCTGCTCAAGCCCCCCATGGCCTCCCTCTTCCCTAGGAAGCAATCCAGGCACCCTTCCATGGCTGTGGGCCCCACGCCCCCGGGGCCCCATGCCTGCCCTTGCAACATCCCCTTCCTGACTCCACCCAGCCTTCTGGGGGCTTCCGCCTCAAGGCCTCTGTGCCTGTGTGAGTGGCACCCTGGGGTTGTGCCATGGCCAGCCCTCAAGCCACCCAAGGTCTGCTGTTGGCACCTGCCCTCTCCTGGCTACAAAGCTGCCCCCTCATGGCCTCATGTCTCTGCCCCAGCCTCCAACCCCTCATTACTGCCCCACCTGTGCCTGTGCCTGGAGGCTGTGGCCTGGCTCTGCAGCTGGAACAGAAGCTCTGAGAAGACAGGGCTGGCCGGCACCATCTCACCTGTGAGAACCCTGTGCCTAGAATGGAACCTGGCACAGAGGGAGAACTCGACAGACTGTGAGCCCTGTCTTCCTCTTGGCACCCTGAGCCACCTGTCAAACTGAGGGGCTGGCAGAGCTGGAGGGAGTTCCAGCCCAGCCCCAAGGTGCCTGGAGCTGCTTGTGGAGGTCACTGATGGCCTCAGGATGCCAGCAGGCCCTCTGATACCCAGGGCTCATTCAAGGGCATCTGCCCTGTGTCCTCATGCACCTCCATTCAGGGAACCTGGGCTCCCCACTCTCACAGGGTTGGAGACCTGCACCTCTTTTTCACCCCCAAACCCGCCTGCCATCAGTGCCTGTAGCAAATGCCCCTCCCCCACCATATTTTCATGACTCACCCCCTTCCTCAACCCCGCGCCTGGTCACCAAGCCCTGACAACACCTCCAGTCCTGTCTCTATGATCCCCTCTTTGATCTGGAGCCATTCAGCCACATGGAGTATGTCCTCTGTCGAGGGGGCAGGGACTCAAAGGATGAGAGAAGGAACAGAGGGAGGACCAACATCTTGGCTGATCCTGGTCTATTTTTAGTTGGTGGTGGGCTCTCACTCCAGAGGCCAGTGACTGCGTCATCAGTGCCTTTTGATCTTCTCGTTGCTGCAAGATACACAGGAGGCAGCTGCTCACTGCTTGTGGGAAGAATGAGGGCGGGCACATAGGCCTGGGGTGTGGGAAGCATGAATGAGTGCGAGTGAGTGGTGGATGAATAGGTAGATGGATGGGGAGCTGGAGGGAGGGAGGGTTGCAGAAAGGGATGCATGGAAGAATGGTTGATGGATGGATGGTTGGATAGATGAAGAGATAGACGAATAGATAAAAAGGTGAAAGGATGAATAGAGAGATGGGGGGAAGGAGGCCTGAATGAAGAGATGGATGGATGGATGGATGGATGATGGATGGATGATGGATGGATAACTGGATGATTGAATGGGTGGGTAGATGTGTGAATGGATAGAGGTGGATGGATAAATGCAGAGATAGAGGGAAGGAGGGCTGAATAAAAGATGGATGGATGGATGGATGGATGGATGGATGGATGGATGGATGGATAGATGGATGGGTGGATGGATGGGTGTGTGGGTGGGTGGAGAGATGGATGAATGGATAAAGAGGTGGATAGATGAATGGAGGGAAGGAGATCTGAATAAAAGAATGGTGGGTGAGTGAATGGATGGATGGGGAAATGAAGAGATGGGTGGGTGGATGGACGGATGAGTGGTGAATGAATGGTTGGATGGGGAGATGGAGGGAAGGGAAGGCTGGATAAAGAGATGGCTGGGTGGGTGGGCAGATGGAGAGATGATGGATAGGATGGGTAGATGAATGGAAGGAGAAAAGGAAAGAAGGAAAGGTCGAGGGAAGGGAGGGAGGGAAAGGGAGTAAGCAGGCTTGGATGAATAGCTAAAGCACCTCAAGCAAGGGTGTCTCCCTTAGAAACACATGTGCCTCCAAGTCCTCGAGTCTGGCATCTCCTCCTGCTCCATCTGCCTCTGCCTGCTGGGCAGACCACTCTGCTGTCCTACCAAGGCCTAGGTCTTGGTAGGTCTTGGACTCTTCCGTGCTCATCAGAGGGTACTGCTGGAGCTTCCTGGTCAGCCTGACCCAGCTGCCTCTGGAGCCTGGCCTGGGACCTGGAAAGAAAGCACCTGTGCAGAGGGCCCCAGCACTATGCCCATCTGAGGCCTGCTCTGCACATCCAACTTTCCTCATCCCGGCCTCACGGACCATGGGCAGGAGTTGTCCTAGCAACCATCATCCAGGAACCTGCTGTGTGCTGAGCACCATGCTGGGTGCTTCCTGTGTCAGTGAGGGTCCCAAGGCTGGGGTGGCCAGGTCACAGCTTGAACCTAGGCAGCCTTTATTCTCTTGGGGCCTTGGGGGTGTCTAGGCTGCCACCGCAGCATCCACACTCCCCCCTAGAGCCCACATAGGTCTTATGGGTACCCCAGCAGGGACCCCACTGGACCTCTGGACGTTTTGGTGGGGGACTTGTCAGGGAGCTCATGGGCACCTCTAGGTTCTAGGAAGCTATGCTGAGGCCCCACAGGATGGTTCTGAGTTCGGGGGATGCTCTCCTGGCCCTGTGGGTTCAGAGGAGGTCCTGGAAACCCACCTCCTGTAGATCCAAATGCCTGATCTCAGCTCAGGATCCCTATCCCAGTGCCCCATCCCAGAGCCTTTGAGAGT